>NC_064614.1:859426858-860069983 GCF_023898315.1 Schistocerca nitens | reverse complement strand
GAAGAGGTGTGTATTTGTTAGTCGAATGTATGAAATTAACGATGTAAAACGGCTCGACGTGGATATGTGACATAATGGTGAAATGGAGCTGTGTTTGAACGTGACCTAGACGACGCCGTAAGTGAAGTTGTCCAGTTTCTGGTTGTTTCAACATGAAATGTATGCAAGGAATGGTTTGCCACTCGAAACCATGTAACACAACGTAAGAACAGTGGTGGTCAAAAAAAAATGGCTCTGAGCACTATGCGACTTAACTTCTGAGGTCATCAGTCGCCTAGAACTTAGAACTAATTAAACCTAACTAACCTAATGACATCACAAACATTCATGCCCGAGGCAGGATTCGAACCTGCGACCGTAGAGGTCACGCGGTTCCAGACTGAAGCGCCTTTAACCGCACGGCCACACCGGCCGGCGGTGGTCAAAAGATCCTCACCGAGAGAGACCGGAGACGTTTGTTCAAATGGCTCTGAGCACTATGGGACTTAACATCTGAGGTCATCAGTCCCCTAGAACTTAGAACTACCTAAACCTAACTAACCTAAGGACACACATCCATGCCCGAGGCAGGATTCGAACCTGTGACCGTAGCGATCGCGCGGTTCCAGACTGAAGCGCCTAGAACCGCTCGGCCACAACGGCCGGCGAGAAGTTTGTCACTCCCTGTCAATGTTACTCGGTTACAAACCCGACAACAGTGGTTGCTGTCAGAGACTGCAGCTCCATCTCCACCATTTTCAGCACGACCACTGCGAAGTGCATTGTAATGTGTATTTCTAGTCGAGTACCTTTCTAAATTCCATTTCTCGCAGCGCAACAGTAAGGCCGCATATCTTCAATGGATTAAACAGCAGCAAAAGTTTAATTATGATTATGTCTCTTTTCAAATTACACTGACGGAAAATAATCGCAACACTAAAACCTGATGTGGAGAAATGACGTTTCGTCAATAAATTAGTCTGGGTAACATACTTAAGTGATATACATTGCCAAATCATCGGTTAATGTAAGCGCGAAGTAAGCCATTGCTAATATGAAATGCTGGTACATTGACAACCGGTTGTAACCGCCAGAATGTTGAACGCAAGCTTGCTAACGTGCATACATTGTGTTGTACAGGTGCCTGATGTCAGTTTGGAGGTTGGAGGTCCATGCCTATCCTACTTAGTATGTCAATAGAGGGACGGTTACCGCGGTTTGTGGGTGACGCTGGTCTTCCGATGATGTCCCATAAGTGCTCGATTGGAGACCTGTATGGTAATCGAGGAGGCCAAGGCAACATGTCGACACTCTGGAGAGGTTGTTGGATTACAACAGCTATATGTGGGGGAGCGTTAGAGTCTTGGGAAACATCCCTGAAATGCTGTTCACGAATGGTAGCACAGCAAGTCGGATCACCAGAATGGCGTACATATTTGCAATCGTGGTGCGTGGGAGAGCGCTCCTGCTGTCATGCGAAATTGCGTTCCAGACCGTAACTCCAGCTGTAGGTCCAGTGTGTCTACCACACAGACAGGTTAGTTGCAGGCCCTCAGCTGGCCTGCTAACCAACAAACGGCCATCGCTGACACCGAGGTACAACCAGCTTTCACCAGAGTACACAGCAAACCTCCACCCTGCTCTCCAATGGGCTCTCGCTTACACCACTGAAGTCACAAACGGTCGAGACTGGGGTCAGTGGAATGCATGCTACGTGGCGTCTGGCACGGAGCTATTCTTGAAGTAACCGATTTGTAATAGTTCGTTGTGTCACTGTGGCGCCAAATACTACTCAGATTGCTGCTGCAGATGCAATACGATGCGCCACAACCATATTCCGAAAACGATGGTCTTTCCTCTCGATAGTGCCACGTGGCCGTCTCGTGATCACCGCTGCCGGCAGTCAAGTACAATGCGTACATTCCTGCAAAACATTTCTGCAGCATCGCAGAAGGAGTATCCAACTTCTCGTAGCCATATTATACGAGCGCCTTCTAAGTCGGCGATGTATTAATAATGGAATCATTGTCGCCTTAATGGCATTCTCGACAGACATCAGCTCACCACGTTCGTTGTCAAAGGTAACTAACCTTCGTGACCGTTGCAGAGTAGATTTAAAGGAAACCTTATTACATCCTCTTCGTGGAGCTAATAGCGCCTCTCTTAGGCGACTGGCAAGAAATTTATTTACATCATCTTTCAGATGTAAAAAGACTTCTACCAACTTCCGTTTATGTCGCACAATTCCTTCTTGGTGATGCGATTTTCTTTCGACAGTGTATGTAAGACGTCGAGTGCACTGGCGGTTTAATGAGGTGTTCAATCTCCAGAGTGTGGAGCGTTTTTGTAGTTCACGCCGAAGGTGGATCTGTGGTGTTATGTGGATGTTTCAGTACCATATCTTGGGACCACTCTTTTGGTTTACCATTAGCACGAGCTACGGTGATTCTATAAACATTTTCAGTGATTTGCTGATCACCTGGTTTCAAAAATGGTTCAAATGGCCCTGAGCACTATGGGACTTAACTTCTGGGGTCATCAGTCCCCTAGAACTTAGAACTACTTAAACCTAACTAACCTAAGGACATCACACACATCCATGCCCGAGGCAGGATTGGAACCTGGTTTCAGTCCCATAGAAAAACGGCTGGTGAAACGTGGTAATCTTTCTTAATTTGATACCTCTACAGTATCTAATGATGAATGTGTGGCTCTAGCTGTAAATGGCGTACCTGAAGAATCTTACGGACTCTCTTCCTCACGAATATATGGCCTTTATCAAGGCTAGAGGCGATGTTACACTGTATTGGCTTGACGTCTCCTGGGGATCCACTGTTCTTGTTTCATTCCTTGCAGTGATATTTAAAAAACTGAAACGTAATGCCTATAAATGACTTACAATCACTGAACGAGTCCGCGGCCATCATCTCTAGTCATCACGCAACATCTTTACTGGTGTACCTGTTTTTGCTCTTTTACTCCTTGTCGTTGCTATGGATATTTTATTAACAAGACCAGTGAGGAGCTGTATTGTTGTAAATGGAGCATCTTCTCCGTATGTCGACGAGATTGTTGTTTAGTTGTCTGGGAGATCTTAGAATCTAAAGATGACAGCTAGTTACTGTCGAAATTGGTTATGAGATAAACTATTTCACATCAAGTGACATTGGCTTCTGACATTATAAATTACAACATTAGAACGCCCCAACGACACGTGTAAATTATATCCTAGAAGCTATTGCCGTTCATAGCCCCCAAGTGGGCCGGCCGCCAAGGAGGAGCGCGAATTCAAATCGCCGGCACAAGAGGACATCGTGAGCATGAAGACGGCTCCACCGTGGTAATGTCCTCCCAGTGCTCATTTTATTTATTATTTTCGTACCCTGCCCCTAAAATTAATGACTTATTGAAGAGTCAGGGATGCTTCAATCAAATATGACTGGAGCTGGTAGTGGGGCACAGAGAATCTCAGTTGGGAATATCTGGGAGGGGACTTCCAATTGATAATTTGCCTCACAACCAAGGGAAACCTCCCGAAATCCGTGGTCAGATCTGGGGCATAGAGGCTATTTTTAATTCAATGTAATGTTAACGATATGGTAATATGAAGCCTAGTGGATGAGAATGTGAAGTCGATGACTTGTCGGACATTTAAAGTGTACCTGATGTGAAAGGACTTTGTATAACAATCGATAAAATCTGAATCATTGCGGGAAACATTAAATACACAAATATGTGCACTTTATGTAAATGCTAGAAGTTAATAGTATACTTCTTGGTTTGTTTCAGGTTCGGTCAGTGCAAGTTGTGCTGAACACGATGGAGGCGATTCCGACGAGGCAGTAGCGCTGGTAAGTACCTGCCCGCTACATAGCTCTACCACTGTGCGATGCAAACAGAGCGTCCTCCATTTTACGGCTGCCGCCTCTGCGCGCTGATAGGTTCTCCGAAACAGTTCCGCCGGAGGAGGAGTTCCGGGGCGTCAGCTTTCCACGAGGTATAGGTTTCAGCTTAACCCATTCATCTTGTCGCGAGTTACGGCCAAACTCTCGCAACACATTAAATAAAACAATATGAAACCTTGGAGTGAAATCCAATGCTCGTAAATAAAATCCCGAGTAAAATACAGCTAACAGAATGCGATGCATAAAAGAGTGAACGCCGGGAGAATTAGGGAGTTGATATTAATGGAAGGCGGAGGGAGCAGTCTGGGAAGAAACTCTGGGGTAAGAGGCAATAAAAATGCAAAGCACTTTTTTATGTGCACGTTAGCTGCCAGAAACGTATTAATCTTGTTAAGACAATGTGTCTCCTTAGGTGCAGCGGCTCCTAAAATTAGAACGGCCTCTGTTACAATGTGTAAATCAGCGTTGGTGCTAAAGGAGGACATGGATTTTTGTTTAGCATGTTCACGTGATACGCCTTACCGGCGTGTATTGCTATCATTTTTATAGATCTGTCTGAAACAGAGAACATGGATTAAGTACTTTCAAAATTCTTGTTACAACCCTGCAACGAAGATATGCTGCGTTACTCCTCCAAATCCATAGCTCCAATAGGTCAGTCATATCTACTCCGTCAGTGGCTTATTACGATACACACAATAAAGGAATTAATTTATATAATAATTAATCTTCGATCAAAAAATTTATTGGATATTACTGTAACCGTAATTCTTCCTTCTCCGAACGCCGCCGCAGTAGCTGAACGGTCAGCGCGTTGGATTGCCGCGCACGAGGGCACGGTTCGATTCCCGGCTTGGGTGGGAGGTATTCTCCCCTCAGGGACTGGGTGTTGTGCTGTCCTCATCATCATTTCATCCCCATTGCCGACTCGCAAGTTGCCCAATGTGGCGTCGTACTCAAAAAAATTGCACTTGGTGGCCGAACTTCCCGCCTGGGAACTCCCGGCCACTGACGTCATTCATTCATTTCCATTTTCCTTCTCCGAAAGACAATTCAAGCCACCCACTCATTTAGAATGGTCCCGTACGCCACAAAGCATAACGAAGTCCTGGGAATTTGATGTACATCGTAAGCTTCTTCCCCCTCCAATTCCCACACATATGTAGCAATTGCGAAGCATTTTGGGGGAGGGGGCTGGGGGGGGGGGAGGGTTGGCTAGTTTATTTATAATGATGTTGTCGAAGAGATCGAAATTTCTTAGCCATTTTAACCATGAAAAAGGTGCATTCACCAAGGTAGAAACCCACTAGAGAGAAGCTCTCTCCAAAATTTTAGTTGTAACATCTTAGACCCAACACGAACGGTAGCACATCGTATGAATACACTGCAGCTTCAGTGCATATGGCATCTTGTCCAACGTAACTGCAGTTCCGTTGTCATGTTCGCAATATTGTTCTCCTGTCTTGTTGCGATATTTTAGTTCGCTTTTTATACAGCTAAACACTTGTTAGTTGCTTAAAAAGCTGTAACTATTAACTTCACACACACAAATTTTTAAATAACAACATGGTCGCCTTTGACTGTCATACCAGTATGGGAATTATCTAGTGGCTTATTTCAAAATCGTGTTTCAGCACGTGTCAAAACCATCTCAGATGTTTACACAGCGCACACGAATGATGATCTGATGTGATTTATATAAAAAGCCGGTACCTACCCACCCGTGACTAGCTAACGAATCGAACTCGCATTATAAAACGTCTTCAAACGTAACAGTATTTTGTAAATGAGTTGATGTGTTAAATACTTTACCTTAAGTACGCAAAACCGTCTTGGTTGAAGAGGCAAACCCCTAATTATGTTAGTTTCATTAGTTTTTAATGACTCAGCCATAGCCTTATGAAAAGTCAAAACCAAGATTGATCTGCCTCCTTAAACGTAGTAAATGAAGCAAATGAAACTGATGATCGTACTCATCGAAGCCAATAATTGAATTAAATAAACAAGTTTGCGATGTTTTTGGTTTCAACAAATTCTCAGACACTGGATCGCCGTCACCTTCAAGGTGGTTGTGTCATCCCTCATCAAAATTATCAATGAAGTACGTGTTGCAAAATGACATAATTTTCCTGTTAGGTTCGTGGTGCATGTGGATACTCCAGGCTAAATGCTTTGCGTATACAAGTACTAAATTAAAACTCCACGTCTGATTCTGAAGTTTTACTACATGAACAGCGAAAATGTAGCAAGCAAAAAACTTGTTTTTGTCATTATTTTGTGGGGAGTGTCAGCGAGAAAAAGCTCCAAAGAGGTTTGAAATTATGGATGAAGTTTGTGTCGCAAAGCGTTCTCATTCTCAAATACTGGCTGAATATAGTCGAGGTAATTTTGCCTCAAGACATATACGCAGTTTGTAACTTTAATACATGACTTTACGTGTTAAAGCTTTACCGTAATGTATTATTTTTTAAGGAGTAGATGACAGCATCTTAAACCTTTTAATTCCACCATAAAATGTATAAATACTGAAAACCAAATTTTTTTTGGCCCTGCTAACCTTTACGTAGGCAGCTTGCAACTCTAACCGGGTGTTTTCAGCCGTTTAGGAACACACTCTGGTGACCCAGAACATTACGGCCACCTGGGCCTACCTAATAACCGGTATGTCCGCCTCTGGCGCAAGTAATAGCGGTGATGCATCATGACACGGAACCAATGAGGGCTTGTTAGGTCGCTGGAGGGAATTGATGCATCTGCGCACACAAGTCAACTAATTTCCGTAAATTCCGGGGAAGGGGCGATGAGCTCTGACGCCACGTTCAGTCACATCCCAAATGTGTTCGATCGGGTTCATATCTGGCGAGTTTGGGGGCCAGCACATCAACTGGAACTCGCCGCTGTGTTCCTCTAACCACTCCATCACACTCCTGGCCTTGTAACATGGGGCATTATCTTGATGAAAAATGCCATTGCCGTCGGAAAACATGATTGTCATGAGCGGCGTACGTGGTGTGCAACCAGTGTACGGACTCCTTGGCCGAGATGCTGCGTTTCACAAGCTACTCTGGACCCATGGGTGCCCACTTGAAAGTTCTCCAGAGAATAATGGAGCCGCCGCCACCTTGTCGCAGTACGGGTGTCAAGGAGCTGTTACCCTTGAAGACGACGGATTGACGCCCTCCTTCGGCATGATGAAGCTGTCAGGCTTCATCAGACCGTACAACGCTCTATGACTGTGCCAGCGTCCGGTGCCGCTGGTCATGTGGGCACGTAACCAGCCTGTAGTTGCCGATGTCATGGCGTTAACTTTGGCACAATCACGGGTCGTTGACTGCGGACGCCCATCGTTAGGTGTGCGGTGCACTGTGTTCTCAGACACACTTGCACTCTGCCCAGCGTTGAAGTCTGGTGTTAGTTCGACCACAGTTCAACGCCTGTTCTGTTTTGTCTACTCAGCCAACGAAGTTTGACATCTGTAATGATGGGTAGCCGCGCGACCCCATGACGTCTGAACGTGATTTCACCTTGGTTTCGCCACGTTTTGAACACGCTCACCACAGCACTGCTCGAACACCCGACAAGTCATGCAGTTTCCGAAATATTCGTGCCGAGCTTCTGGGCCATACCCTTTCTACTCACAGACATCACGCTCACTGGTACTACATGCACCGTGAGTGTATCTGACCAGCAGTCATTCCTCGCCAGGTGACGCTACTGACCCCTGGACGGGTCTATGTCGACAGTATGTAGGTGGCCACAATGTTCTGGCTGATCAGTGTGTATGACGATAGCGGCAACATTAAATAAAATGCGGGTGTGTCGACAACATTAATGCTTCTCAAATATTTTGTAGGTTTTAACGTGTTCTGAAGTATAATTTTGCATTATTCCACTCGATAATGGTCAGATGGTCGAAACTACAGTCGAGGGTTATATAAACAATTTATTTTGCAGTTAAACATAAATTTTGAAGCTCACTTTTATGTCAGTGTTTGATTGCAAATGAATTTGTTTGTGGGCGGGTTCCGCGTTGACTAAAACAATTTCTTCTTATTTATTACGCAGGCATGTTTCACTTAAGTTACTGTATCATCAGCAAAACATGTTTGAGTAGAAAAGAAGAAGAAAATTGTGTTTGGTCGGGATGGAAATTGTCCAAAATCAGATTTATATACAAAGGCGATCGTGACGACATTTAAAAAACTGAAACTAATTGTGTAAAGAAGAAGAGTCCCAGCAAATACAATGTAAATGAGAAAATGCCCTTTTCGTTTGATCTTTATTGCTTTCTTCTTTTGTGGAAGCATTTGGGCTTGAGTGCCATGATGTTGTTACTACTAGCAACGACTGACTGAAATTTAGTTGGAATTCAATATTATGTTGACAGTGAAGTGTTTCTAGACGAAGCATTTGCTCCGCTGAATGACGAACGGTGATTGAATTGCTAGTATTGTATGCCAGAAAAGTTTTGCGCGTTGCATAAATTATGTAACGTAACGAGACAATATTTAAATCGCAGCTTATAGCCTACGATTGCCAACTGTTCTCCCCGCGAATTCTGTTTTCAATCACGAGTCACCGAACGCCCTACCCTCGATCTGCCTCACCCCTCATAAAACCGCACTCGTTATTTATTTTCTGGCCCTTTTTTCTTTTTTTTTATTCGCCACAACAGTTTTACAATCCACTTACGGGCCTGACCCTCATCCAGAGACGCTCCGGGATCGAGAACGCAGACGGAATTTCGCGTGCGTGCTGATTGAGCGCGGCCGCTTGTTAAACAGTTCCCTGTAGGTAAACAGGGAGCGAGGGTCGCCGTGGCAGATAGCGCAAATTGCGTTACCGCCAGCTCGCTAGAGGCGCCGGAGACTCCCTTTATTTCGAGGGACAAAATGACGACCCGCACTACACTCCATCCCTCCCGCGCCCCTTTCGCTTGTCACGCCGCCGTCCTGTCCCCACTCAGCGTCCTGCACCCAATCCCCTCCGTCCTTGCTCGACATTTCGGCTTTGCCGGAGCCTCAGGATTCTATAAGTGCGCTCCTATTTACCATCAATACAGCAAGAAAAAACACAATTCTCGACGGAGCGCCTCCGGGGCAGAAAAGCTATTCTGCAGACGCGAGCTCGAGTAGCGGGGAAGGAAAATGAGAAGGAATATTAGGTGGCCGCCTATCACGCAGGCGGCGGCGAGTCCGGAGGCTCCGACAAGCGTGCAGCACCAGAGCTCTGCAGCTCACCCTCGTGTTTTACGTGAACCTTCTCAGTTCTGTATATGTAAATTTTGTGACTAGTACATATGGTTTACGGTGACAATTACCAGACACGATTTTTTCATATGCTGATTAAAATGTTTCGATGGAAAACCTCATCGTCAGCCGATTAAGGAAATACGAAAAACATGTTGTAAGTACACAATAGTTTATTTGGTTTGTAAGTAAGAAACACCATTTCCTAGCTGTGTTGTGTCTTATTTGTTCCAGATGCCTTTCGTCATTTATTTTACGGCATCTTAAGTGTCACCTAGAATGATTTTGACTTGTCATATTTGTAGATTATAAACAGTTCATGTCTTACAATTATAAACATAGTCACGAAAGAGTTCTCAGCAATCAAGGATAATACTTGCTTTGTTATAATTCCAGTCATGGGTCCCAATGTTTATTTGTAACAGGTTATTAATTTCGGACGGTAATGAATCTTCAGCCCCGAGTAGAAAGGAGCTGCATTTTTACTGCACCATCACATGTAACGCTGAAGATGGTCATTACGACCGAAAGTAAACGCCTGATTACAGATAAACATTGTGATTCAAGACTAGAATGACACTAGAGCATTTAACGTCTTTTTTTGCGTAAATAAGTGGTTACTTACAGTTACTCGAGTGTTAAAAACTTATAGAAATTGTAGGGGGGAATGAGTAGATAATATTTTGAACTGCAGCCCATGTCCAGAAACATACAGTTTCCGTGCTAGATCCATTGTTGATAACGCGACGACTTTTATAACTAATGGATTAGGCGTGACCCAGTACATCACCTATTACATAACCCCACTCGTTAACAGCAAATACACTGCTGGCCACCGTAAATGCAACACCCTGAAGGAATCATCCGAATCAAGTGAAATTTACACCATGGGTTTGCAGCGATGAGATATGCAACTGATTAGAATTTAAGCGCAGACGCATATCACGCGCGCCTGTGGCGCCACCTCATAGCGCCATTTAAGGCTTGGCGATTTCGACGAGTGTACGTTCGGCACGTGTGTTTACCTTGTGGTTGTTTCACAAGACGATCAGTTATGCCTCGTAGACAACAGTGAACATCTTTTGATCAAGTATCCGAGTTCGACAGAGGAAGGATAGTGGCTTACCGAGATTGTGGATTATCATACAGAGAAATCGCTAGTCGTGTTGGACGAAACCAAACAACTGTAATGCGGATATGTGACCGTTGGATGCAGGAGGGCACGACGGACCGACGTGGTCGATCGCATTCACCTCGGTGCACCACTGCACGTGCTGATAGGCAAATTGTGCGCATGGCAGTGACGGATCGCTCAGTGACATCCCGAACCATAGCACAGCACATTGCGTCTGTAACGCATCATCCAGTGTCTGCGCGTACCATTCGACGCCATTTACAACAGAGTGCTCTGTCCGCAAGACGTCCATTGCTTCGTCTACCATTGACGCAGAACCACAGACGTCTCCGTCGCCAATGGTGTGATGACAGACGGATGTGGACGGCAGAATGGAATCACGTTGTCTTTACTGACGAGGCACGCTTCTGTCTGCAGCACCACGGTGGTCGGATTCGAGTGTGGAGACACCGTGGAGAGAGGATGCTGGATAGCTGCATTATGCACCACCACACTGGTCTTGCACCGGGTATTATGGTATGGGGCGGTATTGGATATTACTCTCGCACGCCTCTAGTACGCATTGCCGGTACTTTAAATAGCCGGCGCTACATATCCGAGGTGCTGGAGCCAGTTGTCCTTCCTTACCTTCAGGGCTCGGCCACAGCCATATTTCAACAGGATAATGCGCGACCACACGTGGCACGCATTGTCCAAAGGTTCTTCGTCAATAACCAGATTGAATTGCTTCCCTGGCTGGCTCGCTCTCCGGATCTTTCGCCGATAGAAAACATGTGGTCCATGGTTGCTCAACGAATGACCCAGATTACATCCCCAGCTGCCACACCAGATGATCTTTGGCAACGTGTGGAAGCTGCTTGGGCTGCTGTACCCCAGGAACACATCCAACGTCTCTTTGACTCAATGCCGAGACGTGTGGCAGCGGTGATCTCCAACAATGGCGGCTACTCTGGCTACTGATTCTGGCAGGAACCACATGTCACAGACGTCTGTAAACGTAATCATTTGATACTTGGTCAACATGTTATCTACAAAATAATTTTTTTTGTGCTACCTCTTGTCTTTCTTGGTGTTGCATTTACGGTGGCCAGCAGTGTAAATTGCTCGTGTACTCGTTGATGGGTTCTCTTTAACGTGACCCATGTACGGCCTCCTCGACTTCGAGTGTATGGTGTCTCCTTGGAGTACCACAGTCAGGCCTACTGAAAATGAACGTACCCATTCACGAAGCTGTTGCGTATTTCTGACTGAAAGGGTTTATGTTGGAGTAGAACACTGTAGACAACGATCTTCAAATGGTTCAAATGGCTCTGAGCACTATGGGACTTAACATCTGATGTCATCAGTCCCCTATAACTTAGAACTTCTTAAACCTAACTAACCTGAGGACATCACACACATCCATGCCCGAGGCAGGATTCGAACCTGGGACCATAGCGGTCTCGCGGTTCAGGACTGGAGCGCCTAGAACCGCTCGGCCACACCGGCCGGCTAGACAACGATCTTGATAAAGTCGACGAGCATCTCTTTCGTTGCTGCGAACTTCGTCATTCGGAAGGATCTTGTCTGTGTATTCTGCAAACGTGTACTCAGGCTTTTACTCTAACGTTTACAGACACTTGAATGAGGCTCGAACTTGCTGAGAAAGGTAGGATAGAAGTGAAATGACATCACCGATCCGTCGTAATCACAGAGACTATCTTGCTGCGGAACTTTGTCGGACATGGGTTCCGATTCAAAATGTTATGTACTCACTCCCCTGTAAAAATCCTAGACTTTTTAACGTGTTTTCCCGAACACACCATTTTCTTTTTTGAGTCATCAATCTTCTGACTCTTTTGATGCTGCAAGCCACTAATTCCTCTCCTGTGCTAACATCTTCATCTCAGAATAGGTAGCACTTGCAACCTGCGTCCTCAATTAATAGTTGGATGTATTCCAGTCTCTGTCTTCCTCCACAGATTTTGCTCTCTATAGCTCCCTCTAGTACCATGGATGTCGTTGCCTGATGTGTTAACAGTTGTCATATCATCCTGCCCCCTTCTCCTTGCCAGTGTTTTCCAGATACTCGCCCGCATCTCGTGGTCGTGCGGTAGCGTTCTTGCTTCCCACGCCCGGGTTCCCGGGTTCGATTCCCGGCGGGGTCAGGGATTTTCTCTGCCTCGTGATGGCTGGGTGTTGTGTGATGTCCTTAGGTTAGTTAGGTTTAAGTAGTTCTCAGTTCTAGGGGACTGATGACCATAGTTGTTAAGTCCCATAGTGCTCAGAGCCATTTTCCAGATACTCATTTCCTCTCCGAATCTGCGCAGTACTTCCTCATTCCTTACCTTAACACACCACCTAACTTTCAACATTCGCCCGTAGGACCACATCCCAAATTCTTCGATTCTCTTCTGTTCCGGTTTTCCCACAGTCCACGTTTCACTACCATATAATACTATGCTCCAAACGTACATTCTTAGAAATTTCTTCCTACAATTAGTACCTATGCTTTATGCTAGTAGACCTCTTTGACACTGCTAGCATGCTTTTGATGTCCACCTTGCGCCGTCCGTCATTGTTTATTTTGTTGCCTTCCTTAACACTGACCATAAATGCTGATGTTAAGTTTCTCGGTGTCCTGATTTCTGCTACTTCTCATTACTTTCGTCTTTTTTTGATTTAGTCTCTTATCCATATTATGCACTTATTAGACTGTTCATTGCTTTCAGCCGATCCTGTAATTCTTGTTCAGTTTCACTCAAAATAACAACGTCATCAACGAATCTTATCATTGATATCCTTTCATCTTGAATTTTAATTCCACTACTGAAGATTTCTTTTACTTCCATCGTTACTTCATCGATGTACAGATTGAACAGTAAGGGCGAAAGACTACATCCCCCTCTTTCATTCTTTTTAATCATACCACTTCGTTCTTGGTCGTCCACTCTTATTATTCCCTCTTGGATCTTGCACATATTGAATACTGCCCGTCTCTACCTATAGCTAATCCCTATTTTTCTCAGAATTCCGAACATCTTGCCCATTTTACATTGTCGAACGCTTTTCCAGGTCGACAAATCCTGTGAACATGTCTTGATTTTTCTTTAGTCTTGCTTCCATTATCAATCGCAACTTTAGAATTGTCTCTCTGGTGCCTTTACTTATCGTAAGCCAAACTGATCGTTATCTAACACACCCTCCATTTTCTTCTCCATTCTTCTGTATATTATTCTCGTCAGAAACTTGGATGTATGAGCTGTTAAGCTGATTGTGCGACAGTTCTCGCACTTGTAACCTCTTGCACTGTTCGGAATTGTGTGGATGATGTTTTTCCGAAAGTCAGATGGTGTGTCAAAATGGCTCTGAGCACTATGGGACTTAACATCGGTGGTCATCAGTCCCCTAGGACTTAGAACTACTTAAACCTAACTAACCTAAGGACATCACACACATCCATGCCCGAGGCAGGATTCGAACCTGCGACCGTAGCGGTCACGCGGTTCCAGACTGAAGCGCCTAGAACCGCACGGCCACACCGGCCGGCATGGTGTGTCACCGGACTCATATATTCTACACAGCAAGAATAGTCATTTGTTGCCACTTCCCTAATGATTTTAGAAATTCTGATGGAATGTTACCTATTCCTTCTGCCTTATTTGATCTTAAGTCCGCCAAAGTTCTGTTAAACTAATGCTTGATCTCCTTTCTCCTCTAAATCGACTCCTTTTTCTTCTTTTATCACACCAGACAAATCCTCCCCCACATAGAGGCCTTCAGTGTACTCTACCCTCCCACCCGTTTTCTCCTCTGGATTTAACAGTGGAATTCCCGTAGCACTCTTAATGTTACCACCATTGGTCTTAATTTCGCCGCCAGCCGCAGTGGCCGAGCGGTTCTAGGCGCCTCAGTCTGAAACCGCACGACCGCTACGGTCGCAGGTTCGAATCCTGCCTCGGGTATGGATGTGTTTGATGTCCTTAGAGCTACTTAAACCTAACTAATCTAAGTCCTAGGGGACTGATGACCTCAGATGTTAAGTCCCATAGTGCTCAGAGCCATTTTTTTAAATTTCGCCGAAGATTATTTTGACTTTCCCATATGCTGAATCAGTCCGGACAATCATTTCTTACTCGATTTCATCACATTTTTCTTCAGCCATCTCGTTTTAGGTTCTCTGCACTTCCTATTTATTTCATTCCTCAGCGACTTGTATTTCTGAGTTTACCTAAACATTTTTGTACTCCCTTCTTTCATCGATCAGCTGAAGTATTTCTTCTATTACCAATGGTTGCTTCGTAGTTACGTTGTTTTTACCTATATTTTTCTTTCCAACTTCTGCGATTGCCCTTTTTTGAGACGTCCGTTGCTCTACAACTGCACTGCCTACTGAGTTTTTCCTTGTTGCAATATCTATAGCCTTTATTTCAAGCGTATCTCGTCATTCCATAGTACTTCCGTATTCCACTTCTTGGCGTATTGATTCTTCCTCTCTAATTTCGTAAACTTGAACCTACTCTACATCACTACTACATTGTGATGTGTATATAACTACGCCTGTGTAACTACATGAATAGGCAGAATGGAGTCTAGAAGCAGTTAACAGATAGGACTCGTGTAGTCCCAAACGTAATGAGTTTTTGAGTATGTGTTGCACTGAATGGCCGCCTCCGAAGCTGAGTGATCAATGAATCTAGTGTGGGAGGTTCTCAGGTTCAATTCCCTGTACTGTCAGTGATTTCTGTTTGGTGCTTGAACAGGAAGAGCAATGAGAAATAGCCGCACCAATGCCTGGAGAGGTGATCACGGCTGATAGATCGGTGTGCTGACTCCATGGCCCTCCATATCACATCGTGGAATTACTGTTATCACACGTTAAAGAAACTCAAAACTAAACTATACCACTGTGGCATTAGCAAAGTGATCAAAATTTATGTTAGTACTGGGAGATCAATGCATAATAAAGATTACGAGGTTACGTACAATTAACATCACTGCAAGTTGTCAGGGGGTAAATTATAATTTTTGCCTCCTCGTAGCACAGTGTTTCCATATACACTCATGCTCATAATGTAAGGATAATTTCAGAATGTGGTGCCACACAACGTCGCACTACACAAAACTGGCGCTAATAGCATAGGCACATAGGGAACACACACGACAGATCTGTAAGTCCACGGTATTGGTGATAAGTTGAGAAAACCGTCCCGAAAAACATATGCTACAAAACGCCACTGTTTCCTGCGCATGTACCCCGACATCAATATGGTATATGAATACCATGCACAAGTACACAGGCCGCACAACGGGTTGGCATAATCTGGATCAGGTGGTCGAGCAGTTGCTGGGGCACAGCCTCCCGTTCTTGCACCATTACCTGCCCGAGCTCCTGAAGTGTCGTAGGGGTTTGAAGACGTGCAGTGATACGTCGACCGAGAGCATCCCAGACGTGCTCGATAGGATTTAGGTCTGGAGAACAGGTAGGCCACTCCATTCGCCTGATACGTTCTGTTTCAAGGTACTCCTCCACGATGGCAGCTCGGTGAGGCCGTGCGTTATCATCCATCAGGAGGAAGGTGGGACCCACCGCACCCCTGAAAAAGCGGACATCATACTGGTGCAAAATGACGTTCCAATACACCTGACCTGTTACAGTCCCTCTGTCAAAGATATGCAGGGGTGCACGTGCACCAGTCATAATCCACCCCACATCATCAAACCATTACCTCCATAGAGGTCCCTTTCAAGGACATAAGGTGTTGGTATGTGGTTCCTGGTTCAGGCCAGATTAAAGCCCGGTGAGAATCACTGTTCAGACTATACCTGGAATCGTCTGTGAACATAACCTGGGACCACTGTTCCAATGACCATGTACTGTGTTATTGACACGTTTACGGGCTCTCCTGTGACCAGGGGTCAGTGGAATGCACCTTGCAGGTCTCCGGGCGAATAAACCATGTCTGTTCAGTCGTCTGTAGACTGTGTGCCTGGAGACAACTGTTCCAGTGGCTGCGGTAAGGTCCCGAGCAAGGCTACCTGCAGTACTACGTGGCCGCCTGCGGGCACTGATGGTGAGATATCGGTCTTCTTGTGGTGTTGTACACTGTGGACGTCCCGTACTGCACCACCTGGACACGTTTCCTGTCTGCTGGAATCGTTGCCATAATCGTGAGACCACACTTTGTGGCACACGGAGGGCCCGTGCTACAATCTGCTGTGTTTGACCAGCCTCCAGTTGCCCTGGTATTCTACCCCTCATAACATCATCAATTTAATCGCTGCACCGTACTCTGACATGCACCAACACACCTCTGCGTATGTGGACTGCTGCCAGCGCCACCGGGCGACGACCGCTTGTCAGATGCACCGCATGGTCATACCCCGAGGTGATTTAAACCCGCAAACCGCCCACCTGATCGTTGTTTCACCATGTATCAGAATTATCCTTAATTTATGAGCATGACTGTATATCAGTTAAGTTACTGTGTTCCATTACTTGATATTAGAATGTATTTTTAAAATTTGTGACAGAATTCTGTAACTGGATCACAGCGATCGTTATTAGGTGCTAAAAATCAAACAAAAACAGTCTCTATCACATTTTCAGATCTTTTTATTTGTTAGAAACTGATTTCGGCCCTTTCCTCAGACCTCCTTAGGGCTTCTGGCTGCCATTGTAGCTGCTTGTTGCAGCAGATGGAGCGAGATCCTTGGAAGTAATCTTTTTACAGTGCGATACTGCTGAGAACAAGTAATAGGAGAAGGAAGGAAAAGAAATTGGTGTTAAATGTCCCATGGCTACCGAGAACGTTAGAGACGGAGAACAAGTGTGGAGGGCGTATAGAGAAGAATTTTAGCGGTAGTCTTTTAAAAGATCCGTCTCGTAGTTTGCCTTAACCGAATTAGGGAAGCCATAGAAAACGTAAATCTTGATCGTCACTCGGGAATATGAAGCCAAGTTTTCCCGATTGTAAGTCCAGTGTACAACTGCTCCATCTTTTGGAGATAGGGCTGAAATTCCTCATCTGAGTACGATCGAGGGCGGGCAGGTCGTCGACTTGGATTCAGATTTCATGGGAAACAGAAGGATTTATGGTACCATCGATGGAAGCTGTTGATATAATGTATTGCAGAATTTTCAGAATGTGTACAATCGACGTATAAAAATCTTTATTAAGTCCGTTTGGTTAAAATGATGAGGTATTGTTCTCCTGAACGAATTTATTTATGCCTCCTACTACTTCTGGCACACACATTCCCCAGGATTGTATCAATAGGGCTATGCAGCGTCTAAAGGAACGAGTGAAGTCCGTGTGGTGTATCCCTTTAGCTCCGATAATGAACAGCAAGTAGCTTCATTTTAGCCCTGCATGGTGTTTAGGTCAATCGAATATGTGCTAAATATCTTCCATGAATTCTGGATCAATGAATCGAGTGACTGCGGACACCAGTTAGTACGGAGAGAACTAATCAGAGCTTTTCATTCAAAACGGCACCGCGCGCATGTAGTTATTTACTGGGTGGGTCTTAGAGCTAATACAGAAGACCACTGCATATTTATGGGGGTACGTTGATGAAAAACACGTGCTATTTAAAAGATGCACCAAATCCGTAGTTTTGAAAATCCGACAATGAGGTTTAGTAAAATGCTTCACATGAAACTAACACATTTACTGTTAAGTTCGTTGATTATACATTTAACTTTATTTATAAAATATAAAAAGCTTATTTTGAAAAAATAGTACATCTAACTTTTTCTTAGAAACAATGCGAGAGATTTCTACAAAGTTTCTCTGTTTAATCTCTTTGCTTATGGTAAGCTTCTCTCATAAGATTTTTTGAATATATCAAAAAGGAGTATTTTAATAATTTTTTAATTATAGTTCTGTTAGTATAATATAAAATTCAAGTAAAGAGTTAATCCAAATTGATACCGAAGGCAAGCAACGTCAGATCTCCACTCTTTGGATGGCCGGTCATAACGTTGAAGAAAAATTTTCCACAAATAGAAAATAGACTCTGTCGCGAGTGGTTTATTAATAATAACGCGTTTAGCGCGGTTAGCACGTATTCACATTATCTCTCATGCTGCATTTCTGTATCTGAAGTGGGCCTTTAACGGGGTCCCTAGACAGCGTTGAAAGCCAGAGAGGAATCCTTATGCTTCAGGCAAGGTTTCTATACAGCTGATACATCGGGAGTCGGGATACTGTGCGCAAATTGCAGAAACTACTTTTGAGAAGGAAATTTGAGATATAGTAAATTCTTTAGGAGGCAAAACGTCCAGTTAAGTTGCCTTAATTTTTGTAACATATCCCGATGAAGGAAGCATGTAGCAACATAGAGTTAAAAAATTATCAAATGAAACCAGTTAAATTGAGCAGCTTGGTTTTTGCGACATAGTGATAGTAGAATCTAGTGCCAAGACGTACAATACATCGATGTCTAGATGAAAGAGTTGAAGAAATTAATGAAGGTAAGCTTTAAAAAAATCCAAAACAGTAAAAATCGCTGCAACAGGTCTGTACATTCAGGGAAACGGGGTAAGATTGAGGGAGAGACCAGAGGAAGTGTTTAATACGGTCAGAGAGCATCCTTATCATGATAACAAACATCGAAAGGAAACTGTACATGCAATGTGCATCTAGAACGTTCGGTGAGTGGTATCAGAAAATAAAGGAAATAAGAAATACACACAAAATACCGTTACTGACCTTCATAGTAATCACATACAGCTACAACACACTTCTGACATTGGTTGTAACGCTGTTAGAAGCTGTCAGCGAAAGGTTTTTGTGGAATCTCTCGAAGCATCGTAGTCACGCGTCGTTGGTTACCTGCGTCATTCCAGCAGATGAGACCTGGTACTATCAGAACGACCAATACGACAGTCAGGAGCATGGTTTTCATCGTCTTGCCCGTAATCCTCAGGTTGAAAAAAGCTGTCAGCATCGTCTTCATCTTGAATTTTATCAGCCAACATTTTCTGGGAGGCGGTGAAGACGATGAAAACAGTGCAACGACTGAAGTGATTCGATCATGTCCAGCGAATATAGAAAGATCGCATGCCAACGTTAATGGAGGTACAACTAGATAGCAAGGAGGACGGGGAATGTCAGAAACACATGAGAGAGTGAACAGAAGAGGTTATGCAGGTGTGAGGTAGGCACGAAGAGATGGAGATTCACCGCATCGCCTATGTCATGAGCAAGATGGCGACAGCATTAAGGAAGCACACAGAAATAATTATAACGTGTTTCGCAGTCTGGCGGTATATAGTTTCAAGACAAAAGTACAGTTAGCGTTTCTAAGGCCGTGAAACCTACAGTAACATGAAACATCATATCTGTTTAACAGACAGCCCCTATGAAGTTGCCGACAGCTATCAGCTGTACTAGACATTGTTGGTGCCAGATGGTTTTGGAATTTTCGCCACTGCTGTTGACACTACACAAACACCGAGCGCTCGCATATTGTTCCTGGCAACGTATTTCCGTTATGCAGATGACTCCATAAGATATATTGTGCCATACAGGATTGTAACCTATCCCCGATGTTATTCAGTCTACGTATTGAGTAAGCATTAACGGAAACCAAGGAGAAATTTAGAGAGGGAATTAAAGTTCAAGGAGAATGAATAAAAATCTCAGGTTTGTCGATGACATTGTAATTTTCTGTGATGGCAAAGGATTTGGAACAGCAGTAGAACGGAATGGGTAGTATCTTGAGAAAGAGACTATCAGATTAACATTAACGAAAGCAAAACTAGGGTAATGGAATGTAGTCGAACATTTGAGGTTAGACCTTACCATGGTTGTTATTGACATCAGCTGAAACTAGAAGTTCATTGTTACCAGTCACAATTTATTTTATTATCACTATTCGTTTCAGACGTTTAAACCACCATCGTCAACTGGATTTATTACTTCACATCCACCCGTCTGATGATAGAGGTTCAAAACACTTAAATGCGTAGTGGATATTACAAAAAATAGTGACTCGTAAAAATAAACTTCTAATTTCAGTATAATACATATTTGGATTAAATTAGGTAATCCGAGGGAACTAGATTTGGGAATGAGGGACGAAAAATAGTAAACGAATTAACTGATTGGGAAGCAAAGTAACCAAGGATGTTGGAAGTCGAGAGTATATAAATTACAGATAGCAAGAAAAGCATTTCTATAAAAAAGAATATTTTTACAATAGAACAAATTTAAATGTTAGTAATTCTTTTCTGTAGCTATTTGGATGGAGTGTAGCCTTGTGCGGAAAGGGCACGTAGACAATAAACGGTTCAGACAAGAAGAGAATAGAAGCTCATCGCGCTACATTTCATTAGGAACGTGGGTGCACTCAGCTACTGTGATCGGATTTATAAATGACAGAGCTTAGCAATCAATGGCAGATCCAGATTTCGGCTAGTGCCTAGCCATTATCAGAGCACTATTTTCTGGGCTCATTGCATCTCAGTTGCCAGTCGTTTGTGCGTCAGTCACAGTTCTTTGAATAGAAACTTTTGAGATGTCATTCTGCAAAAGAATGTTGGATATTAGATGGGTAGACTTTCAGTGAAGTTTTTAGTTACGTTGGCTATTTACGTTACTCCACAGCTCGATTCAGTATTTTTTGACCTGTTTTTTGACCTGTCCATCTAATAACTAATAAGGAGAGACTAAGTCGATAGGTGGGAAAAGAAATTTATGGCGTAACTCCATTAAAAGGAGGGGTCTGCTGGTAGAACCCAACTTGAGTCATCAAGGAAGAGTCAACCTGGTAATGGAGGAAAGTGTGAGGGATAATGGACAGTGTCTCGAAAAGTAGTTGCGAAATTAATATCAACAATAACAGTAAGACAAGGAGACGTCGTCGAGTCAAGACAAGTGATGCTAATGGAATTAAATTAGAAAAAGAGACATTGAATGTAGTCGATAAGCGTTTCTTTGCTGGACAGTAAAGAACTCATGATGGCCGAATTAGAGAGAATATAAAAAGCAGACTGGCAGTTCCGTACAAACTTAATTATGTATATAGATAGTTTATCCACCCCGGGAGTCGAGAATCTCGACGGTTTTTGCGTGTTACCGATATCGATACTAGCAAGATACCAAGCGCGGCAATTCCAAGTCCGTATCAAAGTCTGTACAGTACCTAGTTTCTGATGCTAGCCCAGACATACAAAAACGGCGAACAAGGGACTTCAGTTTATATACGTACAGAGGAAAAATTTAATAAAATATTTTTGTTTACTTACTGAAACATGGCTACACTCATTTTTTGTTTCTACATGCAGTAATATTTTTCTGTTAGGCTCTTGACAGATGATGAATGAAGTGTAAGGTCTAATGGGAGAAAGTTATTTTTTACGTTATGTAATTATAGTTTAACAATTTCGGATTAATTGCATTACGTGCAATGTGAAATCTTACTTCTTGTCAAATATCACAATTCTACGTCAACGGGAAGCACCCTATAGATTTTCAAGAGTCAGTTTGCGGGTATAAAAATATGACATAAATAGCCTCGTCTTTTAATTGAACTGACTTAGAAACGCAAATGTTTTACAGCGACAGTGACCCGTAGATCTTAGGTGTAACATAATTGTGAACTTGATACGCCTGCCAGTTCCCGAGAGAAAGAGGTCTTAACAGACGAACAAACACACAGACGCCTAAAAACTTACCAAAAGTCATTTTTTCGTGTGACATAATTACAAATCAACAGTTTTAGGGTTTTTCCTTTTACCTTTACTGTTAATCCTTACTTCTTGCCGTATTTCATGATTCTAGGTCAACGGGAAGTAGCCTACAGTTTTTGATGAGTTTGCGAGAGTCAAAATATGTGACATAAGTGGTCTCTTCGGATTACATTGACTTAAAAGCTTAAAGTTTTTACATCTCCAAGGGACGATAGATCTTAGTATGTAACAGAAATTTTATCTTAATATGTCTAATCGTTGCTGAGAAAAATGATTCTAAACAGACGGATAACAAAGCGATCCTGATAGTGTTCCGTTTTTACCGACTGACGAATCCTAAAAGAAAAGTTTGTTACTATCGAATATAAATTTAAACGTTGCCACATCTGTTCTGAGGGTATCGGTCCCCAATGCAGCCTTGTACTTGGTGAAACAAGGACGGCAAACAGTTCAGACGAGAAGCGGATAGCTTTTGAAACGCAGTGCTGCAAAAGTCGTGATGTGAGTAGACTAGATCACTACCAAGGAGACATTAAGTTGTTAAGAGTCTCATGGCCACTCATTGACGAACTGGCTGTTGGCTTCTGTCTCGGATTCTTCGGCGAACGTTTGTTTGATGACTTTTCAGACATTTCGCCAGCAGGAGTGGCTGGCATTCTCGAAGCTTCGCCATCCAGTCCATCACCAACAGTGCTGGATGAAGCCTGTCAAAAAAATCACGTCAGAAAAATCATCAAAAAAAGTCTGCCGAAGAACCTGGGACGGAATCTTATAAGCAGCTTGTCTTCTGAGGGGATTATGAATATTTTTGCGTACAAAAGAAATTTGTGGCACAATCTGGCTAAAGAAAGGGATCGGTTGGTAGGACACATCTTGAGACGTCAAAGAAGTGAAATGATAATGTAAAAAAGTGAAGGGCGTAAACTTGTAGGTGGAGACCAAGTATTGTCTACAGTAAACAGTTACGCACTTGGCAGAAGAAAATGGCTCTGAGCACTATGGCACTTAACTTCTGAGGTCATCAGTCCCCTAGAACTTAGAACTACTTAAACCTAACTAACCTAAGGACATCACACACATCCATGCCCGAGGCAAGAATCGAACCTGCGAACGTAGCGATCGCGCGGTTCCCGACTGTAGCGCCTAGAACCGCTCGTCCATCCCGGCCGGCTTGGCAGAAGAGGAAATTACAATAGGATAGAGGAGCGTGGAGAGGTGCATCACAGCACTCTTTATTCGGAAGATCACAACCACAGACATTTACTACGTAGGACGATGGTGAATTTGCAGGATAATTCTACATCCCTTTATCTTTTCAACTGTGGCTGTCAGAATTAAATTATCGTGTGTCATTCACTCAAACTAGTTGTCTCCAGCTGTAAGGGACAACCTACCAGTAGTAGCAAACGGATCAAACATGTGCCCACTAATTTGTGATTGGCCGTCCTGTAGTCATGTAATACGTTGTAGGTTAAGCGGAGGCAGACACAAAAATGTACTTTGGTAGCGCACCCTCGCTCGCCGCGCACTGCGGATCCGAACGAGCGCCGTCGACCCGTCCAGTGGCGGAGGGGCCGGCTCGCCGCAACGGGACGACCACGGCTGCGGGCCGTGCAGGTGGGAGGTGGGTGTGGCCGGTGGGCGCCGAAGCGCACCGCGGCTGCGCCCCTTTAAAGAGCGCGTCCTGAGCCACGGCCGCGGCCGCTGCCGCGGATCGATGTAAGTTAATACACGTGGAAGGTCAGGGAGAAGGGCTGAGGCGGCCGCGCTCGCTCGCGAAACGCAATTAGCCCTGATTGGCAGCTCCGAGCGCCGCAGCGCGGTCTCGTTAGCGTCTGCACGCGCGCTGCGCCGCGCCGCGCGGCTGACAAAGCGACGCTGCACCCGGTCTGTCCCGCTTCTCGTTCCACCGTGCTGACGCTGCATCGCACAACCGCTTCTTTAGGTACGTTTCTGGCATGCCTCTCGCGACCTCGTCATTCTGTCTCGGGCATCAACATCGAAGAACGGCGCTGTAGAGCTCTTTGCGCTGTATTTTATAGGGCAGTAAATTTACAGGTAATTCACGCCATGAATGGTGCCCGATATTAAAGCGAACGGGCAATTCGTGGGAACGTTTAAAGTGCGAGGTGTAGTCTTATCCTTCCTTTTCCTGTCTTTATCATTTATCTTCACGGGGTAAGCACATTACTTTTTGGATTTAGTGGTATACAGTTATAAGAATATCACATTCAACTTATAAACTATACAATGGTATATTAAACAACCGATCAAAGTCAGTAGTAGATTCACTCTTAAGAGAAGAACAGAATGGCTTTCGAAATGGGAGAGCTAGTATTGACACTGCATTCACTATGAAGCAGCTAGTATGGAAAACAAGAGATACAATTTGCCCATCTATACGGCATTTGTAGGTTTAGAGAAGGCTTTCGATGAAGTAGACAGGCACAAATTACGGAATATAATCGCTAGAAGGAGGTACCCTTAACACATACTAAGATGTATAAACAGTTTATATAACGGTGTCTGGATCAGGCTGAATTTACCCAATTACAACGGGGGGAGCAGTGTATTACCGCCCACGCTTTTCGATATTTATATGGGCAATATCCTACACAGATGGAAGGATCAGGCACCACCTGGAATTAAGAAGGACCGCTTTATCCAAAATACTGAAGATGATCATCGAACATTTGTAAAGAATATAATTTTAAAATTTTTATCTGAAAATCAGTAACTATGCAGTCCAGAGAAAACACCTAATAGGAGCAAAGGTTACTTTGTATGACAAAATTTTATAACAGGTTCAACATTTTTTTGTTTAAACTGTGATATATCGTATGATTTCAATAGAGAGGTAACTAATAAATTACGAAGATACCACGTAATGTGCGCCGCTATTCGAAGAATACTGAAAGCAGCACGCACCGAAACACAGCTGAAGCTATACCAGCTGATGACAGTGTTGGTTATCCTACAAGGCAGCCAAACAACGTGGACGTCAAGATAGAAAGACCACAGCCACATAACAGCCACAGAATTGATATTTCTTAGGGCACTACGGGGACACACTCACCTTGATAGAACAAGAAACCACGATATACGGAACCAACTGCAAATATTTACAATACGCGACAATGTGGACGAATACAGAAGCAAGAGAGAAGAGCATTTAGAAAGAATGGACAGTACAAGGTTTCCGAAAGTGCCGCTGTCATACACACCTATTGGCCGAAGAGACCCAGGAAGGCAGAGGCAAAGATGGATTGAGGCCGAAACACAACGAAGAACCTAATCCATGAAAGGATGATGGTGATTATGATGATGATGATGATGACGATGACAATGACAGTGGCAGTGGTATAATGGTTCAAATGGCTATGAGCGCTATGCGACTTAACATCTGAGGTCATCAGTTCCCTACAACTTATAACTACTTAAACCTAACTAAGGATATCACACACATTCATGCCCGCGGCAGGATTCGAACCGGCGACCGTAGCGGTCGCGCGGTTCCAGTCTGAAGCGCCCAGGACCGCTCGTCCACTACGGCCGGCAGTGGCAGAATCTGCGCCTAGTGTTATCCCATGTAAAAGTGCTAACATTTTTCGAAATGTTTGCAAGTCGTGTAATTGAGGTGGGACGTTTGTATAGCCCCGGTACTCACATAGTAGTCGGAAGTAGGCAACCGCCTAACAACAACATTCAGGTTGACCGACACACCGGCGCTCGTCGTTAATCCGCCGGATGGATTCGCTATGAGACCGCCACGTGTCCCTGAATCGCAGAACAAGCCTGTTACCGCGCGCGGCTATCCGGGGGGATAAAAAGTTTTACCCATCACATCAAATAATACAGCTCGAATCATGAACTTTGGTGATGACGTTAATCCATCTTAACATTTTGAGTACGATATATTTTGTCTTGGAGGAGATCCTGGTTGTAGAAGACTGCATTTTGGGTGTTCAGGATACTTTATCTCTCTCGTCTTTCAAATTTTCTTCTATTGGGTAGCACATAAGTAATACAGCTGATGTCAAAGAATTAGCGGTCAGGAAATTAATTTCGAAGTATTTCCTACATCCACGCATCGTGAATAGTGTCTGCTCTCTCAGACATGCATGTAGATATTGCAAGCCTAGGCGGCCACACAAAGATAACAACATTGGTCTCGATTCTTTCCATTCTACCTGTTGCAGGAATCCAAGTAATGTTGCGACCATTTCGTGATGAATTCAGTGGACTATGATAAAAGGATGTAGACAGCGTGACATACGGAGCTTTGATTGTTCCAGGGAGCGTGCATTGATAGCCGAAGTGGTGAAGTTGACCGGTCACGTCAGGCGTGAAATCCTAATTCGAGTCCTGCTCCGGCACCAATTCCATGTGACTAAATGGTTCAAATGGCTCTGAGCACTATGGAACTTCTAAGGTCATCCGTCCCCTAGAACTTAGAATTCTAACTAAGGACATCACACACATCTATGCGCGAGGCAGGATTCGAATCTGCGATCGTAGCGGTCGCGCGGTTCCAGACTGTAGCACCTAGAACCGCTCGGTCACCCAGGCCGGCTTCCATGTGACTATCGGTCACTAGATTTACACCCAATGAAACATGACAGGCCGTAGCGAGCCTCATGTTTCATCCTTTTTCTCTCAGCACACTTAATTCCTCAATATGATAGCATACGATAGCTGTAATTAATCGATAAATTCCAATGTATCTGCGAAGATCGGTTTATCAGTGAGGGAATCTGATGATGGTAGAGCATTTCCATTAATTCCTCTTGATTTCAAAATGTTAAATTCCTTCTTCTGGTAGTTAGCAGGGAGTGAAATCATGAGCCGTGCAGTGTCCACTTGCCTCGTGAGCAAGGCGAGTGACCGGAGGTGCATTCCAGGGATTAAACATGGGCCGCCAGAGCGACTGTGAGCAGCTGCCCGCTGTCATCCTCATTGCGGCAGAAGGTGGTGTGCGTCTTTGACACTGTTAGCTGCGCTCGAGGACGAATGCACTAGCGTTCTGAGTACTGTTAACCATCCCTCCTCACGTTGGCGTATATGAGCTAGGAGTCTTCTGTGAAGGAGCAGACCATCCACGCGAGAAGGAGCAGACCATCCACGCGAATGGCGTGTTTCGTTCGATAACATCGCACTTTTGTGAAGATGCCACGGGGCGCCTCCACAGGCGAGTCTTTTATCTAGTACCGACGGGCAAATGGCGTTGCGAGCGTAAATATTGAGAAGGCAAAGTTACAGAAAGATTCGGCAGGACAGTCTTTGATAAGTCGGAGGCTACAGCTTGCAATAGGATGGCACTGGCGAGTTTTTTTATCTAAGAAAAAAATGGTTCAAATGGTTCTGAGCACTATGGGACTTAACATATGTGGTCATCAGTCCCCTAGAACTTAGAACTACTTAAACCTAACTAACCTAAGGACATCACACACATCCATGCCCGAGGCAGGATTCGAACCTGCCACCGTAGCAGTCGCGCGGTTCCGGACTGCGCGCCTAGAACCGCTAGACCACCGCGGCCGGCTTTTATCTAAGAGTCGGGACGGACCATTGTTTCCAGTCTTCCGAAAAAATTACGTTGAATCTTTAAGAATAAAATTAAGAGTTTTCCGATTGGAGAAATAAAGTTTGCGAGCTCAGATTGGCGAGAATATAGTTTTGGCAGCCTCATACCGCGAAGGAGCAGGAGTGAAAAGTATTACACGTTTCTTTGCCGAGTGCCATGGAGAAGACCCTTCATGGTATAGTGAAGGAGAGCGCGAACTTACTCGCCACCAGTGGTAGAGGGGGCAAATGACTTGGACTGAGGAGTCCATTCACAAGCGGAGGAACCGCGCTATGTCAGCGTGGCCTCACCACGCCTCACCTCCCGCAACTGATTTTAAGTTTCGTAGCTAAACAGTGTACGAATTCCTACAGGATGGTAAGTTCTTGGTTTCAAATTGATTAGTCAGTCACTATATGGTGACCTCTTGGCCAAGATTTTACTCTTTGGGATTCTACCCCGGATGGTCATTGCCGGCGAGCATGGCGCCGATCTCAGGAGAGGTCCCATTCTTCCAATATTTTCTGAGGCACAGTGATACTTCTCCTAGCGTCATGATATGGGTGGCCATCTGGGACGACTTCAGATCACAGCTAGTAATGGCTGAGGGACCTCGAACGGCATATGGGTATGTTACAGGCATCCTACGTCCTCACGTGTTACCTCTCAGGCCATTCTTTCATAGTGCCATTTTTCAACAGGACAATGCTCGTCCACCCATGGCACGTGACTCTATGAACAGTCTGCGTTATTTTGAGGTAGTTGCACGACTAGCATCTGTCCCTGATAGAAAATGTGTGGCACCAGCTCAGACATCAATTCCGTCCCAGTGTCAGCATCCAGGATACCAAGGACCAGCTTGCCTTATTAGATGATACAACTGCTGTATGAAACCCTTCGTAACCGAATCAGTGCATGTTTCTCATCTATGGACGTTGCAACGTCATACTGATAAATGGGCTCATGCAGCCAAGATCTTTGTAGTTGTGAAGTTTCATTTCGTTTCCTCCTCCGTTTCTGGGTACTTCACTTATTGTAACGGTTTAAGGAGTGGTGGTACTGGTATCGAGCGGTGTGCGTGACAGTTTGATCAAAACTTAACAGCCGGCCGGGGTGGCCGAGCGGTTCTACGCGCTTCAGTCTGGAACTTCGCGACCGCTACGGTCGCAGGTTCGAATCCTGCCTCGGGCATGGATGTGTGTGATGTCCTTAGGTTAGTTATGTTTCAGTAGTTCTAAGTTCAAGGGGACTGATGACCTCAGATGTTACTTCCCATAGTGCTCAGAGCCATTTGAACCATTTTGAAAACTTAACATTTCTTTATTTTCTTAAAAGAGACTTTAACACAAGTTCTCTGCCAGTAGGAGCGATCTCCACATTAGTCTTGTAGTTAATTAATAATTAAGAAACCAACAAGCCAAAATTACTAAAATGGTATTAAGGAATACTCTTGAAAGTTGGCCAACCGTGCCATAACATTTAAAGAATTTCTCGTAATAAACCAAACAGTGTTACATCAATAAATGAATAACCTATAGCCATAACAGGGCCTGTAGAATGTTGAACAAGAAATGAACTCAGGAAACAACGTACCGTAGCAAGTGATGATATTCTAAAACACCAAAAGATGCTTTAAGCAACAGATAAAGCTTCCCTAGACTAAGCACTAAATGTTCTAATTTCACTTGCTCATAAAACACGAATCATGGAAAGTAATGGATTCACCTTCGTACTCAACAGAATGGCTGTAACACAGAATGTTATAGTGAAACTTCTTCCAAGCCATGCAAGAACAACTCTCTCTCGATGCACGATGTAGTAGCTTCTCAATAATAACTGCCCTGTGCACTCAATACGAGGGCCCGCTCGCCGTCGGAACCCGACATCTAGCAGTTGCGGCCGCATCGTCATCCTTGTTCGAGCGATATGGTCAAGTTTACCGGCCCACATGAAAAGTTATTTTTGCCGCCGAGAATGCATTGCTGCTCGTCCAGTCTGCGAAGAGCCCTCGCAGCACTTAAATAGCGGTCGCTGTGTGCATACTCCAGCGGCGCGCGCGCGCGCGCTGCGCTGGACTCGCTGAGTGGAAAGGTAAATTCACTGGTACTAGTCACGGAGATGAAGCGTCACACTTTCTTGTCAGAGTGTATTTTTCCTCCACTCGCGTGTATTTATTATTTATTTATTTCCTATAGATTTCGAAGCAACTACGGTTCCATCTGGAAGCACATTAGGAATGTTATCGATGTGACTTCGCAAATTGTCAGTCTTACAGTTACCACACAGAAAGTGCTGGAGTATGTTAATGGAATATTCTTGTGGTGGTATATCGCCCCGGTCATAGTGCCAAAGTACCTGTAGATGAAGTCGTAGTTGCTGCGAATTCTACATAAAATAAATGGAAAACAATAAACACAGCTGAGTGGGGGAAGCGTAGTAAGAGAATAGCCTTTATTCTGCATATCAAAAAACTATCAACTTTAGTCCTACAATACGGTGAAATGATCGCTTAAATTTAATTTGGTGTCCCAGAGAAATTAATTGTGAAAATGGTTAAGAACATTCAGGACTTGAGTGTGGCACTTGTGAAACAGATTAGTTCCAAAGGTTTCGCAAGTGGCATATGTTATATAGGGTCTTCTAAGAGATTTCCTTCTCCCTGTTCTGTTTCTCGGATTGAACAGTAACCGTTAGGAGACACACAAAAGAGGAGTATCCCACTTTAAGAGCTTCGCAATCAAGGAGGGGCAGCGTGCTGCCGGGAGATTCCGCACACCACACGTGTTGTAAGTAGCCGCACGTGTAAGCCGCGCTCTTTCATGTCTTCTCCCAGGAGAATATTAATTCTCGCCCACGGGCAGTTGCATTGTCCCTTAATTAAAGGGAACCAGCTAAAACCTCGAAACACAAAACGCCGGTGCTGAATGCCCGCGGCTGAAGCATTGTCCGCCGTCGCCGCCGGGCCGCTATAAGCCCGTGTCCCGTCCTTATTACACGGCGCTACCTGGCGCACTGTGTACATCACAATGGCGTCGGTGGTAATGCTGGTATTGCACGTGCCGATGTGAAATCGACGAGGAAATGGATTGAACCAAGACTGTGCCCCAGTGACAAGCAGAGAGCTGTCGTTGAGTTTCTTCTGGCGGAAAACCAGAGCATCGCAGATATTCATAGGCGCTTGCAGAATGGTTATGGAGACCTGACACTGAATAAAAGCACCGTGAGTCGTTGGGCGAGCCATGTGTCGCCGTTCCAACAAAGTCGTGCAAACCTGTCCAAGATTAGATTAGATTCAGCTTTCGTTCCATAGACCCAAAAAGTGAGATGATTCTCTTGGGTGTGGAACATGTCAGAAAGTATAACATAAAAACATAAAACATTTGAATATAATACTTACTACCCTATCATTTGTCAGAAGATTGTCTAAATAGGTAAATGCTATGAGGTAAATTGGAACAGCTAATATTTACAGAATTAACACGCTGTCAGAATGAAACATTGTAATGCACTACTACTAAATTTATCATACACAAAATACTTAAACTTCACTGTTGTGACCAAGTGCTGTCAAAACTTAAATCTTACAGACATTTTTACTTAAGCTGACTTAACAGTCTGAGTTAAGATATTCATCTATAGAGTAGATGGAGTTGTCCATCAACTGCCTGAAACCAAGTTTTTCATGGTTGCTGGCAGTTTATTGAAAATGTGTGTTCCTGAACATTTGACCCCTTTTTGGACCAAGGTAAGTCATTTTAGGTCTTTATGTAGAGTGTTTTTATTCCTATTATTGATACTATGCATTGAGCTATTGGTTGAAAATAGAGATGTATTACTCGTAACAAATTTCATTAAGGAATAAATATACTGAGAAGCTGTGGTCAGAATGCAAAGTTCCTTGAACAGGTTTCTAAATGATGTTCTTGAATTTATACCACAAATGATTCTTATCACACACTTTTGCACCCAAAAAACTTTTGCACGGTTTGATGAGTTGCCCCAGAATATGATCCCATATGGCATAATAGAATGGAAGTAAGCAAAGTATGCGTGCCGGCCGGCCGCTCGCAGCCGCAACTCCTGCAATGTTCGAACGTAATAGCGCTTTCATTCGAGGTGATCGATGGCTCAGAGTCATACAACTTGCTGCTCAACTAAGCGCCTCTGTTGGTAGTGATGACATACTCGTCCACAGGTTGGGTTACTCCTCGCCCCTTAACAAAAGACCTTAACGAGCAAGTGCGGAATTGCTGATCTTGACAGTTTTTGTAGGACATCGTCACAGGCGATGTAAATTCATGGCGACAGTCTTCTGGGAGTCTGAAGGACTTATTCTGTTGGATGGCCTCTCTTATTGTGTCACGATCAACACTGAAGTATATTGTGCTACTCTCTGGAAACTGAAAAAACGACTGCAACGTGTTGGTCGCCAGAAAAATGTAAACAAACTTCTTCTACTCCGTGACAACACATGGCCTTACACAGGTCTGCCCACCCGAGAGAAGCTAACAAAACTTCATTGGACTGTTCATATCATTCACCCTACAGATCGGATCTCGCACCTTCCGACTTCCATTTGTTTGGCCCAATGAAGTATGCACTCCGCAGTGCGGGCTTTCAAATAAAATGATGTGTGGCTCTCAACTACGTACCCTCTGACTCAGAGTTGAAATATTGAAAGGTTTGACTGGTTTCGTTGTCTAGGCGCTGGGATACGTAGTTGGCGCATTACAAGCCAAATACTGCTGAGTCTACAGCATAAAATACGAATATACACACGAATCGAATGGTCGAAGGTTCCTATCACTCGGCAATTGCCAACCGTGGTGGCCGAGCGGTTCTAGGCGCTACAGTCTGGAACCGCGTGACCGCTACGGTCGCAGGTTCGAATCCTGTCTCGGGCATGGATGTGTGTGATGTCCTTAGGTTAGTTAGGTTTAAGTAGTTCTAAGTTCTAGGGGACTGATGACCTTAGATGTTAAGTCCCATAGTGCTCAGAGCCATTTTTGAACTCGGCAATTGCGAATTTTGAATATGACATAGAAATTTATAAATGAAAGATTTCAACTAAACAAAACCTGTAGGTACTATTTTTAACGACTTTAAATGACGAGTACGATAGCAGAAGTACCTTTAAGAACGCCGTTTATTACTCCAAAACACTTATTGGTGTCGATGGTCCAGCAATTAAATAAAATATAAGTTTAATAACAGGGAAACAATAGATTCCTACATCACGTAATTAGTTACGAACAATAACAAAGCTCGCGAGATATCCACTTCTAAACGAGTACTACGTCTTCACTGTAGAATCCACGGAAATTTCACAAGTGCACAAGTCGAAACTACGAAATATTTCTATCACTTGCGACCACGCGCAAACTGCTCCACTCTCCAAGTCTTTCCTGGGACCCTACCCTCCTGCTCCCCATCCAGCACCCCTTGTCCTCCCCAGCACTGTACGCCGCGCCGTCCTGTGCAGTACTCCTCCCCCACTTCCATCCAGACTTCCCATTAACGAGCGTTGTGATTGGCTAGAGCGCTCCCGCCATTTCTTCAAGCCAACGGACACTCAAAAACATTGAAACACATACGAAATACTGGATTTACGTATAAATATCTTGAAATTAAATATTCCTACGGCTGCACCATAAACACACTCTAACACACATTATTAAATACATAAACAAATAAAATAAACATACATCGAAGGAATACAAACAAAAGGTAGGCCAGTAGCCTAATGTCTCTGTGCTTTCTAAAACGCAGTAAATATTTAACCAATTTCTTCATGAATAGTATATATCGGATATAAACAAAGACATGACGAATAAATATACTAATAAGCATTCCGCTACCGTTTCTTCATGTAACTGTGGAGTACTTACGGCCTGACGCGATTAATAGTAATCGACCACTTTGACCTCCAATAACTCATGTACTATTCAAGTTACATGTCTGTAATTCATACCAATTTAGGTTTACACAAACAGCTTTCTAAAGACACCTCGATAGATAAAATCGGATGAACCGTTTAGATTTTGGAAATTCGTGGCTGGGTGTTACTTGTACAATTTACAGTCAGATACTAAACTTTAAACTAATAAGCATATTGAAAATATGATTACACTATCAGACTCGTCGTGCAAATAATGGTAATGTACATGTTTCTTTTTAAGGTATCAAGATTCCTCTGGCTATTATTAATTTCTACACAAGCTGTGAAGTGTCTGCTGTTATGGTTTCACAAAGTCCGCCATCTTTGCCACTCCCGGCATACAAATCTCCTTCATCGATACAAATCACAGTCCTCGACACCGCGTCAACAAGGTATTTCCCAGCCACGCGATCGGCCTGGACGACATGCTGATACAATAGCTCCCTACTTAGCAATCATATATAACCCCTCGATCACCGATAGATCTGTACCTACAGATTGGAAATTGCGCAGGTCGTATCAGTGTTTAAGAAGGTTAGTAGGAGTAATCCATCGAACTACAGACCTATATCATTGACGTCAGTTTGCAGTAGGATTTTGGAGCATATACTGTACTCAAACATTATGAATCACCTCGAAGGGAACGATCTATTGATACGTAATCAGCATGGTTTCAGATAACATCGTTCTTGTGCAACGCAGCTAGTTCGTTATTCGCACGAAGTAATGGATTTCCGGAAAGCTTTTGACACCGTTCCTCACAAGCGACTTCTAATCAAGCTGCGTTTCTATGGGGTATCGTCTCAGTTGTGCGACTGGATTCGTGATTTCCTGTCAGGAAGGTCGCAGTTCGTAGTAATAGACGGCAAATCATCGAGTAAAAGTGAAGTGATATCAGGTGTTCCCCAGGGAAGCGTCCTGGGACCTCTGCTGTTCCTGATCTATATAAATGACCTGGGTGACAATCTGAGCAGTTCTCTTAGGTTGTTCGAAGATGATGCTGTAATTTACCGTCTAGTAAGGTCATTCGAAGACCAGTATCAGTTGCAAAGCGATTTAGAAAAGATTGCTGTATGGTGTGGCAGGTGGCAGTTGACGCTAAATAACGAAAAGTGTGAGGTGATCCACATGAGTTCCAAAAGAAATCCGTTGGAATTCGGTTACTCGATAAATTGTACAATTCTCAAGGATGTCAATTCAACTAAGTATCTGGGTGTTAAAATTACGAACAACTTCAGTTGGAAAGACCACATAGATAATATTGTGGGGAAGGCGAGCCAAAGGTTGCGTTTCATTGGCAGGACGCTTAGAAGATGCAACAAGTCCACTAAAGAGACAGCTTACACTACACTCGTTCGTGCTGTGTTAGAATACTGCTGCGCGGTGTGGTATCTCTACCAGGTGGGGTTGACGGAGGACATCGAAAGGGTGCAAAAAAGGGCAGCTCGTTTTGTATTATCACGTAATAGGGGGGAGAGTGTGGCAGATATGATACGCGAGTTGGGATGGAAGTCATTAAAGCAAAGACGTTTTTCCCGCGCGCTGTTCGGGAGTGGAATGATAGAGAGATAGTATGATTGTGGTTCAATGAACCCTCTGCCCAGCACTTAAATGTGAATTGCAGAGTAATCATGTTGATGTAGATGTAGATGCTGGGGTACCCCCCCCCCCCCCCCAATTCACCGGCCAATGCCTGTCACCATGCGGCCGCCGAGCCGCGTCCCGCCGAGAGGCCCTCGCACGGCCACGCCAACTCTGGACTTAGAATATTTTCAGTGCGCCACAACTCGTCCGTTACCTCACAGCAGGGAGCAGTATGTGGACCGTGGGATATTTTTAAATGCAGCAAGACTTTGCCTTCGAGGTGGATCAGCGACGTGGTACTATGCGGGCATACAGACCCTCCCAGAAAGGTGCCGTAAGGCCGTCGCATTAAACAGAAATTATGTTGAAAGATTGGATTTTGTAGCCAAATATAATAGTACGGTGTAATGCAGAAAGAAAACTTGTTTGCTTTCAGAAAGAATTATTACGTTAAGTCCACCTAATCACAACTTAAGGAAACCAATATTTTTTGCGACATATGTTTTGGCTTTATTATTTATAAAGCATCATCAGTTGTAAATTTCGTATATACCGGTCCACACGCTTCTGAAAGTCATCAGATTCAATATGATCTCCTGCCAAATGTAACTCTACAGATTAAGTAGTAATGGAATCGGAGAAAGATTTCGTCTTAGCCAAAATTTTCGTGCATAGAGTATCTCATAGACATACAGTGCTCACTCTTCTTAAGAACTGTATAAGTGGTCTGACCACATTGAAATGTTATTCTGCAGCTCTCAGTTGGTATTCTGCAGGCTTCAGCTATCAGCAAACCTAGGACCACAGGACTTCGTAGGTGGCATCAAGATTACTTACACATGGCGTACCAGAAGGATTGGACAGCAATTAGGGATATGACAGGAACGATCGTTCGAAGCAAAAACGTCTGGCAGACTTGAGTTCTAAAATGCGTATCTTAAGAGATATGAGTACTTTATCTTCGATACTGTGAAGCAAATTTAATCTACTGCAACTTTTTGTTCTTTCCCTATTTTGGGAGGAAGCAGTATGGACCAAATCAAGGAAAAAAGTCCAGTAAACATGGGGTCTATAATGTGTGCCAGTGTCTTACAGGGCTATGAGAACTTCTTTAGTAGAGTAGAAGTGTTTCACAGTAGCGATAAAGTGTTCATAGTTCTTAAGTTACAGACCTTAGACCCCTTTACTAGATTTTTTTTTCTTTTTTTGTTCCATTCTCCCTCCTTCCAAACTGTGAAAAGCAAAGAGCTTGCAGAAGAAAAGATATGTTACATTATCGAAGAATAAGTGCTCATAGCTCTTACAGTGTGCGTCTTAGAGCCACTGCTTACTGGCCTTTTTTGCTGCGAATAATTACTCCTGTGGTATCCCTGAATATTGACCACTACACTTGGGACCTCCATATATAAGGGAAGGGGGATATTTTGCCTAATTATACGAAATGTAGTCCACGTACGAGAGGAACGCCCTGGACTTGAAGAGCTCCTGTTTCTCTTGTAAGTGCCCAAGTTTATTCCTCGTTATATCAGTGCTGGTTTTGTACTTTTAATTTCAGAGATCCATTGAAAATCTTCCTAAGTCAAAACTCAGACTGAGTGCTGAATCGACAAGTTTTCTTCTCTTTTCGTAAAGGTCAGAAAGTTGCTAGAAACCAGTGTTATACGATTTGACTTTCTACTACAGTCTATGATGTTTCTGAGTGCACGAATGTTACTCAACATCTCCTATCAAATGGCAAAATCATATCAACGGAAATTAATCAGTAACGTATTATCTCAAATTTAATAATAATGGAATAAATCCTTCATCACATTAATTTCATCAGAGACTCCTCATAAAGGATACTACATAAAGTAATTGCCCAACGTGGAGATTAGAAACTGTTCACTACTCTATGTAATATGTGATTTCATGCCAGGCTACTTATCTTGGAATGTTGCATTCTTAATAGGGCGCCCTTTCCCTGTACTCAGGACGGCGTAGGCACAGCCAGGAGACAGTAGTGTCGTTTGGGCAGAACAACCAATCCCAGCTGTTGCCTCCCGCGAGGCTGAAAACCGATTTGAAAATTGAGGAGCGGTGCTACCCACACGAGTTTCACTGCCTCCTGTCTTTATTTTTTCGCGAATGAACCCGCAAAGTGATTTTCCTGTCTGTGGCCCCGTCTGATCCGTCCGCGTCTGCTGCGAATTCGGCACACTTCAACAGGTCCCGGAGATCTCCAGCGGTAACCGCCTTTCCAAGTCTTCCTTCCTTCCTTCCTTCCTAACCCCCCGCCCCTCCTTCCCTTCCCTTCCTTTCGTTCCTTCCCCACACGGCATTCGTTGGTCTGAGAGCTTGGTTGCTCGCTCCTTCCGCGCCGCCGTCCTCTTCACCTGGCTGAACGCACATTCTTCGCGCTGGGCTCAAGAGCCGGTCCGCCGTCCACTGGGACCGGGTTTATTTGAATAGCGCCGTCCACGGACACAGGCCACCCTGCTACCAGCGCCACTGCGAGCGGGCTCGTCCTACTGTGCAACCAAAACGCGCCCAGAAAATCTCCCAAGTGTTCCGCGCCAAGCGGTATCTCGTGCCGTCTGTTGTTGTTCATGGCATACACTCTTATCCTCACAATAGCTGTGGCTCTAGATATCTGCTCAGGCTGCGGAACTAAACTATCATGAGATGAGATACTGTAGACAATTCTGAAGGGAAAATGTCACAGGAACGGTTTACGTTAGCTGAAAATACAACATTTCCGCCGTTAACAGTAATTATACACTGAAGCGCCAAAGAAACTGGTATACGCATGCGTTTTCAAACACAGAGATATGTAAACAAGCAGAATATGTCGCTGCGGAGGCAACGCCTATATAAGACAACAAGTGTCTGGCGCAGTTGTTACATCGGTTACTGCTGCTACAATGGCAAGTTATCAAGACTTAAATGCGTTTGACCGTGGTCTTATAGTCGGCGCACGAACGATGGGACACAGCATATCCGAGGTAGCGATGAAGTGGGAATTTTCCCGTACGACCATTTCACAAGTGTACCCTTGATGACTGCAGGACACAAAACTTTACGTCCAGGCTGGGCCCGTCAACACCAACACTGGCCGGCTGACGACTCGAAACATGTTGCCTGGTCGGAAGAGTCTCGTTTCAAATTAAATCGAGCGGACGAACGTGTAGGGTATGTACACAACCTCACGAATCCATGGACCCCGTGTGTCATCAGGGAACTGTTCAAGATGGTGGAGGCTCTGTAATTGTGTAGGGTGTGTGCAGTTGGAGTGATATGGGACCCCTGATACGTCGAGATTTTTTTTCATCAGTCGTCTGGTTTTTTGCAGCCAGCCACACGATTCCCTCTCCTGTGCTAACCTATTCATCTCAGAGTAGCACTTGGAGCCTACGTCCTCGGTTGTTTGTAGGGTGTATTCCAATCTCTGTCTTCCTCTAAGGTTTTTGCCCTCTGCAGCTCCGTCTAGTACCATAGAAGTTATTCCTTCATGTCTTAACAGATGTCTTATCATCCTGTCTGTCCCTTATCCTTATCAGTGTTTTCCACATATTCGTTTCCTCTCCGATTCTACGTAGAACGTCCTCATTCCTTACCTTATCAGTCCACCTAATTTTCAACATTCGTCTGTAGCACCACATCTCAAATGCTTCGATTCTCTTCTGTTCCGGTTCTTCCACAGTCCACGTTTCAGTACCATACAGTGCTGTACTCCAGACGTACACTCTCAGAAATTTCTTCCTCAAATTAAAGCCGATATTTGATATTAGTAGCCTTCTCTTGGCCATGAATGCTCTTTTTGCCATTTCTAGTCTGCATTTGATGTCCTCCTTGCTGCGTCTATCATTGGTTATTTTACTGCCTAGGAAGTAGAATTCCTTAACTTCTTCTACATCGTGACCATCAATCCCGATGTTAAATTTCTTGCTGTTCTCATTTCTACTACTTCTCATTACCTTCGTCTTTCTTCGATTTACTCTCAATCCATACTGTGTAATTATTAGACTGTCCATTCCGTTCACTTTCACTCAGGATAGAAATGTCATCAGCGAATCGTATTATTGACATCCTTTCACCATGAATTTTAATTCCACCCTTGAACCTTTCTTTTATTTCCATCATTGCTTCCTAGATGTACAGATTGAACAGTAGGGGCGAAACACTACATCTCTGTCTTACACCAGTTTTAATACGAGCACTTTGCCCTTTGTCATCCACTTTTATTATTCACTCTTGGCCCTTGTACATATCGTATATGATCCGTCTCTCCCTACAGCTTACCCCCACTTTTCTCTGAATTTCGAACATCTTGCACCATTTTATAGTGTCGAACGCTTTTTCCTCGTCGACAAATCCTATGAACGTGTATTCATTTTTCTTTCGTCTTTCTGCCATTATTAACCGCAATGTCAGGAGTCGGCAGCCCTGACGCCGGCTACGAGCGCTTTTCGCTTGCTGCGTTACGAGATAAGTAATTTAGCTAGTAATTAATTGTTTTTGCTGTATATTCTATAGTATTTACGTGCATTAGTGTCAGATAGACTTGATAAATTGAAGTTTTCAGTTTTTATTTGCGTCTGAATAGGAAAAGCGAAGTTTCTGTTTAGAACAGTTTCGCGTGTATGCAAACGTTTGTTTACATTCTTAACTGACGTTAAATACGCGGGATTATCAATTCAGACAGTGTACAATACTCAGTATTAGCGTTTATAAGAGTCATTTAGACTCGATACATTGAAGGTAGCAGTTTATACTTTTTATTAGGTCATATTTGGTGTGTACGTAAACGTTTGTTTACATTATAAATGACCGCTACGGTCGCAGGTTCGAATCCTGCCTCGGGCATGGATGTGTGTGTTGTCCTTAGGTTAGTTAGGTTTAAGTAGTTCTAAGTTCTAGGGGACTTATGACCTTAGCAGTTGAGTCCCATAGTGCTCAGAGCCATTTGCACCATTACATTATAAATATGAGGGTTAGTCAGTTTAAGTTAGTGTACAATACTCAGTACTCACGTTTATTAGTGTCATTCAGGCTCGATACACTGAAGGTAGCAGATTTTATACGTTATATGAGGAAAATTGATACTGGCAGTTAATTCTAATCTCACTTGTATACGTTTGATTAGCGCAACATGCGAGCGTTAACAGTTAAGCAAACCTAAAATACGTGGTAAATTAGTGTTACACTACGATATTTGAGTAAATCCATGTTACAATACAGCTTCAGAGGCCTTCTTACATACGGTTTAGTTAGCAGAAAAATAAAACTCACCTCGCCATCTGCTTAAATTCCTTAGCTTGTTGTGGGCTTTAGTGATCGTGTACTGTAAGCCCATCGGTTCCTATAAAGTAGAGTTCGTATGTGTGCCTTACTTTCTGAACGCTTATTGTTAGCTAAAGGTTTTGTTTTGTATCTGCATCTGTCAGTGTACAATACTCAGTATTAACGTTTATTAGTGTCATTTAGACTCGATACATTCAAGGTAGCAGTTGTCACAGTTTTATTATGTTGTGGATTGGCTGGAGAGCCAACCCACGGAGTTTGGAGGAAGCCGAAAGCCACGCGTTTAAGCTCACGCAGGCTGGCATGAGGTCTGGAACAGGACAAGGAAATTAGAACTTAGAAAAACGGACGCAGATGGTGGAATACTTAACTTTAATCCATTAATGTTGAACGTAGCTCTTGTCTGTACATTCTTTACAATATCAATAGCAACTGATAATGTCGCCTTGCTAGGTCGTAGCAAATGACGTAGCTGAAGGCTATACTAACTGTCGTCTCGGCAAATGAGAACGTATTTTGTCAGTGAACCATCGTTAGCAAAGTCGGTTGTACAACTGGGGCGAGTGCTAGGAAGTCTCTCTAGACCTGCCGTGTGGCGGCGCTCGGTCTGCAATCACTGATAGTGGCGACACGCGGGTCCGACGTATACTAACGGACCGCGGCCGATTTAAAGGCTACCACCTAGCAAGTGTGGTGTCTGGCGGTGACACCACATATTAGGTCATTTTCGCGTGTACCTAAACGTTTTTTTTTTTTTTACATTATAAATACGGGGGATAATCAGTAGCTGTAGCTTACCGTAGGCTACGGTTTAATTCTTTAATAATATTCACTAGATATCCCCTAGCAGTTTACTGTAGATCACTGTTTTTTTTCTTTAGTATTCACTAGATAGCCCCTAGCAGGAAAATAAGATCCAGATCTAGCTTCTACCATACATTTTTATTGTTTGTTCAACGTACTTTCTGCCAACTAGAGTGTAGCTGTTATTTGTTGTGTGGCAGTAGGTTTCCTAACGTTTCTTATAGTAAATCACATATTAGCTAGACAGATAGGAACTGTGTCTATTGTGTGCGGATTAAGGAAGAGTTGGCCACAGTCCAAACACAGCTGGAAGCTTTGTTAGTCACAGTCAACAGGCTCCAGAGTGCCACCTTGAAGTACGGTGGAGATGGGGTGCCTGGGACAGCCTCTGTTGTAGTAGATGTCGGTGTCCTTGCCGGGGGGGGGGGGCTTATCCGGGATAAGGAAGAGGCTCTTCCGGCGGCTACCGAGCGTGCGGGGTGCAGCCAGCAGCAGATTGTTGCACATGTCAGCCCCAACGATGCCAGTCGTCGGGGTTCCGAGGAAATCCTTGGGCTCTTTCGACGTCCGGCTAAATTGGCGAAGGCGGAATCCATCTCTTGAGGAGTGGAAGCCAAGGTGACGATTTGCAGCATTGTATCCAGGGTGGACCGGGGTTCTCTGGTTTGAAGTCGAGAGGAGAATCTAAACCAGAGGCTACGTCGACTCTGTGACGAAAATGGTTGTAGATTGCTCGGCCTACGCTATGGGGTGGAAGGTTGTAGGACGCCCCCCGATAGATCAGGGGTGCACTACACACAGGAGGCAGCTACATGGTTAGCACAGTGCTTGTGGCGTGCACATGGGTTTTTTTTTAGGTTAAGTTCCTCCCCACGGGAAACAGACCGTTGCTCTGAAAAACTACCAGTTCATGACACTGATGTGGGTGTGCCAACTGTGAAAATTATTTGTTCACCTAAACAGATCATTCCAAAGGCTTTAAATATCATAAATCTCATGTTAGTAAATTGTCGAAGTGTCTGTAGCAAGATCCTTGAGGTAATCTCCGAAATAAACAGTAGTAATGCCAACATTGTGTTAGGTACCGAAAGCTGGTTGAAACCAGATATAAATAGCAGTGAAATTTTGAACTCGTATTGGACAATGTTTAGGAAGAATAGAACTGATGCTTTGGGAGGTGGTGTGTTCATTGCAGTTAAAAGCTGCTTAAACGCAGTTGAGATCAATACTGGGACAGAATGTGAAATAGTCTGGATAAAGCTGTTGATCGGACAAAGAGTGACCATTGTATTAGGATGTTGTTATAGACCACCAGCATCCGCAACAAACGTTGCTGAACGTTTCAGGGAAAGTCTTAAGTACATAGGAAATAAATATCCAAATTATCCATTACTTATAAGTGGATACTTTAATCTGGCGTCCACTGACTCAGAAAATTACACGTTTGTCACAGGCAGCAGAAGCAAAGACTCGTGTGAAGATATTCTAGGAGCGCTCTCAACATACAACCTTGAGGAACTGGTTAGAAAACCAACTCGAGATGGGAACTTATTAGACATCTTGGCGACAAAAGTACCTGGTCTTTTTGAGGAAGTTAATCTAGAAGATGGATTAGCGACCATAACGTCGTTGTGGCTTCTATGGCAGTGGAAGTTGAAAAACAAATCAAAGAAACAGCGTAGAGTTTTCTTGTTTGGGAAAACAAATAAAAGTGTCAGTAGTAAACATCTTTATAGTTACCTCAACGCATTCACCTCGGGACACAAAGATATTGAGCATCTTTTGTGGGAATATAAAGGTATTGTCCACCACGTGCTAGAGAAATATGTGCCTAGCAAAAATATAGGAGAGGAAAAGAATCTATCTTGGTTCATAAAACATATTAGCAGTGACTACGTTTTAAACATAGTCACTGCCCCACTGAAAAACAGAAATTATGCGAAATGAAAGCAGCTGTCAAAAGGTCAATGAGAGATTCTTTTAACGAATTTGAAAGCAATATTTTATCTGCAGATTCTAAAAATAGCCCCAAAACATTTTGGTCGTACGTAAAATCTATGAACGCAACAAAGAGTTAAATACCTTCTCTTGCTGACAGTACGGGTAGTGTCACGGATGATGATAAACAGAAGGCAGAAATTCTAAACCTAGCTTTCAAAAACTCGTTTACGTAGAAGACTGCAGCACCATTCCCCCTTTCAATCATCGAACAAACCCAAGGATGGCTAACATAGTGTTTAGTGTATCTGGGATTGCAAAACAGATAAGATCATTGGACGCCAGGAAGGCATCTGGCCTAGACGGTATGCCCGTAAGATTTAATGTTGACTATGCTACAAATATAGCACCATTCTTATTCATCATCTATCAGAGATCATTGGAACAGCGTAAAGCTCCACGGGACTGGAAGCAGGGCCAAGTCATAGCAATATATAAAAAGGGTAGAAAATCGGATGCACATAATTACCGGCCAATTTCATTGACATCGATTTGTTGTAGAACCATGGGTCATGATTCGTGTTCAGACATAATGGCCTTTCTAGACTCTGAGAAGGTCACCTGCAGAAAGCAGCACGATTTTAGGAAACAGTGGTCATGAGAGACAAAGCTGGCCCTCTTTGTGCGTGATATACAACAGGCTCCAGGGACCAACTTCCAGGTTGATGCCACATTGCTCGACTTTCGGAAGGTGTTCGGCTCACAAGGGAACCTCCCCATCGCACCCCCCTCAGATTTAGTTATAAGTTGACACAGTGGATAGGCCTTGAAAAAACTGAACACAGATCACTCGAGAAAACAGGAAGAAGTTGTGTGGAACTATGAAAAAAATAAGCAAAGTATGCAAACTGAGTAGTCCATGTGCATGATACGCAACATCAAGGAGAACCTGCCCTAAGGAGGGCCGTGGTCCCGTGGTTAGCGTGAGCAGCTGCGGATCGAGAGGTCCTGGGTTCAAGTCTTCCCTTGGGTGACAAGTTTAATATTTTATTTTCAGACAATTATTTTGCGAAGCTAAACAGGTACACAGAGCAGTATTGTTTACGTGATTGTGTGTCAATTATCAAAGTTCAGGCACTCACACATAATCAACTTCGCTCTCCAAAATTCCAGGACATTTTCAGATTTGCTTGGATATATGCAGGATTTGACGGTCTACACACGGAAAAATTTGAAAACGTTAAAAACATATGTTTTGACAGAGAACAGGGAAAACTGTGCGACTGTGAGACTGTTGCATTCATTTGTTGCAGTTTATGTGACAAACTCTCATGTTTTCATCACTTTTTTGGGAGTGATTATCACATCCACAAGAAAACCTAAATCGGGCAAGGTAGAAGAATCTTTTTACCCATTCGCCAAGTGTACAAGTTAGGTTGGTCGACATATTCCTGTCATGTGACGCACATGCTGTCACCAGTGTGGTATAGAATATATCAGACGTGTTTTCCAGTGGAGGAATCGGTTGACCTATAACCTTGCGATCAAATGTTTTCAGTTCCCATTGGAGAGGCACGTCCTTTCGTTTACTAATCACACGGTTTTGCGGTGCGGTCGCAAAACACAGACACTAAACTTATTACAGTGAACAGAGACGTCAATGAACGAACGGGCAGATCATAAGTTTGCGAAAATAAAGAAGTTAAAATTCTCACTCGAGGGAAGACTTGAACCGAGGACCTTTCGTTCGGCAGCTGCTCACGCTAACCACGGGACCACGGCCCTCCTTAGGGCAAATTCTCCTTGATGTTGCTTATCATGCGCATGGACTACTCAGTCTTTATATTTTGCTTATTTTTTTCATAGTTCCACACTACTTCTTCCTGTTTTCTCGAGTGATATGTGTTCAGTTTTTCAAGGCCTATCCACTGTACCAACTTATAACTAAATCTAAGGGAGTGCGATGGGGAGGTTCCCTTGTCAGTTCCGCACTGTCGCTTGTTCCAAAAATTGCGCATTTTCGGTCTATCCGATGACATATGCGGTTGGATAGAAAGTATTCTAACAAACAGAGAGGAGTATGTCGTCCTGAATGGGGGGACTTCAACAGAAACAAGCGTAACATCAGGTGTGCACCAGGGCAGCGTAATAGGTCCGCTGCATTTTACGATTTACATAAACGATCTGGTTGATGGTATTGACAGAGGCATTTAGACTGTTTGCCGATGATGCTGTAGTCTACAGGAAAGTAGTATCACACGATAGTTGTGATCAAATCAATGAGGATTTGCAGAAAATAAATGTGTAGTGTAATGACTGGCAGTTATATCTCACTATTAGAAAGGGTAGCCGGACGGTGTGGCCGTGCGGTTCTAGGCGCTTCAGTCTGGAACCGCGTGACCGCTACGGTTGCAGGTTCGAATCCTGCCTTGGGCATGGATGTGTGTGGTGTCCTTAGGTTAGTTAGGTTTAAGTAGTTTTAAGTTCTAGGGGACTGATGACCACAGATGTTAAGTCCCATAGTGCTCAGAGCCATTTGAACCATTAGTAAGGGTAACCTACTGCGTCTAACAAATCGAAAATCCCCATTCATGTACGAGTACAAAATAAATGCCCAGTGTTTGGAAGCGGTAACATCCGTCAAGTATTTGGTTGTGACTATTCTAAATGATCTCAAATGGAACGATCAGATTATATAAGTAACGGGTAAGGCGAACTCTAGATTGCTGTTTATTGGTAGGATCCCGAAGCGATGCAGCCCTTCAACAAAGGAAATTGCCTACAATATTTTAGTTCGTCCAGTCTTGGAACATTGTTCGTCTGTATGGGACCTCGACCAGTTGGGGTCTGATTCAAGAGATTGAGAAGGTCCAAATAAGATCGACAAGATTCGTGACTGGTACATTTTGCCATCGCGAGAGCGTTACAAATCTCATAGAAAGTTTGCAGTGGGACACACTTACAGATAGACAACGCTCTAAACCGAAGGGACTGCTCACTAAATTCCAAAATCCGATCTTCGCCGAGGATGTAGAGTTTATATTATTACCACCAACTTTCAAATCGCGCAATGATCACCATTCAAAGATAAGGGAAATCAGAGCTCATACTGAGGTTTTTCCTACACGATCCGCGAGTGGAAGAGAGGGGGAAAAATATGACTCTGGCGCGAATAATGCCCTCCACCACACACTGCTTGGTGGCTAACGGAGTTTATGTGTAGATGTAGATGTCAGAATTGCCTCTCTCGTGCCCTTACTTTTCCTAAAGCCGAACTGATCGTCATCTAGCGTAACCTCAATTTTCTTTTCCATTCTTCTGTATATTATTCTTGTAAGAAACTTGGATGCATGAGCTGTTAAGCTGATTGTGGGATAATTCTCGCACTTGTCAGCTGTTGCCGTCTTCGGAATTGTGTAGATGATGCTTTTCAGAAAGTCAGATGATGTGTCCCCAGACTTACACATTCTACACACAAACGTGAATAGTCGTTTTGTTGCCACTTCCCCCAATAATTTAAGAAATTCTGATGAAATCTTATCTATCCCTTCTGCCTTATTTGACCTTAAGTCCTCCAAAGCTCTTTTAATTCTGATTCTAATACTGGATCCCCTATCTCTTCTAAATCGACTCCTGTTTCTTCTTCTATCACATCAGACAAATCTTCGCCCTCATACAGGCTTTCAATGTATTCTTTCCACCTACCTGCTCTCTCCTCTGCATTTAACAGTGGAATTCCCGTTGCATTCTTAATGTTACCACCCTTGCCTTTAACGTCACCGAAGGTTGTTTTGACTTTCCTGTATGCTGAGTCCGACAATCATTTCTTTTTCAATGTCTTCACATTTTCCTGCAGCCATCTCGTCTTAGCTTCCCTGCATTTTATATTTATTTCATTTCTCAGCAACTTCTATTTCTGTATTCCTGCGTTTCTCTGAACATTTTTGTACTTCATTCTTTCATCAATCAACTGAAGTATTTCTTCTGTTACTCAAGGTTTCTTCGCAATTACCTTCTTTGTACCTATGTTTCCCTTCCCAACTTCTGTGACAGCCCTTTTTAGAGATGTCCATTCCACTTCAACTGTACTTCCTACTGAGCTATTACTTACTGCTGCATGTACAGCCTTAGAGAACTTCAAGCGTATCTCGTCATTTCTTAGTACTTTCGTATCCCACTTCTTTGCGTATTGATTCTTCCTGACTAGTGTCTTAAATTTCAGCCTACCCTTCATCACTCCTACATTGAGATCTGGGTCTATATTTGCTCCTGGAAACGCCTTACACTCCAGTATCTGATTTTGGAATCACTGTCTGACCATGATATAATCTAACTGAAATCTTCCTGTATCCCCCGCATTTTGCAAGTATACCTCCTCCTCTTGTGATTCTTGAACAGGGTATTCGCTATCACTGGCTGAAACTTGTTACACAACTCAATTAGTCTTTCCCCTCTCTCATTCCTTGTCCCAAGCCCATATTCTCCTGAAACCTTTTCTTCTACTCCTTCCCCTACAACTGCATTCCACTCCCCCATGACTTTAGCTTTTCATTCCCCTTTACATACCATATTATCCTTTCAAAATCCTCATACACTTTCTCTATTCCTTCTTCTTCCCTTGCGACGTCGGCATATATACCTGAACTATCGTTGTCGGTGTTGGGTTTGTTGTCGTTTTTGATAATAACAGCCCTATCAATAAACTGTTCACAGTAACACCTCTCTGCCCTACCTTCCTATTCATAACGAATCCTACTCCCGTTATACCATTTTCTGCTGCTGTTCATATTACCCTATACTAATGTGACCAGAAATCCTTGTCTTCTTTCCTCTTCACTTCACTGACTCCCCTATATCCAGAACGAGCCTTTGAATTTCCCTTTTCAGATTTTCTAGTTTCCCTATCACATTCAAGCTTCTGACATTCCACGCCTCGACTCGTAGAACGTTATCCTTTCGTTGATTATTCAATGTTTTTCTCATGGTAACCTCCACCCTTGGCAGTCCCCTTCCGAAGATTCGAATGGGGGACTACTCCGGAATCTTTTCCCAATGGAGAGATCATCATGACACTTCTTCAATTACAGGCCACATGTTCTGTCGATACACGTTAGGAGTCTTTAATGGTGGTTTCCATTGTCTTCTTCATCTTCATGCCGATGATCACTGCTGATACTCAAGGCCGTTGGAAGAATGAGGGTGACTTCTGACGCCGGAGGTCTTTGGCCGCCACTGCTGACTATTAATCAGAATTTAAGCAGCGGCGGGATTTGAACCCGGAACTGAAGACGTTTTTGATTTTGAATCAAAGACGCTACCCCTAGACCACTCTGTCTGATCACCTGTATCCATTCATGTCCATTGTGCATTTCGACTGACTTGGGCAATTCCAGCGGGAAAATGCTACACCCCACATGCCCAGAATTGCTACAGAGTGGCTCCAGGAACGCTCTTCTGAGTTTAAACACATCCGCTGGCCACCAAACTCCTCAGACATAATTGAGTATGTCTGGATGCTTTGCATCGTGCTTTTCGGAAAAGATCTCCATCCTTTCGCACATTTACGGATGTATGGACAGCCCTGCATGGTGTCAGTTCCCTACAGCACTACTTCAGTGATTAGTCAGTCTATGCCAAGTCGTGATGCGGCACTTCTGTGTGCTCGCGGGGGCCTACACAATAATTGGCAGGTGCACCAGTTTATTTGGCTCTTCGGTGTAGTTTATTTTCCACTATTGATCAATTTTAGTTATGATGTCATTCTCAAGCACGTGCATGAAGGGAAGCTACTACGCTGTTCACTAATGATCTGTGTATCCCCGTCATATGGCGGACAAAAATAAATCTTGCGAGGAGTAGAAATGACTGAAATTTGCTTAAAAACAGTTTACACTAACGACCCTTCTTCACACGCGCAACACTATCTACTGCCAGACGACTTGTGTGGCGTGAAGACCAGTCTCAGGAGCCACTGTAGGGATCTCGATACGGTATTCACAAATAGATTCACGAGGAACGTTTGTGTACATAATTTGTTAACGCTACGCCAGGAAGATCAGTTTGGATTCCGTTGAAATATTGGAACACGTGAGGCAATACTGACCCTACGGCTTATCTTAGAAACTAGATTAAGGAAAGGCAAACCTACGTTTCTAGCATTTGTAGACTTAGAGAAAGCTTTTGACAATGTTAACTGGAATACTCTCTTTCAAATTCTGAAGGTGGCAGGTGTAAAATATAGGGAGCGAAAGGCTATTTACAATTTGTATAGAAACCAAATGGCAGTTATAAGAGTTGAGGGGCATGAAAGGGAAGCAGAGGTTGGGAAGGGAGTGAGACAGGGTTGTAGTCTCTCCCCAATGTTATTCAATCTGTATATTGAGCAAGCAATAAAGGAAACAAAAGAAAAATTCGGAGTAGGTATTAAAATACATGGAGAAGAAATAAAAACTTTGAGGTTCGCCGATGACATTGTAATTCTGTCAGGGACAGCAAAGGACTTGGAAGAGCAGTTGAACGGAATGGATAGTGTCTTGAAGGGAGGATATAAGATGAACATCAACAAAAGCAAAACGAGGATAATGGAATGTAGTCGAAATAAGTCGGGTGATGTTGAGGGTATTAGATTAGGAAATGACACACTTAAAGTAGTAAAGGAGTTTTGCTATTTGGGGAGCAAAATAACTGATGATGGTCGAAGTAGAGAGGATATAAAATGTAGACTGGCAATGGGAAGGAAAGCGTTTCTGAAGAAGAGAAATTTGTTAACATCGAGTATTGATTTAAGTGTTAGGAAGTCGTTTTTGAAAGTATTTGTATGGAGTGTAGTCATGTATGGAAGTGAAACATGGACGATAAATAGTTTGGACAAGAAGAGAATAGAAGCTTTCGAAATGTGGTGCTACAGAAGAATGCTGAAGATAAGATGGGTACATCACATAACTAATGAGGAGGTGTTGAATAGGATTGGGGAGAAGAGAAGTTTGTGGCACAACGTGACTAGAAGAGGCGATCGGTTGGTAGGACATGTTCTGAGGCATCAAGGTATCACCAATTTAGTATTGGAGGGCAGCTTGGAGGGTAAAAATCGTAGAGGGAGACCAAGAGATGAATACACCAAGCAGATTCAGAAGGATGTAGGTTGCATTAGGTACTGGGAGACGAAGAAGCTTGCACAGGATAGAGTAACATGGAGAGGTGCATCAAACCAGTCTCAGGACTGAAGACCACAACAACAACAACAACGCCAGGAAAGGTACTTAGTGCTAAATGTGAGAAGTTAATGCAGATCGCTAGTATAACTTCGATTAAAACAGTGTTTGCCAGACAAGTTCTCGGGAGGCATGATTTAATCAACAACACTCACCGTATTTCAGCCAACTTGCACAAATTACTGCTTTATCCTACAGCTTAGACGGTAGGCAGACGTCAACAGAATAACTACGTCAAGTTTACGGTCAGGCTTACGTAAAGCGCCACTCGGAACCGTAGTGCCAACGTCGCTGCACCATTTCCTTACGCAGGTCGCGTGTAGGAAAACAGCGGGTCTTAAGGATGCCAAACGGCTCTAGATAGCCATTGAATTGTAACTCAAGTGAAGTGCTCAGCTGTTACCTTTGATTAATACGAGAGATTATCCACGAGCTGCCTAGCAGTGGTCATTAACTTCTTAAGTCTTTATAGATATCTACTCACGCTTGTGAATGTTTATCGAACGGAATATGCCCAGCGAACTGGCTAATTGCGAGTTGAATGGCGAACCTGTAACTTACCCATTTTTGACTTTGCTTCTAAGTGATCCTTAGTTAACTTATTCTCTTCAAGCTCCTCATATGAATGGCTCTGAGCACTATGGGTCTTAACATCTTAGGTCATCAGTTCCCTAGAACTTAGAACTACTTAAACCTAACTAACCTAAGCACATCACACACGTCCATGCCCGAGGCAGGATTCGAACCTGCGACCGTAGCAGTCACGCTGTTCAAGACTGAAGCGCCTAGAACCGCACGGCCACCGCGGCCGGCTCCTCATATGACTCAGATGTTACATACTTGGGCTTCAACAAATGTGATAACTTCTAATACTGCTGCCACTTATAGTTACGTAGCCACCTTAGAGAAACCGCCTTGTGTTTGGCTTGCAATACCGCACTCTGAGACTGTCATCATAAAACATACAGACAGAAAAACGCCGTCTGGAACTCTAATTTATAAAATGTAGTGAAACAATAGCAAAAACGAAAAGATTTACCACTGAAAATTAACTGTAATAAAATTAGTGTCGTAACGCCGTCAGTCGTCAAAAAGGCAAAATAACAGCAACTGAGTGCTCGTTGAAGCATTGTTGTAGTTAATGTCAACAGAAAGACTGCTGTCGTTAGAGCTGCATGCAGTTCATTATAGTTGATCCACAGTGGGCAGCGCTCTCGTGTTCGGCTATTGATTTTTAACTGTTTCTTCGCAAATTTGATGCACAACTACTTATCAGATGGTTCTTGTTTGCCCACCATATATTGCAAGCAGCTCGGTGGTCTGTCCTCAGGCACATAAATACCGGTTCACAATGGAATCGAACCACAAACTGGCCAATATTATAAAATAAATTACTGTCTTTCGCGGAAATTCGCTACTACTGTAGTAGTTTCTCAAATAAAAGTAATCGTTTTATTTTAACTTCCTCTAGGGATGACAGCTCTCACGTGACTTTGCTGAATATACACGGCGGTCACGAGGAGTTGGCTTCGTATACAAATATCCACCCTTTATTGGATCACGTGAATCGTGTCAGGATTCTTAATTACTTTGTAATTGCAATAAAATTTTATTTCTTTTCTCTTCACAGAGCTTTATTTAGTGAAACAAAAACTTGAATCATAGAACGCGAACCAAAAAGTAATTAAATTTTTAAGAAGTAAATAAAGAATTATAAAGTAAAGGAAAAGACAAGGAATTAGATTAGAAGCAGAGTAGACAGGTGTATCAGATAAAAGAATGAAAAGGTGTGAACTGGATTCGAGAGAAAAGGCTTTACAGTACAACTTAATTAGGAGTAGGATAGGTAGACAGAACAAAAACACTGAGGAATCAAGGAATAGTTAACTTTACATCGCAGGCAAATTTAATTACAGAGTGAGACCGCAGCTTGACAACAGTAGGCGAGTTCAAATAGATGTAGTTTGCAGTAACCATTCAGGCATGAAGAAACAAGATTAGCGTGGAATGAACGTGTGAAGGATGGAAGGAATGAATATTAGAGACTACGAGTTCACTAGACGGAACAAAAGCTCGGGTTGGGGAAGGATGATGAAGGATATAGACCCTTTCTTAAAGAAAGCATCCCGCCATTCACCTTTATGGCCTTAGGTAAATTACGAAAAACCTGAAATTGGATGTCGGCGTGGAAATCTGAACCGCCGCCGTCCATTGGCTTGCTTCTCATTAGAGACAAGAAGTTTGGCTTAACAAAGCCATTATCACACTTTTTTCTACCGCTCGTTTTCTGTCTAGTAGTGCAATCTTTCTCTGTGTTCGTCTGTAGTGAGAAGTGTGTTTTACTGAAGCTTTCATTCCTATTAATGGAATTATCGACAACAGTAAATACAATGAGAAATGTTTTGCGTATACTTAGGAATGTTATTACGTGTGATCTCTAATTCATTTTTGGTATTTACATAATAAATTGTTAGCCACAAATGACCGTTGGTTAAACAATCATAGGGCTAAAAAACATGAAAATGTGAGCCGTTTCGAGGGGGTCCATTCTACTAGGCGCGTGACATAAAATACGCCTGATGATGGTTGCAGCTCCCTCGAAACGCGTCGTATTTTAATTTGATCGCAGTATTTAGTGACTTGTGGGATACTTAATAGAAAACTATTAAATTTAGACGACAGTTTATTGTATAATGTGTTGCATCACTACTTCTTCTGAAGTCAGCCACGAGTAAAGAGTGTTGTATCTTTGAAGCTGTGCTGTCGCTATACAGTGAGTTGTTGAAATTTCTTTATTCCTTTCAACAGCAGACAGAGTGAGCTTATTCACCTCGAAGTAATACTAATAAACGCAACACCCCCGCATTTGAGCATCTAGCATTTGCCTTGCAGAAGATTTGCCGCGACTACCTGTCCAAAGTACATAATAATCGACTATTTCATTTCGTTTCTGACAACTTATATGGTTCCAAAAGATTTCGATAAATGTGGATTGCGTAGAATCGAATCTCAGTTGTACAACTTAATTTACTGCGTTAGATATTAACGCTCCACAATGAAACTGAAAGTTGAGTAGGGAAATTATAAATGGTCATCGATGGGCTGTCAGGTTGCGGAGATTCGTGCTGTGTACTTTTAATTAGGATATTGGGTAAGCGTAAACCTTCCAAGTGTGAGGCTCCACAACGTGCGCTGTAATTTATACGAAGATATTTTCAGGTTTTAGACAGGACTGCAGGCATCCTGGAGTTTTCCGTCGGTGTATCTCGTTGTATCTATCTTGTATTATTTCCATTATGGCCTTAGTTTAGGGAGTTACCACACGTATGACAACGGCAGAAGCACGGACGATGTAAATAGTAAAGTCGATTACACTGTCTGTACAATACGTCAACTGCACTCTGCAGAAAATATGTAATGAAAAATTCCAAATGTATTATGTAATATCAGTCATGGGGGATACGCCCTCATGAGCTACCAGAGAAGGAAGCACAAAAGTAGAGGCCTTGGTAGGCTATAACGGACAATGAACTATGGAAGTAATTAAAAGTGATGGCACCAGGGAAGCGTAATGGAACAATTAGTGTTCGCAATACATATTGTATAAGAGAGGGTGTATCGTCCATATCTTAACATAAAGAAAACAGAGAGGCTTTCGCAGTGGATCCACGTAGAACAATATGAATAAATGTAAGAAAAAGCCCTTTACAAAGAATGAATACAATAGTATTCGATGACATGATTAGTGGTGAAATTCTGAATTCCAACATATAATTGAAATATTTAGGATCGTGTTACGAACCGGTATGAGATGCAACCAACGAGTAAAATCAGTAGTAGAGAAGGCGAATCGAAGGGCACGTATGTTGCGGCTCGCAGAAAGTGCAGTGCTGTGGAGGACTCACCTGGAAATGCTACTGTGGCGTCCTCCAAACTATGGCTACTGCTTTTTGCGTTCGTAACACGCAATGTTACAATAGATCATGAATCCATTCGTACAGTCGCAGCTAGGGTTGTTGTATCTGAGAATCGCCCTCACGAAAGTGTAACGTATATGCTCAGATAAACCAAATGCATATCTTAGAAAGGGCTATGATTTTATTATTGTTAAAGCTGTGTCTGGTAAAAGTGTAGAACCAGTATTCCAGGACATGCAACAATTCTGTAGCCTCCATTGCAGAGCTTTCACAGGGATGTAGAGAGCATAAGAGATAAGAGAGAAACTATGGCGTATCGTCATTTTTCCCTGCTAAGTGGTAAAGTTTGCAAATAAGTCTTAGCAAGATATCGGTATGACAAAATAAAGGTAATCTTATAACTGCAACTCAAATCTGCAAAACCAGACAAATTATTACCAACGAGTATAGTAAAATGAGAAATTACAGGTGCGCTATTATAACAGTTACACCTGATATGACTTGACTTGGATTCAATATTCTGCGATCTGTTTAAAAGTTCTTATCATTATTGATGTGTCGGCAGAAGTGCCAACACCGTGTTGTTTGAGGAAGCCGAAATACACGCTATAAGCTCACGCAGGATGGCGTGAGGTCTGAAACAGGATACTTAATGAATGCTATAAAGAAAAGTACGTAGCTGCTGGAATAATTAACTTTAATCAACAATTGGTGAACATTGGTCTTGTTACTGTACATGCTTCATTAGATACACAGCAAAGGATAAATGGCGCCTTGCTAGGTCGTAGCAATTGTCTAAGCTGAAGGCTATGCTAACTATCGTCTCGGCTAATGAGAGCGTAATTGTCAGTGAACCATTGCTATGAACGTCGGCTGTACAACTGGGGCGAGTGCTAGTAAGTCTCTCTAGACCTGCCGTGTGGCGGCGCTTGGTCTGCAATTACTGACAGTGGCGACACGCGGGTCCGACGTATACTAATGGACCGCGGCCGATTTAAAAGCTACCACCTAGCAAGTGTGGTGTCTGGCGGTGACACCACAATTATGACCAAATCTTTTAATTGACAATAACAAATAAGATGTTTTTATTTTTCTGTAATGATATGGTGTTATAAATGTGATCAAAAAAATGACAGCCGAAATTTTCTTTGTATTATTAATTAATGAATATCTTCCTTTAGTAAGTAACGTCAACAGACCTTTATTTATTTTTTATTTTAATAAACACTTCAGTAATCCAACGAGATCAGGCTCAGATCCAAGATAACTCATTAATTATCTGATCTCGCAATATATATTATTTTGTATTTCATAAGGCGTCCATTTTATAAACATATTAATTTTTTGTTTTCATTAAAAATAATAATATAAAATATTATCTGAATGCTATTCTTCTGACACAGTGTGGATAAATTACGTCTCAGATGCGTTCCGGTTAATGAAATATAAACTTTTTATCAATCTCAATTACGTTTATACCCAGGTCGCATCACCGTTCTGTAAGGGACCGTCAAAAAGTTTCCGTTTGAGGGCGTTGCTGCAGCCTATATGACCGTAGCGCGGCTCCGATGCGGGTACATAAGTGCCGTCATGTAGGCAAGGAATACGGGTAACATTCGTGTATTTCAATCGTTCGTGTGGAAGACGCGGAACCGTGAACTGTGGCGACGTTATTATCAAATGCGGTAGAATGGGACCAAAGCACTGTTATTTTTTTCTTTGCTAGCTAATTACAATCACCGGTAGCTGTCCATCTGAGAACTCAGACTGTGTATGGGGCAGCATGTCTGTCAAAAACACCGTTGTTGAATGGTGCCCCAATTGCGTTTGATACAAGGTGCAACTCGACCTGGGAGGCCAACGTCCTCCGCTCCGGACCTCATCAGTCTAGCAGTATAGTCCTGACCCTTCCCGAGCGATTTTCCCGTCGCCGGGGGTTGCAGGATAGACTATTCTTGTGAGATGAGGACGTGCAGCAGGCAGTTATCGACTTAAAATTAGGAGGTAGGTCAGCATTGGCAGTAATTTTCATGATTTATTAACAGCAAAATCGATTTTCGATCACATAATGATCATCTTCAGTGTCTTAGCTCACGAATTAAGGCTCGTGGGCACTGGTGTCTAGTTATTAGCAGTAACAGATGCTATGAAACGATCACAGGAAATCGTTTCACAGCTTCTGTTATGATCACAGTAAATCGTTTCATAGCTTCTGTTACTGCTAATAACTAGACACCGGTGCCTACGAGCCTTAATTCATACGCTAAAGCACTGAAGATGCTCATTATGTGATCGAAAATCGATTTTGCTGTTAATAAATCATCAAAATAACGGCCAATGCTGACCCTCCTTATAATTTTATTTATCATATGGTCGTTGCGCACACAGCACTCTATGGAGTCGCCAATCAATAGTTATGGACTTCTTCATGCAGTTTAAAGCGGTGTTTTGGCAAATGGGTGACTTCAGACTGGCGAGAAGTTAGGATGATTGCCTCCTAGTTCACAGCAAATTTGCCTGATTGGAATATCGATTCTGGACTGTACGGCCTTCAAACGGTTGCCTTCTATCGCCCATTGTATATGGAAGTATTGTCTATTTTAGTTTTTTTCATGCTTTCTTTCGTAGTAGGCAATTTTTCAACGGAGTAGACTAAAATAAATTACGCGAATCCAAATTTTTGACATTGAACCGTAAAATAATTAGTTTTTTAATTTTTACTTTTTTGTACATTCACTGAAGTTGAGTTCGACAGCGTTCAGAGATTTACGTACATTCTGGGCGTTCCTTGATTCTAAAAATGCTTCTAGATTTCATGCGCTATTTTATGAACATTAAAAGACATACAGAAAAAAACCTCATCCAGTTCAGGCGTAACCGCCTCACGAAACAGCATATCCTCAAAATAAAATGGTTACATCAGTCTGTGGTAACTCGTTTTTAAATGTAGAATTATACTATTCCCGTTACTTGTACCATAGCACCGGTAGTTAAAATTTCTATTTATGTTGGGCATTCTATCGACGTCTTAAATATTTAGGATATTATGCATTTCAGGACACTCATTCTTCTGAATCTAATTTGCACTCAGATTGAAATGCCACCTCAGTAATGTAGCTACAGTTCACACTAGATGTGGTACTGCTCACGAATATTATGTTTTCGAATAACAATCGGTACAATTACCGTTCCACATTATTATTTTCAGTTAACAAACTATTCATTTAGGGACCTTATTGACCGGCTAGCGATCACTTATCCACCACTGCATATTACTTATAACTCGGATTCTATTGTAATACATTATCAATATTTTTTTCTTCTAGTCACACTGGAAATTTATAAGCTGAGTCTAGTCACAACCTAGACTTCAACTAGCTAGGTAACTGTAAGACACTCTACGTAACCTAGTGGCAAGAGAAATATTTTTCTATAATAATTAGATGACAACTTCCAGCAACTAAGTACCATTCTTTAAGAACTATTGAGATGCCATAGAACAGCGTTCTTCGCCATTATTAACAAAGTGTCATTACAAAAAAAAGGCTGCCGTTTACTTCTTGCCGGCCGATGTGGCCGAGCGGTAATTTCTTCCAAAATTGGTACACGTATCACTGCAAACGATTACTGTGACATTAAGATACCCCTAATAACCTATCACTGAGGGTGGATATGCAAATGGGTACCGCAAAGCATAACTTAGGAACGCCTGGAGCAATTTCAAGCAAATTTGGTGTAGATAAAAACGAGTGATTATTTATATACAGACGGCCGGTGTGGCCGAGCGGTTCTAGGCGCTTCAGTCTGGAACCGCGAGACCACTACGGTTACATGTTCGTAGCCTGCCTCGGGCATGGATGTGTGTGATGTCCTTAGCTTAGTTAGGTTTAAGTAGTTCTAAGTCTCGGGGACATGATCTCAGATGTTAAGTCCCATAGTGCTTAGAGCCATTTGAACCATTTTTGTTTAATTCCTAATGCGACCAGCTTCACTGAATTGTACGATTTTTCCCTGAGTTCAGACGTTCACCCCTCTCGCGTCCAGGTGCGTATTTCAGATCGTCTCCTTTTGTTCGCGTCAGCGAACGTCTACATGATGACAAAATTCATGTACTACTAAACAATACAGGGTGTTTCACAACTCTTATTATAGACTTTGATAATGTTTTGGTAAGGAACCTGTGTCCGGAAATCTACCGTATGGATTTAAAATAAGTTTGAAGGTCGCGTCTTGTTCAGATCTCCCGCTTCACCTTGCGCACATAGCGGAGACAAGGATCTCTGACCTGTGTGCTCTGCAGCAGCTGCTACACCTGGCGACCCTGTTCTTGGTTGCACAGGGTGTATCTGCGACGTATCCTTTCATACGTGCGGTCCACAAAACCTGATGCACGTTCAAGGGATACCATAGCGAACCAACGTGCCAGCAGCTGTAGCTGTACGGAAATGGTATGTGACGGATTAAGTCAGTGCTCGATACTACCGTTACGTACCGTACCGTGAAACGGAAGATTTGAATGTGATCAAATCTTCAAATGGCACATTTCCGAACAGGGGCTCCTTATGAAACCTTTATCTGCTACCCCAAAGTGACGAAAATCACGGGATAGCGATGTGCACATATACATATGGTGGTACTATCCAGTAGAGAAGGTATAAAAGGGCAGTGCATGGCGGAGATATACATGAGCTCAGTGATTCATGTTAAAAGCTTTCCGCCGTCATTATGGCTGCACGAGTGAACGCGGAGTGGTAGATGGAGCTAGACGCATGAGACATTCCATCTCGGAAATGATTAGGGAATTCAGTATTCCGATATCCACAGTGTCAAGAGTGTGCCGAGAATATTAAATTTCAGGCATTACCTCTCACTACGGACAACGCAGTGGCCGATGGGCTTCACTTAACGACTGAATGCAGCGCCGTTTGCGTAGAGTAGTCAGAGCTAATGCAAGGTAACAATGCGTGAAATAACCGCAGAAATCTATCTGGACGTTCGACAAACGTATCCCTTAGGACAGTACGGCGAAGTAGACGACCGACGCAAATGCCTTTGCTAAAAGCACGACATCGCCTGCTGTGCCTCTCCCGGCCTCGGACAATATCGGTTGGGCCCTAGACGACTTGAAACCCGTGGCCTGGTCAGATGAGTCCCGATTTTAGTTGGTAAGAGCTGATGGTAGGGTTCGAGTGTGGTGAAGACCCCACGAAGCCACGGAGCCAAGTTGTGAACTAGGCACTGTGCAAGCTGGTGGCGTGTGTTTTGCACATAATTACAGCAGCACAGCGTTCAGTGTTAGTTCATTTTGTACTTTATATCCTTACAAAATGTAAACTGAATTTCATAAGTAATAAACATTTATTGATCACATTACCTCTCCACTACCATGTAACAAAAGCAATTATCTTTGATACAGTTTACAGGCAAAAACATAAAATATTTGTATAATTATTGTTGTTATTTCTCACTCAAGAACGTTCCCCGTCATGAACAAAGGCAAGAGTTTCCTGTTATTACTCATAAGTTCGAAAGTTGTTAACGAATATCAGAAAACTATAAATTCGATAAACTACTGAAGCGATGTACCATATGTTTTTATTTTTCGTTTTTTTTTCTTATTTTATGGAAAATTGTGTTTCCTACCGCTATATGATTTTTTTTTACTGCTATACCCCTCTGTTTCACGTTACAAAGCAGCTATTAGTGAATAAAGCCTGAGTTAACCATTGACAGTTTCAATTTTGGTAGGAACACTGTTTATTGTTAAGTAACAGACAAGAGGATAACTATGGAGAACATAAATGTTCCGTAGGTAATGCGGTCCTATATATATCTTAATTTAGTTTCTAGAAGGTTCATCGCTTCCGGTTTCTAGGGGAACCAAGTAGGATACTGATCGCATACGCAGACAAAGCGATCAAAATGAGGCAACGTCCGATAGGTATGCAATACATTTTGATGTACACGTAACGCGTTTACTAACATAACTGAGCAAACCTCAGTTACGGCTCTGCTTGGAAGCACCTTTCTTTACACATAGGACGTAGATGCAGACGGCATTACTATTACGTGAGTTGGATGGTTGTACTAAAGTGCTGATCATTTGCAACTACAAGAATGTAGCAAGTCCAATTTATGCCAATTTGAAATTTGTTTCATGCCACCTTCGTGGCGTTTTAATGGTCAGTAGGCTGCACGGTACTATACAGTTCTTGCTGGACAATACTCGGTAACAATATTAGCGACCTTCCGTCCCGATCCATTCTCGTCTTAAGAGAGAGAAGCATGACGGTCTCTATACCTCTGTACACCCCCCTAATCTCTCTAATGTTTTTCTTATTGGCCCTATATGAGTTACACTATGGGGACTGCAGAATGATGCCACAGTCTTTGGCGAATACCGGAACTCTAAATTTACCCAATTTGGTTTCGCGGGAACTACATCTTTGTTCTGATGATTTCCAATTAATATTCGCCGAGCACTTCCGTTATACTTTCTTATGGACCGCCGCGCGGGATTAGCCGAGCGGTCTAGGGCGCTGCAGTCATGGACTGTGCGGCTGGGCCGGCCGGTGTGGCCGAGCGGTTCTAGGCGCTACAGTCTGGAACAGCGCGCCCGCTACGGTCGCAAGTTCGAATCCTGCCTCGGGTATGGCTGTGTGTGATGTCCTTAGGTTAGTTAGGTTTAAGTAGTTTCTAAGTTCTAGGGGACTGATGACCTCAGAAGTTAAGCCCCATGGTGCTCAGAGCCATTTTTTTGTGCAGCTGGTCCCGGCGGAGGTTCGAGTCCTCCCTCGGGCATGGATGTGTGTGTTTCTACTTAGGATAATTTAGGTTACGTAGTGTGTAAGCTTAGGGACTGATGACCTTAGCAGTTAAGTCCCATAAGATTTCACACACTTTTGAACATTTTTTTCTTATGGACCACAACGCGCTGTGACAAACGTAACAGCGCGTATCTGAATTCGTTCTGCGCGTATTGTCATGCCCATTTCGTAAAAATTTGGAACTAGTTTCGTGATGGTGAAATTAATTTTTGTAACGAGTAAAATGTCGTTTTTAGCAGCTTTCCCTGCCGATGATAGCAAACACAATGAAAAAGGGTTGATTATTTGCCTCTAAGTCCTATTTTATTTTATTTATCAGTACCTATTAATAGTAATGTATTATCACGCTTATTTGTATCACAGTTTGTAACTCGCCACGCCAGCGGTTCGCCGAGTAGTGGTCGGTACCTGCGGCGGAGGCGCGCCCTCTGTTCGGCGCCGACTTTGGACCGCAGGGCCGTGCTGCGTTGCAGGTCGCACTCAGCGGCCGTCATTTGTCCCAGCCCTTAATGAACACTATTATTTAGCGCGGGGCTTGCAGCACCATCTGGCCTCCGGGCCGCGCCGCGCCGGTGACGCTGATTGGCGGCCAGATGGAAGCTCGCCCTGGCTAGGTAGAGCCCCGGCTGGGGTAGGGGAGCGAGTGCCATTAGCCGCAGGGCTCGGAAGGCGCTGAGGCAGCGCGGAAACCGCGGCTACCAGACCGCGCCTCCACAGGCGGTGGCAACCGTGGTCCGGTCACATCCCAGAGCCAGTCGCACTATTGATGCCCAAACAAGATATTTGCGTGTACACATAGCGCTGTCAATGCAACGAGGGTGAAAGTCAATTTCCTTGCCTCTGTCCATACTATTTCTGATGTGTTGGTGAATGTGCCAACACCTTGTAGATAGAGGAGGCCGAAATGCACGCTATCTAACGCAGACGGGCGTGAATTCTGGAACAGGATAAGTAGTGAATTCTAATAAGAAAAGTAAGCAGCTCCTCTAATACTTAACTTTTATTTATCCTTGTTGTGAATACAGCATTCTTGCTGAGACATTTCATACGATAACTATCAAACTATGTAAGGCTAATGGCGCCTTGCTAAGTCGTAGCCATGAACTTAGCTGAAGACTATTCTGTCTCTCGGCAAATAAGAGCAAAGGCTTCGTCCGTATAGTTGCTAGCAACGTTCTCGTACAACTGGGGCGAGTTCTCGTACGTCTCTCGAGACCTGCCTTGTGGTGGCGCTAGGTCTGCGATCCTGACAGTGGCGACACGCGGGTCCGACATGTACTAATGGACCGCGGCCGATTTAAGCTACCACCTAGCAAGTGTGGTGTCTGGCAGTGACACCACAATTTCATTTTGATGTTTCACATATGTAAGATCTCTCTTTAACGTAGTGTTTATCTGTCTAGTAAGCGGTTCGCATCCTCAGGAATTAGAATTTTTTTTTATTACTACTTTTACTCACAGTCCATGAACCATGGACCTTGCCGTTGGTGGGGAGGCTTGCGTGCCTCAGCGATACAGATGGCCGTACCGTAGGTGCAACCACAACGGAGGGGTATCTGTTGAGAGGCCAGACAAACATGTGGTTCCTGAAGAGGGGCAGCAGCCTTTTCAGTAGTTGCAGGGGCAACAGTCTGGATGATTGACTGATCTGGCCTTGTAACATTAACCAAAACGGCCTTGCTGTGCTGGTACTGCGAACGGCTGAAAGCAAGGGGAAACTACAGCCGTAATTTTTCCCGAGGACATGCAGCTCTACTGTATGATTAAATGATGATGGCGTCCTCTTGGGTAAAATATTCCGGAGGTAAAATAGTCCCCCATTCGGATCTCCGGGCGGGGACTACTCAAGAGGACGTCGTTATCAGGAGAAAGAAAACTGGCGTTCTACGGATCGGAGCGTGGAATGTCAGATCACTTAATCGGGCAGGTAGGTTAGAAAATTTGAAAAGGGAAATGGATAGGTTAAAGTTAGATATAGTGGGAATTAGTGAAGTTCGGTGGCAGGAGGAACAAGACTTTTGGTCAGGTGATTACAGGGTTATAAATACAAAATCAAATAGGGGTAATGCAGGAGTAGGTTTAATAATGAATAAAAAAATAGGAGTGCGGGTTAGCTACTACAAACAGCATAGTGAACGCATTATTGTGGCCAAGATAGACACAAAGCCCATGCCTACTACAGTAGTACAAGTTTATATGCCAACTAGCTCTGCAGATGATGAAGAAATAGATGAAATGTATGACGAGATAAAAGAAATTATTCAGGTAGTGAAGGGAGACGAAAATTTAATAGTCATGGGTGACTGGAATTCGTCAGTAGGAAAAGGGAGAGAAGGAAACATAGTAGGTGAATATGGATTGGGGGGAAGGAATGAAAGAGGAAGCCGCCTTGTAGAATTTTGCACAGAGCATAACTTAATCATAGCTAACACTTGGTTCAAGAATCATGAAAGGAGGCTGTATACATGGAAGAAGCCTGGAGATACTGACAGGTTTCAGATAGATTATATAATGGTAAGACAGAGATTTAGGAACAAGGTTTTAAATTGTAAGACATTTCCTGGGGCAGATGTGGATTCTGACCACAATCTATTGGTTATGAACTGCAGATTGAAACTGAAGAAACTGCAAAAAGGTGGGAATTTAAGGAGATGGGACCTGGATAAACTGAAAGAACCAGAGGTTGTAGAGAGTTTCAGGGAGAGCATAAGGGAACAATTGACAGGAATGGGGGAAATAAATACAGTAGAAGAAGAATGGGTAGCTCTGAGGGATGAAGTGGTGAAGGCAGCAGACGATCAAGTAGGTACAAAGACGAGGCCTAATAGAAATCATTGGGTAACAGAAGAAATATTGAATTTAATTGATGAAAGAAGAAAATATAAAAATGCAGTAAATGAAGCAGGCAAAAAGGAATACAAACGTCTCAAAAATGAAATCGACAGGAAGTGCAAAATGGCTAAGCAGGGATGGCTAGAGGACAAATGTAAGGATGTAGAGGCTTGTCTCACTAGGGGTAGGATAGATACTGCCTACAGGAAAATTAAAGAGACCTTTGGAGAGAAGAGAACCACATGTATGAATATCAAGAGCTCAGATGGAAACCCAGTACTAAGCAAAGAAGGGAAGGCAGAAAGGTGGAAGGAGTATATAGAGGGTTTATACAAGGGAGATGTACTTGAGGACAATATTACGGAAATGGAAGAGGATGTAGATGAAGACGAAATGGGAGATAAGATACTGCGTGAAGAGTTTGACAGAGCACTGAAAGACCTGAGTCGAAACAAGGCCCCGGGAGTAGACAACATTCCACTAGAACTACTGATGGCCTCGGGAGAGCCAGTCATGACAAAACTCTACCATCTGGTGAGCAAGATGTATGAGACAGGCGAAATACCCTCAGACTTCAAGAAGAATATAATAATTCCAATCCCAAAGAAAGCAGGTGTTGACAGATGTGAAAATTACCGAACTATCAGTTTAATAAGTCACAGCTGCAAAATACTAACGCGAATTCTTTACAGACGAATGGAAAAACTGGTAGAAGCCGACCTCGGAGAGGATCAGTTTGGATTCCGTAGAAATGTTGGAACACGTGAGGCAATACTGACCTTACGACTTATCTTGGAAGAAAGATTAAGAAAAGGCAAACCTACGTTTCTAGCATTTGTAGACTTAGAGAAAGCTTTTGACAATGTTGACTGGAATACTCTCTTTCAAATTCTGAAGGTGGCAGGGGTAAAATACAGGGAGCGAAAGGCTATTTACAATTTGTACAGAAACCAGATGGCAGTTATAAGAGTCGAGGGGCATGAAAGGGAAGCAGTGGTTGGGAAAGGAGTGAGACAGGGTTGTAGCCTCTCCCCGATGTTATTCAATCTGTATATTGAGCAAGCAGTAAAGGAAACAAAAGAAAAATTCGGAGTAGGTATTAAATTTCATGGAGAAGAAGTAAAAACTTTGAGGTTCGCCGATGACATTGTAATTCTGTCAGAGACAGCAAAGGACTTGGAAGAGCAGTTGAACGGAATGGACAGTGTCTTGAAAGGAGGATATAAGATGAACATCAACAAAAGCAAAACGAGGATAATGGATTGTAGTCAAATTAAGTCGGGTGATGCTGAGGGAATTAGATTAGGAAATGAGATACTTAAAGTAGTAAAGGAGTTTTGCTATTTAGGGAGTAAAATAACCGATGATGGTCGAAGTAGAGAGGACATAAAATGTAGACTGGCAATGGCAAGGAAAGCGTTTCTGAAGAAGAGAAATTTGTTAACATCGAGTATAGATTTAGGTGTCAGGAAGTCGTTTCTGAAAGTATTTGTATGGAGTGTAGCCATGTATGGAAGTGAGACATGGACGATAACTAGTTTGGACAAGAAGAGAATAGAAGCTTTCGAAATGTGGTGCTACAGAAAAATGCTGAAGATAAGGTGGGTAGATCACGTAACTAATGAGGAGGTATTGAATAGGATTGGGGAGAAGAGAAGTTTGTGGCACAACTTGACTAGAAGAAGGGATCGGTTGGTAGGACATGTTTTGAGGCATCAAGGGATCACAAATTTGGCATTGGAGGGCAGCATGGAGGGTAAAAATCGTAGAGGGAGACCAAGAGATCAATACACTAAGCAGATTCAGAAGGATGTAGGTTGCAGTAGGTACTGGGAGATGAAGAAGCTTGCACAGGATAGAGTAGCATGGAGAGCTGCATCAAACCAGTCTCAGGACTGAAGACCACAACAACAACAACTCACAGTGTTGCCCACTCATACGTATGTCACATATACTATACAGCCTCTCGCCTCCCCCCTCCCCCCCCCCCGCCTCCACCCACTCCTCCTCTCGCCTTCTCTGAACATTTCTTCCAGCCCTTCTCTATGTCTATCTTTCCTCTCTCTTCCTCCCTACGTCCATCCCTTTCCCCATCCTCTATCTGTCCATTTCCTCCTCCATTCATTCCATTTCCCCTCTTATTACCTCCTCCCCTCCCCTACTCTCTCTGTCTATCCCCCCCTTCCCCTGTCTACCTGTCGACCTCCTCTCTCTCGTCTCTCTGTCAATCTCCTTCTTTCATCTCTATCTGTCCATTTCCTCCTTCCCCCTTCTCTCTGTCAATGTAATTTTCTCCCCTATCACTATTCATTTTCTCCCCCCTCCCCCCACCCCCATTCTCTCTGCTCAGCTGTTAACTCCGGAATTCCAACAAATCAATTTACATCAGTATCAGCATGCTCAACAATTGAGGAAAGAGTAATGATGCGAAAACTTAGCTGGCACGTTTGTCTCACTAAATTTTGTTTCATGATTACCGTCTTCAAAAACATATTCCACTACAGCCGATTTTTCGAGTTGCCCTGGACAGCAGTACCTTTTGTGTTCGGTTGTGATTCCACTGTTCCAGTATAAACCTTGCCACAAGTACACGGAACTTTATACACCCCAGGGGTTGCACAAGGGTGTCGTGCGTCTTTCGCCGTTCTTACTGACGTGAGTCACAGCTTTCACTTTCTACAGCACTTGACGAGTGGTGGCGCCATCTATGCGCTCTGTATAAACGGGACCTCCACAGCCCAGCAGCCAGTCGTTGAGTCACGTCGGAAAATATCGCCAGCAGTTGGCAACGAAACGTCAGGAGGAAGAATTTCAACTGTTCGACCACGGCCACTTAGCCCGGAAGTTTTCATTAATTAGGACGCCGACAGTGAAATCCTACACGTTATAATGTATATAGATTGTTCATCCATCCCGGGGATCGATAATTTCGACCATTTTGCCTGTTGTCGATATCGATAATGGCAAGATATCAAAATATGTGAGATAAACGGTCGTATTCATTGACTTAGAAGCTTACATTTTTTATGCCACCAAGGGGACATAGATCTAAGTGTGTGCCATAAATTTCAACTTTCTAGCTGTATCCGTCACTGAAAAAAGGGGCCTCAACAAACAGATGGAAAGACAGTCGGATAGCAACTGACAAAAAAAAAAAGTATCGTGTGATAAAATTAAAAATTAACTACTTCCGGATTTTCCCTTTATTTATACTCTGAAACTTTGTTTCGTGCGTAATCTGTAGATTATAAGAATATGTGAGGCAAACAGCCGTATCTTTTGAATGCATTGACTAAGAAGCTTATGTTTTTTACACCTCGGCCTTAGTGTGAGACTTTATTTTCAACTTGATACGTCTACCCGATCCTGAGAAAAAGCGTTTTTAATCGGCGGAGGGGCAGAACAGACAGGCAAAGATACGAAAAACAAAATAATCGCATAAGGGTTTCGTTTTTACCGACTGAGATATGGAACTCTAAAACTGTAAGTGGTCTTAGAAAGCTTACTGAGAATTTGCAATCTCCCTCGAAGCTGTCCTCCACCGATGGGGGACGAAATGTTACCATCCTCGAAGAAATTTATTCGACCTCATTATTTTAATAACTGTAAAGAGGCAGGGTGCGAATTGGATCTTTATTCACGCCTCTGTTAAATTTGTTGACGAGAGAGACAGGCAGAACTGCAGCTCGGTCGTGTGGCGTGGCGACGTAGCTCAGTCCTTCAAAGCATCTACTAAGAAACCAAGATTCCGGTTGGGGTTCCTGTCCGCCACAGTGCTTTATTGTGCCACGCAGTGCCAATAAAGAGTTCAGAGTTACCGTTCGGGTTCAGTTACTTCATTACCGCTTGTACTTCGTGCGACACCCGCGTTGCATATGTACTCATGTTTAATATTGTATCACAGTCAGAAGCGTCGTAGTTTTATCTGGTTAAGATAAAAACAATTGTTCGCTGCCTGCGAAAGCCGTAAACATAGAGCTGTTGCATATCGTGCCTATTCATTAGTCAGCAACGAGTATTCCACGACACTAAAAGCATCGTTTCTTTACTGTCTGAAACGTTCCGTTACTAGCATTTTTTCTGCCCCACATGCAGCTCGTACCCGGCTTGACCCTAGTCGGTAGTCTTCACATTCCTCCAACTCATTTCTCAGCGTTGTCGGCAATTTTTTTTCCTTACACCATCGAATGTCTGGCAACACGAAGTGTGACAGCAATATGCATTTCCTGTATGACAGCCGGCCGAAGTGGCCGCGAGGTTCTGGCGCTGCAGTCTGGAACCGCGAGACCGCTACGGTCGCAGGTTCGAATCCTGCCTCTGGCATGGATGTGTGTGATGTCCTTAGGTTAGTTAGGTTTAACTAGTTCTAAGTTCTAGGGGACTAATGACCTCAGCAGTTGAGTCCCATAGTGCTCAGAGCCATTTGAACCATTTTTGAACCTGTATGACGTAGAGAGACCTTGCTCTGGGTCTTTATCAATTGGCGGCAGTGGAAGGCAGCAAGTTCACAAAAATCAGATCTGTGACATCAGTTATAAATACAAATCACACAGGCTGTAAGGATGCAACGTAAATTACAGTAAGATGCCGCTTCTGATGTACTCAGCTCCGCCAGCGTGGAACGATGCTGCTCATCGTCGAAGCTTTTAAAGAACTTCGTAATCTTTGAAGCCGCACCTGGGTGCGAAACAGGAAAATGTTGAACCAATCGTGCTGAGAAACCTCAAAAATCGATTGTTACATAGTACATTCTCAAGCAAACGTAACCACAGCAGATGTACAGGGTGAGACAGGGGGAAAGGTACATGCTTTGAGGGGTGGTACTAGTGGTGATTTAGAACAAAAAACTCCTAATAAAAATATGCCCTTTTCTTAACCGTTTCCGGGTAAACCAATGAAAATAACTAGGAACGGTAAACTTGTAACGTCGTCCTTACTAACCGTGTCCGTACGCAGTTCACTTGCGGATGGTACAGTTGTTTACCCCAAGCCTCAGTTGCTTGTCGTGGTGCAAGGTACTACGGTGTTGTTACGTGAACAACGAATACAGTTTTGTGTAGTGAAAATGTCACAGATCTTAACACATGCAGAGTATGCTGACATGACCTTTGTCTATGGTTTATCCAGTGGGAATTCCAGAGCTGCTATGCGAGAATACCAACAACGATTTCCAAATCGCAGGGTGCCAGATAGCAGGGTGTTTAGCAAGGTGTACCAAGGATTGCATGAGCGAGGTAGGCTTCCCAGCGTAAATGTCTCTGAACGTCCCGTACGACAAACTCTTAATGAAGGTGAGAACATTCTTCTAGTAGTTGAACGCAACCCTGCAACTAGCTCTAGAAGAATTGCTGCCAAATTTGGTATTCCACAAACACGAATGACACACACAGTACACGAGCACGGTCTGCATCCCTTTCATCGGCAGTGTGTACAACATCTGCATGAAGGAGATGTTGCCACCCGGCAACAATTCTGTCAATTGATCATTGCCAATAAGCGATTAATTCCACGTATTCTGATCACTGATGAGCCAACATTTACCCGTAACGGAATGAACAACACGCACAACTCTCATGTATGGGCAAATGAAAATGTACGCGCCACTGTGGCTCTTAAGTAAAACATTTCCGGGTAAGTTGATGAATCTTACGGGTGGTTTAGCCGTACTCCATGAAACTTTTTCGGCCCTAACGTTTCGTCCACAGTCACAATGAACACATTCAGAGGTGCTCCTGGTTCCATTGAGTTTTGGCGACTGACGGCTCTGACGTCAAAGACCGACATAAATACCGTGAAAAGGGAGCGTGATTGGAAGAGAGAATCCTTCTTACAAATAAAACTGTCTAATTGTCGTCCGTCATTGATAAAGCATATCTCTAGATTCTGTGGAGCTACTATGATATATCTACATCTACATCTACATTCATACTCCGCAAGCCACCCAACGGTGTGTGGCGGAGGGCACTTTACGTGCCACTGTCATTACCTCCCTTTCCTGTTCCAGTCGCGTATGGTTCGCGGGAAGAACGACTGTCTGAAAGCCTCCGTGCGCGCTCTAATCTCTCTAATTTTACATTCGTGATCTCCTCTGGAGGTATAAGTAGGGGGAAGCAATATACTCGATACCTCATCCAGAAACGCACCCTCTCGAAACCTGGCGAGCAAGCTACACCGCGATGCAGAGCGCCTCTCTTGCAGAGTCTGCCACTTGAGTTTATTAAACATCTCCGTAACGCTATCACGGTTACCAAATAACCCTGTGACGAAACGCGCCGCTCTTCTTTGGATCTTCTCTATCTCCTCCGTCAACCCGATCTGGTACGGATCCCACACTGATGAGCAATACTCAAGTATAGGTCGAACGAGTGTTTTGTAAGCCACCTCCTTTGTTGCTGGACTACATTTTCTAAGCACTCTCCCAATGAATCTCAACCTGGTACCCGCCTTACCAACAATTAATTTTATATGATCATTCCACTTCAAATCGTTCCGCACGCATACTCCCAGATATTTTACAGAAGTAACTGCTACCAGTGTTTGTTCCGCTATCATATAATCATACAATAAAGGATCCTTCTTTCTATGTATTCGCAATACATTACATTTGTCTATGTTAAGGGACAGTTGCCACTCCCTGCACCAAGTGCCTATCCGCTGCAGATCTTCCTGCATTTCGCTACAATTTTCTAATGCTGCAACTTCTCTGTATACTACAGCATCATCCGCGAAAAGCCGCATGGAACTTCCGACACTATCTACTAGGTCATTTATATATATTGTGAAAAGCAATGGTCCCATAACACTCCCCTGTGGCATGCCAGAGGTTACCTTAACGTCTGTAGACGTCTCTCCATTGATAACAACATGCTGTGTTCTGTTTGCTAAAAAATCTTCAATCCAGCCACACAGCTGGTCTGATATTCCGTAGGCTCTTACTTTGTTTATCAGGCGACAGTGCGGAACTGTATCGAACGCCTTCCGGAAGTCAAGAAAAATAGCATCCACCTGGGAGCCTGTATCTAATATTTTCTGGGTCTCATGAACAAATAACGCGAGTTGGGTCTCACACGATCGCTGTTTCCGGAATCCATGTTGATTCCTACATAGTAGATTCTGGGTTTCCAAAAACGACATGATACTCGAGCAAAAAACATGTTCTAAAATTCTACAACAGATCGACGTCAGAGATATAGGTCTATAGTTTTGCGCATCTGCTCGACGACCCTTCTTGAAGACTGGGACTACCTGTGCTCTTTTCTAATCATTTGGAACCCTCCGTTCCTCTAGAGACTTGCGGTACACGGCTGTTAGATGGGGGGCAAGTTCCTTCGCGTACTCTGTGTAGAATCGAATTGGTATCCCGTCAGGTCCAGTGGACTTTCCTCTGTTGAGTGATTCAAGTTGCTTTTCTATTCCTTGGACACTTATTTCGATGTCAGCCATTTTTTCGTTTGTGCGAGGATTTAGAGAAGGAACTGCAGTGCGGTCTTCCTCTGTGAAACAGCTTTGGAAAAAGGTGTTTAGTATTTCAGCTTTACGCGTGTCATCCTCTGTTTTAATGCCATCATTTTCTCTCAGTTGTTCTGCCACTAACGCTGCTGAGTCGGGAGGTCGGTAAAAGGAGCCAATTATTAACCCAGCTCGGTTGTTGAGTGTAACCTCCACCCATAATAATTCACAGGAACTATCCACTTCTACTTCACTACAGGATAAACTACTACTAACAGCGACAAACACTCCACCACCGGTTGCATGCAATCTATCCTTCCTAAACACCGTCTGTACCTCTGTAAAAATTTCGGCAGAATTTATCTCTGGCTTAAGCCAGCTCTCTGTACCTATAACGATTTCAGCTTCGGTGCTTTCTATCAGCGCTTGAAGTTCCGGTACTTTACCAACGCAGCTTCGACAGTTTACAATTACAATACCGATTGCTGCTTGGTCCCCGCATGTCCTGACTTTGCTCCGCACCCTTTGAGGCTGTTGCCCTTTCTGTACTTGCCCGAGGCCATCTAACCTAAAAAACCGCCCAGTCCACGCCACACAACCCCTGCTACCCGTGTAGCCGCTTGCTGCGTGTAGTGGACTCCTGACCTATCCAGCGGAACCCGAAACCCCACCACCCTATGGCGCAAGTCGAGGAATCTGCAGCCCACATGGTCGCAGAACCGTCTCAGCCTCTGATTCAGACCCTCCACTCGGCTCTGTACCAAAGGTCCGCAGTCAGTCCTGTCGACGATGCCCGCTAGCGAGACTGGCAGTCTTCACCAAATCAGATAGCCGTCGGAAGCCAGAGAGGATTTCCTCCGATCCATAGCGACACACATCATTGGTGCCGACATGAGCGACCACCTGCAGATGGGTGCACCCTGTACCCTTCATGGCATCCGGAAGGACCCTTTCCACATCTGGAATGACTCCCCCCGGTATGCACACGGAGTGCACATATCATTAGCTTTCATGGCTTTTTCTTTTCTGTTAAAAATTTCCCCATGTTTATGTATTTCGATGGCTTCACTATATAGCCGTGAATCAAAGTTCGTCGTTGTAGATAAAGTTTTGGTTTCGAATAACTTCCTTTCGTTGTTTCCTGGCCATGCTCTGCAAATTTTGGATTCAAGCAACTTCTACTTGTCGTTTCCTGACCATGCTCTACAACTGATTTTGCTACTTTCCTAGTCGACGAAGGCTTCTGTTTCTTCAGCCGTGTACTCACGCTTATCTTGCTAGTTACAATGTAGACATTGTCATGGGTACACAGATAATGTAATTTAAGTAAAAACTTAACCATAGGCAGCTCAATTTCAGCTATATCTGGAAAGTATATATCCTAAGAAACTACACCGCGTCAGTAGTAACTAAAATAAACGTTCTGATATTCGAAAGGACGATTTACTTTTCATACTACTATTACCACTATAATAATAATAATAATATAATATATTAAATGACCATATGGCACTGATGGTAGATGGTTCCCACCTGCGGAAGTTCGGTAGCCGAATTGCAAGTCTTTCCAGGTGATGCCACGTTGGGCGACTTGCGCGTCGATGATGATGACATGATGATGATGACAGCACAACATCCAGTCCCTGAACGGAGAAAGTGTCCGACCCGTTACGATTACATAATGTGAATGGTACCGTGACAGTTCAATTCCATCACGTCCATGAGCCATTCTGAACACCTGCCGAATGGGGGGACGCAGTGGTCCGAAGGCGACTCTTGGGTTTAGTGTGACACGTGCCTCTCGCGGCGAGAAATGATCGTATCAACAAATTCGATGCCGGTACAGCACTGGTGGAAGCTGATCCCTGGCAGCTGGCAGCCCATTTGGCAGTTTCAGCGCAGGCGGAAACAATAGCCGTCTATAGAGCCCCGGCAGCACTGAGGCGTTGCCATTAGAGACGTTTACAAAATCGGTTACCGTGACTGGTTGCAGCAGAAGCACGAAGCTCCTACGCCCAGCCCACAGCAACACTCGGTGATCAACTTACAGCGATGCGACCACAGGGTCGGTATCGGTTCAGTTCGGCTTGTGTGAAGGGGAGAGCCACTGTATCAAACTAACTTGTTTTGGCTCTGTAATTTGTTATCTCTAGCGGAAATCAATTACAAACGGTCTGTAAACTGGGTAAAAAGGTGGTTGAAGTGAGTTGTATCACAACTTCGTCTGGACGGTGATGCGTGTCCGCGCACATGTTAGTCACTGGGTTAAGTGTAATCTGTACACAGATTTTCTATTCATTATTGTCTAGCAGTCAAAGGCTCCATGCTAGTTAAGGTTACCGATTAAGTACCAGTACTTGTTGCATTCACCAAGACCGTTCGTAATAATTCATAGCCTTTGTTATTGCCCATGTTCTGGCTACGCCATATTTTCAGGTTGCACAATTTAGACTATAGTGTGCATTTTTTAAACATGTGGTGAGTACTGTTTGGGGTTGATTTCGGGAAGGATCAGTTGTTTTAAATGTTACCATTGGTCAAGAATTTTTAGGGTATCTCTTTTCATTGTGGCACTGCCAACGACTAGTGCCAGAATTAAATCTAATAGATTTCTATTGAAATCACGCTGTTCCGAATTTTATTATAATGTGCTTGATTTCAAGTCACTTTAATCTGTATATCGTATTGCAAATTTTGATTTCGAACTGCTAATTTTCATCTGGTTAATGGGATGCTAATCAAATGATGTTGCAGACCTTTAGACCCTTCACCGCGACGTCTAGCTACCAGGTGACTCTACAACAACGAATATATGTAACTCTCAGCGTTTCGTTGCTGTTGTAATTGAAGATAAAATCTTGTAGGCTGTTAGAAAAAGGCCGCGTCATGTTCCTCTTTATTTACTTCTTACATACAAAATTTTGAAAAACATAACCCTCAGTCGCGAACACAATTAATTTGTAACCTAGGTTTCGATGTCACGAGGGACACCTTCTTCGGAAAAAATTAAAACTAATTGTTACAGCATAAGGTAACAGAAAATACGAAAGCTGCGGTCATAACTGACAGCGTCAGATGGTCAGAATTAAAATAAAATGCAACAGAGGTGCAAGCCACTAGGGGCTGCCATGTGTCCTCTGATACAGTCAACACAAAACTAAAACATCATATGATGTTTATTTTAATTCTGACTATCTGACGCTGTCAGGTATGACCGCAGCTTTCGTATTTTTGGTATGTTATGCTGTAACATTTAGTTTTAATTTTGTCCGAAGAAGGTGTCCCTTGTGACACCGAAACCTAGGTTACAAATTAATTGTATTCGCGACTGAGGGTTGTGTTTTTCAAAATTTTGTATTATACAACAGTCGCTGATTGACAGCTATGTTAAAAACCTTACTTCTTAGATAGTCGACGATTCTGTTGGGATCTTCTTCAGGATCTTGTGCTGTCCTCGGCTACCGAAACATGCCGCCGTGAAATGCACCCACGATACCGCTTCCGGTCAAGAGTGTTCAGCTAAATGGGGATAGCAGAAGGTCCTGAAGAAGAACAATGCAGAGGCCGGAGCGTCGATTGTGTAAGAAGACACTGAAGAGGAACATGATGTGGCATACCAGCCTAATAGATATTACCGTCAGTAACGAAACCCGTTCGAAATTTAATAGTTACTTGTCCAGCGAACCTCCATAGAGCAGCAAACTGCGGCCCCTGGCCTTGAAACTGATGTAATCGATGCTGCAAGACCTTTGCTTGGAAATCTAGCTCTGGCGGGTAGGGTTCCCGCTTCACAGCGACCGCCCAGGTACCGCCCAGCTTCCAGAGACAGCCAGAGCTCCTCCCCAGGAGCTCTCATTGCGGCCACCCACCGCCCGCCGCTGCTGTTAAGACGCTCCCCGCCGACAAGGTGTGCGCCAAATTACACGCCGTCACCGCCAGCTGACGCGCCGCCGTGATAGCCACCCTCCGCCACCCACCAATCCCCTCCTCAAACTACCACAGACTTCCCCATCGCGCATGTACTTATAAATCTGAGCCAGGAGTAGTCGCCACGTAAAGAGGGGGGTGGTGGAAGCGAGTGAAGAAAGCGGCGAGGAGGGACGGAGCGAGAGGAGCGCAGCGGTGCTGGCACCTCGGCCCCGCCCCCCGCCCCCCGTGCGCTCAGGCTCCCACTCAATCACACTTTTGGCTCGATTTTGGGCGCGCCTCCCGCCTCCGGCCTCCCCTGCCGCTAGCGGTGGGAGATCCTGATTTATGCAGCCGACCCGGCACCCTCGGCCAGAATATAGAACCGCATTTATCACCATATAGATGGTCCACACAGCGGCCGCCCCTCACCTGCTCCACTGTCAGCGGGGGTGGAAAGGTTGGGGGGGGGGGCGGGGGACGCTCTGCACGTGGTCATTATTCCGTTCGCCACCTACTCTCCTGATTTCGCGACAGAGCACCTCCATCTACCTCCCTGTCACAAAATATGCCGCCCTGTTGTGCTACATCATCATCATACACATTTTTGGGTTAGACAGCTTTGCCTATTCCGAAACCAAGCAATTTAAAGCTGATTACACAATCTTCCTCGTGGTCGTCCTATCCTCCTCCTAGCCTCGGGCATGTAGCCATAGGTTTTCGTTGGTGTCCGGCTTTGATCCATACCTAGTACATGGTGACGCCAGTCCTTTCTACACTGTTAGATCTTTCCTACTTTTCCTAGAACATGTAGCTCCTCTCTAATTTCATTGCTCCTCTTATGACGATCTAATTCGTATCCAAGTCTTAGAAGTCTTATTTCTGCTGTTTCAGTTCTGTGCAATTGTTTTTTTTTTTTGTGTGTAAAAGACCTTATCCGTATTCCTAGAGCAGTAAAGGTAGAGTCGTACTATCATAGGATTTAAGTACTATGTCCTTTCTGGTTTGGTTCAGAAGCCTTCTATTACTCGTACATAACATCTGTAAATAACTTCGCATTTTCTTTTGAGGATCATTATTGAAAGTATAACTGATATCAGGAGAAATAAAACGCGTTCTACGGATCGGAGCGTGGAATGTCAGATCCCTTAATCGGGCAGGTAGGTTAGAAAATTTCATGGTGTGCAGTAGAATTAAGTCGGGTGATGCTGAGGGAATTAGATTGAGACACTTGCAATAGTAAAGAAGCTTTGCTATTTGGGGAGCAAAATAACTGATGATGGTCGAAGTAGAGAGGATATAAAATGCAGACTGGCACTGGCAAGGAAAGCGCTTCTGAAGAAGAGAAATTTGTTAAGATCAAGTATAGATTTAAGTGTCATGAAGTCGTTCCTGAAAGTAGTTGTATGGAGTGTAGCCATGTATGGAAGTGAAACATGGACGATAAATAGTTTGGACAAGAAGAGAATAGAAGCTTTCGAAATATGGTACTACAGAAGAATGCTGAAGATTAGATGGGTAGATCACATAAGTAATGAGGAGGTATTGAATAGAATTGGGGAGAAGAGGATTTTGTGGCACAACTTGACTAGAAGAAGGGATAGGTTGGCAGGACAAGTTCTGAGTCATCAAGGGATCACCATTTTAGTATTGGAGAGCAGCGTGGAAGGTAAAAGTCGTAGAGGGAGACCAAGAGATGAATACACTAAGCAGATTCAGAAGGATGTAGGTTGCAGTAGGTACTGGGAGATGAAGAAGCTTGCACAGGTTAGAGTAGCATGGAGAGCTGCATCAAACCAGTCTCAGGACTGAAGACCACAACAGCCGGCCGAAGTGGCCGAGCGGTTGTAGGCGGTACAGTCTGGAACCGCGCCCGCTATGATCGCAGGTTCGAATCCTGCCTCGGGCATGGATGTGTGTGATGTCCTCAGGGTAAGTTAGGTTTACGTAGTTCTAAGTTCTGGGGGACTGATGATCTCAGATGTTAAGTCCCATTGTGCTCCGAGCCATTTGAACAAAAACAACAAGTGATACCACAACCCAGGTAGTGGAATGTATGGAGTTGTTCCAATATATCATTATTGATTATGGTTTCAAGTCTAAACATTATTTTCCACAAAAATCCACAACTATAGTTTTCTTTGGGCATATGATTAAATTATATTGTTTTGCCGTTATGTATAAGGACCACACAGCTCGTTGTCGGCTACTTTCTCAGTACAGCCTTATCATCTGCAAAGAGTCGTTTTTAAAAAATGGGCATCTGGGTGGGTCGGAATTTTCCATTGCCTTTGCCATTTGTTGACAATGTCATTTACACGCTGCCGGAAAAATTAGTCTTCCCGGAAAGATGACGTCGATTTTAATTCAGTGACGCCATCTGCCATGTAGGGGTTACTGAATATAGTGATAATGCTTTCAGCGTCTTCCGCCAACAGATAACACAGTAGTAAAACTACCAGAGCGCCATCTGTGTCTTCCCTTTAACAGGGAATGTTCACTCCTAGTAGGCTCAGCGTGGTGCAACCATGCCACGGAGACGCACTCGTGCTTCCTACAGCCAACTGAAAGGGTTCTAATTCTCACCTTCCGAACGGCGAGAGAAGTGGCACAAAACTTGGAGGTTCTGAGTCAGTTATACAACGATGCTGGTACCAGTGGTCACATGAACATTCTCACCCTCGTAGACGAAGTTCTGGACGTCCATGAAGCACAGACGCCCGTCAGGACCATCGAATTCTATGGGCAGCAGTGGCAGATCGTACAGATACCATAGCACAGATAAGAGAGCTTGTGAACTCAGAGGTGGTAACACAAATTGTTGTGAACCGGTTATTAGCAGTGGACTCGCTGGCACGCACACCTATAGCCCGTCCTCCACTCAGGCCACAGCATCGAATTGCACTGCTGGTCTGGTACCGTCAGAGAATCAATTGGAAGATGGCGCGCCGTGCTCTTCAGCGATGAAAGCATATTCCGCCTGCACGCAAGTAATGGTTGACGCAGACCTGATGAGTGTTGTGTCGTAGAGTGAATTCGTCCAAGACACGCTGGCCCCACACAAGGCCTTATGGTCTGGGGTGCGATAACCTAGAACTTTCATTTACCTTTGTTGTTTCTGGAGAGGACACTACCACAGTACGTGCAGAATGTTGCTAGACGCATTCTTTTGCCGCTCTTGCAGCAGGAATGTGATGTGTTGCTCCAACAGGATAATGCTCACTCACACCTTCCTCGTGACACTCAACGCGCTCTGCAAGATTCACAGCAATTTTCCTGGCGCACACGATCTCCGGACTTGTTGGATATGATGGGCCGAGAAGTGACTCGTTCCATTTGTCAACCAACAACTCTTACAGAAGTGCGTGAACAGGTCAAGCAGGCGTTCTATAATGAATCCCAGGAGAATAATCGCCATCCGTACGCTCGACATTCCAGGACAGTATTCGCCATCTGTACGCTCGACTGGGTGCCAGAGTCAGTGAATGAATTGCCGCCCCTGGATGATGATGTTTGGTTTGTGGGGCGCTAAACTGTGCGGTCATCAGCGCCCGTACGAAGTTCCAATTTTTACACAGTTCCATTTTTTTACACAGTCCGATCTAGCCACTGTCACAAGTGATGATAATGATTATGATGATGATGACGATGATATGATGAGGACAACACAGACACCCAGTCCCCGATCAGAGAAAATTCCCATTCCGGCCGGGAATCGAACCCGTGACCTCGTGATCCAGAGCCAGCAACGCTAGCCACTAGACCCCGCCCATGGAGGCTACACCGCGAAATAATATGACTGTTTCAGCATGGATCGATACCTGGAGCCTCAGAATTGCTTATACTATTGAGCTGTAAATGAAATCATATCATGTACTCCTCATCCACTCTTGCAACAATAAATCTTGGATGAATTGGAAACGTCTAAAAGGATGTACAATTTTTTCCGGCAGTGTATAACTGTCAAATATATACTTTCAAGCTGGTGAAGGCTCTGTAATGATGTGGGGCGTGTGGATTTGGAGTGATGTGGGACCCCTGATACGTTTAGATAAGGTTCTGACTGGCGACACGGATGTAAGCATGCTGTCTGGTCACCTGTATCCATTCATGTGCATTGTGCATTCCGACGGGCAATTCCAGCAGGACAATGCGACACCCCACACGTCGAGAATTACTACAGAAACTCTGCAGGAACACTCCTCTGAGTTCAAACTCTTCTGAGTTCAAACACTTCCACTGACCACGAAACTCCCCACACATGAACATTATTGATCATATCTGGGATGCCTTGCAATGTGCTATTCAGAAGAGATCTCCACCCCCTCTGACGGAATTTATGGTGTCAGTTCCCTTCATCACTACTTCAGACATTAGTTGAGTCCATGCCAGGTCGTGCTGCGGCCCTTCTGCGTGCTCGCGGGGGCCCTACAGATATGATGCAGGTGTACCCGTTTCTTTGGTTCTTCAGCGTAGATGTTTATATATTATATGTATTAAAAATATACATGTATTAAAGAATGTATGTATATCTTACTTAGAAAAACGCTCGTATTAGAATTCTACGCTGTGTCAGAATTTCAAAGCAATCGATCAGGAACTTTCGGAGTTTAATGATTTTGAACAAACCAACATTTACATTTTTCTAGCGTTTGCCATTTTTATTACATGTATATTAAATATGTATTAGATGGCGTTTCTTTAGCTACACAAAAATACTTGACTAATTGAATGCAGCCATGTGTTAAATTTACAAAGCAATTCATGAAGAAATTTCTGAGATTTCAAATTTTGAAGAAAGGAGCATCTACATTTGCACTTATACACAAAAGTAGATATTCTTATAGCAGATCTGTTGAAAGCTTTTGACCGATTGCTGCGAATTTTGACACAACGTTGCAAAGGAATGCGCGCATACTTTCATTTACCCAATTTTTAAATAAATATGGCACATAAATTTATAGAAATTTGGGACATTGTTACAAAACAATTCAAAAAGTTACATATACATATATTATACATCATTTGTTAAAGAACTAGGTACCTAAAGACACGGCCATATTAGAATTCAACGTTGTATCACAGTTTCAAAGCAATCTGTCAAGAACTTTCCAATATCAATGATTATGAAGAAACGAACATATACATTTTAGTAAGGATAATAATAATAATAATAATAATAATAATAATAATAACTAGCACATTCTCCGAGGCTTAGTATGAGTCATCTTGCACACTTTCGACAGTGAAGCATATGCTAACTGATTTTCTGCTGTGTTACACTTGAATCGGTCTTCTTTTTCGTTGCCCCCTCTTCTCACATTAACGCTGTATCTGTCCACTCCTCACCTCAGTCTAACAGGGATTTTGTAGTCAGCCATTTGCAGTCACAACCTGATGGTAGAGTTTCAGATACTTTCTCCAGCGAGGGCAAGGGGATTCTTAGCTTCCCACAATTCTAGCATGGCTGTTTCATCTGTGGTTTTGAGTGCGTCTAACGTTCTGAGAAATCTCTTTGTGGACTTTTAGTCTTTGGACATGCATTTCATATTAGAGTGAAGTATGAGTTATCTCTTCCTTTCCATGTTCCCAGCTGTTTCTCTTCAAACGTAAAGTGGAGCTATACCTGCCATATGGTAAAGCCACACAACTGGAGTAGATTTTAAAGAGCCTGTTATAAGTCTGCATGTGTCGTTGAACGCGTGACTTGAGTTATAACAAACAGGACAGACAGAGGAATAACAAAGCGCCATTGAAGAACTTCGAATTGCTTCGCCTTGGCCATCCCACTGAAACGGAAAAGAGGGGGGGGGGGGGGGGAGGGGGGTTCTCACACCAGAAGATAGCTGACTGAATATAGATGCAGATTTAGATGTAGAAGGGGCGACTCTGAATGGCAGAATAACCTGCCGTTATAACGCGAGGGGCGCTTCACAAATCACAAATACAAGTTAGCACAACTGGTGATTGTATGATGAAACAACGAAACAGTGAATGCACTGTAAGTTTCTTACTCGTTTATGATGAAACCATGAAACACCGAAAGCACTGGATGTTTGTTACTCTTTTTATCCTGGAAACGACTCTCTTGTGACAAATAGATACAGAAAGGAGTCATTTCCGTGCAGAAAGAGTAATTAAGACGTGCATATTTCCGTTTATTTCTTTTTATTAAACAGTTTAGTCATGAAAACAACTTCGTGTCACCGAAAGTAGCTCATGGATACAGCAAATTTTGCATATGAAAAGATTTTAATGTAAAACCACGCGACGAGTAGCATGATTCATACCAAAAGAAGTCACTAATATAATTTAGATACTTGGTTACAGTTGCACCCACATCACACACTCCCACAGTCAGACACAAATATACCAAATTAAGTCAGTGTAGTAGTCGACGTCGTTGAGATTCAGTGGGAATTTCTGTTTAGCCACCCTGCTCCCCCTTCTGACTCCGCGACGAAAAGATTTTGATAATGACGAAAAATCTCATGAATTACATCGTCGTTCCGAGAACGCAACAATGATCATTCGCATTTGGCAGGAAACATGAATCTTTTGCTCAACGTACATACCTTACACAAAGTTGTTTTATATATTTTATCCTTTTTTCATATTAATACATACATTATACCACTCACAGTTCGGACCTTAGCAGCCTTTCGTATCTAACCAGATACGACTTTAGTAATTCGCTTCACAGGGGTTGGGTTGTGTTGGGGGATGAGACCAAACTGCGAGGTCATCGGTCTCTCGCTTCACAGGTAACATAGGCACAGAAAATAAGTGCAATTACCAGTGATTAAAAATTAATTACTAATTACTCATGTATAATGAAACAGTGAAACAGCGAAAGCACTGTAAGCGCCACTCCGAAGACTGGATTGATGCAGCTCTCCGTGCTGCTCAATCCTTTGCAAGCCTCTTCATCTCCAAGTAACTACTACAGCCTATATCCTTCTCAATCTACCTACCGTATTCATCTCTTGATTTCTACGATTTTTATCCCCCACGCTTCGTACCAACCGATCCCTTCGTGTAGTCAGGTTGTGTCACAAATTTCTTTCTTCCCCAGTTCTGTTCAGTACCTCCTCATTAGTTATGGGATCTACCCACCTAATCTTCAGCATTCATCTGTGCCACCACATTTCAAAATCTTCTATTCTCTTCTCGTCTAAACTGATCATCGTCCGTGTTTTCGTCTCATACGTGGCTGTACTCCATACAAATACTTTTATAAAAGACTTCCTGACATATCTCTACTCGATGTCTTCAGAAAATCTTTCCTTACCATAGCCAGTCTACATTTTATATCCTCTCTACTTCGACCATCATCAGTTATTTTGTTGCCCAAACAGCAAAAATCATCTACTGCTTTAAGTGTCTCATTTCCTAATCAAATTCCCTCTGCATGAGGTGATTCAATTCGACCACATTCCATTACCCTCGTTTGCTTTTCGTGATGTCCCTCTTATATCGTCCTTTCAAGACACTGTCCATCGTTTAAAGATAATGTCCATTCCGTTCAGCTCCTCTTCCAAGTCTTTCGCTGTCTTTGACAGAATTACAGTGCCATCGGCAAACCTAAAATTTTTTATTTCTTCTCCCTGGATTTTAATTCCTACTCCAATTTTTTCTTTTTTTTCCTCTACTGCGTGCTCAATATACAGACGGAATACCCTCGACTCTTACAACTGCCATGTGGTTTCTGTACAAGTTGTAAATAGTCTTCCACTCTCTGTATTTTACCCCTTCCACCTTTAGCATTTCAAAGAAAGTATTCGAGACAACACTATGGAAAGCTTTCTATAAGTCTACAAATGCTATAGACGTAGGTTTGCCATTTGTTACCTATCATCTCTGAAAAAGTCGCAGAGTTAGTATTCCTTCGCGTGTTCCCATGTTTCTCCGGAACCCAAACTGATTTTCCCCGAGATCAGCTTCTACCAGGTTTTTCATTCTTCTGTAAGGAATTCGTGGCTTCTTAAATTGACAGTTAGGTAATTTTCACACGTGTCAGCACCTGCTTTCTTTGGAATTGGAATTATTATATTCTTCTTGAAGTCTGAGGGTATTTCGCTTGTCTCATACATCTTCGTACCAGATGGAAGAAGCCGGCCGGTGTGGCCGTGTGGTTCTAGGCACTACAATCTGGAACCGCGAGACCGCTACGGTCGCAGGTTCGAATCCTGCCTAGGGTATGGATGTGTGTGATGTCCTTAGGTTAGTTAGGTTTAAGTAGTTCTAAGTTCTAGGGGACTGATGACCACAGATGTTAAATCCCATAGTGCTCAGAGCCATTTTTTTCTGCTTCCCCTTCTATGCTTAGGACTGGTTTTCATCTGAGCTCTTGCTATTCATACAGGTGGTTCTCTTTTCTCCAAAGGTCTCTTTAATATCCCTGTAGGCGGCATCTATCTTTCCTCTAGTGACATGTGCATCTAAATTCTTACATTCGTCCTCTAGCCATTCCTGCTTAACCACTTTGCACTGCCCGTTAATCTCATTTTTTACACGTTTATATTGCCTTTCGCCTGCTTCATTTACTGCATTTTTTATATCTTTTCCTTCATCAGGAATTCTACTAGATCGCGTCTTTTTACTTACTTGATCCTCTGCTACCTTCACTATTTTATCTCTCAGAGCTATCCATTCTTTTTCTATTGTATTCCATTCCTTTTTAATTGACAGGCGTTCCCTAATACCCCCTTTGAAACTCAAATAACCTATGGTTCTTTCAGTTTACTCAGGTCCCATCTCTTTAACTTCCTGCCTTTTTGAAGTTTCTTCGGTTTTAGTTTGCAGTTCATAATCAATAAATTGCTGTCAGAGTTCACGTCTGCCCCTGGAAATGTCTTACAATTTAAAACCTGGTTCCGAAGTCTCTGTCTTACCATTATATAATCAATCTGAAACCTTCCGATGTTTCCACGTCTCTTCCATGTATACAAGCTTCATTCGTGGCTCTTTAACCGAGAGCTTTATGGTCGACAGTTCAGGTCCTCTTCTAAAATGTGTCATGGTAGACAGCAGACGCCGAATGTGGATACAATAATCAGCCCTTTCTTTACGCGATGTAGAACAAGAAATGGATAACTTGTTTCCTGGCAAATGGTTATGACGCCGTAGTCCTCAGGAAAGGCCCGCACACTCGCTCGATTTCACACCAGTAGATTTCTTTCTGGGAGCGTAGTTAAAAAATATAAAATGTTGACTGTAAATGGCAAGGAAAGCGTTTCTGAAGAAGAGAAATTTGTTAACATCGAGTATTGATTTAGTCCGCAGCTCGTGGTCGTGCGATAGCGTTCTCGCTTCCCGCGCCCGGGTTCCCGGGTTCGATTCCCGGCGGGGTCAGGGATTTTCTCTGCCTCGTGATGACTGGGTGTTGTGTGATGTCCTTAGATTAGTTAGGTGTAAGTAGTTCTAAGTTCTAGGGGACTGATGACCATAGCTGTTAAGTCCCATAGTGATCAGAGCGATTTGAACCAAGTATTGATTTAAGTGTCAGGAAGTCGTTTCTGAAAGTATTTGTATGGAGTGTAGCCATGTATGGAAGTGAAACATGGACGATAAATAGTTTAGACAAGAAGAGAATAGAAGCTTTCGAAATGTGGTGCTACAGAAGTATGCTGAAGATTAGATGGGTAGATCACATAACTAATGAGGATGTATTGAATAGAATTGGGAGAAGAGGACACAACTTGATTAGAAGAAGGGATCGGTTGGTAGGACATGTTCTGAGGCATCAAGGGATCACCAATTTAGTATTGGAGGGCAGCGTGAAGGATAAAAATCGTAGAGGGAGACCAAGAGATGAATACACTAAGCAGATTCAGAAGAATGTAGGCTGCAATAGGTACTGGGAGATGAATAAGCTTGCACAGGATAAAGTAGCATGGAGAGCTGCATCAAACCAGTCTCAGAACTGAATATCACAACAACAACAGTTAAAACATCGTGATTTCCTCAGAATCCCTAACCAAGATAATTTCAAACTGCGCACTCAGGTAGCTCGACGTTCCATTACACCAGCAACCTGACGCCTCGTCTGCAGGTTGTTTAGAAGGCGTATTCAGTTGTCCATTCAGGTAAATGGGCACTTGTTTGAACACCTCACTCAAATGAAAATTCCACCACGAGAAAATCCACCCGAATATAGCCAATTAATTACTTACTGTAAGTTTCGTCCACCTCTAAAACTGTATTATTTCTGGCTCTCATACTCAAATTTTTAAAAATGTGATTTTAACTTACCTGCTGACAGCTGGTTTAAATACATCTGCTACACGATAGTAAAACTAATTTCTCTATTTAAAAATTATAACGAATTGCTGTAACTTCGGGAAAAATATTTTTAGCACTACGCAAAAACATTTGCTTATGGTTAGCTATCTAAATACATATTTCTTTCACTTATTATCTTGCAATCTATTCAGAAAAACACCTTACCTTAAACAGCCTTTAAACAAAATACTAGCTGCTTCTCATACGTAGACTGCATAGATTTTCATTTTTATTTAATCAAATTTTTATGCTGTTCACAAACAATTTTAACACCTTTTAAGCTTTCCACGATAAGTAAGGTAATAGAAGCATGATCTTTTCCGAATGTACTTCTGATCAAAAAGCGATTCTGTTTGCTGGAGTCGATTGTTTCTGGTATCTCTGCGCTTTGAGTTCTTCCAGTGTTATTTCCATAGAAACTTTCATCCCCTAACACATATTTTTTTTATTTATAACTAAGAAGTGAGATATTAATTTTTGTAGGTTTAGCTTAAAATGTTTTGATGTAACGAAATATTTTCTTAAAAATTCTCGTCCTCGATTTCATCATCTAATCGGCTGAATTTCTAAAAACACTGAAACTCGTATTTTTTTATTTGCGACAGAGAAACTAAATACAAAATTTCACAGATTTACCTTCAAAAATGATTTCACAGTGAAATATTTCCAAATAAACTTTCGTCCACAATTTCACCACCTTAGAAGTGGAATTTCGAAAAATCTTATCTTAAATGAAATTTTTGAATGTCCGTCCTTCTGACTGATCGTTTGAGGGACTGCGGCCGTTCACTTATGTAATCAAATGGAGCACCTGCAGCCGTCCTTTCGATGTTATTTATTATGCAGCTACAAGTTTCGTTAGTTGATGATTACAGTCTACAGAAACCAGTTCGTAGATGTTGGCCACTGATGGCGTTGTGTATACGATGGGAGGTCACCCCCTCAGCGTCAGTTAAGGCCAGAAGATGGTGCACTGAACCACCTAAACTGGTAGCTATATAACAAATAACATTGAAAGGACGGCTGCAGGTGTTCCATTACATTACATCTTAAGTTTCAGATGTCTGTCCTTAGCGATATGGGCTGTGTGATGATGAGTCAATCAGTCAGGACAATTCCTTTTATGTTTAATAATACTTTAGCGATAAGTATTTCCTTTTACTGAAAGATGGTGAAGGTAACTTTCAAGACGTCCATTTTAATTAAATCAGTGGTTCGACTAAACTGTAGTTTGTAACAAATAAAATAAGGCAAAAGGCGAAACGAATGAGCTAGGTTAATTTAAGGTACAATGTGAGAAGCAAAGGTCGAATATCGACAAATTCTGCAGTGAGTGCGTGGGCAGGATTCAATTAGTGGACACGCGTGAAACGCAGTGCCGAGTGAGTGCACTCTGACCTACTTGGAATAGTTCCAGCGCACTGCCCAGTGTCTGCGTTCCGAGCTGACCTAACGTTTCAGATGACATTGTTTCAACTTGTTCCCTGGTCGACATTTTTTTCTGTCCTTTTTCTCGCGATACGTCTGGCTAACGCAGAATCATTGCCTTTCATTCCTATTCCAATTCCTATTCCAAAAGCAATTCGTATGTAGCGCAAAATATCATTTGAGCCATTAACAATTTGAACAATAAATTCAACTTAGAATAGTGGCCGAGGAATCTAGAGAAACTAATGTGTGCGTGTGTGTGTGTGTGTGTGTGTGTGTGTGTGTGTGTGTGTGTGGGTGTGGGTGTGTGGGTGTGTTATAGATTTGCATCAAGTGTTCTTCAAACATTCGCCCATAGAAATCTGCAGATTACATAACACGACACGAAGTTAATAGATAATCCACTGTGATACGAGGAATGAGGAAAAAAGGGTTTCAGTCTGTAAAACGGCTGGAGAACAAATGAAGTTTGTGATGAATCAGGATTACGGAGAAGCCAAACTACTGCTTGAGCGTTGTCATCATCATCATCATTTCAGGGATAAGGCTCTCCGGCCTGCAGCTGGCTCAGTCCATCTTTGCCTCGGTCTTCCTCGGTCTCTTCGGCCAATAGTTCTGTATAAAAGTGCCACTTCCTGAATTCTTATGCTGTCCATTCTTTCCAAATCCTCTTCCCACTTATTCTATATTCGTTCAAATTATTACGTATGTCAAACATTTGTAACTGATTCCGTGTATTGTGGTTTCCTATTTTATCAAGTCGTGTGTGTCCCAGGGATTTTATTTCTGTGGCTGGTTTAAAGCTGTGGACTTTCCGTCTTAATTTCCACGTCTCACTGCCATATTAAATAACCGGCACTGCCATCACCACGTACTGATTTATCTGTTTCGATCCGTGCTGTTTTCAGTCTTATCTGGAGAGTTCCGCACATTCCCATGTATCTTCCTAATTTATTAATCAAATTCTATCATAATCTTATCATAATCATACAAGAAATCACAGCCTATATCATTAAAATGTTGACCCTGTTCTAAAATTTTGTCATCCAAAATATTTTTTGCTCTTATTGGGCGTTTGCTGTGGAATGCCATAGTTACTGTTTTTAAGGCAGAAATTTTAAAATTATATTCTTCACAAATGTTATTCAGTGAATTGATATCTTTCGAAGATTATATTCAGTATTTTGCATAATCACTAAGTCATCAGCATATGTTAGCACTTTTAAAGTGGTCCTTCTAATATAACTCCAGGTGGTGCCCGATCCTTCAATCTGCGCAGGATTTCGTCCATATAAATGTTAAAAAAGCATGGGTGTCTTTCTCTCTGATTAATAACTGTATTTCCCCTCCTGCAAGTGGGTAAATTGAGTCTGAAGGAGGTGCCACTATATAAACTTTTCATACGACCTATTATATGTTGAGGGTAGCTCCGTTTAGCCATTATATTCCATAATTCATGCCTGTTTATCTTATTGAAGGCCTTCTCTAGATCTACAAATTCCGTATTATTTTCCAACTTTTCCCTATTAATAAAGTGTTTCTGCAAGTTTTCTTCTCAGTTCATAAGGACTCCTCGAGTCACGCGAGAAATGTCGAGACAATATTCGTACTCTTCCCAAATCCTGCGCAAGATGCCGGGGGTACTGAAGTCTGCCGAAGCTCTGGTTCTCTGCTGAAGCTGTGGCAAGGATTGTGGAAGGAATGAGACAAACGCTATGTGTCACATAATCCCATAAAATATTACAAGGGGTGGTGAGCATAGTGGCCATCTGCGCCACACGTCACAATCTGTACCTGCACGGTTGAGCCGTCGTCCAGGCAGGGGTGTGTTTAGGTGTCTCCGTGAAGCCAAGTGAAAGTGAGGAGATGTACTTTATTGTTGCAAGATGAAGTTGTTGCAGAATTTTTACAATTGAAGTAGAAGCCATAAAGAAAGCATGCTGAGGTAGTAAACATCTGTGATGATCTTCTTCATGAAAAAGTAGCGGCCGTAAATCTTCTCACTCGACATTGTGCAGAATTTCATTGAACTTGGGTGACTATCGTTCATATTTGATGATAAAACGAGAGATTTCTGTTATCTAAAAATGAACATTGTGCCAATTACTTTTACCAATGATATGAAAGATTGCTTCGCCATCAAAAATTGACATCTTTTGATAGATCGTTGTCATTGTCCATTTTTGTTAACATACTTGAAAAGTTAGGTCGGGCAGCATGGTGTCCTGTAGTGAGTTCCTGAACCAACAACGGTCTGTGTGTTTTGATGTGCAAGCGTCCACGCAGGATTTTGGGAAAGGTGGTTCGTGGGATCCGAGGCTCACGACTTTCTCTACTTGTCGATTTCTGTGAGCTTTGCTGAAATGCCTCTTCAAAGCGATCGATATTTTGCTCCGAAACAGAAAGCCGACCTGGAATGGAAATGAAGCTCTTCTCCTCACACTGTTTGTATCAGGCTCCTAGTGACCAATTGTGTGCGAAATTCTCGTTGAACAACCGTTACCGACTCCTATTTTGCTAAATGATGGACACACTAGCTTTTATGTTGTGGTGAAGTTGCCATTTTGGACACTAGCACTCTCAAGCAGTGACAACCTGTAAAGCAATTGTCACCATATGTAAAAAAAAAACTTTCTAATAAACTCTATTAACAGATTAAAGCTTGAAACGAGTATGTTGTACCGTTTTGTTTGTATTAATTTTTGAAAGTGCTAGTTCTTTTACCCTCAGCCTTGTATATGGTCTTCAGATGGTGCAACACGAGAATTATTCAATTTCAGTACCACATAATCAAAAAGACTGAGCACTTTAGAAGAATGGAAAATTGAATTCAGTATGTGTCAATGTTGCCCGTTACGAATTTCGTTCTAAGCGGTGATAACGATTATAACGTTTATAACGTGTGCTTAGCTGTCGAGCCATCAGTCTCCCGACCCGCCACGAATTCTTATCTTGTGCCAACCTTTTCATCTAAAGTAGTGCTTGTACCTTACGTCCTCAATTATCTGTTCGGTGTACCCCGTCAGTCCAAAAGTTTCGAGACTGTATTAATAAAAACCAAAGCAAATTTACGAAGGTCATTTTAATGGTTCAGGTGTTCTATAGTCTCCCTCACCGAGAGTACCACGCACGTTTACGTTCATGCAGGCTTGTGGAACTGTCAGAAAAGTCCTTCTTTGGGATGTTTTCAAGTTGCGCGTCGTACTGGCTTGGGTGTCCGCGTTTTGAATTGCAAGTAAGTCACGGCAGGCGTCCAGGCATCGTTGTTTTTCTTCACGACTCAAGATGTGAGGAAGAAACTTGGCATGCATTTTTCTCTTGTTCAAAACATTCCAGAGTATGTCACTTGATTTAGAGATGTTATTTCATTGTGATTTGTGACACAACAGCTTTGACACACTACTGCCGCACTTTCACTTCTTAGCACTTCCTGGTCAAATGCACTTTTTTTCAAATTATTATTAGTTCAAGCTGCCAAAGCAGTTACTGCACTACGTCAGGAATAAAATGAGTCTCGTAATTTTTTGGAAGCACGTTGTACTCCAATCTCTGTCTTCCACTACGATTTTCGTTCTCTACAGCTCTCTCTAGTACCACGAAAGTTATTCCTATCACCCTGTACCGTCTTAGTGTTTTCCATCTATGTTCCTCTCTTCGACGATTCTGCAGAGTCCTTCCCATTGCTTATCTTGTCAATCCACCTAATTTTCATAACACTACACCTCAAAAACCATGATGCTTTTCTTTCCGGTTTTCCCACAGTCCGTGCTTCACTACCATTCAATGCTGTACTCCAAATGCACGTACTCAGAAATTTCTTCCTCAAATTAAGACCTATGTTTGATCCTGGCAGATTTCTTTTGCCTACTAATACATGTTGGTATAAAATCGATACCATCAGTTTCGATAAAATCCATGATAAGTCATTGTAGTTATGTAGGAAAATATATATTACATTGTCAACAATAAAATGTTCCAAACACTGCCAGTCTTCCTTGTTATGATGGCACTGGTTTTATATCGCCACGTAAGCTGATTTAAATCAGCCTTACGGGATGAACTATGATATTTTATAAATACCAGCGAGCTGTTTGGGCCTACCTTCACAAGTTATAGTATTGTTTCATACTTTTCTTTTCTCTAAGCTTGGTATCGTTTAACTGAGGGAAATGCAGTGCTTTAGATAATGCGTTTCCGATGAGTTAGTGACACAGAGTACCGAATGAGCTTTTTCCATCGTCAGATTTTGTTTCACGCATACAATTCATGTTGGACTCTGGCAAGGTGGGCAGTATTTGTAATCCTCCACTTTCTTCATTTCATACCCTACGGTTTACATTGTACGGCAGATTGCCGAGTCTTTCCACTATTTAACTGCCGTGTCTGTTTGTGCTTAAGTAGGCTCATTTGAAGCAGTGGCGTGATTTTTTGTTATTTTGGTATGACAACTAATTGAGTTTTGCAACTATAGCTGTTGCCATCAAAAGAAGTATAGCCGTGGTAGCTGTTCACCAACATATAGAACAGAAAAATCTGTTCAGAAGAAATAACCCACTGCATGGTGCTTTCACGGAGCACGGTTGTACACATTACGCCAGCAGTAATGTTCAGGAACAAAAGTAATCGTCAACTAACGGTATGTGTCTCAACAGTACCCAATTCACTCATTACTTTTACAGCGCTAGCGAGAAGGAATAACTTGCAATAGTGAGCGCGGCCGGCATATCGGCTGTCCCGAAGCTGCACCTATGTTTGTCTTGGCGGTGACCCGAATGCCGTTTGCGCAATGGCGAGACCTCTATTCTCTCACGCGAACTGATATCTCATTTTCCCGGTCCGACCGACGTCACAGATAGCCCTGCGCGCCATGCTGAGTGGATCCCTTTAGCGATCGCTCGTTTCTATCAGTCAACTCTAAGACCTGCGTCATAAGAGCGACGAGACTGTCTCGTGGGGCAGGCTCTTTGCTTGGAAACATGGACGTGAGGGTGCGTACCTGAACGACTCAGACAACCACATGATATTGGAGGAGCTAGGAACATGTTACAATGGAGGCCACATGTGGCTGAACTTCTTACCTGTACTCATAACACTGGTAGCAGTTACTTCTGTAAAATATCTGGGAGTATACGTGCGGAACGATTTGAAGTGGAATGATCATATAAAATTAATTGTTGGTAAGGCGGGTACCAGGTTGAGATTCATTGGGAGAGTGCTTAGAAAATGTAGTCCATCAACAAAGGAGGTGGCTTACAAAACACTCGTTCGACCTATACTTGAGTATTGCTCATCAGTGTGGGATCCGTACCAGATCTGGTTGACGGAGGAGATAGAGAAGATCCAAAGAAGAGCGGCGCGTTTCGTCACAGGGTTATTTGGTATCCGTGATAGCGTTACGGAGATGTTTAATACACTCAAGTGGCAGACTCTGTGAGAGAGGCGCTCTGCATCGCGGTGTAGCTTGCTCGCCAGGTTTCGAGAGGGTGCGTTTCTGGATGAGGTATCGAATATATTGCTTCTCCCTACTTATACCTCCCGAGGAGATCACGAATGTAAAATTAGAGAGATTAGAGCGCGCACGGAGGCTTTCAGACAGTCGTTCTTCCCGCGAACCATACACGACTGGAACAGGAAAGGGAGGTAATGACAGTGGCACGTAAAGTGCCCTCCGCCACACACCGTTGGGTGGCTTGCGGAGTATAAATGTAGATGTAGATAGATGTAAACACGACATCACGAGATGGCAAACAGGCTATGCGCAGAGTACCCGCTCCAGAGGTATATTAAGGAACTTGCCACCAGGCATCACTTTCTTGGAAGCCGAGGCGGCTGTGTCACACAGACACATGAACTAAAGGAAATGAAAATGGACATGCTTCAGCTGTATACGGAAATGAACAAAATGAAAATTTGTCCCGGAAGTGGACTCGTACCCGGGATTCCCGCTTTACGCAGTCGGTAGCCTTCACCGCTTTGGCTATTAAGTCCTCCTTCCTGCTTCTGCTAGGTACGTCGACCATATGCACGTAAGAGACTTTCAGGCTGTAGCGGTGAGCACTCAAAGACTTTATAGACATCTCCGTAGTCGCACCAACAATCAGAATCGAAACTGATGAATGGAGTACATTGGTGAACAAGCACGACCCACATTTTCTGTCCCGTGGAGACTTCAGTGCTCACCGTACCACCTGAGGATACGAGGTGAACGACAGGTATCAATCAGCTATTCTGGACATTATAGATGGATTTATTTTATTTATTCTGAACAACTGTTGCGCAACTCTCATCCCGGCACCTGGAAGACGCTCGTCTGCGATAAAAATAAAGTGTTCTCCCAGTATTTCCGAAGAATTTAAGCGAGGAGTGTGCTCCTACCCACTGTGGTCTGACCATTTTACCATTAGAATACCTATGCTAAATGAAAGTGATCCAGGATCACAAACGCCGCCATCAAGATGGAACAATCGCAAGGTAGACTGGGAGGCGCATGAAACTTATATCAAGGAACACTTCCACGCAGGTTTATTGCAAGGACCCGCAGGCGAACGGTACTATCGGTTAATTTCCCTAAAAAATGAGGCGGCTGACTTTCCAAAAGGCCAATGATCCATGTTGCAATCATGACTGTTCAAGACAAGTTTCTAAACGAAAGCTAATTTATAACATTTATAAAATATGACACACTAGGGTCAATCTTCCATTATGAACTGTCTTTGAAGAAGCTGAAAAAACAGCCTTGGAAATAGTTTTGTGAAACGCTCACTAGAGAAACTCCGTTGTCATCGTTTAGTCCACCGCACGCAAATTCCAAAACAGGCCCCCGTAGGACCTCCCTGAACCACTGCAAATTTCGGACGCTGACAACATTTCAGCTCTCAGAACTGCGGAACGTCTTAAAAGGTACCAGCGGTGCTCCTGCTCGATATGAAGATATCCATTACAGAATGCTGGCCAGTTTGCCGGACAAAGCCTTCGACATCTTGATCGACATCTAGGATCATCAAAGTGGCAACTTCCTGGACAACTGGTGCACCTGTAACACCCCACCTGTCACTTATCTGGTTTTGGTGTCTGTTCACCCCAGGGAACTGACTAACAGATCAACAGAGCGTGCAAAACTGCCGCAATGTCGGATAACCCAAAGAAAGTAATAAGGCCCTGTGACTCCTGATTGAACTGCGGTGGCAGTGTTGACATTAATTGAGTCAGAATTGATCCCTTTTAATTAAAAAGGGGTGCACATTGATGTTATATTCAGCTATTGAACACCAGATGCAAATGTTGAACATAAAATTAATTAAGAAAGTGACTTCGGATTTCAACTACTTGATTGAAAACAGATGCAGTCGATTAGCACAGATTTATTTTAACTCACGACCTTCAATCATCACATTACATGACTCTCCTAACAGGCAGTGGTAATAAATTGCGTTTTCGTGGAGTAAAGCGCGATAAATCAAAAGTAATTCCTATCGACTGACCCAGGCGTAATGCGAAGTGCGAAAAGAATTCTACAATACACGGCTCATGAAATCCTCATGGAATCTTTGCCGACGTGATCCAACAAATTGATCAGTGGCCGGAGCGGGCGCAATATCACCAAATACAGCGTGGCGGATCGGCGTCGTTGTACGGACGTCGGCCGACCTCGTGGTGCTGCAAGGCTGCGCTGGTCTATTCACTCTTAGCTATATTGCTCAGTACATAGCAGAACCAAAACTTTCTATCTCCAAGCTCAATCGTTCCATTTCCTAATTCCTAAACTGCAGAGATGCTCACTCCTTCTCAGGCAAGCTGAGTAAAGAACACCACGTCCGCACTCTTGGCAAGCCGGGAACGGAAGACCTCTATGGAGACTTCTCCCAGTCCACTTTTCGCCTAGGTTTCCCCTCCAGCAAAATCACTTACGCCAATTGCAGCGCAAGTCGCATTAATTATGCGTCGCTTCCCAGTGCCGACCAACGCCTATTTTGAGAAGTGAACAAATTCCTGCCGCCCGCGGTGGTCTCGCGGTTCTAGGCGCTCAGTCCGGAACCACGCGACTGCTACGGTCGCAGGTTCGCATCCTGCCTCGGGCATGCATGTGTGTGGTGTCCTTAGGTTAGTTAGGTTTAAGTAGTTCTAAGTTCTAGGGGACTGATGACCATCGAGGTTAAGTCCCATAGTGCTCAGAGCCATTTGAACCATTTTTTTAAACAAATTCCCACAAAATTTCCCTTCCTCTCAACTTCTGCTATTTGGCTCCTCCCAGGCCACCCATCAAGGTTAGCGTCTGCACAAACACCAAGTTTTCCGGAATTCTGACTCCCAGGAGAGTACTTCAAATTACTTGGTCCTATGTTCCCATCGGAGGCCGGCGTATTTCATTCTGTCGCTCTTCACCTGATTTACTTCAGGCTCTGCAGACCATGAATTCAGCGTGAAGTTGCTATAGTGGACCTCTGATGACGGCTGCACCGTAGCTTTGCACAGCTTTCTCGCATGTTTCACTAAAAACGGGACGACAGACATTTATCAACAGGCATACAAGTTCTCCATCTGCTTCCCGATGCACCAGCATCGGGTCAACCACTGACTCACTGTCACTCATCTTAAGGCAGCCGGAGGCTGCGGCCCATTACCGCTTTCTCAGAGCTTGAGCCGCTCTAAGCTGCCTATTGTCGCTTCCCTTCGCCGCTCCCCCGCCGGCCTGTCATGGTCACTCTGTATTCTTACCTGGGTTAAACTAGCCTCCAGTAAATCGACGTGTTTCCACAAAGATTTTCATGTTGTGTGAATTACTTTCAAACCATCACCCGACATTAATTATTCCAATACGTCCATAAGATGCATTGTGCCTTGTCAGTCATTTTTGTTCAGCCCTACTGTTCGCTCAACGTGAGTTAGGTGATCTTTAATGACTTCATGTAAGGGGCATAGTTCTTGCCATCTTACACACTGACATAATTTTTCCCAGACTCAAGCCCATTAAAAACCCTGATTTGGCCAATTCATAACGTCCCATCAGTCTTTCGTCTTGCGTGCTTAAATCGTTACAAAGGATCTTGAAACGCCGATTGGAAAAGTGGTTTGCGAGGAACTCAATTTTTATGAACCCTCAATATGGATTTCGAAAAGGAAAAGACACTATAGACAGCCTACGACTATTAACTGCGGACACAGAACATGCTTATGCTGTAATGGTTACTTGACAGCTTTGTGTTTGGATGTTTCTGGTGCGTATAACAGCGTGGACGTGAACGTTTTGATACGGAAGTTTCAGTCTATGACTGTGCCAGACACGTTTTCTATTAGTCTATTAGATTCATTCGAATATTCGTAAAGCTTGGAGTTGGTTAATGGCTTCAAGGAATTACTGACCTTGTGTACGTAGCCGTACTCGACGTCATACACCCTGATGTGGAAGTAAACTGAAGACATCGATGCTGAATTTACAGAGGGCTTCGTACTGTCTAATCTACACCTAGGTGTTAGGTTTACGTTCAGCTTCGAATTCTGTGTGGTAATGGTGCTGCTTTTGTATTGCTGGCGCACGTTTGCGAGATCGAGACCACCTTTCGCTTCGGGCAGTGTTGGAATGTGCGTGAAGCCGAGACCCGTCGGTCATTCGCACAGTAGGTGACGTCAATTAACCGCTTGGCGCCTTGCTAAGTCCGGAACTGGAGATAGCCCCTCCCTCTGCCTTTACCGCCCCGTAGTTCAGAGGAGCGGCTGATAAAGTGTGCGGTAAGCTGGCCAGCCCGTCCTATTTGGCCGGAATGACCGCTTGCCAGCTCCCGCCGGGCCCTCGCCACAAGCAACGTCCTGCAAGCCCCCCCCCCCCCTACCCTCTCAGCTCACCCCCTCTCCACCACCATCCGCAACCACCAACTGGTTCGCTCTCTTCCAAAGCCTGCCGTGTCCTCCCGAATGTAACGAACGCCACGGAACAGCATTCGGCTCTCCCTACGCCCTCTTCGCAGGCCTCCACCTACGCATGCGGCTGCAAAAGAATCCGCAGCACCGGAGGATGAGAATGGTCGGAGGCAGATAAAAAAAATGCACAGTGCTTTATCTCTGCTGGCCTCGCTGTTTCCTCTCTGTGCGGCAGCCGCGCTGCCAACGGAAATGAAAGTGCTGCTCGTAGAGGCGCTTCATTATTCCGTCTTCCTCTTTCGGTGGGCGCGCATCCCCATTTTCCATTCGTCCTACCTCCTTTTACGCCCACGCGTTGCCCCTTAATTCTGTTTCGTACTTTTTTTAATTCATTTGCAGAAATTTGCGAAAACGTTTCCGTCCTGTCCTCCACGGGCCCACCTAGAAAGCGGCCGTGACGCAGTTCTTCAATTAGCGACACATGCGGACGTCTGCGGCAGTAAACGGTTTACGGCCCTAGCCTGATCCCCAGCTTTGTTATATACGAGTTCATCGGCCTCCTCATTCAGGGTCATATGCAGCAGATATTGATTGACCACAGGTGCTATTTAATACTCTTCAGTTTTATCCGTTGCAGATGGGTATCACCTCTATACAGTATACTCTCCCAAGCTTCGCCTAAAATATATATTTAAAAATATATGTAAATGTAAATGTGTGTGTGTGTGTGTGTGTGTGTGTGTGTGTGTGTGTGTGTGATTTTCTTCCGGCATGACTCTGCAAGTCCTGGTGCAGTTTCAACCAAAATTTGTAGGCAGATGACTTACCACCAAGAACCAATTTACCTTACTTCTGCAATTTCTTTGTGAGGTCGACGGTAGGACAGTGGTGAACTGTGAGCACAACGCCACGGCATTACCAGTAATCGAACCCGGATCTTACGCGTGGCAATCAGCCGCACTGGCCTCTCAACTACAGATGCGGACGAAAGACGTACATAAAAGGGGGGGGGGGGGTGGGGGGTTACATGACAAAATATTCGAAAATTAACTACATTCTTATTCAGTACAGAATTTCGGAGTAACTCTGCTTATTGGTGACAGTAGTGCTGACATTTGATCCCTAGGAATATTTGTGGCGCTAAGTGGACGTGTAGAGCCCTAGAACGAGTCATTACAACATACTGGGTATTCATCTGACATTTTTTTCTTTCTTTAGTCATCATTCTTCTGATTGTTTTGATGCGTCACGCCACGGATTTCTCTGCTGTGGGAACCTCTTCATCTCAGAGTAGCACTTGCAACCCACGTCCTCAATTATTTTCTGGCTATATTGCAATCTCTGTCTTCCTCTACAGTTTTTGATAGCTCCCTATTGTATCAAGGATGTTATTCCCTGAAGTCTTATCCTATCATTCTGTCCCTTCTTCTTGTCAGTGTTTTCCACGTCCTCTTTCGTCTCCTTGTCTCCGAAGAACCTTATACATCCACCTCATTTTCAACATCCGTCTGTAGCACCACATCGCAAATGCTTCAATCCTCTTCTGTTTCGGTTTTCCCACTGTCCATGTTTACCATACAATGCTGAGCTGCAGACGTAAATTCTGAGAAATTGCTTCCTCAAATTAGGGCCTATATTTGTCACTACAGACTTCCCTTGGCCAGGGATACGCTGTTTTCCAGTGCTTTTGTTGCTCTCCTTGCTCCGTCCGTCACTGCTTATATTGCTAACTTGGTAGAAGAACTCGTTAATTTCATCTAATTTGTGACCATCAATTGTGATGTTAAGTTTCTCGCTGTTCTCATTTCTGCTGCTTCCCCTTACTTTTATTTTCTTCTTATTTACTTTCAGTCCGTATTCTCTATTCATTAGCATGTTCGTTCCATTCAGAAAATCATGTAATTCTTCTTCACTTTCACTGAGATTATCAACGTCGTTAGCGAATCGTATCACTGACAGCCCATCACCTTGAATTTTCGTACCACTCCTGAACCTTGTTTCCGTCATTGCTTGTCCGATGTATAGATTGAACAGTAGGGGCGAAAGACTACATCCCTATCTTACATCCTTTCTAACCCGAGCACTTCATTCTTGGTCTTCCTCTCTTATTATTCTCTCTTGGCTCTTGTACACGTTGTGCATTACCTGTCTCTCTCTATAACTTATCCCCATTTTCCTCAGAATTTCGAAGATTTTGCACCATTTGACACTGTCGAACGTTTTTCCACGTTGACAAGCCCTATGACTTACTGTTTGGAAATAAAAAATTCTGATCATAGAAAACTCCTTTTACTGCTCGGATTGATGATGCGAATAGGGGACGGTAGGAAGTGACATGTGTGATCACAAGGTTTGCCATGTGGAAAATTTACACTCGCAATAACTCATAGGAGGTAGGTGTGAGGCATGTAAAGCTACTCGCAAATGATCGAAAATAGTGTCTGCGTATTTTGGTGATGCTGGGCTGAATGTTGACAGTCGCGATGACACTACGTCCCTGAAATTGTGGCAAATGGTGGAAAGGGAGCGACGTGTCAGAATAGTACCGTATAGGACCAAATTTCTAAATAACTTCCTATAATCAGCTCTTTAAACAAATAAAACAAAATATCTCAACAGATTACCTTTACTCGCCTTCAGCGTTATCCCCTGTAATTTTTTATTGTCACTGAAAACCACCACATACGTGATGACGATACTCGCAACACGTGATACTATAGTGTGCGGCGCCCTATACACTGAGGTCATGCGATATCTCCGTGTGAGATACCCCATTTCGTGTGGAACCTCTTTTTGCCCGGCGTCGTGCAGCAATTCGGCGTGGCATTACTCAGCAATTCGTTGAAAGTCCCCTGCAGAAATTCGTCCATTAATGAGTAAATGTTTCCGGTGCAATATTTTGTGCACGAACTGATTTCTCGTTGTTACATGTCGGGCGATCTGCGTGGCCAAACTGTTCGCTCGAATTGTCCAGAATGTTTTGCAAACCAGTAGCAAACAATTGTCATCCATAGAAATTCCACCGTCGTTTGTGAACATGAAGGCCATGAATGGCTGAAAATGGTCTCCGAGTATCGAACATAACCATTTCCAGTCGATCACCGGTTCATCAGACCAAAGGACACAAGCCATTCCATGTAAGAACAGCCTGCACCATTATGGAGCCACCACCAGCTTGCACAGCGACTTGTTGACAACCTGAGTCCATGGCTTTGAGGGGTCTACACCACAGTCTAATCCTATCATCAGCTATTGAATTCCCTAACTATTTCCGAAACGAAATGTCCCTTGCATTTAGTTCCAACTACAATTCCGCGTGCTAAGTCTGTTAATACTCGTCGTGTGGCCATAATCATGTCGGAAACATTTCCACACGTATCACCTGAGTGCAAATGACAGCTCCGTCTACCCACTGCCCTTTTGCACGTTGTGTACGAGATATTGCCGTCATCTGTATATGTGCATATCGCTATCCCGTGGTTTTTGTCACCTGAATGCTTTTTGAATGGTAAAAAGTAAACTCAGACATCTCTCACGGATTAGGCTTTAAGGTCTTTTCCCACTGGCTGACATCTACCTACAAGGCAGTACGAGGAGCGATGTATGATCGTCGGACATGTGATTAGCAAGCCGCCAATCCCTCCAACCGTATTGCCATGTGTTGATGCCGTTGCTTCTTTATTCAAACATCTTTTCGTGTGGTCTCACGAGGCTGACTGGGACCGGCTTCAGACCGGCCCGCGTCAGAAAAACCCGAGGATGTACCGAGAATCGAACCCGACTCGCTTTTTACGGTCGCCAGTAGTAAAAATGGGAAGAAACTCGTCATTCACATGCAGATACACCGTTTCCCTGAGCAGGCAATACAATTCTCCACGGTCAAGTAGTTATTGTCTCTGATTTTTGTAGCACTCGAGAACGGCCAATTGAAGGTTTGGATTCACGAGCGCGAACAGCAGAGCTGCAAATACTGTGAGCATAAACAGCGGCCTCGCAGGCGGACCTCGTCAGACAGTGGCCATAAAATTATACGGGGAACTAGCAAGAGAAACCAAAGTCTACTCGCAGACGTTATCGCTACCGATTGTATCGCGCGACGGCTGTACAACATCTACGTCCCCAGATACCGAGATGTCAGGTGCCTTACGTCTGTATTCGACAAATTGAACAGCTCCTCTCATCAACTTGCATGAGCTATTGCAAAAACGATTAAAGCAAGTCTTACATTCAATGCATTACTCATGCAACTTACCCAGCCTGACTTACCCAGTCAGACTTCAGTTGACGATGATGATGACTGAGTGAGGTGGCGCAAACACGAATTTCACGTTCGGAAGGACAGTTGTTCAAATCCCCGTAGAGTCATCCGTATTTAGTTGTTCTGCGGTTTTTGTTAAGGGAAATGTCGGGATGATTCCTTCGAAATAGGATACCGCCAATTTCCTTCCACAGTCTTCCCCAATCCAATGCTATGTTCCCTCTCTAACGACCATTTCGTCGACGGTACGCGAAAACCCTGTTCTTTCTCTATTGGCGATGATCTCAAAGAGACACCTTCCCCTAATTTCATGACTTTAACCATTTCAGTTGTACGAATCGTGCAGGAGTTCTGTAGCACTGCTTGGGACCTTTTCTGACGCTTCCAGTTTCACAATCAGTCGTGATAGGCTGGAGCCTGCAACCGAAGTTTATAAACGAGGGGATCACAAGTGACTGTTTATTAAAAGAGAAGTGTTCCGTATGGTAGCAAGCGCTGTGCTGTCTTAGAGTTGTTTCTATGATTCATTTTTTAGACAGCCTCTGAAAAGTACGCCTTAACGAGGAACATTTCAATTCCTGGGTACGTGACCGCGTCATGACCTAGTAAAATCTACCAACATTTCAGGCAGGCTACATCAGCGTAATTCTAAGTTTGCCTATCCGAAACATTTGCAGATATTATTGTTTCATGATCCGATAACACACCCAGAATAATTTCATCACAAGGAACTCCGGTGTACGCTCAAGAACATCTTACTACGGTAGCTTAGAAATATAAGTCTAAAGCTAACTTCACAATAAGGCCCAGAGACCTCATGGTACCGACCGACCGTCGTGTCCTCCTATGCCATATGGCGTCATTCGGGTTCGGCATGGAGGGGCATAGCGTCCATACCGTTCTCTCTGCCCGGATCTGCTTTTTAGACCTCTCCGCAGTTACTTCACATTCAACAAGTAGCTTCTCAGTCGATATCAAGAGGCTGGAGCCCGTTCCAGTCTTCACACTAAGGAAAAAACCCCTATCAGATCCTAGCAGTACCGGGAATTGAATCCAGTTCCTCCGCATGGCAGATGCGCTAACCACACAGTTACGAAGGTGGATAACTTTTCACTGTAAGACACACGGTATTCGATGTCGCCCCAACGCACGATGTTTACATAGACGCAACAGCTTACTAAGCAAATATCGGGGAAAGCAGTGAAAGTATTCAAAGTCCCATTGTGACATTCACCATACACGTCTAGAGAAATAAAAAGTGTGGTTCTTCTACGATATAAATTAATAATGACAAATTTCTTTCTTGCATATGCCTCGTGAAAGAAGTGCACGCATTTGCCAAAACTCGAAACTTCGGCACGTTTCCACCTTGTGGTGTAATAGGCGTTAATAAGTTATCACAGGATACAATGCCTCGTATGGCATTCGTACTTCACCTACGCCAAACGACGTAAGATAAGGACACTACACAGTTGCATTGAAATGGGAAAAACACATAGACGAATAAAGTATCTGTCGGAATAGAAAGTTATTTGCAGATCTCTGAATACACACTTAACAAATAGCATAAGTCAACACATATTGTGTCACATAGTCTTTAGAAATAATAATGAAGAGCCATTTTACTAAACAAAATCGATCCCGTCATGCCTCATGACTGAGTGTTTATCAGTAATTGCAGTTATTTAACTAACTGTATAATCGTTGTTATTACACGTTGTCAAGTCGGAAGACAGTTAGTTCTCTGTTATGATACAATGTGTGGATAAAAATCCTATACCAAGATCGCTAAAATTCCTGTATGGGTTACTACTTCAAGCTCACTGATAAGCCATCTTCAGATTTAAAATATAGCAAATTACATAAATAGGTGAACAATAGCACAATACATCCTATACTTAAACTTCCATTCTGTGATATATACCAATAAAAAACGTCATAATCTGTTGAACTCAATCGCTCTTGTTATCATGTACACTCTGAAAAATTTTACAGAGCATGACAAATTCAAAGACATACAAAGTGCATTTGGTAAGTGATACAAAGCTATAATTTTATCTAAAGTCGACAGTCATGTTTGCGTAATGTACAACGTTAGCCATATATGGCTGCAGTGCTCATATTGCCCACTTGTGCTAAGTGCAAGGTAACTAACAGTGGTAATTACCAATAGTCCATGTGTGGATATAAATATGTCGTATCACTCGCAACGCTACACGAACATGGAGGTAGCATAATTACAGCTGTCAGAGAACTGGCCATATGTGCAGCGTTACAGCTACACGGAAAAGTTAACTGCCAGATGGCACTACTTACCTACGAAGTTTTACGAACTCGTGCCGATATAATAACGTAAAGAACAAGAATGTAACGAAATTTCTACTACTTTGCTTTATATAAAATGCAAGGAACTGTGTTCAATTTCTACGATCTATAGTAACCACACAACGAATATAATCCTTGCATTAAGAAATTCCACAAAACGACATACTAAAAACGAAGGAAATTAGTATGCTAACAATTGAAAGCACTACAATAGTTTAAGATACTGAAAAATATATACACTGCCAATGATAAAAAAATTTTAATTCATATTATTGAATAATAAAGTGTCTAATACTGAATCCCGAAGTCTAGGTGCTAACAACAGTCAGCGTTATAAGTGGACTTTATTACAAACCAGTAAATGAATGGATAAGACTTACGTGGTTGAATTGAGCCATTAGATGTAACATTTAGCATGGCTATTTTATTTTGTATCAAATGCAGAGTATAAGACTATTCATGACTGTTAGTAACATCTACTGGTTTCTGTATGCAACTTACGTATTTTCTTTTAATTTATTGGTTTTAATAGTGGCTACTATAAATCTGTTTGTACCTCAGGTTACAACATTATGGGACTTTCAACTGTTCACTTATTTTATATGAAGCAGTAAAATTTGTGCTACCTTAGTTGGTATGTGATTTTGCAACACCTAGACTTTCAGCTACATTTGAATTTCTTTTCTCTCTGATTTCAGATGTAGCCATGTCTAATGCCGCTTGCACTTTGCTCTGAGGCATAAGGCTACCTACTAATTATTTTATACACACGGTCACTGTGATAAGGTTTGATATTTCTGTTATTCCTGTTTTGCATGGTTCTGTACGTTATTCTTCTTTGCGTATAACACAATTTATGTTTCATTTCAATAAATGTTTCTCGTATATGAAGCACTTAACTGTGAACTATTTCACTCCATGTATTGTCGTGTGTCCGTCACCTAGATCACCAGTTACATTGGGTCTGTATCTGTTCTCTGTGGTTTATATCCTCGGACCTGGGCCTTCCATTATATTTCAGTCAGTTTGTGCCTTTACACATACGATCAAGTGATACCTTATTCCGTATCATACACAGAGTGATTCACGAAGAAATGCAAATATTTTAATATGTTAGTCTACAAGTAAAATTAAAGAAAAAAGATAATATAAACATAGGTCCGCAAATGTTAAGTAACGGAGTTACGGCTAATAAAAGATTTTGCCTGAAATTTAGCAACTTCGCTAATATGAGGTCATCGCACAACTGTACGAGGTTAAAGTAAAGCACGATTTCCATTTATTTTGATGTTACCGGTCTGTTGAATCTAATAAAACAAGTCCCAGACGTGTATCTGCAGTAGTTTTCCAGAACATCCAGAGAAGCAAAGATTATTATACAAGTAAATTTGTTTACTTTCCATTAAATATGTAGAAACATTTATGTCATTGTTGGCAACCGTTAGTGAGTTGTTTCAGTCTTTTCCTAACCATAAAACGAGTTAGTTTTCTGTATAGTTAAGTGAAAGAACATAATAACAACACGGTACAACTTCCTTAACACTGAACTTTTGCCGGCCATTGTGGCCGAGCGGTTCTAGGCGCTTCAGTCCGGAACCGCGCTGCTGCTGCGATCGCAGGTTCGAATCCTACCTCGGGCATGGCTGTGTGTGCTGTCCTTAGGTTAGTTAGGTTTAAGTAGTTCTAAGTCTAGGGGACTGATGACCTCAGATGTTAAGTCCCATACTGCTCAGAGCCATTTTTTGAACTGAACTTTTTTCCGGTTTAACATGAATTCACATATGCTATGGTCTTAATAAAAGCGGGTTATCTGACACATTTATACAGTTTCAGTTAACGTTATTACCTCATTTTTCCATAATTAAATTCTCTACAACTTATGTTGAAAACTTGGTGCAGTTTTATGGAACGTAAAAAACAAATTGGGCCAAGACGTTAAGAAATTAAAAATTTTACGAAATTGCGTCTTTGCTTCTCTGGATGTTCTGGAAAACTACTGTAGATACACGTCTGGGACACGTTGTATTAAATTCACCAGATCAATAACAACAAAATAAATGCATGTCGTGCTTTACTTTAACCTCGTACAAGTTTGCGATGGCTTCAAATTAGCGAAGTTGCTAAATTTCAGGCAAAATCTTTTATTTGCCGTAGCTCCCCAATAAAACATTTGCAGGCCTATGTTTGTGTGACTTTTTTTTAGTTTTACTTGTAGAATAACATATTAAAATATTTGCGTATCTTCGTGAATGACCCTGTATAAACTTAAGGCAACTTATGATTCCAGATGATTTCAGTTAACATTTAACGAATCAAGTGTGCCATTTTCGTGTTCCCTATATTGTTTATTAGGTTTCTTAATAACGACCACATATAACGCTGGTTATACTTGGCTCCTACACCTCAATTTACAACATTATGCAACTTTCATATGAAGCACTAAAACTGGGTGATCTTACTCGATATGTATGTACTGTGTATTTAACACCTAAACCTTAAGCTTCTTTTGAATACAACGGTATGTATACGTCCTCTGGATGATGATTCTCTGACAGCCGTAATTGTTCCTGTAACATTGCGAATGATACACCATATTTAAATCCACACATGAACTTTATCATAGTTATTACTGTCAGTCGCCTTGCATTTAAACGCAAGACTGGCAGTATGAGCACTGGAGACAGATATGGCTAAAGTTATACATTGTGCAAGCAGGACGACCTACTTTAGGTAAGACTATAGCTCTGTACCATTTACCAAATGTACTTCGTATGTCTGTTTTTGTCACGATCTATAAAACTTTTAACTGTCTTCTTAACAACAAGAGAGATTCATCTCAACAGATTATGACGATTTGTAATACCTGGGTCTGATACAAACTGAATTAAATAGTACTTTTTATTGGTATGTATCATAGAATGGAAGGTTAAGTATGAAATGCATTATACTACTGTTCACCTATTTTATGCAACTTCCTGTAATTTGGATCTAATGATGGTTCGTCAGTTAGCTGAAACTAGCAATCAGTAAAGGAATTTCAGCGATCTTTACCTAGGATTTTATCCACGCATTTTAACTGTATAATAATTCCTTAAACAACCCCACAAACCTTAAAAAGACATATCGCTTAGACAAGAAGATATAGGCTAACTAATCAGTTATCTGATTTCATTCAACAGACTCGGCTGAAAATAATTTTACAGTTTGGAGCTACAGTTTCGACACAGTGAAGTGTGCTCCGTGGAAATAAAGTGTTACTACCCTAACCTTCACTTATATTTTTCCTTGTAGTAGCTCTCTTAAAACGAGCACAGCTTCCTTTCAAACATTCACACGTTTTTAAATCGCCGTTGGTAGCGATTTACCCTGGAATTTGAATGACGAGCTAACGCTTTATGTTCACATATCCGAAAGACGTTATGCTTTGTAATAACCCAAACGTTTCTGCTTTACTGCAGCGTAAACACAAGGCAAACAAATAACTTATTTACGGTCGGATGAAGAGAGTAAAACCGAATTCAATTCGCTCGCCCGTAAAATATATTGAGCTTTTCGCAGTTAATCGGTACGGGCTTAGTGAGGCGTTAAAAGATGGTAAATTTTTGAGAGGCGGTTTGGAATTCTCCCAGCGTAAACAGCTCACAAAGTCCCATTTGACTGCTGGAAGTCTTATATTGTTTCCGTTTGGTTGGGAAATAACAGCGGAGCGCTTCTTTCTTTCATGTCGGTCGTTGTAAGAGTCTCTTCATGCACCATGCATAAAGTATTTCCCAAGTGGGAGCTACGTCGAGACTAAACTCTAGGATACTGCTGCTATACGACAAATAAAAGACGTCTGAAAGAATACTGCGGCTGCCTGCAGACGATTTTCTACGAGCATATTGGCGAAGAAGAGGTCGACGCAACTTTTAGGGAATTTTTCTTGACGAGGTCTTTCGTCCGGCATGGGAAAAAAAAAACCATGGACTTATATTCCGGGTTCCGAAGAACATGTTGAGACACCTTTACCTCTTACTAACAAATAATCCAAACTTCATCGTTTCAAAAGAGTATGAGTGTTTAAAAATGTCTTCGTAATCTATATTACTAAACTGCTAATGAGGGAACAATCCAGTTGGAGGTTGGCTACCTAATGAATTCTAGAAGCACCATTAAATTTATATTCAATATTTCGTACGGTTATTGGCCGAATTTAAAAATTTAGAAAGCTGTCATAATCTAATGGCTAAGCTATAATGTAGAACGTTCAACACAATAAGTCAAGTATTACATTTATACTCTGTGTATACGTCTCGAGGAAGTGTAACTCGAAGCGCGAAAACTACCCAAATTATATTCATCTTGTATTTGAGAGTGAGAGCACTTAGCGCCTTCTAACAAACCTTACACATAATTTTACAACTTTGCTAAATTGTTTCTCGCTGACACTCTCCACAAAATGATGAAAGGAAAAAAAGTTTATCACTTATTACATCTTTGCTGTTCATGGAGTAAAACTGCAGCATCAGGCATGCCCTTCTTATTTGTTACTCTTTACTACTAACTGTATTCGCAAAACATTTTCCAGGCACAACCCTCATATACCACTGAATGTACCTGCTAAATTATATTATCATCCGACACGTAGTTAGGAATATATGACGTTTTATGCATGGGAGTTAAATTCCTTAATTAAATCGGGGTTTGAGTTTAGTGGTTCTTGCTAAACATTTCAGACTGAATGATGGTTTGTAACGTAAGATATCGATTCTGATGTAATGCACGCACCATACATTTCGATTCAAAATTTCCGAAAACGTACTGGATCCAAGACTGACTATTTTCGGGAAGAAACAAATGGTTTCGAATCAATATTTGACGCGCTACAAATTCGGTAATCAGTAGTGGGTCTGAGGCGCATTTATGTTGACGACTTGTGTTTCATAAAAAGTGACTCACTGCCACATCGACCTTGGTGACATTACCACAAAAGGCAGTACACACTCAACTCGGATGGTTCCTAAAAACTGACATATTGGCAACTGGGAGTATGCGAAATTTATAAATGGTTGTACAATAATTTTATACGCCAACGATCGATGAAATATATACAAAATATTCACATTACCGATTTTTCAGCAAATGGGTAACTACCTTCAGATGCGATAAAATCCACTACAAAGCTTCGTACAGCTACAGTACTGCCCATTAAAATTGCTACACCAAGGAGAAATGCAGATGATAAACGGGTATTCATTGGACAAATATATTAGAATTGACATGTGATTACATTTTCACGCAATTTGGGTGCATAGATCCTGAGAAATCAGTACCCAGAACAACCACCTCTAGCCGTAATAACGGCCTTGATACGCCTGGGCACTGAGTCAAACAGAGCTTGGATGGCGTGTACAGGTACAGCTGCCCTTGCAGCTTCAACACGATACCACAGTTTATCAAGAGTAGTGACTGGCGTAGTGTGACGAGCCAGTTGCTCGGCCACCATTGACCAGACGTTTTCAATTGGTGAGAGATCTGGAGAATGTGCTGGCCAGGACAGCAGTCGAACATTTTCTGTATCCAGAAAGGCCCGAACAGGACTTGCAACATGCGGTCGTGCATTATCCCGCTGAAATGTAGGGTTTCGCAGGGATCGAATGAAGGGTAGAGCCACGGGTCGCAACACACTGTTCAAAGTGCCGTCAATGCGAACAAGAAGTGACCGAGACGTGTGACCAATGACACCTCATACCATCACGCCGGGTGATACGCCAGTATGGCGATGACGAATACACTCTTCCAATGTGCGTTCACCGCAGTGTCGCCAAACACGGATGCGACCATCATGATGCTGTAAACAGAACCTGGATTCATCTGAAAAAATGATGTATTTCCATTCGTGCACCCAGGTTCGTCGTTGAGTACACCATCGCAGACGGTCCTGCCTGTGGTGCAGCATCAAGGGTAACCGCAGCCATGGTCTCCGAGCTGATAGTCCATGCTGCTGCAAACGTCATCGAACTGTTCGTGCAGATGACTCAAGGATCGAGACGTGGCTGCACGATCCCTTACAGCCATGCGGATAAGATGCCGGTCATCTCGACTGCTAGTGATACGGGGCCGTTGGAATCCAGCACGGCGATCCGTATTACCCTCTTGAACCCACCGATTCCATATTCTGCTAACAGTCATTGGATCTCGACCAACGAGAGCAGCAACGTCGCGATACGATAAACCGCAATCGCGATAGGCTACAATCCGACCTTTATCAAAGTCGGAAACGTGATGGTAATCATTTCTCCACCTTACACAGGCATCACAACAACGTTTCACCAGGCAACGCCGGTCAACTGCTGTTTGTGTATGAGAAATCGGTTGGACATTTTTCTCATATCAGCCTTGAGTGAATGCTCTGAAAAGCTAATCATTTGCACCGCGGCGCTCGGGGCCACAGTACAGTTGCGAAACCTGAGGATAGGCTTATGAGAGACCGAAACCTGTAATGATAATAAAAGAAATTTACAACTGAAGCGGTATTTTCAACCTCTGATATCTTTTCAGCTTCAATTATAATACCACTGCTAAATCTTTCTTTTACTTCCATAATTGCTTCCTCGATGTACAGACTGAACAGTAGGGGCAAACGCTACATCCTTGTCCTACCTCCTTTTCAATACGAGTACTTCGTTCTTGGTCGTCCACTCGTATTATTCCCTTTCGGCTGTTGTACATTTTGTATATGATCCGTCTCTCCCTATAAATTATCCCTACTTTTTTCAGAATTTCGAACATCTTGAACCAGTGTACATTGTCGTACGCTTTTTCCAGGTCGACAGATCCTATGAACGTGCCTTGACCTTTTTTAGTCTTGCTTCCATTATTAACAGCAATGTTAAAATACCCTCTCTTGTGCCTTTACCTTTCCTAGAGCCAAACTGATCGTCATCTAGCGCTTTTTCAATTTTTTCCATTCTTCTGTATATTATTCTTGTAAGCAGCTTCGATGCATGAGCTGTTAAGCTGATTGTGCGATAATTCTCGCACTTGTCACCTCTTGCCGTTTTCGGAATTGTGTGAATGATGCTTTCCCGAAAGTCAGATGGTATGTAGCCAGACTCATACATTCTACACTCCAAAGTGAATAGTCGTTTTGTTGCCACTTCCCCCAACGATTTTAGAAATTCTGATGGGATGTTATCTATCCCTTCTGCCTCATTTGATCTTAAGTCATCCAAAGCTCTCTTAAATTCTGATTCTAATACTGGATCCCCCATCTCTTCTAAATCGACTCCTGTTTCTTCTTCTATCACATCAGACAAATCTTCCCCTTCATAGAGGCTTTCAGTGTATTCTTTCCATCTAGCCGCTCTCTCTTATGTATTTAAAAGTGGAATTCCAGTTGCACTCTTAATGTAATCACTCTTGCTTTTAATGTCACCGAAGTTTGTTTTGACTTTTTTGTATACTGAGTCTATCCTTCCGACAATTATTGCTTTTTCGATGTCTTCACATTTTCCTGCAGCCATTTCGTCTTAGCTTCCCTGCATTTCCTGTTTATTTCATTCCACAGCGACTTGTTTTTCTGTATTCCTGAGTTTCTAGGAACATTTTTGTACTTCCTCCTTTCATCGATCAATTGAAGTATTTCTTGTGTTCCCCCACGGTTTCTTCGCACTTACGTTCTTTGTACCTATGTCTTCCTTCACAACTTCTGTGATGGCCCTTTTTATAGATGTCCATTCCTCTTCAACTGTACTGCCTACTGAGCTATTCCTTATTGCTGTATCTACAGCCTTAGAGAACTTCAAGCGTATCTCGTCATTTCTTAGTACCTCCGTATCCCACATCTTTGCGTATTGAATCTTCCTGACTAATTCCTTAAACTTCAGCCTGTTCTTCATCACTACGATGTTCTGATCTGAGCCTATATCTCCTCCTGGGTACGCCTTACATTCCAGTATCTGATTTCGAAATCTCTGTCTGAGAATGATGTAATCTAAATAAACTCTTCCCGGATTTCCCGGCCTTTTGCAAGTATATCTCCTCCTCTTGTGATCTTGAACCGAGTATTCGCTATTATTAGCTGAAACTTGTTACAGAACGCAAATATTCTTTCTCCTGTCTCATTCCATGTCCAAAACCCATATTCTCCTGTAACCTTTCCTTCTGCTCCTTCCCCTACAACTGCATTCCAATCCCGCGTGATTATTAGATTTTAATCTCTCTTCTCATACTGTATTACTCTTTCAATATCCTCATACACTTCTCTATCTCTTCATCTTCAGCTTGCGACGTCGGCGTGTATATCTGAACTATCGTTGTCGGTATTGGTTTGCTGTCGATTCTGATACGAACAACTCTGTCACTGAAATGTTCACAGTAACACACTCTCTGCCCTACCTTCCCATTGATAACGAATCCTACTCCCGTTATAACATTTTCGGCTGCTGCTGATACTACGCTACACTCATCTGACCAGAAATCCTTGTCTTCTTTCCACTCCACTCCACTGACCCCTCCTATATCTAGATTGAGCCTTTACATTTCCCTTTTCAGATTTTCTAGTTTCCCTAGCACCTTCAAGCTTCTGAGATTCCACGCCCCGACTCGTAGAAAGTTATCCTTCCGCTGACTATTCAATCTTCCTCTCATAGTAACGTCCCCCTTGGCAGTCCGCTCACGGAGGTTCGAATGGGGGACTATTCTGGAATCTTTTGCCAATGGAGAGATCATCATGACACTTCTTCAATTACAGGCCACTTCTCCTGTGGATACACGTTACGCGTCTTTAATGCAGTGGTTTCCATTGTCTTCTGCATCCTCATGCCGTTGATCCCTGGTGATTATTCCACCTTTAGGAGCAGTTTCCCACCCCTAGGACAAGAGAGTACCCTGAACGCCTGTCCACTCCACAGACCTCTTTGACAAGGCTGTTGGCAGAATAAGGGTGACTTCTTATGCCGGAAGTCTTCGGCCGCCAATGCTGATTATAAAACAAAATTTAAGCAGCGGCAGGATTCGAACCCGGGACAGAAGACGCTTTTGTTTATAAATCGCTACCCCAAAACCACAGGAACTGTTTATTTTATATAACACTTATGTGTTCTCATGGTGTGTGTGGAATAAACAACACTGCAACCATTTCGTATGTTTTTCATCTTATGCGTGAACTGTAGCATCGAAGTTTCTCGAAACATCACTCTTCCTCTCACTGAGCACAATTTTGTTTATAGTGCATCACTTACTTTTCGTCTTAAGCCTTCTAAAATTTCACCAAACGCCCTATCAGTGCTACTTTACAACGCAAGATCGTGCGCTCAACTTACTATGTCACGATCAGCCTTACTTTTACGCTTTGCTAGATGAGAATGAGTTGACGAGTAAAGTACCTGCAGCCACATCATTCTCAGACTTGGCATATTCGGGGAACTGTAGTGGGAACAAAACAGACCGCTACAGCCTTTACATAAAAGAGGCTCCTTGATTTATAATGTATGCTACCCGCAACATCATTCTCGTGTGTGTGGTTTGAGGTTTTCGGGCGCTAAAACCTCAAACCACACACAAGAGTATGAACTCGCTTCGTTTCTGATCTCACGTCCCTCAACTACTTTCAAAATTTTGTGGCGTTCACCACATCTTTATGGAAATGGAACGCCTCTTGCTGAATACTATTCGCGCACAAGAGCCCACCACTTCGCAGGAAAAATCTTGTTGCTCACGAACCGAATGTAAACACACAATGATTGCCTTCGTCCACTAGCTCTCCGTTATTTCCAGCAACCGTCGTCGCAGACTTCGGTCACAAAAATCGGTGATTCACGGTGGCCACAAATGCTCCATTTTCTGTCTGCGCGTTTCCGCCGGCCCGATTTTTCTGCTCTTTCACGACGCGACGCTGCAAGGCCAGCAACAAAAGGATAGCCGAGTGGCTGAGACGGCAGTGTTTGCGGCCCCCCTCCACCACAGGCGGCTGGCGACGCGTCTTCTCGGCTACAGCCGACACCGGCTCCGGCGCGTGACTCTGCCGGGGGACACGTACTTTTCATTACGATCTCCCCGCAGTTTCATCCCTCGTAAATTCGGTTTAGCGCGGCGGCACTTCTACTGTCTCTGAACGGATTCCTTAAGATGACTCGCTTAACAGCTCGTAATTTGTCTGGGACAGCGCTGACATGAGCCGATTTTTCTCTTGGAGGATTGGCCATCCGTTCCGAAATAAAAGTTGAGAATTATCAGAGGATGCCTTTGCTACCATTCACGCCACGCTGCTTTTGGCAATACGTCAGTGCAAGAGGTGGCGCCTTGCTTAAAGTATTATTACGGTGGCAGTTCAATAAAAATCAAATTTTTTACAGTCATAATTTCTCGCGTTAGAATTTAATCTTGTGATACTCTGTTAACTTAATGTGCAACCAACTTGCCATATTAATTTCGTTGTCGCCAGTCCTGGTTCGCTCTTGTGAGAGGCGAATAAGCTGAGACACGTTGGTATCGCCTACCGCAACAATGGAGATGACGAGCCATAAACAGTACGCAGCTCTGAAATACTGCTTTCGACTCAACAGATCTTAACCTGGGGCTTATACAACGTTACTGGAGGCCTATGAAGAGTACGTTCTTCCATACAGCACAGCTCTTATTACGTTTCAAATTGTTTACAGAAGAGAGACAGTCAGCTTCTAATGAAGATTGATGCGGCGCTCCAATTACTCCTTTTACGTAAAAAACATCAACTACACTGTCATCATGTGAGAGGATCGACCAATACCCTTACGAAAGCTTTCTGAAATACTGAAATTTTCATTGAGTTCCACACACAGTTGATGATAGAAAATTTGTGTATGAGATATGTTCGCGCGTGGTGGGCTCTCGAACAAAAGGACATTCGCGTGCAGATCTACATACAGTCGAAGTTGATGATAGAGGGAGCTATGGAGTTTCTTCCAAACGAAATTACTGATGATGAAACCTGGCTAAATAATTTAGATCCTGAGGTCAAACAGCAAAGCTCAGCGTGGAAATTTCTTTGCTCACTACACCCCAAAAATGCAAAATCGGTTGCTTCGTCTAGGAAATTTGTGTTCATCTGAGTTTTTGACATTCGTGGAATGCTTTATCAGCATTTTTACCTACGCAAACGTCAGTAACCGGACAATAAGGCAGAGATATCCTGAAAACTTTGCAAGCTCATGTCAGTCACAAAATACCACATGTCAGTGAGACAGGCTGGATGCTGCACCATAACAATGCAAGTACGTTGCAAAAAACAGCGTGAAGTGAAATCCCTCACCCTCCTTACAGTCCGGATTTCGCCCTTGTGACTTTTCCGTTCCTTAACTTGAAGATTCGTTTTCATGAGAGATATTTTCTATCATCTGAAGCAGTATTGAAAGGTACAAAGGCACTTAAGACCTTCCAAAAATGGTTTGCTGTATACCATTTCATACTGACAGAAACTCCGGGATAAGTGCATCGCATCTAAGGAAGCCTGTTTCGAGAAAGACCATCACGTAACGATATACTGCCAAAAAAATTATGATCATTCTTCATTTAACAGCCCTCATAGTCTCATATTTGGAAACACTGGAGGCTCACATCACCTCCACGCATATATATATATATATATATATATATATATATATATATATATATATATATATATATATATATATATATATATATATATATATATATATATATTCAGTTTCAGATAAATAAAACGGATTGTTACATGGCGATGGTCATAAAAAACTTAGGGATATTAGCCAAGTCATTCGAAATGAATTAAGGAAATATAATTGGCTTCTTTCTAGACGGACATTCTCTGTAATCAAAAACTGTCTAATGCATCGGCACTCTAACCAGGAAAAATGTCTTTCGCGTGTAGTACCCTACCATTTGAGACAAACATGCTAGCCTTAATATGTAACTCCCTGCTTCTGCTCTTTTTACCTTAAAAAATCCAAAAAACCGCTTTCTTACCTTGCTGCGAGATTGGGAGAGCGATGTAACGTCCGCGTGTGCTAATTTGGTAACAAATATATTTAGTGTGAACCAAATATACGACCCCCCCATGAACCATGGACCTTGCCGTTGGTGGGGAGGCTTCCGTGCCTCAACGATACAGATAGCCGTACCGTAGGTACAACCACAACGGAGGGGTATCTGTTGAGAGGCCAGACAAACGTGTGGTTCCTGAAGAGGGGCAGCAGCCTTTTCAGTAGTTGCAAGGGCAACAGTCTGGATGATTGACTGATCTGGCCTTGTAACAATAACCAAAAACGGCCTTGCTGTGCTGGTACTGCGAACGGCTGAAAGCAAGGGGAAACTACGGCCGTAATTTTTCCTGAGGGCATGCAGCTTTACTGTATGATTAAATGATGATGGCGTCCTCTTGGGTAAAATATTCCGGAGGTAAAATAGTCCCCCATTCGGATCTCCGGGCGGGGACTACTCAAGAGGATGTCGTTATCAGGAGAAAGAAAACTGGCGTTCTACGGATCGGAGCGTGGAATGTCAGGTCTCTTAATCGGGCAGGTAGGTTAGAAAATTTGAAAAGGGAAATGGATAGGTTAAAGTTAGATATAGTGGGAATGAGTGAAGTTCGGTGGCAGGAGGAACAAGACTTCTGGTCAGGTGACTACAGGGTTATAAACACAAAGTCAAATAGGGGTAATGCAGGAGTAGGTTTAATAATGAATAGGAAAATAGGAACGCGGGTAAGCTACTACAAACAGCTTAGTGAACGCATTATTGTGGCCAAGATAGATACGAAGCCCACAACTACTACAGTAGTACAAGTTTATATGCCAACTAGCTCTGCAGATGACGAAGAAATTGAAGAAATGTATGATGAAATAAAAGAAATTATTCAGATAGTGAAGGGAGACGAAAATTTAATAGTCATTGGTGACTGGAATTCGAGTGTAGGAAAAGGGAGAGAAGGAAACGTAGTAGGTGAATATGGATTGGGGCTAAGAAATGAAAGAGGAAGCCGTCTGGTAGAATTTTGCACAGAGCACAACTTAATCATAGCTAACACTTGGTTTAAGAACCATGATAGAAGGTTGTATACATGGAAGAAACCTGGAGATACTAAAAGGTATCAGATAGATTATATAATAGTAAGACAGAGATTTAGGAACCAGGTTTTAAATTGTAAGACATTTCCGGGGGCAGATGTGAACTCTGACCACAATCTATTGGTTATGACCTGTAGATTAAAACTGAAGAAACTGCAAAAAGGTGGGAATTTAAGGAGATGGGACCAGGTTAAACTGAAAGAACCAGAGGTTGTACAGAGTTTCAGGGAGAGCATAAGGGAACAATTGACAGGAATGGGGGAAAGAAATACAGTAGAAGAAGAATGGGTAGCTTTGAGGGATGAAGTAGTGAAGGCAGCAGAGGATCAAGTAGGTAAAAAGACGAGGACTAGTAGAAATCCTTGGGTAACAGAAGAAATATTGAATTTAATTGATGAGAGGAGAAAATATAAAAATGCAGTAAATGAAGCAGGCAAAAAGGAATACAAACGTCTCAAAAATGAGATCGACAGGAAGTGCAAAATGGCTAAGCAGGGATGGCTACAGGACAAATGTAAGGATGTAGAGGCTTATCTCACTAGGGGTAAGATAGATACTGCCTACAGGAAAATTAAAGAGACCTTTGGAGATAAGAGAACCACTTGTATGAACATCAAGAGCTCAGATGGAAACCCAGTTCTAAGCAAAGAAGGGAAAGCAGAAAGGTGGAAGGAGTATATAGAGGGTCCGTACAAGGGCGATGTACTTGAGGACAATATTATGGAAATGGAAGAGGATGTAGATGAAGATGAAATGAGAGATATGATACTGCGTGAAGAGTTTGACAGAGCACTGAAAGACCTGAGTCGAAACAAGGCCCCCGGAGTAGACAACATTCCATTGGAACTACTGACGGCCTTGGGAGAGCCAGTCCTGACAAAACTCTACCATCTGGTGAGCAAGATGTATGAAACAGGTGAAATACCCTCAGACTTCAAAAAGAATATAATAATTCCAATCCCAAAGACAGCAGGTGTTGACAGATGTGAGAATTACCGAACAATCAGTTTAATAAGCCACAGCTGCAAAATACTAACACGAATTCTTTACAGACGAATGGAAAAACTAGTAGAAGCCGACCTCGGGGAAGATCAGTTTGGATTCCGTAGAAATACTGGAACACGTGAGGCAATACTGACCTTACGACTTATCTTAGAAGAAAGATTAAGGAAAGGCAAACCTACGTTTCTAGCATTTGTAGACTTAGAGAAAGCTTTTGATAATGTTGACTGGAATACTCTCTTTCAAATTCTAAAGGTGGCAGGGATAAAATACAGGGAGCGAAAGGCTATTTACAATTTGTACAGAAACCAGATGGCAGTTATAAGAGTTGAGGGACATGAAAGGGAAGCAGTGGTTGTGAAGGGAGTAAGACAGGGTTGTAGCCTTTCCCCGATGTTATTCAATCTGTATATTGAGCAAGCAATAAAGGAAACAAAAGAAAAATTCGGAGTAGGTATTAAAATCCATGGAGAAGAAATAAAAACTTTGAGGTTTGCCGATGACATTGTAATTCTGTCAGAGACAGCAGAGGACTTGGAAGAGCAATTTAACGGAATGGATGGTGTCTTGAAGGGAGGATATAAGATGAACATCAACAAAAGCAAAAAGAGGATAATGGAATGTAGTCGAATGAAGTCGGGTGATGTTGAGGGTATTAGATTGGGAAATGAGACACTTAAAGTAGTAAAGGAGTTTTGCTATTTGGGGAGCAAAATAACTGATGATGGTCGAAGTAGAGAGGATATAAAATGTAGACTGGCAATGGCAAGGAAAGCGTTTCTGAAGAAGAGAAATTTGTTAACATCGAGTATAGATTTAAGTGTCAGGATGTCATTTCTGAAAGTATTTGTATGGAGTGTAACCATGTATGGAAGTGAAACATGGACGGTAAATAGTTTAGACAAGAAGAGAATAGAAGCTTTCGAAATGTGGTGCTACAGAAGAATGCTGCAGATTAGATGGGTAGATCACATAACTAATGAGGAGGTACTGAATAGGATTGGGGAGAAGAGGAGTTTGTGGCACAACTTGACCAGAAAAAGGGATCGGTTGGTAGGACATGTTCTGAGGCATCAAGGGATCACCAATTTAGTATTGGAGGGCAGCGTGGAGGGTAAAAATCGTAGGGGGAGACCAAGAGATGAATACACTAAGCAGATTCAGAAGGATGTAGGTTGCAGTAGGTACTGGGAGATGAAGAAGCTTGCACAGGATAGATTAACATGGAGAGCTGCATCAAACCAGTCTCAGGACTGAAGACCACAACAACAACAACAACAAATATACGACAATCATATTCACTGATTCACAACCACTGCCTGTAGATACCCTAGACGTCCTAATCTCATCAAATTTTCTTGGTCTCTAACACTTGTTATATGGTGAAGGGGAAGGCTGGATGTTGTTAAAAAAGAAAAAAGAAAAAAACTTAGAAAATTATATTCGTATCTCGTTATTCATGACGACCCAGTTAGCTTTAATACTGATTCTGGCACAAAGGATAACTGTAAAATATTAGTATGCAAGCTGAGTGGTGCATGGTAACACGTGGGATGACTTAATATGTATGCCGGTAAATTAACTTCAGTTTCAGAATGATAGCTGCCAGGAAGTGTCAACTGTATGTTTTTTTTTAAAGTGTTCTCCACACCGTTGGCGCACGTTTAACGTATGAGTTGAGATTAAGTTTGGATTCCCACATGGATCCTTACAGAGCGAACAAAGACGTCTTCAACAAATAAGCACACCGTTAACAAAAATAACAATACAACCTTAATTAAATAGTCCCTTACTGTAGTTAATAAAACAAGATCGTAGACAGAGGAGTGCTATTATAAGCATGATTTGCCTCATGTTCGCTGCAGACATGGAGGATAGTATGGGACATGGACAGCGGAAATACACTGCTGGCCACCGTAAATGCAACACCAAGAAAGACAAGAGGTAGCACAACAAAATTTATTTTGTAGATAACATGTTGACCAAGTATCAAATGATTACGTTTACAGACGTCTGTGACATGTGGTTCCTGCCAGAATCAGTAGCCAGAGTAGCCGCCATTGTTGGAGATCACTGCTGCCACACGTCTCGGCATTGAGTCAAAGAGACGTTGGATGTGTTCCTGGGGTACAGCAGCCCAAGCAGCTTCTACACGTTGCCAAAGATCATCTGGTGTGGCAGCTGGGGATGTAATCTGGGTCACTCGTTGAGCAATCATGGACCACATGTTTTCTATCGGCGAAAGATCCGGAGAGCGAGCCGGCCAGGGAAGCAATTCAATCTGGTTATTGACGAAGAACCTTTGGACAATGCGTGCCACTTGTGGTCGCGCATTATCCTGTTGAAATATGGCTGTGGCCGAGCCCTGAAGGTAAGGAAGGACAACTGGCTCCAGCACCTCGGATATGTAGCGCCGGCTATTTAAAGTACAGGAAATGCGTACTAGAGGCATGCGAGAGTAATATCCAATACCGCCCCATACCATAATACCCGGTGCAAGAGCAGTGTGGCGGTGTATAATGCAGCTGTCCAGCATCCTCTCTCCACGGTGTCTCCACACTCGAATCCGACCATCGTGGTGCTGCAGACAGAAGCGTGCCTCGTCAGTAAAGTCAACGTCATTCCATTCTGCCGTCCACATCCGTCTGTCATCACACCATTGGCGACGGAGACGTCTGTGGTTCTGCGTCAATGGTAGACGAAGCAATGGACGTCTTGCGGACAGACTACTCTGCTGTAAACGGCGTCGAATGGTGCGCGCAGACACTGGATGATGCGTTACAGACGCAATGTGCTGTGCTATGGTTCTGGATGTCACTGAGCGATCCGTCACTGCCATGCGCAAAATTTGCCTATCAGCACGTGCAGTGGTGCACCGAGGTGAATGCGATCGACCACGTCGGTCCGTCGTACCCTCCTGCATCCAACGGTCACATATCCGCATTACAGTTGTTTGGTTTCGTCCAACACGACTAGTGATTTCTCTGTATGATAATCCACAATCTCGGTAAGCCACTATCCTTCCTCTGTCGAACTCAGATACTTGATCAAACGATGTTCGCTGTTGTCTACGAGGCATAACTGATCGTCTTGTGAAACAACCACAAGGTAAACACACGTGCCGAACGTACACTCGTCGAAATCGCCAAGCCTTAAATGGCGCTATGAGATGGCGCCACAGGCGCGCGTGATGTGCGTCTGCGCTGAAATTCTAATCAGTTGCATATCTCATCGCTGCAAACCCATGGTGTAAATTTCACTTGATTCGGATGCTTCCTTCAGGGTGTTGCATTTACGGTGGCCAGCAGTGTAATTAACGTAAACTCAGATAAATAGGGGATATACCATTCTAGAGGTTCTGAACTACTGTAAAATCCACTGGAATAAGAGCAGGACGAATACTGGCATGTAACTGATCGGATACATAGTGGGCTAAAGATTAACAATAATAGTAATAAACATTAAAGCCTGTAAATGAGAAGTGATTCTTTGCGCATGTTGGTATTCGTTGTGCTCGTAATGATTATTACAATCTGAAACGCATAGTTACTCGCTAAATACAAGATCAAGGACGCACGAAGAACTGGAGCAACTACTGAGAGACTAAATTCATTTATCTACAGACACACGTGGTTACATCTCATCAAGGACAAAGGCTTCGACTCTAAACCCTGCTTTACACGTACATTTCAAATAGATAAAACCAAGAAATATAATCGCAAAGCAAAGTACTTCATTTGACTTTTGAGCCAAAGAAATTGACACTTGCTACATGCTGAAATGAATCCAACCGTTATCTAATTCTAAGTTGCAACAGTAATCTCAGAAGAGTTACCGTCATATACGCATGCGTCTCCGAGCCAAAGTGTATGACTGTTAGCAAATTATGGCGGGTCGCCTGCTAGTCTCTGGCAATCACAATTCAGCGGTGCTCAATGGAAATGGTAAATGTTATGCTCCTTCTGCTTTGACTGCTAACCTCAATTACCAGAACGCTGTTAGACTAATGTAGCATGTTACTCTCTGCTCCCTCGTGGAATTTTCACAGCAGACTGATTCGTTCATGCATTAACTCAGAGAAGGTATACAGAAGGGCATGCGGGTCAAATGTATTACGCAATAAATACATTTTTCCACTCCTTCTTCTTCCAGAGGCAGTAAAAGTGGAAAATTCGACGTTACTCGCGAGTCAATAACAAGCTCGAAAATTCCACAAACATTACGAAACTGACTGATAGTATCATTTCAAACATATTAATGTTGATCTACACTGTACGACGAATATCGGATGTGTACTATCAGTGAGCAAGTTTTCGCTTGAACGTTTCGCCTCTTCCTATAAGTGTCGTACGTGCGTTGATTTATAGAGTCCTGGGAAATGAAAAGATGTGTGCCAGACCGGAGACAGAATGGAAAAAATTCTTAGAATAAGGTGAAGCTATTTCACAGCTGTACTTTTTCCACCAAGAGTGCTAGTCCACCAAGAATTTCCGTAAAATTTGGAAGATTCGGAGGGGGGAGGGGGGGGAGATATTGGTGGATGTGGTGCTACGAGGGTGGGTCGTGCATCGTGCTTGAACAGCTCAGTGGACGGTTGACGTGCCTGCGAATAAGCGAAAAAGCTAGGCTCCTTGTCCCTGTCCTCCACACGTGTTAATCTGCAGGGAGCTTCAAAGCAGCACACACTCCACTGCAGAGTGAGACTTCATTCTGGAAACAACCCTCTAGGCTGTGTCTGCCATTTCTCCGCAACTTGTTCTTATACAGGTGCTAGACCCACAAGGTATGCAATGAAGTGAAGTTTTGAAGTTCGGAGAGGACATACTAACGGATGTAGATCTGTGAAAGCGGGTCATGAGTCTTGCTAGGAGAGCTATCTCCAAAGCAGTTGCCTGTGTCTATCCAATAGGCCCAGGTTCGAATCTTCTCTGCCTCGTGACGACTGGGTGTTGTGTGATGCCCTTAGGTTAGTTAGGTTTAAGTAGTTCTAAGTTCTAGGGGACTGATGACCATAGATATTAAGTCCCATAGTGCTCAGAGCCATTTGAACCAACCAGGTTCGAATCACTTCGCCACACAGTTTTGCCCCCCTTCTAACAGCCGTGTACCGCAAGTCTCTAGAGGAACGGAGGGTTCCAAATGATTGGAAAAGAGCACAGGTAGTCCCAGTCTTCAAGAAGGGTCGTCGAGCAGATGCGCAAAACTATAGACCTATATCTCTGACGTCGATCTGTTGTAGAATTTTATAACATGTTTTTTGCTCGAGTATCATGTCGTTTTTGGAAACCCAGAATCTACTATGTAGGAATCAACATGGATTCCGGAAACAGCGATCGTGTGAGACCCAACTCGCGTTATTTGTTCATGAGACCCAGAAAATATTAGATACAGGCTCCCAGGTAGATGTTATTTTTCTTGACTTCCGGAAGGCGTTCGATACAGTTCCGCACTGTCGCCTGATAAACAAAGTAGGAGCCTACGGAATATCAGACCAGCTGTGTGGCTGGATTGAAGAGTTTTTACCAAACAGAACACAGCATGTTGTTATCAATGGAGAGACATCTACAGACGTTAAAGTAACCTCTGGCGTGCCACAGGGGAGTGTTATGGGACCATTGCTTTTCACAATATATATAAATGACCTAGTAGATAGTGTCGGAAGTTCCATGCGGCTTTTAGCGGATGATGCTGTAGTATACAGAGAAGTTGCAGCATTAGAAAATTGTAGCGAAATGCAGGAAGATCTGCAGCGGATAGGCACTTGGTGCAGGGAGTGGCAACTGTCCCTTAACATAGACAAATGTAATGTATTGCGAATACATAGAAAGAAGGATCCTTTATTGTATGATTATATGATAGCGGAACAAACACTGGTAGCGGTTACTTCTGTAAAATATCTGGGAGTATGCGTGCGGAACGATTTGAAGTGGAATGATCATATAAAATTAATTGTTGGTAAGGCAGGTGCCAGGTTGAGATTCATTGGGAGAGTGCTTAGAAAATGTAGTCCATCAACAAAGGAGGTGGCTTACAAAACACTCGTTCGACCTATACTTGAGTATTGCTCATCAGTGTGGGATCCGTACCAGATCGGGTTGACGGAGGAGATAGAGAAGATCCAAAGAAGAGCGGCGCGTTTCGTCACAGGGTTATTTGGTAACCGTGATAGCGTTACGGAGATGTTTAGCAAACTCAAGTGGCAGACTCTGGAAGAGAGGCGCTCTGCATCGCGGTGTAGCTTGCTCGCCAGGTTTCGAGAGGGTGCGTTTCTGGATGAGGTATCGAATATATTGCTTCCCCCTACTTATACCTCCCGAGGAGATCACGAATGTAAAATTAGAGAGATTAGAGCGCGCACGGAGGCTTTCAGACAGTCGTTCTTCCCGCGAACCATACGCGACTGGAACAGGAAAGGGAGGTAATGACAGTGGCACGTAAAGTGAACCTCCGCCACACACCGTTGGGTGGCTTGCGGAGTATGAATGTAGATGTAGATAGATGTAGTCTGACGCATAGCTATGCAGAGTTTTCCAGTTACACAAGCTAAATACACAATCTACATCTACATCCATACTCCGCAAGCCACCTGACGATGTGTGGCGGAGGGTACTTTGAGTACCTCTATCGGTTCTCCCTTCTATGCCAGTCTCTTGTTGTTCGTGGAAAGAAAGATTGTCGGTATGCCTATGTGTGGGCTCTAATCTCTCTGATTTTATCCTCATGGTATCTTCGCGAGATATACGCAGGAGGGAGCAATATACTGCTTGACTCCTCGGTGAAGCACAGATTGGGAAAGCATGTTGGGTGATACACCTGGTATCTTTTCTTAGTCGCAGACAAGTACTCTGGAGACGTTTATCCAAGCACATTTCATGGCCCTCTTTCGCAGCTTTACTTCCGACAGTACCTCTTCTACTTACCAAACTTTACGTCAGTTCCCGTGCATACCTTGAGAACTAGCGCTCCTGGAAGAAAGCGCGTATAGGACAAATAGTGGCCCCAGACTAGAGAATGCCGGCGGGGTCAGGGATTTTCTCTGCCTCGTGATGACTGGGTGTTGTGTGATGTCCTTAGGTTAGTTAGGTTTAAGTAGTTCTAAGTTCTAGGGGACTGATGACCATAGATGTTAAGTCCCATAGTGCGCAGAGCCATTTGAACCACTAGAGAATGTTTTCGTAATGAATTTTCACTCTCCAGTTTCCTATGAATTTAAACAGTATGGGGGACAGGGACTCGGACTAATGACAGCTATTCAAGCAGCACCACTCACTACATACCCTCGCAGGTCTATTTCTGCCAGTACGTCTACTCTCTTCTCCTCCTCCCTCCTCCGCCCCCCCCCCTCTTACCTTCCAAATTTTACAGAAGTTCTCTAGTATAACTTGCGGGATTAGTACTCCTGGAAAAAGGGTACTGTGGTGAAAATGCTCATCCACAGCCAGAGAGATTGTTTTCGGAACGGAGAATGGCGCTGGTGGAAATAGAGCTGTGAGGAGGGATCGAGAGTCATGCTTCGATAGCTTTTCAGTTGAACACTTGCCCGCGAAAGGCAAAAGTGCCATCTTCCAGTTCCAGTCTGGAACAGAGTTATAATCTGCCAGTAAGTTTCAAATCAGCGCACTCTCCATTCCAGAGAGAAAATTCATTCTGGATGGTCTCTGAAATTTACATATTTTACGCTAGACAGTATTATTTTTAGGGATCCGTAACTCAGTCAGTAAGAAATGAATCGTTATAGGATCACTTCGTTGTCCGTCCGTCCGTATGTTTGTCTGTCCGACTGTTAAGACTCCTTTTTCTCAGGACCGGATAGAGCTATCATGTTCAAATTTATGTCACGGACTGAAGTCTGCGGTACCTTGGCGCTGTAAAACATTTAAGCTCCTAAGTCAATGAAATTCGGCAATTTTTTTCTTGCTCCCAAGCTCTCATCAAAACCTGTAGGGTACTTCCCCTGAAAATTTACAAAAAGCAAACATAGTACAAGAAAATAAAAAAAAATTCCAAAAATTTTAGTCCGTAATTACAAGAAAAATTTTTGGCCATTATAAACTTACAGTGCATTCATGATCAGTCAAAAACATCAGAAACTACTACACGGATTTTGATCTGGTTTTCAGTAATAGGTAGAATCATTCACGAGTAAGTTTCGTGTGTATTACCTAGAAATACTTTGTTTCAATTGGCTTACATATGATGAAATGCGGGTGTGAGAATTATGTCTTTGCCATCTAGCGGAGATAAGCGAAAGGCCGCCGCAGTCCCCACAGCGTCCGTAATGTTTTAAAACAAAGTAATGCAGGTAATCGACACAGTATTGCACTTCCATTGTTTGGGATAAGCTTCCGATATCCCATATAATATCCATTGAAACGTTCCAGAGAACAATTCCACGTTTGAGTAACAACAACGCACTATGGTCAGCTGTACCGCTTTCTTCTCTGGAGACCTTCGTCAGAATAACTCCAAAGTTAGTAATGCAAATGAAAAAATTACAATAGGCTGTGTGAATTCACTTGCCTAGTGTTTACCTGATTAGTCGTTTTGTCCTTCTCACTTGCTGAGAGCCTACCGCAGAGTTGCAGCAGCAGTAGTTGCCCCATTTCGCCTCCATATCCAGCCGTGGGAAGTAATTAGACGTAGGTCGTTTTGAAAGGTACAGTCGTGCTGTGAGGAGGATTTAGGCCACACAGTGTAGAGTGCAGAGGGGGTAGGTCCACGGTCGAGGTGAGAGAGAGAGAGAGGGGGGGTGGGGGACAATGGGAGCGGTGCCGGCCCGCTGCCCCGGTGGCGCCCGCGGCGTGGCACGGCACGGCGCGGCTCTGCGCTGACGAGTGCCGGCGTGTGTGGCGGGCTGCCTGCCAGCCAGGGCAGCGGGGCAGCGCAGGGCACGGCCGGCGGCTGTCAGCCGCAGGCGGCGCCGGAGCGTCGCGCGCTTTGTCCGGCAGCCGGGCCGCAGAATACATTACACACTGTGTGTCTGTCTGTCTGTGTCCGCGGCACACTCCACGTCCTCTGCAGCGGCCGCCCGAATAAAGCCCACTGCGGCCTGTCCGCGCTGAAAGGCGGCGCCAAAGACCGCGGCGCCACTGGCCGGCCTACAAAAACGCCGCGCCACCTGATTCACTATGCGCTCCCCAGCTCCCCCACTTGTTCCTCCTTCTGAATAATACTCATGTAAAGCTACACGAAAATTGCGCGACCGTTAACTTTTTCCCAACGTAAGATTCACAGTTCCTGTGGGGGTGCACACGTAAGAAGTTTCGTGATGGGGCGATGCTCAGGTACCAAAGGCATTCTGCAGGCAGATTTCTGGCTAGGGGAGGTGGCACAATTTCTCGCTGGTTCGCCTTTCCATACCCTTTCTCCCCGTCACAAAATACACTATTTGATCGAAAGTATTCATACACCTTTTACTGTGGTGTGTATGCATCCTTCCCCTTTATGAAGTCTTGAAATTTCTAGTAACAATATCTTTGAGGTGTCTGAATGTCTCTCGATGAAAGGCAGTCAATTCTTCCTCAAGCGCCAACACCAAAGGAGGTAGTGATGTAGGACGCTAGCTCTAGAGCAATGCCGACGCTCTACTTCTTCCTACAGGTGTTCCACTGGATTCTGGTTGGAACTTCGGAACTCTAAACAGGCCAGTCCATTCCAGAATTGTTATTGTACACTAACCACCGCCTCATAGATGCTGCTTATGACACGATGCGTTGGTAGGCATATACAAAAAAATCATCTTCTTCGAACTGTTCTTCTACTGGACACAGCACACAATAACGTAAAATTTGTTCATATCTTTCCGTATTTAGCGTGTTCTTTAGCAATAAAGTGATTACACCCTAATCACGATGCACCTCCCCTCCCCCCCGCCCCCCATCGTACCGTAACAGCTCCTCCATATTTCACTGTTGGCACAGCACATGATGGTAGGTGCATTCGTTAAACCTACACACCTCCATCCGAGTGTTGCAGCTAACCTTAATCATTCATTTCCAGTCTTCCGCTCTTTGCACCACGTCATGCGTCGCTTAGCACTGACAACAGAAATGTGTGGATCATGAGCAGCTGTTCCACTTTCTTTCTTCTTTCTTTCTTTCTTTCTTTATCGTCGCCTTGTCCCACGTCACGTAAGGTCATCATTGCTCTTCTGGATCCTTCTCCTCCATAGTACTCTATCCATTGCCTCTTCCTTCTTCCACCCTTTCTCCCTTAGGCCCCCGGATATCTTATCCTTCCACGTAATCTTCGGACTTCCTGTCCTTCTCGCTCCTTCAATCTTTATATCTTCAACTCTGTTTCCGATATACTCTTCCCCTTTTCTCTGTAAGTGTCCGTACCACCACAGTCTGCTCTCTTGTATCTTTTTCCCCATGGGTCCCACTTTCACAGCTCCTCTAACAAATTCATTTCTAATCCTGTCCTTCCCTGTTACCCCACACATCCACCTCAGCATCCTCATTTCCGCCACTTCCATCTTCCTTTCCTGGGCTACTGTGATTGGCCATGTCTCTGCCCCGTAGATCATAGCAGGCCTTACCACCGACTTGGACACTTTCCCTTTCAACCCAGTGCTCACCTTCTATTCGCACAACACTCATTTTCCTCCAGTTGTCCCAACCGCAATTTATTCGGTGTTGTATCTCGCTTTCCAGTCCTCCGTCGCTCTGTATGTACGACCCCAGGTATTTAAATTTGCAGACCGATTTCAGCTCATCATCCTGGATCTTGCAAGACCTCATCTGCACATACTTCAGCGCTAAATATTCTGACTTTGTCCTGCTAATTTTCATCCCTCTTTCTTCTAGTGCCTTCCTCCAATCCTCCAGCTTTTCCTCAAGTCTGTCGATGCTCAGCTCATAAAGAACCACATCATCCGCAAACCTCATATTCCACGGCGCTTCCTTCTTCACATCTTTCACCAGCATGGTACGCCATTGTTTTTAACTCCCTAGACAACGTCAGTGTGCTACTTAGACTGCTAGGAGTACTATGGAACTCACAGCTGATTCCCTTCTCCGACTTCACACCATTATTTACACCACCCTCCGCAATGCAGGACGTTTCGTGTCCGTGGGTTCATGACGTCTGCCTGGCGTTGGTTCAGCTGTGTTTCTTCCTGAACAGTTTCTAAATACGACGCGCGAATCACCGACACAACTGCGCTGCAAAATGGCCACAGGCCGGAACTATCCGCTTTACAACGCAATGCACGATTAACTAAAGGCCACCTTGTACAAAGAATTTAGCAGCCTAGGTGGATATTTCAAATTGTTTTATCAGACAGGCTTGGTTTAGTAATTGCTAAAGGGTGACTGAATATTCGCTGATATTTGGAAAGAATGATAACCCTGTTGCCATACTCTTCATGACCAGGGAATCAAAACGCATATTCTAACGGGATTATGCAAGACCCCTCATCACAGTTCACATAGTAAAAAACTTTGAGTAATGTGCGGATAGCCGGCCGGAGTGGCCGAGCGGTTCTAGGCGCTACAGTCTGGAACCGCGCGACCACTACGGTCGTAGGTTCGAATCCAGGTCGAATGTCCTTAGGTTAGTTAGGTTTAAGTAGTTCTAAGTTCTAGGGGACTGATGACCACAGCAGTTAAATCCCATAGTGCTCGGAGCCATTTGAATGTGCGGATCCTTGCCTTTCCTACCCAGTTCCCCGATTTGTCACCCATAGAACACGTCTGGGACGCGATGGGAAGACATATACTTTCATAACTGCTTCCAGCCAGCAAACTTCACGAAACGAGACATTGGAATAAGATGCATTCCTCTCACATAGACTATATTTCCTCTGACGGTCTTTGCTGTACACGCTCTTCGACAACTTTCGAGACATCATGACAAGGAGGAAAGTTAATTTTATTGCCACTTGTTTCACTCGCACCAATTTAAGCTGTTCTTTTAGGTTCCTGCATAACCTAATACATGAAAATCGCAAATAAATAGCCAGATACTTGTGAAAAGGAAGAATACAAATTTTACTCCTGCTGGTTTCATTCGCAATATAAGTTGTCCTCTGACGTTCCTACGTAACCACTACCCTTGAATAAGTGCATATTCTAAAGTAAACAGCTAAACATTTATTTGGTTAATATGGCTCTGAGCACTACGGGACTTAAAAATGGTGCAAATGGCTCTGAGCACTATGGGACTAAACTTCTAATGTCATCAGTCCCCTAGAACTTAGAACTACTTAAACCTAACTAACCTAAGGACATCATACACATCCATGCCCAAGGCAGGATTCGAACCTGCGAGCGTAGCGGTCACCGCGGTTCCAGACTGTAGCGCCTAGAACCGCACGGCCACTTAGGTCGGCTACATTCATAAGACAGTACTAGAATGTGTTAAAAACGCTAAGAAGGCAAAAATTAGCGTGTAGCGGAACACGAATCTCGTTTCCTCGAATCTGTAATCAAACTCTCTTTTCCCATTGTGCTACACCGAAGATACGTGTTTTCGTCTTTTGGGTCATTTGTCATAGCATCTCTTGAGGGCTTATATCGTTGACGCGTAATTGCCGTATCCGAAGTTGTCAAAGATACGAGTTCAGTAAAGACCATCAGCGGAAATATACTCTTTGTGAGAAGAATGCTTCCTTTGTGTTTCAGGCATGACAAAAAATTCCTTACAATGAGATCTGGACGTTGCTGGCTTGCATGCAAGCAATGAATACAAGAATGAATTCGTGCTCGTCTGCGTCACACCTCATACCGATGATGATGATGACGGTGATGATATAGATAACTGTTCCGAATGGACTGGGACTTTAATCATTGAATACTTACGTGACGAACATAACTTCTTTGGTGATAAAAATAAAAGTTGCTGGCTTCGGCATTGTCACTTCGAGTACAAATCTAAATTCTCGTACTTTTTCTTGTATTTTTCGTGCATATACGCAGACCTTTTCATATTACTTTGGAGAGGATTTTAGGGAAACATGACGATAGGTATGCGAATTTTTGAAATTCAGTGTAACTACTACTATTGGTAATGAATATTAGTTTCAATACGATGTGACATGGAAAGCCAGAACTGGGAGCTAACCGATTTCGCAGCAGACTATATGCATTCGAGAAACTACAGGCTGTGTATCTGACTAGCTCGCCCAGGCGGGATCAAACGGTCATTTATAGTGCGCAGCCGGGCGGTGGACAGGGCTCCGGCTCGGCTTATATCGAGATTCACGACTGGCGCCCGCTGGCGCTGAGAAGCTGCCGCCTGCCTGCGAGCGAACTAATAATTCGCCCGGCCACAGATGGACCCCGCTGACCGCTAAGCCGCAGCCAGCGCCACGCTGCGCGCGTCCCGCAAGCCGAGCAAGGGCCGCTCGCGTGGCCAGCCGGCTGGTGGCGGTGACAAACGCCGGCGGCCGGGGGTTCCCCTGTCTGCCGGTGCCGCGCGTCGCCCTCTCTCTCTGCTCCGGGCGGAAGTTGGCGCCGGAGTTGTGGGGGTTTTACTGGGCCTCCGCGGAAAACCATCGCTCTCTCCAAAGAGCGCCGGGTATTAGACGAGCTCCACTGATTCCGATTGGAACGGGGGCGGGATTCTCGGGGATTTCGCAGGGGAGGAAGAAAGCTCTTTTGCGGTCCCTGTTAGTGAATGCAGAGGAGGATTAAACTGTGAGGACTGCTCACAGCGGCGCCTGAAAGTAGCTTCTGTATTGATTCCACGATGTGCACAATCAAAAACTCTGATTCAGTAGTTCCAGTGCTGCCAAGCTGGATTTACTTTGAATACAAATGTTGATATCACTTTAATACAAAGTGCTACTACTTGTTTCAAAACTGTAACTCATCTGCTCTGCAATGCTAGACTGTACCAGCGTATTTACCTTCATTTCTTGATCTACAGTCATTGCTTTGTACCATGACATATCAAAAGTACTTTCGAACTTATCGAAATTGTATAAAACTGCATGCTGATATACAAGTTGTTCCTAAGTTTGCGACGAACGTCTACGAATGCTACTTGAGGTCACAAATTTTGTTACAAACAATATGTTTCCTGACGCTTCCCGACGATGCTTTGTGTCTTTTAAAGTTGATTATGCCTCTAAGAGGCGGTAGAGCGTAGGCAATCTGCTGCGTTTGCATGCAGTGTACGTTGCCTGTTAGCCAGTTATCCGCTCCGCGTAAAAGGGGATAGACCGAGCATCTAAAATACCTTTCTAAGTTTAGAGACACCCACTCTTAAGGTTTTCTTCCATCAGTTTACTAGACGTGGTAGTACGCAGATGCAGCACACCTGGCTGGCAGACCCTGGTACTGAAATTTCGTCATCCCAGGGTCGGTAAATTCAATAAAACGACGCCTTGAGTCGTCAGAAGGCGTCAGGGAATATTTTCTCCCTAACAAAAATTGGTGTCCATGACTTGATCTATCACTCGTAGATCTTTATTTTGGAACACCCTGTATATCGATATCTTCTCCATCTAACATAGCCCTAAGATGCGGGTGGATTTAATTAACTTGCAGATAAAATTTAGAATAAAATGAACGAAATACGCTACAAAAGATTAGCAAGAAACCTTCTTCACTCAAATATGTGGGATAAAGATAAAATAAACATTCAGATCTCCATCTGAATAAAATTAGCTGCTGTTATGTGACAAATTCAGAATAAATTTCCCGAGATGTAAAGCACAAGATCGTGCCATCACTCGTTCTGCCGAACCTCCACACTCTATGAGTGGTGCAGACTTTAGACGCTTAACACTACGTACACCGTCCGTATAAAAAGTTCCGCGATTGATTTTATGCCTGGCATACAAGTAACATCAGTGCAGTAACTACGGTGGCAACCAACTAACAACCGTAAAAAAAACTGGTCGTTCGCCCAGCAAGCTGTGAACAGCCAGTGTTAATAAGTGGAGATACGGCCATAGCGGATCAATTGTGTTACGTAACGAACTGCAGTCGAGCAACGTCTCTGAATCAGATGTTCAAGATATAGTGCCGAATGTTTTGAAGAAGAGAAAAGTGTGTGCAAAGTTTGTGCCGTGCACTTTGACTCCAACAGAAACAACGATGCAAGGACCCCTGATTGAAATACAAAACTCTCACAAACTTTACTGTGGAAAATCATCACGGGCGATGGGGATTCCTGTTATTAACATGAACCTAACTCCAAACGACAAAGTCCAGAAATTAACAAGGAAGGCCAACTCTTTAATGACTTAATCGTCGTTTATACCAATGTGACACGCTAACAGAATAACATCCCAAAGATGAATTTTTTTGACACTTTCACGTGGTAGTGTGAACGTTCTGTGCGTTTTACACATACGGAGGTGGGGAGACTATGTAGAACACCTGAAGCATTAAATCCACCGAGAGAGGTGGCGCAATGGTTAGCACACTGGACTCGCGTTCGGGTGGACGGCCGGCTGGAGTGGCCGAGCGGTTCTAGGCGCTACAGTCTGGAACCGCACGACCGCTACGGTTCTCAGGTTCGGATCCTGCCTCGGGCACGGATGTGTGTGATGTCCTTAGCTTAGTTAGGTTTAAGTAGTTCTAAGTTGTAGGGGCCTGATGGCCTCAGAAGTTAAGTCCCATGGTGCTCAGATCCATTTGAACCATTCGGGAGGACGACGGTTCAATCCGGCCATCCTGATTTAGGTTTTGGTTCAAATGGCTCTGAGCACAATGGGACTCAACTTCTGAGGTCATTAGTCCCCTAGAACTTAGAACTAGTTAAACCTAACTAACCTAAGGACATCACACACATGCATGCCTGAGGCAGGATTCGAACCTGCGACCGTAGTGGTCTCGCGGTTCCAGACTGCAGCGCCTATAACCGCACGGCCACCTCGGCCGACCGATTTAGGTTTTCTGTGATTTCCCCAAATCGCTCCAGGCAAATGCCCTTTGAAAGGGCACGGCCGACTTCCTTCCCTGTCCTTCCGCTCCAGTGCCCGATTCGCACAATTACGATCATTGCAACCACTTCTGCATCCTTTCCTTATTCCTTAGTATTCACATCCCTACATACATTGCATCTCGTTCTTTTCACAAATCGGTGTTCAAATGGTTCAAATGGCTCTGAGCACTATGGGACTTAACTGCTGAGGTCATCAGTCCTCTAGAACTACTTAAACCTAACTATCCTAAGGACATCACACACATCCATGCCCGAGGCATGATTCCAACCTGCGACCGTAGCGATAAATCGGTGTTAATCGAGTTATTTCTTTCCACCAGTTATTGGATTTACTGTTTCTGTCATTACTAATTTGTTAATGTAGGAGGGCTATTTTTTATCGGTCGGAAAACGAAAGCGACTGTGAAAACCAAAATCGTTTTATTTGCAACATTTAGCTTCCGGTTACTTCTCTACATAGTCGACGCTCGAGGATGTAGAAGTCGCAAGTACAGTATAGCGATTGCAGTCGCTACGTGCAGCAAAAAGAAAAGTAAGATGAAGCGGCGATGGGCGATGGGTGAAAAAGTGGTTTGCAAGGCGTTCTACATAGGGCCACACTGACATCCTAAGAGACTTTGCAGCAGAGTCAAATGACTATCAGAATAATTTAAGGATGAAAGAGGGATCTTTTACCGAATTAGCGAATTTCGACAGAAATATATTGTTGACAAACTCGTCGGATTTCACTTCCCACAATATTGCAAGGCATCTACGAACCAGAGTGCCGGTACGTAGTTCTGTTATGTACTTCTGCAATATTTAATTCTGGCCTTTGAAATGAACAAATAAACAGTTGCAATGTTATTTTCCTGCTCTTAAGAAATTTTGTCGAATGTTTCTACAAAAAACTGAGTTAGGCGTTAAATATGTATCATCTTACTCGCCTCAATGAACTTCAACTGTTTTTTTCCTTTTATTTGTCTTTCTTGATGTATTTACATGACGTCCCTATATCAGTTGTTTAAACGCCTTTAGTCTCCTTCAATGTATTGTACAAACTGTCAATACCGCTATCAGACGGTCAATATTAGTGCGTAATACTTGTCTGAAGGCCCCATTCAGAAGGCAACCACCTGTCCTTTCCATCAATTCTCTTTACTCTGGTCTGCAGTTCGTTGTCTCTGCCAAAATGCAGTCCTCATACCCAGCGGCTCATGTAAGCAAAGAGATGAAGATCAAAGGGAGCCAAATCCGAGCAGTATGGTGGGTGACCAAACACTTCCCATCGAAAACAATGCAGGAGCATCTTTCTTGCAGCTGCAGTGTGCGGCCGGCTGATGTGGCCGAGAGGTTCTAGGCGCTACAGTCCGGAACCATGCGGCTGCTACGGTCGCAGGTTCGAATCCTGCCTCGGGAATGGATGTGTGTGCTGTCCTGGTTAGTTAGGTTTAAGTAGTTCTAAATCTAGGGGACTGATGACCTACGATATTACGTTCCATAGTGCTTAGAGCCCTTTTTTTTTTTTTTTTTTTTACTGTGTGGCCGAGCGTTGTCATGAAGAAGGAAACTGCCTGATGACATAATTTCTCTTTGCTTGTTCTGAGTTGCCCTTCGTAGATGATTTTCTCAAATCGCCTCATCCACTAGCTGAACTAGATCATCGGATGACACACGTTTCCTTTCCTGACCATCTGCGTCATGACGTCTGCAGATCCTGCTTCAAAGTTCCTAAAACATTGCCGCACTACTTCGCTGTCAGCCGTGACGGTTACATTATGTGGGATGCATGAAATCAAGTGGGACCCTTCTGAGTGAATAAAACAAATGATAGCACGCACTTCATACTTCGTGGTAGATCCTGATGTTTTAGGCATCTTTACACGTTCACTGTGTGCTCTGAGCATTAAAGTCCAACTTGACACGATAGACGGGCATACTAGAGACACGTCTGCGGAAAGCTTCATTGGATTTTCACTGTGGTTTTAATTTCGCGATCGATCGTACCTTGGGGAAAAAGCCCCTTGAACATTGTATACTAAGTAAAATCTGCTTTATCTCATGACCTCCATACTTGTTTTCTTCCAAAAAGCGCTTTCCAATAGTCTCTTGACCACATGAAATATCTACTCGCAGCTACTTGCCTAGCTGATGTAATAGTAAACATGCAGTCTCAGTGCGTTTCTGTAGTGCGTCTGTCTCGTCAGTAGCGAATGAGACAACGCGGCCTGTGTGCTTTGGTCTATCAACACGCCTCTAATGGTCGTTTAAGCCTAGAACTTATGCCCATTGATAGTAGACGGTAAACAGGGTAGGAATTTTTATAGTCTGATTGGCAAACACCACAGCGATGTTACTAGAACATTAATCCGCTGCCGAGAGGCACAAAACATTAAAGATCTGCCTCGTATCTGTGCCCGTGGTCCATAACACTATCTGATGATCACTACTCACAAATTATGGTTCGTAGATATAACAAGAAGTCCTCTGATTTTGATACGGCCCGCCATGATATCTTCTCCTGTGGCCAATTCTCCATCTCAGAACAGCAGTTGCATCCAAGGTCCTTAATTATTTGTTGGATGTATTCCAAACTCTATGTTCTCTTACAGTTTTGACGCCCCATAGCTCCCTCTGGTACTACAGACGCTATTCCCTGTCGCCTTCACTCTTGTTCTGTCAGCCAGTCACTTCTTGTCAGTTTCCCCCATATGTTGCTATCCTCTCAAATTCTGCGTATAACCTCCTAATTTAATATTGTTAGTACACGTAATTTTCAGTTTCCTTCTATAACACCAAATCTCAAACACTTATATTTTCTTCTTTTTTGGTTTTCCTACTGTACATGATTCACTATTATACAATGCTTGGCTCCAAACGTGTATTCACAGAAATTTCGTCCACAAAATAAGTTCTATGTTTGATCCTAGTAAACTTCTTTTGGCGACGAATGCTCTCTTCACCTGTTGTAGTCAGTGTTTTGCGCCTTACTTGATTCTTTTATCTTCGAAGGTAGCAGAATTTCTTCACTTCACCTATTTATTGGTCACCAGTTTTGATGCTAAGTTTTTCACTTCTCATTACTTTCGCTTTTCTTCAACTTACTCTCATTCCATACTCTGGGTTCATCAGACCCCTCATTCATTTCAACAAATCCTATAATTCTTCTTCATTTTCACGGAGGATAACAATGTCATCATCGAATCTTATCATTGATAACCTTTCACACGGAGTGTCAATCCTTCTCTTGAACCTTCCTTTCATTTTCGCCATTGCTTCTTCGCTTTAGATTGATCAGCCATAACATTATGACCACCGACCTACTATTATAAACTCGTCCAGGCCATTGCAGCATCACTTCTAGAGGAATGACTGCTAGTCAGACACACGCAAAGTGCATGTAGTGTCAGTGAGCTTGCAGTCCGTGTGTAGAATGGGGACGGCGCGCGATAGAATGCGGATGGCGCACGATCTATCTGACTTTGACCGAGGGTATATTTGGATGGCCCGGAGTTTCGGCACTAACAATTTCGGAAACTGCAGATCTGCCGCGCGTTCGAAGATTGCTGTGGTGAGCATCTTCAACAATCTGCGAAACCCACGTGAAACCACGTCGAGACTTCGTGGGGTTGGGGCGACCACCCCTAATTAGAGATGTCGAACGTCGTAGGCTAGCAGACTGGTAAAGCAGGACAGGTGGAGAACTGTGACAGAGCTAACATCAGGCTTTAATGCTGGGAGGAGTACGTTTCTGAACACAAACCGCACCGAACACTCCTAAAGACAAGCCTCTGCAGCCGACGACCCATTCCTTTGCGAATGTTAATACCGCGACATAGCCAATTCCACCTGAAATGGGCACGTAACCATCGGCACTGGGCGTTGGTGCAGTGACAAAGCGGTACATAATCCGATAAATACCGCCACCTTCTTCATCATGCCTATGGAGGGCGCGAATCCGTCGTCTTCCAGGAGAACAGCTCCGTGACACCTATACTACGGGACGGAGACTAGCTGGCGGCGGCTCCATTATGCTCTGGAAAACCTTCACGTGGGCATCCGTGGGTTTAGTGGAGCTCTTGCAAGGCAAGGCATGACGATCATGTTTCCCGACGGCAGTGGCGTTTTTCAATAAGATAATGCGCCATGTCACAAAGCCAGGAGTGTGATGGAGTGGTTCGAGGGAAACAGTGCTAATTCCAATAGATGTGCTGGCCTCCAGCTCGCCTTATCTGAACCCGATCGAACACATTTGGGATGTAATTTAACGTAACGTCAGAGCTCATCGCCTCCCTCCCCGAAATTTGCGGGAACCGGGTGTCTTGTGTGTTTGTGTGTGTGTGTGTGTGTGTGTGTGTGTGTGTGCGGATGTGGTGCAAGCGTCGTAGCAAGGCCTCATTGTTTCCATGCCATAACACGCCGCGCTGTAATCTGTGTCAAATCTGTGCCAAATGAGGACATACCGGCTATTAGATAGGTCGCCATAAAATTCTGGCTGTTCAGCGTAGATTGAGCAGTAGATTGGTTCCTGTCTTACACCCCTTTTAATTCGAGTTTGTTCTTGGTCTTACATTATTATTGTCCTGTCTTTACTTTTGAACAAATTGCATATTACATCTGCATCTACATCTACATGATTATTCTGCAATTCACATTTAAATGGGCAGAGGGTTCATCGAACCACAATCATACTATCTCCCTACCATTCCACTCCCGAACAGCGCGCGGGAAAAACGAACACCTAAACCTTTCTCTTCGAGCTCTGATTTCTCTTATTTTAATTTGATGATCATTCCTACCTATGTAGGTTGGGCTCAACAAAATATTTTCGCATTCGGAAGAGAAAGTTGGTGACTGAAATTTCGTAAATATATCTCGCCGTGACGAAAAACGTCTTTGCTTTAATGACTTCCATCCCAACTCGCGTATCATATCTGCCACACTCTCTCCCCTATTACGTGATAATACAAAACGAGCTGCCCTTTTTTGCACCCTTTCGATGTCCTCCGCCAATCACCCCTGGTAAGGATCCCACACCGCGCAGCAATATTCTAACAGAGGACGACCGAGTGTAGTGTAAGTTGTCTCTTTAGTGGACTTGTTGCATCTTCTAAGTGTCCTGCCAATTAAACTCAACCTTTGGCTCGCCTTCCCCACAATAGTATCTATGTGGTCTTTCCAACCGAAGTTGTTCGTAATTTTTACACCCAGGTACTTAGTTGAATTGACAGCCTTGAGAATTGTACTATTTATCGAGTAATCGAATTCCAACGGATTTGTTTTGGAACTCATGTGGATCACCTCACACTTTTCGTTATTTAGCGTCAACTGCCACCTGCCACGCCATACAGCAATTTTTTCTAAATCTCTTTGAAACTGATACGTGTCTTCGGATGACCTTACTAGACGGTAAATTACAGCATCATCTGCGAACAACCTAAGAGAACTGCTCAGATTGTCACCCAGGTCATTTAAATAGATCAGGAACAGCAGAGGTCCCAGGACGCTTCCCTGTGGAACACCTGATATCACTTCAGTTTTACTCGTCGTTCGCTATTGCTCACACCTATTTTTCGGATAACTTAATTTTGTACCATTTTACTTTGTCGAACGCTTTTCTTGATCGACAAATCCTGTGAACGGTCCTGATTTTTTCTTAAGTCTTGCCTGCGTTATGAGTCCTCTCTGCTGCATTTGCGTTTTCGAAAGGCAAGTTGACCGTCATGTAATAGATTCTCAGTTTTCTTCTCCGTTCTTATCCACATTATTATTGTCAAAAGTTTTGATGCTTGAGGTGTTAAGCTGACTGTACGATAGTTGTCGCTAACTTTTGGGTTGATGGTGTATCTCCAGTTTCATAGATACTGCCATCTTCAAAAGTTGTTTGGTTGCCACTTTGCCCAAACGTTTTAGAAACTCCGTAGCTATTATTGTTGTTGTGTCCAGTACAGCACCAGACGGGACACAGTGTTTAGCGTTCAGTTCAGCGACCAGTCTATTGGTTAGTGCGTCCAATGCGTCACGCGCTAATCGCCCAGCCGACGTACCGCTGCACGCAAATTCCCGCACAGCGTGCAGTTTCCAGGCGCAATCACTGGTCCGAAGGATGCGCCGCACGCAGTGCATTTTCCCTAATTAGTACTAGTTATCCCTCCTGACACGGGAATTAATTTTTCCCGTATGGCTGGCGCAAACAAATTATTCCCTAATTGTTCGGTCATAATTAAGCACGCCCGGTAGGTAGTTATAGCGGCGGCGGTGGCGGCTGGGGTGCGCGCTCCGCGCAGGGACTCTATTATTATAGTTATAGCGCATGAACGCCAGAATGGTCAGCTAGAACTAATCCTCATCACTGCAATCTATAGCGGCGCTTTGATCTCGCGCGCGCCCCGCTCACGGCCGGCTGCCGCGCCGCCAATGCTATTGCGCTAATTACGGACACGGGTCCCGCACCGCGGCGCGTCTACGCCTGTCTCTCCATCGCCGACGCAACTGCACAGCAGGCAGACGGAGGGGGCGTTGCTTCATGTTTCTCTCCGCCGTAGGGCGAGGACTTGTTTGGTTCTCTCATTGAGTGGGGGATGTGGTTTGTCCAAGGTACCTTTCAAACGCTGACCACATCATTATAGCCACCTGCTGCTACACACAGTAACCGCCGGCTGCGGTTGGCAAAGCGACTACACGATCTAGAATTGACTCATACGGATGCTGATGTATCTCCACGAGTGTATGAAGCCTTGCTGTCGTCTGCGCTTCCCAAATTTGTTTGTGTGATTCACGGAGGGAATGCGACTTTCAGAGTCAATTACCAAGCAGATCAGTGACCGATACCACATTTCCAACGCGCGTCCGATTCTGTCGGCGTTTGTTTTGGCAGCCAAGGTTCCTAAGAAACGCATTTGTCGTGACTTTCGACCCAGAGGTAGCTTGTTCGAATCTTGTTGGTGGAAGAAAATTCGTCGTCAGTTTTATCACCGACAATGGGATGAGAGGTAGTCAACTACCAGTAGTGGACTAAATTCCAAATATCTTCGCAGTGTTTTGTGGAGACCGCGTTGCCATACAGGGAGGTAGTTAAAAATGGCTCTAAGCACTATGGGACTTAACACCTGAGGTCATCAGTCACGTAGAATTAGAACTAACCTAAGGACATTACACACACCCATGCCCGAGGTAGGATTCGAACCTGCGACCGTAGAGCAGCAGCGCGGTTCCGGACTGCAGGGAGGCAGCTTGGGGCGAATTGACAGCGAAGCGGTGCGTTGTGCAGAAGATGTGGATGGAGATTCCTGGTTTTGTGCCAGGTGTGCACATCATTATTGGAATGCGTAGAGTTCCGTGTAACATCAAAACATGGCTTGGCTTCAGTGGTTACAGACGCCGACCACTTCACGCTCTTGGAAGCTAAAACCGAGTGAGAAGCATAGGAAAGTCTTCATACTTTTCCATGACCCTCGTGTAGGGGAGGCATGGTTGCGTAAACATATCAATGTGCTATAATAGTAATAGAAACCAAACGGTAAATCATTTGTCTACTGTCAGAACCATCCAACTGAACATAGACAGTTTCATTAAATTAACGTAGTATATTTCTTAATAAAGAGTATTGACAGACAAACATATTACCACAAAAACATAGCTGCAGTTTGTTAACGCATTAAAAAAATTAAAAAATGTAATGTTTTGTAAAAATTTTTCTCTAAAAGTAAGTAATAAAATAGATAAATATTTGACGCATCTTTCAATGACAATTGAAATTACGTACAGCAAATGAGGTGGCGATTCATAAGATGAACTTAAAAGCCTTCGAATTTAAAGAGTGCTAGAGGATATTTTCCGTTCATGTTTTCCATCATCATTCAAACACGCGTCAAATGTTTTTATAATTTATTTCACAAAACCTTTTTTTCGGGTTTTATTCAAGAAACATAAAATATCGGATTCCTATTTCTTTTCTTAGTTATCCCGATTACTCTGTTTTTTTTTTTTTTTTTTTTTTTTGCAAAATTAGACCTCACCCTGTTACCCTGTTAAATTTGACTCCCATTTCTGCATTTTCTACTATTCATTTGGCTGCGAAAATACAAAAATTCCTGTTAAAATTATTCTTCAAGATATTTTTTCTTAATTACATTTCAAGCAATAACAACTTCTTTTTTCTTTTTTAGAACTCACGCTGATCAGTTTTTCCAATTTCCACTCTCCGTCTGGCTATGAAAGTATCCGTTGTGTAGTTCCTAAGTAGTCTTTTTTTTCGCTCTGCTGACGGAAATTCGCAATTTAATCAGTAACGTATATGGATAGTACCTTTTTTTAGGCAGAATACTTTTACAATCAGTTAAATATTTGTAGCTACGGATGTAACACGACCTGTTAAACAACTAGACAGCTAGTCAAAATTCAGTGCCAGAAAATAAATCGATAAAAATAATTGATACTGCTGACAGTGATAATCCGTCGGAAGAAGACGTTCAGATTTCGGCCCTTTTGAAGCTATTCGGCAGGAGTAGGCTATGTGTCATCACCAAGTTTCACTCCGTTACAGACGCCTACACTTAGGTCGTGACAGAGCGGTTCTAGGCGCTACAGTCTGGAGCCGCGCGACCGCTACGGTCGCAGTTTTGAATCCTGCCTCGGGTATGGATGTGTGTGATGTCCTTAGGTTAGTTAGGTTTAAGTAGTTCTAAGTTCTAGGTGACTGATGACCTCAGATGTTAAGTCCCATAGTGCTCAGAGCCATCTGAACCTTTTTTTTTTTTTTAACTTAGGTCGTAAATGTTATACATCGTGACGAACAGAGCGATTATATTCGAAGGAAGGAAACCTTTACCGATTAGGTAGCTGAACCTAGCCCACGGATATTTCAACCGCCAATGCCATACGAATCTTTCTCTCTTTCGTGCGGCAGCTGTGACCCTTCTTTAGGCCGTTTTGATAAGTACAAATTTAATTCACTCGAAGTCGGTGTTACGCTATGACAAACCACTCAATTGCATAATTATAGTACATGTATGAGCCTCCTCTCACTATTGACAAATATATCTCAGCATCAAACTGTATAGATAAATGAGAGCAGTTTTCTAAACAGCATGCTTTTATCGAATACTTAACAGCTAGAATCTCTGTGTCTTGTTACTGTTGTTGTTGTTAATGATGTAATCTTGAATCAGAAGAGTGGCTGGGTGCAGTTCTCCATGCTATTCAATCTGCGTAGATCTTTTCATCTGTGCATAGCTACTGTAAGCTACATGCATTTGTACTTGCTTGCTGAGGTCAAGCCTTGGATTTGTCTACAGTTTTTATCCCCAAACTTCCCACTATTATCAAATCGACGATTCCTTGTTGCCTCAGAATGTGTCCTCTGAACCGCTCCCTCCTTGTAGTCAACTTACGCCGTTAAGTTTCTTTGCTCCATATTTGGTTCAGTACTTCTTCATGAATTACGCGATCAACACATCTAATCTTCAGTATTCGTCAGGAACGCCACATTTCAAAAACTTCATTTTTCTTTTTGTCTGAGGTGTTTATCGTAGACATTTCAGGCTACAATCCAGATAGATATATTAAGAAGAACCTTTCTAAAATTTAAATTTGTAAGTGATGTTAATAAATATCTCTTTTTCCAGAAATGCTTTTTGATGTTGTCAGCGGGTACTTTACATCCTCTCTATTTCGACCATCGTCACTTATTTTGCAGCATAAATAGCAAAACGCACCTACTACCTTTAATGTGTCGTTTCATAAACTACTTCCCACAGCATCACATAATTTGATTCGACTACATTCCATTATTCTTTCATTACTTTTATTCATCTTCATTTTACAATCCTTTGTCAAGACCACTCTCCATTCCGTTCATCTGATCTTTCATATCCTTTGCCGTTTCTCACAGAATTACAGTGTCGTCGCAAAAAATAGAATTTCAATTTCTTCTCCTTGTACTATATTTCATTTTATAAATTCCACCTTGGTTTCCTTTTCCGCTTGTTCAGTGTACAGACTGAACATGCTAAAAACCCTGTCTCACTCCCTTCTCAACTAAGGCTTCCCTTTCACGTCCTCCGACTTCCATAACTGCAGTTTGGTTTTTGTACAAGTTGTAAATAACCTTACGCTCCCTATGTTTTATCTCTGCTATCTGTAAGTCTTCATCCATTCGTGGTGAAATTCGACTTCAAGTACTTATACCACCAGGAGAAGATCCGCCCAGAAACTACACTGGTTTAATGATAGCTATCGGGGCACCACCTGTACAGACGCATATGCTGATTACAACGATGCTATTCTCCAACACATATCCCAGGAAACATTAAAGAGCCTGTAGCTGCTGATGAACGCCAAGCGTACAACCTATTTGCAACATTCGTCTTTTTCATCGTTCATCATTATCTTGTGCATAACTGTATTGGCTATATGCACACAAGCAGACAGATTTTCATACTCCCTGTTTCCTTTACACTCCCTCATATCGCACCACGAGCTTAACTCTCTTCTCTGAGTAGCGTAGCAGAAACACTTGTACCCTTTACAAGGAAATCTTTTCTATCATACAACCACCTTCCATAAATCTCTTCAGTAGCAGGAACTCCAGTTTGGAATATCTCCCTCGCTATATCAGAGTTATATGGCATCTTAGGCTACAAAAGACTGCCCATGTCATATCTAGAATGGCAGTGATAATGTTTGTTTTTGTTGTGTAAGCATACCATCCCTGTTTCTACAAAGTACACTCTCTTCCCAACATATATTCCTCATTCCCCGAAGTCCCTTGCTACCGAAATCTATCTGAATGTCTCTCCCTCAGGATTCACAATGTCATAAACTCTCGTTTTGGTACTCCCCTTCTACTGTCACTATAATTATTATTATTAGCCCAGAATGAATTTTCTCTCTGCGGCGGAGTGTACACTGATATTAAAATTCCTGACAGTTCCTTTCAAGACACTGTCCATTCCTTTCAACTGCTCTTCCAAGTCCTTTGCTGTCTCTGACAGAATTACAATGTCATCGGCGAACCTCACAGTTTTTATTTCTTCTCCATGGATTTTAATACCTACTCCGAATTTTTCTTTTGTTTCCTTTACTGCTTGCTCAATATACAGATTGAATAACATCGGGGAGAGGCTACAACCCTGTCTTACTCCCTTCCCAACCACTGCTTCCCTTTCATGTCCCTCGACTCTTATAACTGCCATCTGCTTTCTGTACAAATTGTAAATAGCCTTTCGCTCCCTGTATTTTACCCCTGACACCTTCAGAATTTGAAAGAGAGTATTCCAATCAACATTGTCAAAAGCTTTCTCTAAGTCTACAAATGCTAGAAACGTAGGTTTGCCTTTCCTTAATCTTTCTTCTAAGATAAGTCGTAGGGTCAGTATTGCCTCACGTGTTCCAACATTTCTACGGAATCCAAACTGATCTTCCCCGAGGTCGGCTTCTATCAGTTTTTCCATTCGTCTGTAAAGAATTCGCGTTAGTATTTTGCAGCTGTGACTTATTAAACTGATAGTTCGGTAATTTTCACATCTGTCAAGACCTGATTTCCTTTGGATTGGAATTATTATATTCTTCTTGAAGTCTGAGGGTATTTCGCCTGTCTCACACATCTTGCTCACCAGATGGTAGAGTTTTGTTAGGACTGGCTCTCCCAAGGCTGTCAATAGTTCTAATGGAATGTTGTTTACTCCGGGGGCCTTGTTTCGACTCAGGTCTTTCAGTGCTCTGTCAAACTCTTCACGCAGTATCTTATCTTCCATTTCGTCTTCATCTACATCCTCTTCCATTTCCATAATATTGTCCTCAAGCACATCGCCCTTGTATAAACCCTATATATACTCCTTCAACCTTTCTGCCTTCCCTTCTTTGCTTAGAACTGGGTTGCCATCTGAGCTCTTGATATTCATACAAGTGGTTCTCCTTTCTCCAAAGGTCTCTTTAATTTTCCTGGCACCTAAATTATCCTGAGGACAAACACTCACACCCATGCCCGAGGGAGGACTCGAACCTCCGCCGGCACCAGACGCACAGTCCATGACTGCAGCGCCAGACCGCTCGGCTAATCCCGCGCGGCAATGAATATGCATCGTGGCATTAAGGTAAAGGAATTCCATAAACTCTCTTTTTATTTCAGGTGCTACAACCACAAATTTAGTAAAAGATTTTCCACCTTCATGTTATGTGAATGTCGTATGGCATTGTTGCCTCGGATATCTCCTGTGGTGAGTTCAGTGCGCACACTGGTCCTTTACCTTGAGGGTACGTTACTGTTGTGCCATTACGTGTATTTGTACAGCATAGATGAGTGTTTATGTATTTAATAACGATAGCGAAATAAGCGCGAGTGTGACACACAGTGCCGGCGAACAGCCTCCTCCTAGCACAAAGGGACCGTCGAACTGAACGTTTGGTTTGGAATGTAATCCAGGACTTTGGCGCAGGAACTTAACGCCGCCGTTCTCCTCCCCTTGGCCGTCAAATGTTGGCAGTCAGAATTTCATCCGCCTCCAAGGTTCGAACATGCTTGCTCCCGATTCGACAGCCGCCAACTCCTAGGCGTGCGTTAGCGACTTCGGGTACGAAGGCAAGTAGCTGTATAATGATCAGTCGTACATTTCACACGATCACCTAACTTCGGCGAATTGCCATTTTGTATGTGCTTACTCTTATCCTCGTTATTTTGCGCACTCGCCCGTTGTGGGTGTATACAACGTACGTGTATACGGCAGCACTTATACAGGGTGAGTCACCTAACATTACCGCTGGATATATTTCGTAAACCACATCAAATACTGACGAATCGATTCCACAGACCGAACGTGAGGAGAGGGGCTAGTGTAATTGGTTAATACAAACCATACAAAAATGCACGGAAGTATGTTTTTAAACACAAACCTACGTTTTTTTAATGGAACCCCGTTAGTTTTGTTAGCACATCTGAACATATAAACAAATACGTAATCAGTGCCGTTTGTTGCATTGTAAAATGTTAATTACATCCGGAGATATTGTAACCTAAAGTTGACGCTTGAGTACCACTCCTCCGCTGTTCGATCGTGTGTATCGGAGAGCACCGAATTACGTAGGGATCCAAAAGGAACGGTGATGGACCTTAGGCACAGAAGAGACTGGAACAGCACATTACGTCCACATGCTAACACCTTTTTATTGGTCTTTTTCACTGACGCACATGTACATTACCATGAGGGGTGAGGTACACGTACACACGTGGTTTCCGTTTTCAATTACGGAGTGGAATAGAGTGTGTCCCGACATGTCAGGCCAATAGATGTTCAATGTGGTGGCCATCATTTGCTGCACACAATTGCAATCTCTGGCGTAATGAATGTCGTACACGCCGCAGTACGTCTGGTGTAATGTCGCCGCAGGCTGCCACAATACGTTGTTTCATCTCCTCTGGGGTTGTAGGCACATCACGGTACACATTCTCCTTTAACGTACCCCACAGAAAGAAGTCCAGAGGTGTAAGATCAGGAGAACGGGCTGGCCAATTTATGCGTCATCCACGTCCTATGAAATGCCCGTAGAACATCTTGTCAAGGGTCAGCCTAGTGTTAATTGCGGAATGTGCAGGTGCACCATCATGCTGATACCACATACGTCGACGCGTTTCCAGTGGGACATTTTCGAGCAACGTTGGCAGATCATTCTGTAGGAACGCGATGTATGTTGCAGCTGTTTGGGCCCCTGCAATGAAGTGAGGACCAATGAGGTAGTCGCCAATGATTCCGCACCATACATTTACAGTCCACGGTCGCTGTCGCTCTACCTGTCTGAGCCAGCGAGGATTGTCCACGGACCAGTAATGCATGTTCCGTAGATTCACTGCCCCGTGGTTTGTGAAACCCGCTTCATCGGTGAACAGGTATAACTGCAACGCATTCTCTGTTAATGCCCATTGACAGAATTGCACTCGATGATTAAAGTCATCACCATGTAATTGCTGATGTAGCGACACATGAAACGGGTGAAAGCGGTGACGATGCAGTATGCGCATGACACTACTTTGACTCAGTCCACCGGCTCTCGCAATGCCCCGTGTACTCATGTGTGGGTTCATGGTAACAGCAGCTAACACACCAACTGCACCCGCTTCTCCTGTGACGGGCCTGTTACGGACCCGTTTGCGTGCTACGACCATACCTGTTGCATACAGTTGGTGGTAGATGTTTTGCAATGTGCGGCACGTTGGATGCTCTCTGTCCGGGTACCGTTCTGCATACACCCTGCAGGCTTCAGCTGCATTTCGTCGACACTCGCCATAGATGAGTATCATCTCCGCCTTTTCAGAGTTCGAATACACCATGGTCACAGTTCCTACAACACTACACTATAACAGACGTCTGGTAACACGGTGTACTACAGTTGGTCTGCGTGCCGAGACGAATGCAGAATAACAATAGCAGCAAGCGCTACATGCGGACACTGCGACAGCTAGACCAAATCACAACAGTGCACTACAGCCACACTCGTAAACACGATCGTCATCGTAAACATGTCCCTGCAGATGCTGCTCGCCGACCGTGGCCCGTGTTTGTTACAACACGCAACTGAACGTCGGAGGTTTCAAGCGTCAACTTTAGGTTACAATATCTCCGGATGTAATTAACATTTTACAATGCAACAAACGGCACTGATTACGTATTTGTTTGTATGTTCAGATGTGCTAGCAAAACTAACGGGGTTCCATTTAAAAAACGTAGGTTTGTGTTAAAAAACATACTTCCGTGCATTTTTGTATGGTTTGTATTAAACAATTACACTAGCCCCTCTCCTCACGTTCGGTCTGTGGAATCGGTTCGTCAGTATTTGATGTGGTTTACGAAATATATCCAGCGGTAACGTTAGGTGACTCACCCTGTATATTCAAACGACAGACCTGCTCTGTGCACACCCTCGCCAAAACATAGAGCGACTGTGCAATATTACTTGGAAGTGGCAATCGCCGAAATCAGCTGATTGTTTGAAATAGGTGACTGTGATCATAATGGAGCCAAGATGAAAAATGAAAATGTGTTTTTCCAAAGAAAATCGTCGCTTGCACCGGGAAAATGAGTACTTCAGGATGATGCAGTCTACAACAGCCAGTTGCAGTATTTAAATTGAAGTGGTCGGCAGAAAAAGTAACGATTAATCTGAACGTACTTGCTGCTCGAATGCTTCGCATGCTGGTAAGGTGTAGTTTTCCATGTTGTGCCATTTGCGTTTTTGTCTTTTTATGTAACGAAACCTATAAAACGCAATTACTCAAAACACGCTCTTGAGGGTTAGCACTTTCTTCCGACGACGGCTCCAATTGGACAGTCGGTGCTCAACCGCTGCTTTGTAACTTTGTGAAACCTTCTACCTTTGAGCTTCTAAATCTGTAAAGTTCATGTTCGTGTTTCTAATTACGATTGTAACATTGAAAACGTGTTTGCAATGCTATCTTTATACTATAGCTTTTCTGAAATGATCTGATATATTCTACGCTCCAATGTGACATTGGAACTATCTACCGTACTGCACAAGTTATTGTTTGCCTATTCTGTGAAACTTCATTGCGTTGGACTGGAAACTGTAATTTTCAGCCTGTTCTCTGACTTTAATAATTAATGCACTGAACATGAAAAGTAACTGTTCGTGACAAATATTACTCAGCAACTTGTCCTACAATAATTAAGACTTTATAATCTTCACTATCCTATAGAACAATCACGTGCTGTTACTGATACTGGTAGTACGTTGAAACTGCATACCAATAGATAAATGTTTCCTGTTCGCTAAACACGCCAAAGCACGATTCATCGTGATCGTGGTGTTACTGGTACCTACGCAATAAACATCTGGTCTGCCTGCAATAGTCCTTCTAATCAATCACTTTGATGCACGTTGAACTAAAATAAATCACGCTGCTTTTTGCAATGCGCTGCTATGCAAGGCTTATTAAATAATCATGCTGTGTGCAAAGCGTGTATAAAGATTTAAGAAATTAATCACGCGGCTGTGCAACTCCTGTCAGAATGGTCATCCTACTTATGCTTTCAGTCGTTAAAGGGAAATATATAAATTCGGGGTGAAGGAAATCAAATCCTATTTACTTCCTATATTTTAACGAAGTAAACATGGTTGGTTGAAAGCTGATATTTCAAAATGACTACATGTCTCTTTGAAACAATGTTGACACTAACCATGACTTGAACACAAGCATCGAAACGGAAAATTATATTTACGCAGTTAACAGCTGTGATAAGATATTATCTGTAAAGTAGGTGCATTTAAGAAAGTGAAGTATGATGTGACGATTTCCTAACACATGCATGATAATCGAGAAAAAACTATCCACAAAATGTTTTATTAACCGTGACTTGATCTCAACGTAATAACTTTCTAAATGAATAGTTTGCCCTAAGCATCTTGGGCAAATGTTAGCGATCTTAACAGTTGCAAAAGTTATGATACACATTACCTCACTTCATACATTCCGACACGGAAAAACAGCTCCTCAAGAATCAGTCTTCACATACCGTCATTGCCAACACTACAAGTGAGTAGCAAGGCAAGCAAGACGCAAGAGACCGCACGTACAGGCAACAAGCTTAATCTGGTTGACAAAGTAATTTATTCCATCCATTTGTTCAGGTGTAAAACTCCCTGTGGCAAAGATTAGGAAGGTTACTGTTCTCATCATAGAGAGGCCTTACAAGGTTTCTGTTTGAATGTATATGGCCGAGCGGTTCTAGGCGCTACAGTCTGGAACCGCGCGACCGCTACGGTCGCAGGTTCGAATCCTGTCTCGGGCATGAACGTGTGTGATGTCCTTAGGTTAGTTAGGTTTAAGTAGTTCTAAGTTCTAGGGGACTAATGACCTCAGATGTTAAGTCTCATAGTGCTCAGAGCCATTTGAACCATTTGTATGCACAGGTATGTAACCATACGTTGCGTACACACCTGCGCGAAGGGCTAAATTGTGCAACGTTTTTATCGAATTTCTTCAAAAACCGATACGCCACCTGTCAGGATCCGAGGAACGAGAGGAGCGTCACCAGCCGTGGGAGGCCGCATAGCTGCCTGCTTGTTACTAGTTCTCGCGCAGGACTTACGTCGTACGCGACACATTGTATATCATCCAAATATTCCACTTCCAACATCTTTTCTTTCGCAAAAGTATCCTTGTTACCTAGTTCTTCATTTGAAAAGGGAGATATGAAAACAGCTTAAACTAAGCTAAAATGAAGTTGTGGTTCAGATATCCTTGTGATCACGAAATATAATTCATTCACCCTAGGACCAACACTTCATCAGTTCAAGTCTATTTACCATAAGCGAAGTAAAATATCACTCTTGAGCTGATTTTCCATGCTGAACATTTATACAATGTCTATCAGGACAACAAAATAACTCTCTGGTACATCTGTTGTGATGTGATAAACCGCGTCTTACTCTAAGAGTTAGCTAGAGTACCATCCTTGGCACCCTCGTGATGGGACCGTTTTTATAGCCTCTCAGCAGGGTGCCATACGACGCTTAGTGGGGAATGGTTTTTTGTAACTGGAAAACAGGCTCGTGGTTTTGACCATGGGCGTAAAAACAGTGACGGGGGAAGCAACTGACGGTCATTTCATTCACGCGAAAGCAATTTCACAGCGGGTTATCTTTATGACCAAACGCCGGAATAGGCGAATGGCTGGTTTCCAACGCGTTAACTGTCTTCGCTGTATAATGAAGTGAGAGCATATAAACCGAGCCAGCTCCACACCCAGCGACGCAGTGATCCCCCATATCGAACGCTATTGGGACAACTCGTCGTTTCTGAAGTGCAAATTGAGCAAGACTTATCAAATTTGCATATTTGTCTTCAATGCTGCCTTTAGATTTGACGCAGAGCGCCCAATGCTTGTGGAAGGCAACAGGTATGAACATACTGTACCAGAACGAAATTTTCACTCTGCAGCGAAGTGTGCGCTGATATGAAACTTCCTGGCAGATTAAAACTGTGCTCCGAACCGAGACTCGTACTCGAGACCTTTGTGAAGTTTGGAAGGTAGGAGACGAGGTACTGGTGGAAGTGAATCAGCGAGTCGTGCTTGGGTAGAGCAGTCGGCACTGTGTGTCACACTCGCGCTTATTTATGCATCGGTCCCGAGTTCGAGTCTCGGTGCCGCACACAGTTTAAATCTGCCAGGAACTTTCAGTTTTAGTTTTAATAGTAACGGGTTTACGACATAGTGCTCATTAGAACTGACGTCGGTACACTCTTAGTGTAGTGTCACAAAAGTGAGGTTTGGTTATGTACTGTGCGACCGAACCGCCGAATCTTTCCATCAGTAAATGGGGTATGTTCTCAACTGACTCGGTTGTTTTAACCCCCTCCACTGACGGAATGACCCGTTTCCTAATTCCGTATGTATAAAGCCATTACGGACTTGTAGCTGTCACGCCTTTGCGCTTACTGCTACGTATTTTAACCGTGAATAGCTCAGTCCTAATGGTAAGAGGTAGTAGTGAATTCACGTTGTTAATCTTTGAATACAGCACAGCTGCCACAAGCTCAGCTCACTTTTACTCCACTCCTACCCTCGCCATCGCACCACATTAACTAGGTGCTACATGGACCTTGCTAAATTCACTTGCGTATACATTTTTGACCGTTACTCGCCAGTATTTACCTAATGATTAGTACACTCCTAACCGAACTATTTCCCAAAGAGCTGTGATGATTGAATGGGTTCGATCCACGGCCTACAGTGCCCTACAGTTCACACGGTAACACTGCCTACCTGGCCCACTTAACTTGGTAGTGAGCTTATGTATCCAATCACCACTGCTAACAGCAGTGGATAATCCTATCAGCACGACGAGAGCAGCAGACTTACCGTCGAATCCTCCTGAAAATACTTATGACTACGGTCGCCAGCTCTGAAGGAGCAAAAGAATAAATCAATTTTTGGCTCGTTTCAAAGTGAAACGGCTTGAGTTGAATTTAAACTTAATTCTGAATATTACTATTTCTGATCATTCTAGGTGATTCTACAAAGCAAATACTCTCTCAATTTCTGTGAGTTGGCTTGGTAATTACTACCAAGACAATTTATGCAACTTAGGTTAACAAAATTCTATCCTTCACTTATTTAATGATTTTGGATATTACTCTTTGGACAATTGATATAGAATTTGTTAAGTGACTTTACTTGAAAGGTTACTCAGAAAAATTTATGTAACTATAAATAGGCGACTCATTCTGGTGTGACCATTGCTCTTTTCAACATTCTTATACGCTAAAGTATTCTACAACCAAAAGAATTGTAAATGAAAGAGGCGATGGTGGCCTCAGTCTGATTTCACTATTGTATGTTTGAGGTTACTACACTTTACAATGAACAACATGCGTCGTAATTTTACTCATTACTATATTCTGTACTCTGCACTTTCATAAAAGAAAACTGGTATTCTCCTTTTACATGTATACAAAGTTCGGCTTAACAATTGCAAGCAGTCTTGCCTTAGGTAGACGTGTCGGTGCTGGTGGTGAGACGCATGTGGCTAACGCAGCTCTTCACGCCTCATGCCCTTAATGGCGGCTGGAACTACGAGCTGTAGCACTCGTATAAGCTACTGCACGTCCGCCATAAAATCTGGGCGCAGGAACTCTTACAATCAGCCCCAGTGGCATAGAGACGGCTTCGACAACCATTCGTCGCGTTCTACTCCACAAACGGCGACGATATTCGCCTCTTCGCTGTTGCACAATCACTTTTGCGTGAGCACAGTTACGCACGTCCGATCACGTCAACACTCCCCAGGCCAATCCATTGTTCAGTCCCTGTGTCTCCAGCTACCCCTAGCTACGCTCGTATCACCAAGAGTGGGGGCGTTCCCCTACCACCTTTTCACCGAAATCATTTAGTATTTAAGAATATTTATATTTATTACCCTGGAGTTCATACCAGTCATAATGATTTACTACTAGCGCTTTACAACATTAAATTATACAGTAATAACTTATAATTACCAAGAAAAAGAATACATTTGACTCCGAGAGCTTAGTGCATTGTCTGACAGGTAGCGCTTATTCCCAGTTTCGCCAATAGATGGCATCAGGGTGCACTCCCTGGCAGTCTCACACCAGCGCGCCCGTTTCCGACGCGCGGGCTCCAAATTACTGTCAGCCCACCATCATTTCAGTTCCGTTACAACTGGCTTTCTCAGTTCCAGGTCCTTCATTAGGTTGGTACGTCCACTTCTTCTCAGCTGGCCGCGGTGGTCTCGCGGTTCTAGGCGCTACAGTCCGGAACCGTGCGACCGCTACGGTCGCAGGTTCGACTCCTGCCTCGGGCATGGATGTGTGTGATGCCCTTAGGTTAGTTAGGTTTAAGTAGTTCTAAGTTCTAGGGGACTAATGACCACAGCAGTTGAGTCCCATAGTGCTCAGAGCCATTTGAACCATTTTGAACTTCTCAACACTGTCCCACAGAGCGCTAAATCATGTATTGTAGGAACCCATGTTGTAGGTCAGCTGGTAACTCCAGATTCTAGCACTGACCTGCGATATGGACTCCTTCAGTCCACTATTTTAGAGCCTAGAATAGAGGATACACCACTAGATGTTACGATCTAGATGAGAAGAAGAAAGTGCTGCTGGTCTTCTTGTCATAACAGCAAAGCTACCTTCCAGAGAATATATCTTCTCAGTTGTACGACGTTGAGTACACTTATTGACAAGTTACGATGAGTCATTCGTACTATGAGACACACTATTCATTTTCGTTTAATTTAAATATATTTATTACACTGTGCTGACAAATACATCTTAGAGTAATTGAAACAGGTAAATAAACCGGAGCGGACCCTCTGTACATCTGAGCCGAGGTATTTCCTACGTGTGCTGCCACACTTCCACGAAAGATTTACTCATCTTCTGCTGTATTTAGGCGTTCTGCGGAACGTCCAGGGCACGTCTGTCCTGTAGAAGATCGCACCCAGGCCGGCTTTGTCCGCTCAATGAAAAGCCAGAGATTGCAGTTTTCTTGTTTCCAACTCGTTACCTTACAAAATAATTGAAACTGAACAGAAAGAAGTATTAAACAGAAGAAACACTCATATTAAAATGGTCAATAGGTGTAGGACATGGGGACGCAGCATGTTATCTTGGACTGACAATTATCGACCCGTATATCTCCCATTAATCTCCTGTTGATTGCAGTGTGGTTTTGGATAAGATGAATATTACATGGTAGTTTGTTGCATGAGGCAAGCTACAGGCAATCGTAGGGGAACACTTCCCATTCATGTTGTACGGGTTATCTGTGATGGAGCACGATCTGAAAATAACTGCATAAATATCCATGCAGATGTTGATAAGATTTCAAAGTGCGAAGTTTGGCAACGTGTTTAAAATCAGAAATCGAAAATTGTGCCCTACACAAAACATAGGAAATTTGTATTCTATGACTAAAATGTAAGTGCCGCAATTGGGTTCTGTCGAGTTATGTAAATTTTTAGCCGTAATTTTTTGTATAGATGCGAAATGGAATGATCGCATGGACTCTCAAGGGAACATTCCCAAGTGTTAATAAACGATCTTCATGCTACTTGGCGGTTCTGTCGGAGGCGCAAAATAATGCAGTACGTAAGTTTTTGTTTGTGCCCAATTTCACTTAATGGGTAACACATCCTGAAAGGTAATTTGGCATTTTAGATTTAGGAGGAATAACTTCGAAACGATGATATGAAGGGCTCGGAGAGATATAGTCATAAGCCACAACTTTCACGAAATTGAGTTTTTCATGTTGCGGCATTCTTAACAATGTCTTCTTCACAATGTGTTGAAAAAGTTCTATTTTACTGCAACAGATGGAAGGCTATGATGGAGTGCAGTTCTATGCTGTGCCATCTGGTAGTAGTTTCAGAAGATACATAGTCACAAGCCACGGCAAGATGGCAGGTGGGTCAGGAACGTCTGAAGCGTCTTAGGGTCTTCAACGCATATTTGACACAGACAGTAGTGGAAGTGAAGAGCTTTACCCTTTGGATCCTGTCAGTGATGAATCTTGGCATCCATCGACCAGCAGTTCCAGCTCAGATGATGTTTCGGTAAGTATATAAAACGGTTTATTTCTGGCGATTAATTTTCTGTGGCTTGTGACTTTGTTTCTCTCAACATTGCCAACGCATTTGACAGCCATCCTGTGTGTTAATGATGAAACTTGATGGGCACATTTATATTACTGCTTAATGGTGCAATAATGTAGTTTCAAAGGCAAAAGATGTGTAAAAAATATTTTCTCATTAATGTGATTTTAGCGAAATTTTATGTTTTGTGTGGCTTATGACTATATCTCACACAAATTCTTAGACTATTTTGCTCTTCATATTATAGCTTGAAATAAGTAGAATAAATGAAGAATCACCCGAAAAACCAAAGCCTTCACGGAAAAGAAAGCGAAATATTGATCAGTGGAAGATAAATAAAGCAAAACGTCGACGAAATGCTGGTTAGCAGTATAAGTCTTTAAAAACCCACAAGACTGTTCAGGCTGCTACTAAAGGAAGTCCCTGTACTTGTTTAAATAAATGCTTCACAAAACTGCTTGGAGAGGAAGAAAACATTTTTCATTCATTTTGGGACATAGGAAACTTTAACGCCCAGAATACTTACCTGATGAGCTGTATGAAAATGAAACCGAAAAAGCGGAGGTTTCTTTATTTAAATAAAAATGGTTTGATATTTTGCCTATTTATTTCATTTTGTTATATTTGTCATAATTTCTTTCTGAGCTATCCAAAAATGGCTTCCAAGAAAATATCATCCAGGGATGTTACATTTTCTTATAATGTGAGGGTATGCGGAATAGAAGTCATGATCTGCAAGGGAGCTTCCCTAAGGGTTCATGGCTTACAGATACATGCATGAAGAGTGAGGAATTTGCAACATCAAATGAAGCAGGGATTTGCAGTGCCAAAAGAAGGTGGAAGAGGTATGTGTGTTACTCTGTGCTATAAGTTAGGGATGTACTCAAACTGAGTACTATACAAATATTTCTATTAGGAAGAGGATGTAAGCTCATCTTTTTTTTCTTTCAGGAAAATATGGAAACTACCCACATAAATTTCAAGACGAAGCGGTACAAAGTGTTAGAGAATTTCTCAACGCCATACCGAAATATGTCATTACAGTAGGCAACAGAACCGCAATAAAGTGTATTTGGATTGTGATCTCACAACTGCTTCCTTATTTCGAGATAAATACTCAGAATACTGCAAGGAAAAGCAGGTTCCTGCAGTATCTGAAAGTAAATTCAGAGAAATTTTCGTATCTGAATTTAACATAGGCTTCAAATTACCAAAAAGAGACACCTGTTCAAAATGTGATGGATTTCTAATTGCAATAAATAACCCAGAATTATGTGCAGAAGAAGTCACAGAAAAGAAACAACAATATGAACGGCATCTCAAAAAAGCTGACAGAGGACAAAATATGATTGCGTCTTTAACTGCTCTGGCTAAAGAAAATTCTAAAGAGCATCATGTGATAGCAATGGATATGCAGCAAACGTTCCCCACACCTAAACTAACAGTTGGTCCAGCATTTTACAAGAGGAAAATATGGACATATGGTATCCATGACTGTGGATCAAATAAGGGTTATATGTTTCTGTGGAGCGAGGAAGATGGAGGACGGGGTTCAGATGAGGTTGGGAGCTGCTTATTGAAGTACTTGGAGATAACTAATCCTCAGACAAAACATCTCCACATAATCACAGACAACTGCAAGGGTCAGACAAAGAATTGGACTATTATTGCTTTGGAAAGGTCCCTTGTTGCTACCAAAAGATTTGATTCTGTCCAGCATTACTTCCCTGTGGTAGGTCGCACCATGCTACCTTGCAATCGTGATTTTGGTCGCATTGAACGGTATGCAAGAAACAGACGTCCAATAGTGAACACTCCAGATGAATGGGCAGAAGTAATAAAATGTGCGAGTCCAAAACATTTCATTGTAACTAAAATGGAAAGAGAAGACTTCAGAAGTTTGGAAAGCCTGAAGACATTGATCTCAAAGCGTACAGAATCCACGTCTGGAGATCCCCACCATTTCAATGAAGCTACTCAATTTGAGTCTGAAGATCCCTTCAAGCTAAGTGTAAAGCACTCTTATTCAGACATAGGAGCTTTCATGTCAGTGGATATTCATGTCAAAAAGAAAGGAAGGCTAGTCGAACCAAATCCATATCAGCTGCCAATAAAGTACAGAAAGCCACTACCAATTAACCAGAAAAAAATTGATGATGTACTGTCTCTTATGCCATACATACCTGAAGCAAATAAAGATTTCTTTCGGTCATGTACTGGAAATAACGTGTACAATGATGAGGTAGAGGAACTTCCTTGATGTAACTGTATCAATGAAAAAGTAATTTATACATCTCAGATACCTGATCTGTATATATTAATGTGTAAAAATTATATATTCTGCTTGCTGTGTAAGAGTAGTTAAAATAAATCCTTACAAATTCATACTTTATGTTTTAAACAATTTTTTGGGAGATATAGTCATAAGCCACCATTGACTACATCTTAATTAGAATCATTCTAAAATTAATATTTTATAGCATGCAGAGAGTTGACTATTTAACAACATGCCTCGCAAGTATTAAGCAAGTGTTTACAGTAGAAATAAAGTTTCTATTTTGTATTAAACATTTTCAGACCTCCGTGGAACTTTAAACTCCCTGTATCTCAAAACTAGTTCGATGTGGCTTGTGACTATATCTCTCCGACCCCTTCATATATAAAAATTGTTTTTCATACAAAAGTTGACATGTAATTAACGTCATCACCTTTTGTAATAATTTGAAATTTTGGAAAATGAAAACTTTTGATACAATATAGGTTAAAGAAGCTTTCAAGCCACATACATGCCTGTGTACAAAACTGGATCCTGAAATACCATATTTGGAGAGCAAACTGTACACAATGCGCTGTCAGAGTATTTTCAACATACAAAATTAAAATATCTAAACATTCATGAATATTCTAATTATTTATTTTACTTATATTTGTTTTATGTTTTGTATTGTTATTATAGGTTTTACATTCATGGTCTCTTTATATCCGGCTGCTGTACCAGTGTCCTCGATATAATACCAGAAATAAAGCTTTCATCTCCTGTTGATTGCAGTGTGGTTTTGGATAAGATTAATATCACATGATAGTTTGTTGCAGAGTCGTATGACAAATGTAGGACGAGAGGGAGAAAGATTTAGTACAGCGGTAAGGTACAGCCAACACGCTGAAGGTATCCGATCCAGTATTGAAGTTATGGAATGATGATAGCTCATTATCTTTGCTTTCGAAGTACACAGTTTACATTGTATCGCGCTGTGTTGTCATGTATTTCTGGGCTCGAACCACCTGCGTACGCGTCCTGCGCGCTCCCTGTGGACATAATGGATGTGAGCCGCGCGCATGCGCCCTAATGAATTGCCCCAACGCCAGCAGGTGGCGCTATACGTCCCACCCGAGGCTATCTCCTCCGTGACAATTTCAGCAGAAACTTTTTCTGCTTCTCTGCCAACTCCTGAAATGGTCTCATTTCTCTCGGCTGCCGCCCCAGAGATCTAGATCTTTTGTCTGTCCAGACATTCATTAAGGTGCAGTACAAAATACTGTTAATTTTTCACACCTCGGCGCTTCTGTGAGCTTAGGCGAAGATTCACAAAGGGCGGTGAAAAACCTTCTGCAGCCGCCCCCCCCTCCCACCCCCCCCCCCCCCCCACCAACGCTTTCTGTCCCTCAGCCTGTCGCCAGCTTTGCTTTTCGGAACGCTGAAAACGCAGAAATTCTCTTTTGGGTCCACAAAGGGTAATTGCCTCGAATAATCCTCGTTTATGAAAGCGGCTTCTTAATTAGTTAGGTCACATTTCTTCGCTTTTTGGAGAAAAGTTCCAGTTTGTCGGAACACTTGACAGTCTGGAAGTGGACCGACAAACCGGCCAATGGCTGAAGTTGGAAAATTCATAACTGGATTTCCAGACTACGTGTCTCTGACTTGTACGGAAACTTTTGGGCTGCGAGAATTTTAAGCAATTTTCTGTCTTTTTCTCAGACCACTTTTAATTTCATTTGACGGAGTCGTGCGTGAATTATGTCCCATTAAGCAGTTCTTCAGTTCTTCATATAGTCTATGTAATCCACGTGTGAGGTTAATAGATTTTGTCCTTCTTTCTGTTTTATAGAAGGTACATTTATTTTGCGTTACTTACGGTAATGAATGGATGTTCTAATCAGTGCTGAAGGTAGCACAGAGAGGTTTTATCAGTAACAAGCATTGTGTTACAGTATTTCACTTTTAGGGGTTGTAACACGAAATATTTTCGTCACATTGGCTGTGACAAGTTCTGTAACGTTACACAGGAAGAATATTTATCTCACTAACTTAATTTCTTAAAGAATCCTTTTCTTATCTCCCCTTCGTAGGTCTGTTAAATGTGAATAGAATAGCATTTTATTTGACTACGTTCTTCATACGAAAGAATCATATCATCCACAAAGTCAACATAATTCGAAGAACGGTTTAAAATAATGTGTGTTAGAAACTGTACTACAATCTCATCCTGAGAGTGGCTTCTAGGTGACAAAAGAAATCGTATATCATTTGGAAAAATTAACGCCAAAGCCGGCGGGTGTGGCCGAGCGGTTCTAGGCGCTTCAGTCTGGAACCGCGCGACCGCTACGGTCGCAGGTTCGAATCCTGCCTCGGGCATGGATGTGTGTGTTGTCCTTAGGTTGGTTACGTTTAAGTAGTTCTAAGGTCTAGGGGATTGATGACCTCAGATGTTGAGTCCCATAGTGCTCAGAGCCATTTGAACCATTTTTTTTAATTAACTCCAAACCCAGGTAGTTTAGAGGAATTGCGTAAAAGAAATTGGCATAAATAAGCAAGAAATGAGAGACAGAACAAAATACAGACACAAAATTAAAAGTTCAGAAGTTTTCCAAGATTTAACCGTTCGAAAAAGAATAGGAAGAAATTATACAGAAGAAGATAGAAAAAGTGAACAGAAGATGGACTAGTGGAGAAAGCGTAAAACTTAGTACTTCACGCGTGATGGTTAGCTAGCTCTTGGCCTAAGAAGAAGAAGAAGAAGAAGGAGAAGGAGGAGGAGGAGGAGGAGGGGGAGGGGGCGAGGAGGTATTCTTTTAAGAAATCTTTGAGTGATCATTAATTGTTAATGGTTCCACCATTAGTTTGTGAAATCCTACTACTTTTCTATGGTCAACAGATTAAGCTGACGCCGTATGTCCACGTTCCTGATTTTACCTTATTTCGTAATATCTTTAACAGACCAGCAAAATTTTCATTTGTGCGGCTTGGAGTCTCCTTTCGTTTTTACTTTTGATTACCGCTATTAACTCGGCAGCTTGTTGCAGCCATTATTTTGTAAATTTACGAAAGATTTCAGTGCTCCGATACTTCTCACTCACTACTTCTGGAGTGTACATAAGAAACAAGCAGCGTTCCCACAGTTAACTTGTCGCGTGCGTACGGACCTGGTTGTGGTGATGGTTGCTTTCTAGCGTTGGAGTGATGGGGGTGGTCTGTTGGTTTCTGGTGAGGGGGTGACGGGTGGTGGTAGTGACGGTGGAAGAGCGAAACAGCTGAACGTCGACGCGCCTTCATATTCAATCTACGCCCTTGCACCGCCGCGCTCCGTTAATATGCGTGCCCCTAAATATTTCCCGCCAACATTGATTTATCGCTTTTTTGATTGGCTCTAGCCCTCTGGGGCGTCTGTCGATTGGCTCTAGCCCTCTGGGGCGTCTGTCGATTGGCTTGTCTCCTGTCCCGATTGTTGCTGTCCTTTTCGGCAACCGCTTCGGAGGCCAACGTGTAGCCTGATATCCTATACATACACTGTAACCTCTTTCTGTGATATAGTTCACGTTCGTGTGAGCAAAAACACACTTAAGTAAAATATTTTGCATTTGGTTGAGATCTCAACACAATCGCTGCTACAATAAGCAGATAGCTGTTGCTCTCCCTTCAAGTTCACTATCGAATAGAAAGATCTAATTACAGTTCGCTTATTACGCGATACAGTTTGCATTAAGTTGCACTCTCAGTTGTATTCCGAGATTTATTCTCCAAAACATTTTCTTACGTAACAGTTTTAATCATTATTATTTATTAATTATTAAACGTGGTATATTATTATCAATCCGCGCTGTACTGCCGTCGGTCCAAGTCGATTATGTTACGAGATTTGTTCCTTACTTTGGACTGGAAGAAGAACTCAGAAAAAGAAACGTATAATGCAGTTCTTCTGGTTTCCTAGTCTCTCCCTTTGTCAGTAAATGCTGCACTTGTCGTCTTATTAATAGCGACATATCTATCTCATGCTAAGCTGAACGTCAGTTTAAAATATTATTAAGAATTTAATTTTTTCTGTACTGCATATACACTTTTTTCTAAGGTAGTCCAATTTCATTAGTTTCATTTCACATACAGGAACAATTCGCACTGAATTTACTCGGGTAGTGACCTGAACGATTGACTCAATGTAGGTCTTCATTCCAGAATGAATGCTGCACTCTTCAGTGAACTATGTACTGGTGTGAAATTTCCTGGGAAATCTAACCCGGGACCTCAGCAAGGTTCCCTGTTAGAGTCCTGGAGCGACACATAGTTTTAATCTGGCACAAAGTGTTAGGTCACTATCGTTTTGAATTAACCATTCGTGAGCGGTGCCATGTGACCAGTTCGAAACAGGGATATAACGCAGCTTGGATGTAATTCAGGCGTCGAATTAATGATGACTGGTTTGGTACAGTGCCCAGCTAGAGTGTAACTTGGGGTAGAAATCCTTCTTGACCTCAGAAACTCAACACGCGCAGTTTCAACTCAACATGACAGCAACATCTGTGCTCCACTGACCAACTGTACGGTTTGTGGTGCAGGGAATATTTTGTACTAGACTCATTTATACTCCTTTGCAGTCCCTTCATACAATAAACATTATCCCCACCCTTCTGTTTAAGTCTGAACTTCTCTACCGTACCGTCAGTAGGGAATATCTATGCTGTATAAACAAATATGTTTCTTGAAACTTCCTGGCAGATTGTGTGCCGGACCGAGACTTGAAATCGGGACCTTTGCCTTTCGCGGGCAGGTGCTCTATCAACTGAGCTACCCAAGCACGACTCACGGCCCGTCCTCACAGCTTTACTTCTGCCAGTACCTCGTCTCCTACCTTCCAAACTTAACAGAAGCTCTCCTGCGAACCTTGCAGAACTAGGTACTGGCAGAAGTAAAGCTGTGCGGACAAGCCGTGAGTCGTGCTTGGGTAGCTCAGTTGGTAGAGCACTTGCCCGCGAAAGGCAAAGGTCCCGAGTTCGAGTCTCGGTCCGGCACACAGTTTTAATCTGCCAGGAGTTTCATATCAGCGCACACTCCGCTGCAGAGTGAAAATCTCATTCTGGTAATATGTTTCTTGTCTGATTTTGAAATTTGATCTCTGGTAATTTTTCAAAAGTCTCCTAGACACAATACTTTTTTCTTCCTACGTGCGATTCATAACCAAAACGGCAATAGGTACAATGGAAATCACACTCCACACGAGCGAAGAAAGCCCCAACAGTGATTTGGGGTTAAAGGAAACGCTTATCTCGTCTTCGATGTCATTGCACAATCACGGCAGAATACGACGCAAAGAGACACTAAAATACTAAAACAATATTTCAAAAAACTGAGTGAAAGCGTTACAAACATGCACCCTAATTTATGAACAGATTGCTGTCTCTTGTGTTAGGACAGTCCGACGACCCACAGTGTTTTATCAATGAGGCAATTTTTATCGAGTAAAAATATCGTGTCGTTTGAACATTCACCTTACCCAGATGATGTGGCACAGTATGAATTTTTTTATTTCCAAAAATTCGAATTGATTCCATATTTTTAGATTTCCAGAAGGTTTTCGAAACTGTTCCTCAAAAACGACTTCTAATCAAACTTCTTGCCTGTGGAGTATCGTTTCAGTTGTGGAAATGGATTGGTGATTTCCTGTCAGAAAGCTCAGAGTTCGTAGTAACTGACAGCAATATGCTGTTATTTGGCGTCTCATAGATATATCAGAAGATCAACAAATTGCAAAACGATTTAAACAAGATATCTTATGGTGCGAAAAGTGGCTTTGGACTCTAAATAATGAAAAGTGTGAAGCCCTCCACAATAGTACTAAAGGGTATACGCTATATTTCGGTTACAGGATAAATGACACAAATGTAAAGGCTGTAAATGTAACTAAGTACTTAGAGATTACAATTACGAATAACGTAAATTTGATCATATAGATAATGTTGTACGGAAAGACTGCGGTTTATTGCCAGAACGCTTAGAAAATGGAACAGGTCTACTAAAGAGATTGCTTACACTACGCTTGTCCGCGCTCTTCTGAAGAATTGCTGCGCGATGTAGGATCTGCATCAGATAAGATTGGCGGGAGACGTCGAAAACTATGAAAGAAGGTCAGCTCGTTTTTATTATAGCGAAATAGGGAAGAGAATGCTGTGGTAATGATACGCGAATTAGGGCACCAGTCATTAAAACAAATTAGATTTTTGTTCCGGCAGGATCTCCTCATGGAATTCAATCACCAACTCTGCCCCCAGAATGTGAAAACATTTTGTTGGCGCCCACCTACATAGTGAAGAATGATAACCATAATAAAATAAGAGAAATCAGTGCTCGCACAGAGACATTTTTCGTTCTTCCAACGCGTTGTTCGAGAGTCCTCAAGTCGGTCTGTCTTCCAGGCACTTAATTGTAAATTACAGAGTAATCATGTAGATGTACTTTATTTAGTTTCCTGGACTATTTTGACCAATACCTCGGACTGAAATCAAAATTTCATGTACGGATATGTACGGATGTGTGTGTGCAAGCGCCAGTGTATTTGCATCGTTCATCGTTTACATTAGCCTACTATACGTGATTTTCTTCTTGTCTTGCACCTCCGACTTCTCGTGTTGGTGATTAAGTTGGATGTTAGGATGTAACTTCGTGTTGCCAGAAGGACTTATATATGGACGTGTCCTGAGGTGGCTGCTACGCAGGCAGTTGAGATATAATATCGTGCATTACGCGGCGATCGATCGCACTCCTGAATGCGCCCACATAGCGCCCCCGACCCGCCGGCATTGTGTTACAAACGCGTCTGCATGTCGGATTTCTCCGTGACGCGCGAGTACGCCGTGCCTCACGCCGGACGGCCGCGGCGCCAGCGCCTGACGCAGGCAGATCAATCTCCCGTAGCGCGCACGCCGGTGCGGCCCGTCTTCCCCATAAATAGCGTGGCCACGGCATTACTGCCCACGTTTATGCTGTGGACGGACCCGCCGCCACGGCCGTTAATCAAAGGAGCCGCGCCGAATGTGCTCCTCCCATTTCATCTCCTAGATTGATGTTCAGATGTGCTGCCGAATCAGTCCAATCGTGTAATGACCCATGTAATTACGAAAGTGAATTCTAGTACTGATTTCAGAGACTCCCTTTTTTTTTACAGGTCGCACTGAAAGAAGACAAACGTTAGGAGTCTGTTTCAGTCACGGGCGGTTGCGCAACGTCGCTACAAAGTGGTATGCACAGAAATTACGGATGGGGTTTGGCCGTACAGGAAATGTTTTATTCTGCAAAACCGCAGAATGCCTATGAGCCTGACAAAAAGACCACTATAACTTTATACGGCTCACTTAGTAAAAACAAAGGAATACCGAGTAACACTGAGTGATTACTGCATTATCACTGCTTGAACAGATAAAACGGAGAAACAAGAGAAGCAAATTATATCCTGTACCAAACATTGTGAGAACATTATCTGTCCTCTTATGGAGTACTGCTGATCGGTATCGGATCCTTATCAGACAGTATTGGCGGAGGACATTATAAAAGTTCAAAGAAGGGCAGCTCGTTTAGTGCTATCGCCAAGTGGGGGAGAGAGCATCGCGGAGATAAGCGAATTGGTGTGGATACCATTAAAACAAAGGAGTCTTTCACTGCGGCAAGATCCTTTCACAAAATTTCAACCACAAACTTTCCATTCCAAACGCCAAAATAATTTATTGACTCCCTCCTACATAGGGAGAACTGGCCATCGTCATAAAATAAGAGAAGACATTAATTTTTTCCACGTGCTATTCGTGAGAATAGCACGTGATGTGGGGGACGCGGGCACGTTAGCTCAGCGTGTTCGATCAGACGGTTAGTAGCACTCTGTAATTAAAAAAAAATCTGAGTGAGTGGATCAGCAATGAACGTCAACAGATGTTAGGGGACGTCCGCCCCGAACAAATGCAACGAACAATAACGATAAAAATAAATAAAAGGGCTAGTAATCGAAACGTCCTCGCTCCCGGGATCGAAACCCATCAACGCTTAAATTTTGACTAATAATCAGCATTGGCGGCCGAATACTTCCGGCATAACAAGTCACACTCATTCTGCCAACGGCCTTGACAAAGAGGGTGGAGGAGCGGACAGAGTTTCAGGGCACTCTCTTTTCCTTGTGGTGCGAAACTGCCCCTCAAGGTACTTAACGGGGAAACGCAGTGAATGTGGCACTTAACTGAAAAAGCATCATGATGATCTCTCCACTGGCAAAAGATTCCGAAACAGTCCCCCATTCCGATCTCCGGAAGGGGGCTGCCAAGGGGGAGGTAACCATCAGAAAAAGATTCAATAACCAAAGTGGTAGGAAAGCTAGAAAACTTTTTAAAAAGAAATGCAAATGTTTAATCTAGATATAGTAGGGGTCATTGAGGTGAAATGGAAAGAAGACAACGATTTCTGCTCAGATGAGTATAGTGTAATATCAACAGAAGCAGAAACTGGTATAACGGGAGTAGGATTCTCTATGAACAGGAAGGTAGAGCGGAGCGTGTGTTGCTGTGAACAGTTCAGTGATAGGGTTGTTCTTATCAGAGTCGACAGTAAACCAACATTGACAACGATAGGTCCGGTATACATGCCGACATCGTAAGTTGAAGATAAAGAGATAGAGAAAGTATATGAGGATAATCAAAGGGTAATAGCGTACGTGAAGGGAGATGAAAATCTAATCGTCATGAGGGACTGGAATGCAGGACATGGGGAAAGGGTAGAACAAAAGGTTACAGGAGAATATGGGCTTGGGACAAGGAATGGGAGACGAGAAAGACTACTTGAATTCTGGATTAAATTGCAGCTAGTAACAGCGAATACTCTGTTCAAGAACCACAATAGGAGAAGGTATACTTGGAAAAGGACGGGTGATATAGGAAGATTTCAGTTAGATTATATCATAGTCAGACAGAGATTCCAGAAACAGGTACTGGATTGTTAGGCGTACCAAGGAGCAGAAATAGACCCACTTCACAATGTAGTAGTGCCGAAGAGTAGCCTGAAATTTAAAAGATTAGTCAGGAAGAATCAATACGCAAAGAAGTGAGATACGGAAATCCCAAGCAGTGACGAGACACGCTTGAAGTTGTGTAACAACAATAACGAATAGCTCAGTAGACAGTACAGTTCATCTACATGTACATGGATACTCTGCAAATCACATTTAAGTGCCTGGCAGAGGATTCATCAAACCAGCTTCACAATTCTCATTTATTCCAATCTCGTATAGAGCACGGAACGAATGATCACATATCTTTCCGTACGGGCTCAGATTTCTCTTATTTTATCGTGGTGATCGTTTATACCTATGTAGGTCGGTGTCAATATTTTCGCATTCGGAGGAGAATTTTTGGTGATAGGAATTTCGTGAGAAGATTCTGCCGCAACGAAAAACACCTTTCATTTAACGAAGTCCAGCCCAAATCCTGTATCATTTCAGTGACACTCTCTCCCATAATCGCGATTATACAAAACTTGCTGCCTTTCTTTGAAATTTTTCGGTGTACTCCGTCAGTCCTATCTGGTAAGTAACCCCTACCGCGCAGCAGTAGTGTAGGCATTCTCCTTAGTAGATCTGTTACATTTTCTAAGTGTTCTGCTAATAAAACGCAGTCTTTGGTTAAGCTTCCCCAAAACATTTTCTGTGTGTTCCTTTCAATGTAAGTTGTTCGTAATTGTAATACCTAGGTAATTAGATGAATTTACAGCCTTTAGATTTGACTGATTTATCGTGTTCCCGAAGTTTAATGGATTCCTTTTAGCACTCATGTGGATGACCCCACACATTTCGTTATTTAGGATCAACTGCCAGTTTTCGCACCATAAAGACACCTTTTCTAAATCATTTTGCAATTTGTTTTGATCTTCTGATGACTTTATTAGTCAATAAATGTCTGCGTCATCTGCAAACAACCTAAGACGGCTGCGCAGTTTGTCTCCCAAATCGTTTATATAGATTAGGAACAGCAAAGGGCCTATAACACTACCTTGGGGAACGCCAGAAATCACTTCTGTTTTACACGATGACTTTCCGTCAATTACTACGAACTGTGACCTCTCTGACAGGAAGTCACACATCCAGTCACATAACTCAGACGATATTGCGTAAGCACGCAATTTCACTACAACCGCTTGTGTGGTACAGTGTCAAAAGCCTTCTGGAAATCCAGAAATACGGAATCGATCTGAAATCCCTTGTCAATAGCATTCAACACTTCATGCGAATAAAGAGCTAGTTGTGTTTCACAAGAGCGATATTTTCTAAACCCATGGTGACCGTGGGTCAATAGACCGTTTTCTTCGAGATAATTCATAATGTTCGAACACAATACATGTTCCACAATCCTGTTGCAAATGATATGGGCCTGTAATTAAGTGGGTTACTCCTACTACCTTTCTTTAATATTCGTGTGACCTGTGCAACTTTCCAGTCTTTGGGTACGGATCTTTCGTCGAGCGAACGGTTGTATATGATTGTTAAGTATGGAGCTAATGCATCAGCATACTATGAAAGGAATCTAATTGGTATACAGTCTGGACCAGAAATCTTGCTTTTATTAAGTGATTGAAGTTGCTTCACCACTCCTAGGATATTTACTTGTACGTTACTCATGTTGGCAGCTGTTCTTGATTCGAATTCTGGAATATTTACTCCGTCTTCTTTTGTGAAGGCTTTTCGAAAGGCTGTGTTTAGTAACTCTGCTTTGGCAGCACTGTCTTCGATAGTATCTCCACTGCTATCGCGCAGAGACGGCATTGATTGTTTCTTGCCGCTAACATACTTCACATACGACCAGAATCTCTTTGAATCTTCCGCCTGGTTTCGAGGCAAAGTTTCGTTGTGGAAACTGTTATAAGCATCTCGCATTGAAGTCCGCGCTAAATTTCGAGCTTCTGTAAAAGATCGCCAATCTTGTGGATTTTGCGTGTTTAAATTTGGTATGTTTGTTTCGTCGTTTCTGCAACAGTGTTCTGACCCGTTTTGTGTACCAAGGAGGATCAGCCCCGTCGTTTGTTAATTTATTTGGTATAAATCTCTCAACTGCTGACGATGCTTTTTCTCTGAATTCAAGCCGCATTTCGTCTACACTTACATCATTAATTTGGAAGGAGTGGAGATTGTCTCTCAGAAAGGCGTCAAGTGAATTTTTATCTGCCTTTTTGAATATGTATTTTTTTTGTTTATTTTTTATAGGATTTGGGGGTTACAGTATTCAGTCTCGCTACGATAACCCTTTGTTATCTAATCCCTGTATCCGTTTTGATGCTGGTTGCTAAGAGGTCAAGTGTGTTCGCGTGGGCTCATGAACTAAGTGCTCGAAAAATTTTCTGAGAATGCGTTTAGCACAATTTCAGATGATGTTTTATGAGTGCCTCCGGAACTAAACATATTTTCGCCAACATATCGAGGGTAAATTTAAGTCACCACCATCTATAATCTTTGAACCTTTCAGCAACTGTATCATCTGAATTGGGATGCCGGTAAAAGGATCCAATTATTATTTTATTCCGTTTGCCAACAATGACCTCTGCCCATACTAAATGACAGGAACTATTTGCTTCAATTTTGCGACAACTTAAACTACTTCTAACAGCAACAAACACGCCACCGCCAACCGTGTTTAGCCTATCCTTCCGGAACATCGTTAGGTTCTTCGCAAAAATTTCAGCGGAGCTTATCTCCGGCTTTAGCCAGCTTTCAGTACTTACAACGATTTGAGCAACAGTGCTTTCTGTCAGCGCCTGGAGCTCTGGTACTTCCCAACACAGCTGCCGCAGTTTACAACTGTTATACCGACGGTTCCTGTATCTACGTTCTTCCTGTGTTCGGCCCGCGCCCTAGTGGCTTTAGCCCTTCTTCTGTTTTCCCGAGACCCTCTAAACTAAAAAAAACCGCCCAGTCCACGCCACACAGCCCCTGCTACCCGTGTAGCCGCCTCCTGCGTATAGTGGACACCTGACCTATTCAGCGGAACCCGAAACCCAACCACCCTTTGGCGAAAGTCGAGGAATCTGCAGCCTACACGATCGCAGAACCGTCTGAGCCTCTGATTCAGATCCTCCACTCGGCTCTGTACCCGAGGTCCGCAGTCGGTCCTGTCGACTATGCTGCAAATGGTCAGCTCTGCTATCACTTTGCAGACAAGTCTGGCAGCCCTTACCATTCTGTTAGCCGCTCGAAACCACAGGATATCTCTTCTGATCCAAAGCGATACTCATCATTGGTACCGACGTGACCAACCACCTGCAGTTGGGTGCAACCTGTGATCTTCAGGGCACCCGGAAGGACCCGTTCCACATCTGAAATGACTCCATCCGGTATGCACATGGAGTGCACATGAGTTTTCTTTCCCTTCTTGGCAGCCTAAGAGGCCCCGTAACGCGCCTAACGTTGCAGCTCCCAACTACCAGTAATCCCACCCTCTGTGATTGTCCACATCTTGCAGGCTCAGAGGTTTCCTCTGAAACAGGACAGGTGACAGCGTCTGGCTCAGCGACAGCGTCAGCCACAGACAGCGCCTGGAACCTGTTCGACAGACAACCGGGGAGGCCTTACGTGCGGCCGCCTGCGAAGTCTTTCGCCGCCTGCTACGCCCCGGTGCGACCTCCCACACGACCACAGGTGAATGGTCAACCTCAGTGCGAGCAGTAACTGGGCTGTGCACCGGTGAGGACCGATAGGATGACTCAGCCTTGCTGGGAATCCGTTGGATCCCCTCGACCGGCCCACAACAGTGGTGCCCATCCACTGCAGCTTCAATCTGTGTAACCGAAGCCATCATAGCCTGAAGCTGAGAACGAGGTGTCACCAGCTCGGCACGCATCCGCACACAACAGTCGCAGTCCTTGTCCATACTAAAGACCGTGGAAAACTAAACTATGCAGATAACCGGATTATCGGCACGTGCTGCGCAACTCTACTGTAAACCCCGACGAAAACGCAGGAACTGTGTCTAGTAATTTAACACGCAGAGATTCAAAAATCCAACTACTGAAGTACTCAGGTGAAATTAATAATTAACCTCAGATTTGGAACTTGTAATGTGTCACAAAATCGGTTTACTCTCCTACGCAATCGAAAACGCGAGAACTGTGGCTATTAGATACTAAATATACACGCAGAAACACAAGAAACTAGACTATTAAGGCACACAGATGATATTATAAAATTCGCTCTTGGCTAGGAACTCGTAAAAGTCACAAAATCGGTTACTTCCCTGTTGCTGTCGCTGCCGGTTACTGTGGAATGGAGATCTGTAAAAAGGACAACCACAAAAGTTGGAAAGAAAAACAAGATACAATGAAGGTAACTGCGAAGAAACCATGGGTAACAGAAGAATTACTTCAGTTGATCTATGAAAGAAGGACGTACAAAAATATTCAAGGGAATTCAGGAATACAGAAATAATGTCGCTGAGGAATGAAATAAATAGGAAGTGCAGGGAAACTAAGACGAAATTGCTGCATGTAAAATGTGAAGAAATCGAAAAAGAAATGATTGTCGGAAGGACTGGGCCAGCATATAAGACTGAGTCAGCATGTAAGAAAGTCAAAACAACCTTCCGCCAGTACCTCTTCTGTACTTTTGGCGCTTCAAAGGCGCTCCTTTGCATACCTGGCGCGACTAGTTAGTAGTTCTGGGAGAAAGGATGTCATGCCTAATTCTAGAACGGAAATTTCATGTGGCCACGTGACGGACGTTGCACTGTGTCACTAATACTAAAAGCGTTTGTGTTTGAGTCATCAGACCTCTGACTGGTTTGATGCGGCCAATTCCTCTTCTATGCTAACCTCATCAGCTCAGAGTAGCACTTGCAACCTACGTCTCCAATTATTTTCTGGATGTAATCCAATCTCTGTCTTTCTCTAAGGTTTTTGCCCTCTACAGCTCCGTCTAGTACCATGGAAGTCATTCCCTGATGTCTTAACAGAGGTCCTATCATCCTGTTCCTTCTCTTGTCGCTGTTTCCACATGTTCCTTTCCTCTACGATTCTATGGAGAACCTCCTCATTCCTTAGCTTATCAGTCCATTTAATTTTGAACATTCATCTCAAATACTCTTCTGTTCTGATTTTTCCACTATCCATGTTTATCTACCATACAATACTGTGCACCAGTCGTACATTCTCAGAAATTTCTTCTTCAAATTAAGGCCTATGTTTAATATTAGTAGACTTCTCTTGACCAGGAGTGCCCTTTTGCCAGCGCTAGTCGACTTTTGATGTTCTGGTTGCTCCGGCCGTCATTGGTTATTTTGCTGCTTAGGTGGTAAAACTCCTTAACTTCAGCTACTCCGTGACCTTTAATCCTGATGTTAAGTTTCTCGCTCATTTCTGCTATTTCGATTTATCCTCAGTCCATATTCTGTTTTCATTAGACTGTTCACTCCATTCTGCAGATCACGCAATTCCTCTTCACTTTCACTCAGGATATCAGTGCCATCAGCATATCGTATCATTGACATTCTTTCAGCTTGAATTTTAATTCCACACCAGAACATTTCTGTTGTTTCCTTCATTGTTTCTTCGATGTACAGATTGAACGGTAGGCGCGAAAGACTAAATCCCTGTCTTGCACACTTTTCAATCTGGGCACTTCGTTCATGGTCGCCCACTCTTATTACGCCCTATTGGCTCTTGTACATACTGTATATTATCCGTCTCTCTCTATAGCTTGCCTCTATTTTTCTTAGCAGTCCGAACATCTTGCAACATTTTACATTGTTGAACGCTTTTTCCAGATTGATAAATCCTATAAACGTGCCTTGATTTTTCTTTTGTCTTGCTTCCATCATCAAGCGCACAATCACAGTTGCCCCTCTGGTGCCTTTACCTCTCCTAAGGACAAACTGATCATCATCTAAAACATCATCAACCTTCATCAACCTTCTTTTCCGTGCTTCTGTATATTATTCTTTGGATGATATTTTTCCGAAAGTCAGATGGTACGTCGCCATACTCACTTATTCCACACACCAACGTGAACAGTAGTTTTGTTGGCACTTCCCCCAATGATTTCAGAAATTCTGATGGAATGCTATCCATCCCTTCCCTCTTGTTTGTCTTAGGTCCTTCAAAGATCTCTTATATTCTGAATCTAATTCCTCTACTTCGACTCCTGTTTCTTTTTCTATCACATCATACAAATGTGCCATCTCATATAGGGCTTCAATGTACTCTTTTCACCTATCCGCTCCCTCTTCTGCATTTAACTGTGGAATTCTGATTGTACCTTTAATGTTACCACCCTTGCCCTGTGAGGCCAGGTCGTGAGTAATACCTGTCTCTATGGTTGAGACATTAAATTTCCCTCGAAAGCCTGGCTTCTGGGTTCAAGTGTCCGTCCGGCACCCAGTTTTAATCTACGAAGACGTTTCGAATTTTTCACTTTCTGACACATCGTCATCACATTTGGAAGCCAAGAAAATTATGTGATCTTTTATTACAGAATTCAACGAGTCGCATTTTCCCAAAAGAATTTCACAGAGCAATTAAGGATCTAAGTCATCTGGGATCCTTAGTAGAGCCAGCCATTGTAGATCTATTCCACCTGGTATGTAAGTTATATGAAATACTCGAAAAGTTTCAAGGAGAATTTAACGATTTTAGTAAGTAATCGTTGCAACATTCACGAAATATTTTCAGATGAACAGAAAAATTGACGTTATCCGACTCAGGTAACATCGATTTGTGTTACTGAGAAATGTGAGAATAGGACTTGAGGATAGTTAGAAGGAAGACAGATCTTAGTTCATAGCATTTTCAGATTTAGAGAAAGCTTTCGATAATGTTGGCTACAGTCTTTAAAATTCTGAAGGTATCAGGGATAAAAAATAGGGTGCGAAAAGTTCTTTAGAACTTGCGGAGAAACCGAACTGCAGTTATAACAGTCGTAAAACGTGAATGGGAAGCAGTAGTTGATAAGGGAGTGCGGGCTGTAGCCTATCCCCGATATTAGTGTATGTGTATATTGATAAATCTGTGAAGAAAACCAAGGAGAAATTTGGTAAGGGAAGTGCAGGGAGAGGACATTGAAAATTCTGAGGATTCCTTATGTCACTATAATTCTGTCACAGACGGCAAAGGGCTCGGAAGAGCAGCTGAACGGACTAGGAAGGCGAGCTAGGGTAGTCTGTGGAGTTGTGGAGAACCACTGTGGCAGGATGGCGTAGTGGTCAGGGTATCTGCTTCGTGAGCAGGAGACATGGTTTCGAATAACGACCTTGGAAAAAATTTTCATTCATTGCTTCAGTCTGCATATATACGGAATATACTGTCTTTTAAAAGAGATTAAAATATGAACATCAATAAAAGTAAAAGGAGGGATTTGGAGCACAGTCGAAGTAAATCACGTGACACTGAGGGAAATGGTTTAGGCTATCAGACACTAAAAGTAATAGATGAGTTTTGCTTTTTGGGCAGCAAAGTAGTTGATGATGTCGGAAATAGAGAGTGTATAAAATGCAGAATGGTAATATCCGAAACAGCATTTATAAAACAAAGAAATTTAGCATGGAATATAAATTTAAGTGCTGTTCTGAAGGTACTTTTTCCACAACGTAGCATTGTACGGCAGTGAAACGTGGACGATAAACACTTCAGACAAGAACAGAGAATAGAATGTGGGACTCCAGAAGAATGTGAAGAGCAGATTGGTAGATCGAGTAAGTAGTGAGGATCTACTTAACCGAATCGGGGAAACAGAAATTTATGGCACACACATTCTAAAAGAATGGACCGGTTCATAGGACACATTCTGAGAGTTTGTTAATAGATGAATGATAGAGCGCGGGCGTGTTAGTTTGTGTGTGTGTGTGTGTGTGTGTGTGTGTGTGTGTGTGTGTGTCTATGGCGGGGGAGGGAGGGTCCAGGATTAAAATTCGTGGGTGGCAAGCCTCTATTACAATAAACGGATTCAAATTAATGCAGGGTGCAGTAGTTGTGGGTAGATGTAAGAGGCTTTCACAAGATACACTGGGTGTGGAGGGCTTCATCAAACCAGTCTTCGGACAGAACACAATACAACGCTGCCAAATTTAGGGCAACATAGATAGAGTCCTGCGTAAACCACCCGCTACTGGAAGGCGCACAAGCGAGAGCTGGGTTCCCTCACAAGCGCCTTGCAAAGAATTCAGCCCCGTGTCGAAGAAGAATAGGAACCCCTCCGGATGGAACCTCTCCGAATGGGATCCGGAAGAAAGGCAGGAGCAGTGGCAGCCAGAGGCGGTTCCATCCAACTGCGGAGACGAGTTCCCCGCGAGCAGCAAACAGTGGGGCTGCTGCCGAGGGCACACACACACACACACACACACACACACACACACAAGCGATCCAGTACTCCCGCCTGTGCCGCTAATATGGAAAGCGGCCGCCGGCGAGCCGAAACACTGCAACGAACAGCTACCTAGCTGTACCTTTGTAGCGACCGCACCCCACACCACGCCCACGAGGGCATCACTAATTCCCTCCTCACTCGCTCTCTGACAGATGCACGCCGTTAGTCATACTCTGCACTCTAGGTGTTTATCACACGTGCAAGCACACGTAGATGCAAAACTCCAGTCCACCTCTCTCGATGGAGTGACTTTCCTTCGCGTATACCGGGTGATGAAAAAGTCAGTATAAATTTGAAAACGGAATAATGTAGATAGAGAGGTACAAATTGACACACATGCTTGGAATGACATGGGGTTTTATTAGAACCAAAAAAATACAAAACTTCAAAAATGTCCGACACATGGCGCTTCATCTGATCAGAATAGCAATAATTAGCATAACAAAGTAAGACAAAGCAAAGATGATGTTCTTTACAGGAAATGCTCAATATGTCCACCGTCATTCCTCAACAATAGCTGTAGTAGAGGCATAATGTTGTGAACAGCACTGTAAAGCATGTCTGGAGTTCTGGAGTCACTGAAAATACGTAGTTACTGAATACTTCTATGGGATCACACATGACAAAGGTACCATACCACTGAATATTAGCCTCTTTATCTCCAAAGTATATTTGACACGGAAACGTGTTGTTTGAAGACGTGGGGTGAAGTCCACCTACGTTCTGAAGGTTCAGGAAATTGTGAAAATAATACCTGACAATCGAAGGAAGACGCACTTCTTCGAAAGCTGTCACCAGTGAAATAAAAGAGACGAAAAATTTTCACTGTATGTAGCACAAGATCAAATTAGTTATTATCTTAGGAAGTTGCTTACGTAATTATAGCTCATTGTTAAGTTCATTCACAATAAAGTAGTCATTTTACCCTGTTTTCTTCTGCAGGACACGACAACCTTCGCAACATCACACGTAACCCATAGTGTTATATCAATTCTTAACAGCTGAGGTCGAAACCGGTAACGGCACTATTTCTTCCAAATAAATAGCGTTATTAACAGTGACTGACTGCTGTTTCCGCTTTATTATAAGAACGATCATACAAAAACTGTATTGGAAATTCTCTGTTTGTTCTTGTATTTCCCACTATGTTCAGTATTTGTCAGGGGGGTGACGACGGACTTAATGGAATTTATTAAATGAAAAAAAATTAGTGTAAAATACCTTTTATGGGTAGACCGCAATTTTCAGTTTACAATTAAAGAACAAGGACTAGTTTCGGTTGTTTTCTATAACCATCTTCAAATCGTTCAAACCGTAAAAGAAGGCGATGAAGATTCATTGAAAAACATTGTCATTAGCTGCAGTCGTACAGTGAAATGCATTCGTATTATATGCCATAAGACTATGACAGTATGTAGTTAAAAACTTAATCGTCGGCGAGCCAGGTTGTAAGCCATAATATCGTAATGTGATGGTAAGAAAAGAAGGAAAATTGCCATTGAATTAGTAAAACTTGAATCACATGCCCTTGATTTGCAATTGCACACCAGGTTCGCACTGCAATACCTGTTGTACAATTGCAAATCAGGGGCATGTAATTCAGGTGTTACTAATGAAACTGGCAATTTTTCTTCTTTTTTACGGTCGCAGTGCGAGATTAGTGTTTACAACCTTGTTCGCTTATGATTTTTTTTAACTATATATTGTCATAGTCTTATGGCCTATAATATAAATGCATTTCATTGCATAACTACAACTAATGATGTTTTTTTCAATGCGTCTTCACCCCTTTCTTTACGATCTGAAGATAGTTGTAGAAAACAACCGAAACTACTCATCGTGCTTTAATTGTTTGGTGAAAATTGTGTTATGGGCATAAAAAGTTTTTACATTACAGTTTTTTAATTTAATAAAGGAGCTATTTGTTGCTGGTTCAAGGAAATTACTAACGGGCGTTATGATGGCACTGAAACATCAAGAAAACGCAGTTTACAGATGCTGCATTAATAACTGAATTAAGGGAACAATTTATTTTTGACACGTGCGATGGCAGTATTATATATAACGAACTCTATTGCATTCTAAAATCTACCTGAAGTTGAATTTGTAAGCTGCAGAACAGTCATTGCTTCCTTCGGGTTTTTGTGTAGTAGATCTTACATGTTTGCGAATAGAAAATACCTTATTTTGCTAGAGTTTAATCATAGTTTCAAGTAAACAATATTTCAAATACAATCATTTATTTCTCACTCTTTGTTTGCAGGATCTGAAGAAATTACAAGTGGTGACGTCATCATCGTTCCTATGAGGTAAGTCCCATCAGACGTATTTTTCGTATTCATAAAAACAGCCTTGTGCGAAACATAGAAGCCACTCAGAAGTTTTGCTTTGGTATAATGCGATAGGGCAACACATCCTCCTGCTATTTCGTCGATTTACGTTCAATTGGAAGGTGACTCTTCCCCTAATAGCACATCAGTTAACCATGGAAGCTAAGCAGCGAATCTTTCTTCCTGTCCGTCAAACATGTCAGTAATTTAATCGATTACATTACCTCCTTTAATACTTAATTATCGGTGTTCAATATTACCGTCTGACAGTTCTAAAACATAAATTTGGAGACTTCGTCATCCTAATTGATGTATGTAATTTTCTTTGCTTTGACCGTGTAAATGTAAAGGGATGGCGCTGCCTCAATCTCCTGCCCAGAAGTGACCTACTCGTTTTGTATAACCACAGCTCCAACATTGGACGAAACTCGCAACCAAAAACACTTGTTTATATAGAGCTTGCCTAAGACTTAAAAATCAAATTGTAATTATATTAACATGTTATTCTTATGATTATAGGCGTATGCCTTGCACCTAACGAGATCTGACGAGATGAACAAGGAATAAACTCTCGTACTGAATCTATTTCTTTATCCGATTCCAGGTTTGCGCTTATTAAGCAATAGTGCAATGTGGGCAGAAGCATTGGGACCCATTGATTAGGAAAGGGTGGAAGCGATTGATTGAATCACAGTTATATTACATAGAACAATTTTATTTTAAAAAAAGCTATCACTGCTCAGAAAATTACAATTCTGTGCTCCATAGAACAATTGCTTTACATGATCAAACATTTCTTAAGATCAATGGAAAATCCAGGATGGAACGCAACAATATTATGAAACTTGCTACTAACCATATAGTGCAAATGCTGAGTCGCAGATTGGCACTAATAAAACTTTTGGTCAGTAAGGTTTCGTCAAAAATAGACGGCACAGACACACACACACACACACACGCACACGCACGCACGCACGCACGGAAACACAACTCACACACAGACGACTGCGTTAGCATGAGTGTGTGTGACTGTATGTCGTCTATTTTTGACGAAGGCCTTACTGGCCGAAAGTTTTATTTGTGACAGTCTTTTCGTTGTGCCAATCTTCGACTCAGCATCTGCACCATATGGTAACAACTTCCCGTATCATAATATTACTTCATTAGAACAAATTACTATACTGAAACACGTTACTTATTCAAACTAGCAGTAGCTCAGTATTATTAAACTGCTCTTAAAACAATTACTGACCCAACAGCAAAGAAGTTGACCAAACTAAAAAATCAATTAATGGCAAGAAACAGTCGTTTACTAGAGCATCAATTAAGTTATCTAAATTGAAGTTATTCTACAAACACTAAAATATTCACAAGTCCCAAACTTAGGGTAACGTAATTTTTCAGCTGATAATGCTCTTAAGGCTGCAATTTTAAAAGAAAATTACACACTAAGTAATTAAACCCTAAGCAATGGCACAGTGAAGTAGGTTTTAACACAGTAGATGACACCGGTTGTGTTCGGAAAACCAACCGGTAATGAACATAATCGTATATTAAGCACTTTCTGTCTGTTTCTTCTGGCAGCCAGATCAACATTGAGATTATTATTATCAACCAAAATTCTCACAAAAGATTGCTTCCGCTTTGCAGTGCTCGTTCATTTTCCAGGCGCCGTTCATTACAAGCAGAGACTCGTCAAACGGTTTGCGAGTTCTTCATACAGTACACAAAATATCTCTTAGTATACCTGAAAACAATGCACCTCCAACACCATTAAGACAAGCAATCTCTACACATCATATTCGTTCACAAACTTCAGCTCAAAACGTTCGTGACAGATATAAACAATGACCACATCCAATAAGACAGGGAACAGCGCCTTCCGTCTAGAGCCTAGTAAAGAAATTGTCTGCGCAGTCTGTGCATACATCGAGACGCCTACTCTTTGGTTACTCACCGTCACTGCTGCGTCTCTTTCACTACACTGGCAAAGATGGAGCCTCAATTCAGTCAGAGAGGTTACCTCAGCATCGATAGAGAGTATTGCCAACATAAATTTAGTGCCTAACGCGGCACAAACGTAAAAGGCTTAAAGAAGTCTGCAGAAATCTTTTTATTTTTAATTAAAATAATATTGGATGTCGTAAATTTATGTTATACAGGTTGTTTCTAGATTCACGCGATTTGAGAGGCTGTATCTTCTGTATGAATGACGACAAAATCTAAATTTTATCTTACGCGTTAAAACTAAAAGTTTAGCTTGGCGCCAGTTGTAGGTAAGCGGTTCGCGTTGTTGCTGGTAGAAGTCTTCATGTACAGGTAGCTCGCTTCCTCGCTCTTTAGTTATCCAATGTGAGCTGAGTCGAAATGGCGATAAAACCGGAAACAAAAGGCGTTTCGCGCTGTTAGTTGCAGCAAGTGCAGTTTAGTTGCAACTGAGAGGCAAGGCGTGATTTCCGTTGAGAGTCGCTATACCTCGTCCAGGGCAAGGTGCGTATGGGTCTTGCTTTGCACCGTTGGCCTCCAAGGCTACATCCCCTCGCTTTTGTACATGCATCTCCTTCCAACAGCTTTAGGTGGCGCTTTGTGGAGTCACAGTAAACTGTATCACGATATCATTAGGCGATTATGAGGCACTAGTTTTCTAAATATGTGATTTATTTAATTTTAAAGCACAACATGTTCCGGGAAGATATGATTCCATGATCAATTTTTTACAGGAATTATGGCATTAGGCACAGTAAAAATAAACAAGCAGCAAACATGCATTGCACTCATAAAAGACGCCCAATTATACGAAATATGTTAATACGTATAATGCAGAGAGCGTTATATGTTTCACAGTGCATGTTTGCTGCTTGTTTATTTTTGACTGTGCCTAATGGCATAATACTTTTAGGAAATTGATAATGGGATCATGTCGTCTGAAACACTTTTCGCTTTTAAGTTAAATAAGTCACACCTCTGGACATCCGGTGCCTCTTAATCTAACAAGGAGACGGCACGACCGTGGTTAAAATATTAGGACGCACTACTCGGAAAATCCCGAGAAAAATCGATCCAAAATTTCTAAAAAGATGGTTATGGCTCGGACTCCTAAGCCAGAGGTCTCGAGTTCGATTTCTCCTCCGGCAATTTTCTTTTCCTTCTGTTTCATTTCCTTTTGTTATTCCACCAATTATTCAAAAAGTTTCTCGAACCTACATTATTTTGAAAACATTATTTTAGCTCAAGAACGTAAAGTTTTTCATTCACTGAAAAATATTCGTGCTCGTTGTTCTATTTCGTTTTATGGGGTTTCAAGGTTTAAAGGGGCTTTGTAAGGGTCCCCTTGGGATTATAACGGTCATCTGCGCATAGGACTGTCCGCGAGCCGTGAGAAGTAAACGGCAGTTTGTTTTTCGATTTCGTCGTGAACAGACGTGCCTGTTTCAAATTCCGAAGATGTCGATGCAATTAAATTATTTTCCGTCAACAGCCTTTCATAATACACCACTGCGTCCTTCAATCGTGATTTTGATAGATCACTATGAATGGATTCTTCAGGAATTTCTTCTCCTATTCCAGATGATCCACCAACTTCTTCAGTCGACATGTTTAACTTCGGATCGGAATAACACGTTGAACTTTGAAACAGCACGTATGTTCACGACGAAATCGAAACTGCCGTTTACTTCTCACGGCTCGCGCACTGTCCTATGCGCAGATGACCGTTATAATCCCAAGGGGACCTTTACAAATCCCCTTTAAACCTTGAAACCCCATAAAACGAAATAGAACAACGAGCACGAATATTTTTCAGTGAATGAAATACTTTACGTTCTTGAGCTAAAATAATGTTTTCAAAATAATGTTGGTTTGAGAAACTTTTTGAATAATTGGTGGAATAACAAAAGAAAATGAAACAGAAGGAAAAAAAGTGCCGGAGGAGAAATCGAACCCGAGACCTCTGGCGTAAGAGTCCGAGCCTAACCATCTTTTTTTCTCATCTAGGCCACACGGCGGCTCGACAATGTACTAACATTTTATACTCATAAGGCACCTAAGAAACGCTGAATCGATTTTTCTCGGGATTTTCCGAGTAGTGCGTCCTAATATTTTAACCACGTGAGGTGTTAGGGGTCTTCTTTCACCACACACAATTTCGGACAAATCCCCGACCCCACGCTCGTGCCGTCTCCTTGTAAGTACTGACAAAGTTCGATGAAATGCAACGCTGCATAGCAACAGCAGTGGGTATAGTAACGTCAGTCGCGCTCGAAAAAGTGTGGGACAACTGTGAGTCTCGTCTGGATGTCTGTTGTGCGGCTGGGGGAGAGCACACTGAAAGTTAGTGAAATGGAAATGGAAACTCTGAACGCAAATGTAACTGTGAAAAGTTACCCAAGGTAAAATAGGATGGTTCTCTTGAAAATAGAAATACATTGTAGCTATATGAGCCAGTTAACATTCACATGAAGTTTCCACCTTCTCTGATGTAAAATATATAGTCATGTGAATTCGGATGAATCTTGTAAAACACACAGCATAATGCGAGAGCGTCGAGTGGGAAGTAATTGGGTACATTTATCAGAGGATACTGACTTTCAGAAATGAAATATTTGAGTCTTATGGGGAAAAGTAGAGAGGATAGTTTTTTTTTCCGAATCTTGAGTGTTTGTTGATGGAAAGAGTGAAATGTATTTTAATCTGGAAACTTTCATATTTTTTACTGGCTTCGATGACAACAATGTTGAACACAAAGCGACGAGGGATACGAATAACACTCTCTAGTGGCTACGGGTTTTCCATGTCTCTTCGTCTACTTCTGGTCTGCATCCTGTTCATCTTTAGGAATAGCATTTAGTGTAACATCTTCGATCAGTTGGCTCCGATTCATTCTCTGAGCGCGATGCCGCAGTGACCGAGGCATCCTTCTCCAAGCCGATATTGTCCCCGTGTATAATGGCATCGCCGTAGACCAGACGCTTAACCCCAGCTTTTATTTAGCAGAGCTATAGTGGATTACGATGGCAGGTATAAAAAATGGTTCAAATGGCTCTGAGCACTATAGGACTTAACATCTGAGGTCATCAGTCCCCTAGAACTTAGAACTACTTTAACCTAACTAACCTAAGGACACCACACACATCCATGCCCGAGGCAGGATTCGAACCTGCGACAGTAGCAGTCGCGCTGTTCCAGACTGAAGCACCTAGAACCGCTCGGCCACATCGGCCGGCCGTCGAACGGTGTTTTGCTAAATTCTTTGAAAGATTCCTTGCATTGACTTGGTGTAATTGGCGGCAGGTTGATGGGATGCATTGATTCCTATTTGTTTGTAAGTGGTTCGTGTCCGGGTGGGTGAACTAGAACCTTGAAGAATCCCTACAGGACAAAGTCCGGTGGCGTGAGGTCAGGCGATCGCAGGGGCCGTGTCCTACGAGCACCTCTGCCAAATGGTTCAAATGGCTCTGAGCACTATGGGACTCAACTGCTGTGGTCATAAGTCCCCTAGAACTTAGAACTACTTAAACCTAACTAACCTAAGGACAGCACACAACACCTAGCCATCACGAGGCAGAGAAAATCCCTGACCCCGCCGGGAATCGAACCCGGGAACCCGGGCGTGGGAAGCGAGAACGCTACCGCACGACCACGAGATGCGGGCCCTCTGCCAATTACCTGGCCGTCGAAGAGTTCATTTAAACATCCTCGCACAGTACGACTGTTACGTGCAGGCTCCAAATCATGTCCAGGGAAACAACTTCCAGCTGGCCAGGTAAAGTTTCTTGCAAAAAGTGAAGGTAAGTGGCCACAGTAAGTCGAAGAGGTAGACGGACCGGCCCAGTTAGATGGTCATCCACAATGCCTTCCCAAATATTGAGCGAAAATCATCCCTGGTGTCCGTGGACGTACGTGACGAGAGGATTTCCCCTTGCCCAGTTATGAACGTTTCGAGTGTTGTAAAGGCCATCCCGATGAAAGGTGCATTCGTCGGTAAACAACACAATGGCGGGGAAGTCGGGATCTAATGCAACACGTCGCAGAAACCACCGGCGAAACACTAGCCAGTGTTCATAGTCCGCCACAGGATTTAGGTCTTGGACAGGGTGGAAACTATATGGAAGCTGGCCGTCATCCCTCAAAACCTCCCAGACTAACAGATGAGTGACCCCTATTTCGTGTTCAAACGCTCGAGAACAGTCTCTTCAAATGCAGCCTCCCGTCGTGTTCGAGGTCTTCCACCATCATCCATGATATCCCGCTAACGAGCCTATTTCGCCAAGTCGCCGGTGAACTGCTGTAAACATTTTCAGGTGTGGGTGGCTTCTTGCTGGGTACTGTTCCTCATACAACCGTCGAGCTCCAAGCACATTACCATCGGCTAGTCCATAAACAAAAACCATATCACGTTGTTCTTCAAACGTATGGCATGCCGCCGTCCTTACTGCATGATCAAATCGCAGGTGACGTGTGTGTATGCCCCGAAGCGAAGCTTGGGTTTGAATGCCTCTGACGTGAGGTGGACACAAACACCGAGACCTATCAGACACGTGTACTTATCACGTTGAAGCGAGGGACGTTTGTATGTGTAAAACGACAACCATAGCGCTACCTGTCAACCGACGAACAGCAACAGGGCAAACCCAAGGCAGATCGGAGCGCGTGGCTCCAAGTTTCTGTAGTTTAAAAACGGCGCCTTGTCGACTTACACAACATAAGTAGTTTTGGTTCCTACTGGCATCAGTTATACAGGGTTAAAATTTCGTGACAGTTTTTCTCCACCCTGTATACAGGGTGTTACAAAAAGGTACGGCCAAACTTTCAGGAAACATTCCTCACACACAAATAAAGAAAATATGTTATGTGGACATGTGTCCGGAAACGCTTAATTTCCATGTTAGAGCTCATTTTAGTTCCGTCCACCTACGCTCAATGGAGCACGTTATCATGATTTCATACGGGATACTCTACCTGTGCTGCTAGAACATGTGCCTTTACAAGACCGACACAACATGTGGTTCATGCACGTTGGAGCTCCTGCACATTTCAGTCGAAGTGTTCGTACGCTTCTGAACAACAGATTCGGTGGCCGATAGATTGGTAGAGGCGGACCAATTCCGTGGCCTCCACGGTCTCCTGACCTCAACGCTCTTGACTTTCATTTATGGGGGCATTTGAAAGCTCTTGTCTACGCAGCCCCGGTACCAAATGTAGAGACTCTTCGTGCTCGTATTGTGGACGGCTGTGATACAATATACCATTCTCCAGGGCTGCATCAGCGCATCAGGGATTCCATGCGACGGAGGGTGGATGCATGTATCCTCGCTAACGGAGGACATTTTGAACAATTCCTGTAACAAAGTGTTTGAAGTCACACTGGTACGTTCTGTTGCTGTGTGTTTCCATTCCATGATTAATGCGATTTGAAGAGAAGTAATAAAATGAGCTCTAACATGGAAAGTAAGCGTTTCCGGACACATGTCCACATAATATATTTTCTTTCTTTGTGTGTGAGGAATGATTCCTGAAAGTTTGGTCGTACCTTTTTGTAACACCCTGTATAGGTGTGTCTCTTGAATGTTGGGGCTGACTCCAACTACACAACGCGAAAACGAGATTGCATATGTCTGGTGAAACACCGCAGCAATTTTTTGCAATTTTCGTTTTCGCGTCATATAGATTGAGCCAGCGCAAACCTTACTGCACTCCACGTCTTTATGTGACGCCCAGTGGCGGTGGAAAGCGCCGGTTTGTTTCCCGTCATAAACGACATTATTTTTAAAGAGGAATTTTGCATGCCCATGCAACAGAGCGGTTGCAGATTAGTCCGTTCTATCGATTTGTATTAACAGCGTCTGTAAAACACGATGAATAACCAGTACTCCTGCGGCGGTAACACTGCTCTGGCTCGCGCTGACTGTTACCGACAAGCTTCCCGCGCTATTCAGACACCGTTGGACTACAATTTATTTCTCGTTTTTTTCCTGTTCCTGTTCATACATATCGATTATTAGACCAATTTACGAGCGCTCTATCGAACGGGAAAGTAAAATTAGGCTTTAAAAATGATTGTGTTCTTCAATCGGGACAAATTCACGGTTTCTATGCTCACTGGGAGTCGCATGAAAAACGTGATGACCACTAATTGTTTTGGAAGACTCCTGCTATGCACTAACAAGTTTAGGGAACCGCGAAAAATCTCGATTGGGATGACAGGACAGAGATTTGAGCCCTCGTCCTACCGATTGCGAGTCTAGGGTCTTACCACTCTCGCCACCTCAATCGGTCGTCGATGACATGGTAACTAGAGAGGGCATACAAGGAATTCGATTTACGAAAGGGTAGGAAGAATGACCCGCTTCCTTTCCACAGGAAACATCCCATTATGGCTTTGAAACTGTTTAGGGGAACTCCAGAAAACATTTAATGCCGAAGAAGATTGTAACCGCTGTACTTCCGAACGTGCTTCCAGTAACAGTAAAAGCTAATTGTTTTATTAATTTATCTTTTGTTGTCATAAACAAACAAAGAGCGAGTTCGTCATGTCTTGTAAAACTGACTTTTTTCTGAATGATGGAGCCGGTCGATGTGGCCGAGCGGTTCTAGGCGCTTCGATACGGAACCGCACTGCTGCTACGGTCGCAGGTTCGAATGCTGCCTCGGGCATGGATGTGTGTGATCTCCTTAGGTTAGTTAGATTTAAGTAGTTCTAAGTCTAGGGGATTGATGACTCAGATGTTAAGCCCCATAGTGCTCAGAGCCATTTGAAGCATTTGAATGCTGGAGTCGATGGACGCTTATCTTAGCTGTGCTCTAACATCTGTGTGGGGAAGTAACGGTCAGCGCATAATACTGCACGAGAAGCTTTGCTCAGGGTGGTTTCAAGCCCCAAAATAATGGTGGCACACGCCAAAGATCACACTTCTGAGTCGTAGAGGACGATGTAAGTATCAGCTGGCGTCAGGAAGAATAGCAACGCATAATCTTAGTGACTGTTACTTCATGGTTTCTCCAGATATTATTTTTTAATTGAGTACACCAGAAAAAAATTATTCATCCCCAGGAGCCACCACACCAATTCCACGTAAAATCTGGTCTGACTTTAACAGTGGCGTCAATTCGGCGAGAAACAGAGTCCCAAAATTTCCTTATGTATGCTATATGCAATTATTATGACTCAGAAGAGCTCCTAATAGCAGGGATATTAATTGCTACGTTTTGCTCGCTGTTACATTTTATGGGGTATGAAGGTCAGGTGATTATGTGGACCAGGCGCTGTGGAACAATTTGCTTGATTGTTTTTTCCCTTGGAATTAATGTGTGCCAACACAGTGAAAACGGCTGTTGTCGTCTTGCATGACGGAATTGTCCACAGCATTCTTATTACGAAGCTATAGAAGAAAGGGAAATACTTGGCTCCGAGAATGTTGAAATAAACATCGTGGTTCAAGTTCACGATAACCTGATTCAGTGGGCACTAGTCGTAGTTCAGGCAAAACGGCGACTCGTCAGACAAAACGACGCGCTTCCACTGTCCAGTTTCTGGACTGTTTGACGCTTTGAAGACATGCTGCTTTATACGCCGCTGTCTGCTATGCTCTTTTGCAAGTTACCAGACTCCAAACGCCCACTGGATGCAGTTCCCTTCACTATGTTTGGGTTGTTCGATAAGTGGCTGAGATGGAACCGCATTCATTGGCAGCAGCAACGCCTGTCGGCTTTTTGTTATTAACAAGGCGCGACACTCGTCTCTAGCCCCTGTCGGCTTGGATATTTTTTCGACCACTCGTTCTTACGCTGTGTTACGTGGTTTCAAGTGCTGCACCATTCCTTGTAAACAGGTTGATAAACCAACAAATAGGGCAAAAAACGTGATTATGAGCACCTCCAAATTCGACAATTTGTTTCTGCCGTTCAGTCACGTTGACGCTTCTTACTGCGCTGTTTCCATACAGCCGAGTGGCCTATATACACCACTTCACTATCATAATTTACATTGGCGATAGTGGGTCACCTGACTGGTACCAGTATGCTCTTTTAGGGAGGAGTGGATTAATAATAATTTCTCCACTCAGTTTATATTAACGAATCACAGCAAGGTAAATTCTTGCCGAGAAAGATTACGGAGTTCGTTCCTGGTCGTGAAAGACGTAGCTTGACAGGTGATCATGTTTATTTTAATATTCCAGATATTGATACACTAAGTTACGAGTATTTCATCCAGGTGTTGCTGTAGTTTCCCTTGGATAAAAGAGGGTTCAACAGCTGTTGTATATCGCGATGTAGTCGGCGTACAGTGCAAATTAGTCGTGGATCTGTTTAGATTAAAACAGTGCTGAGATGTGGGTCTGTTGCTGAACCTTCAGGTACTTCGGCCTCAGTCATTCGTTTCTGGCTGTGACGAATAGCAATCCTACCAAACAACTGTTGCGTTATAAGGAAGGAACCGGCGATCCACGTTATGTCCTCAGGTCATCCGACTTAAATTTATACGATGGGCGTTCGATAAGTAATCCAACACATTTTTAATCGGCCAAATTCGGTTCAAAAATGTGGACTTTGCTGTGGGACGTCGTTGAATATTAATTCTTCAGCCCATGTAGTCTCGTGACGTTCCGACAGTTGGTGGGGCTGTACGTAAATTTCAAAATGGCGTCTGAAACTTTCTTTTGGAGAAAACCCAGAGCATCGCAGATATTCGTAAGCGCTTGCAGAATATCTACAGAGACCTGGCAGTGAACATGTGGGGCGGCGGGTGGAATAGTTGTTATGAAATGTTTTGTAGAAAAGATGCATTCCTGGACGATTAGCAACATATGTGGGGCGGCGGGTGGAATAATTGTATATGTGTTTTGTATTTATTTATTTAATGCTGTTGTTTGCTGTTCTCAACACTGGCTCTCTAACTACAATATTGGCAACCAGAAAGTGATTAGCAAAACGTGACGCCTGTAATTAGAATTCCTAGTGCCCACTTCATCTGAGAAATACATTTATAGCTACAGCTTATAGCTCTGAGTAATTAGGAGATTGTCTGGGATTCATAATCAAAAACCATTTTCTGTAAAATGTTCACTATATTCTGAAAATCACAGACCAAAAAGAATCCACACAATCCAACTACCAGAGCAGTTCAGAGTCTAATGCACTGATGCAACTATAACTGTTCAAATTAAATGTTTAAGTGAATGCTCGCCATAATTTGATGATAATGTTCATAAAACGCCACGCTAAATAATGGTAGAATGTCTGTCCCGCGACAGCACGTGAAAATACGACATACGCCAACTGAAGATAGATCATTAAAGTCATCACAGAATTAACACTTCACTCGAAAACTATTTCATGGTTACGCGTATCCCGAGTAACTTATTACGGCATCCGAGGCTGTTCATAGCAATGATACCGACGCGACGCGACTCCCGCCACAGGTGGTGCGCTAATCAGCATCTGGAGAGAATGGGGGCCTTCGCGCAGCGTTCTTACATATAAAGCCGCGGTGCGGACGGCTAAGGGAACGCCTGATCAAATCCGCTATCCCGACTAGCCGCTGGGCTAGTAATGCACCACTTTAAGTTATCGAATAAATCATTGCTTCCATTGCTGATAGCCGATAAGCCCTCAATTTAAACGTGCAATCAGAACACAGGTAAGTAATCATAATAAAAGTCTGACGTGGCTAAGTCAAATATTTTGGGCGAGAGAATTAATTTAATTACACTACAAGCAGTAGACGAGCTCTGAACTTGCCCTTTGGAGATACGCTATCGCTATAGTTTTATAGTTATTCAGTTGAAACTTTATGATTATAGCGGATCTCCCTTCTACTTAAATTTAAACATCCTAGCTTTATTTATTCGCCTACTTAATCTATCTTGCTTCCTTAATTTAATAGACAAAATCCAAAAAATCATGAATTTCAACTAAAATTTTAATTTGTGAGATCCAGAATACTGTTTCTACTAAATTATTATGAAAAAGGAATCTAAATATAAATTTTTAAGTTTCTAGATCTTTTCTGTTGCGCCAATGATTTTTACAGAAAAACGTCCAAATTTCGAAAATGGTTAAAGTTATTGAACTGATATCCAACACATATTGATTTTGTGTTACTCCCGACATGCTAGAAACGTTTCAGGCTATTTACTTGATTTTTAAAGTATTGCGCAACATTTATGACGTTACAGCAGACTAGCAGAGCTAGTTACAGCAGACTGGCTGGCAGACAATGGAAAGAGTGATGTGAATTTTATACGGCGTGAGTGGGCTGCTTCCCTACAAACAAAAGCACGGTGAATCGATGGGCAAGGCGTCTGTAGAGTGCTCGTCGCCACAGAAGTCCAAACGAACTTGTCCTTCTCCATGAAAACGTGAAGTCTGCACGTCTGCGCACCCTACAGCCTGCATCTCGCACCTTCCGATTTGGCCCAATGAAAGATCCGCAGGAAGCACTATGTGGATGATGGTGAGGATATTCAAATGGTTCAAATGGCTCTGAGCACTATGGGACTTAACTTCCGGCCGGCCGAAGTGGCCGTGCGGTTAAAGGCGCTACAGTCAGGAACCGCAGGACCGCTACGGTCGCAGGTTCGAATCCTGCCTCGGGCATGGATGTTTGTGATGTCCTTAGGTTAGTTAGGTTTAACTAGTTCTAAGTTCTAGGGGACTAATGACCTCAGCAGTTGAGTCCCATAGTGCTCAGAGCCATTTGAACCATTTGAACTTAACTTCCGCTGTCATCAGTCCCTAAAACTTAGAACTACTTAAACCTAATTAACCTAAGGACATCACACACGTCCATGCCCGGGGCAGGATTCGAACCTGCGACCGTAGCGGTCGCGCGGTTCCGGACTGTAGCGTCTAGAACCGCTCGGCCACACCGGCCGGTGGGGAGAATATTGATGGGACAAAACATTGGCTCCTACGTCGGCAAGTACAGTGGTACCATGCGGGCGCACAGACTCTCATAGTAACGTAGCGTAAAGCTGTCGCATTGAACGGAGACTATGTTGAAAAATAGAGTTTTGTAGATAGAAGAGTGGGGAATAATATGGCAGATTGGAATACTGAATAAAACCAACCTGCTTTTAGAAAAAAAGAGTCGTACACTACTTATTGAGTGCACATCGTACATGAGAAAACTTACATCTCCATCATCAGCATAAAACTAGGCTGAAACTAGATAGTACTCCCGTTAACACTTTGACCTCGAGGCTGATTCATTCGGCTAGCGCACCTTGTCCCCAGACTATACGTGTGCCCGAAGGGGCAGTGGCCGCAGCAAGCAGTGGGCGTGCTGCGGGCAGACGGATGGTGCGAAATAATTAGGCGCCGGCAGTGTCAGTGTCAAAACAGTCGCAGGGCGCCGTAGGACAAGGCGAGGCAGAGCTGCCGGCCCGAGGAGGCAAAGGCGCGCCAAGTGTGAGCGGGCCAGCCCGGCTACTCCCGCATTCCGTCAGAGGCGGCGTCCTCGCTATTCCCTTTGAGCGGCCGCCGCCTCCGCCTCCACCCCCGCCCCTGCCGCCTCAGGCACACTGCCGGCCCCGCGGTTACACGCCCTCGCGCCCTCTCTTCTCTGCTTGCAAACAAATGAAAGACGCAGCGCCCGGCTACACTAGAGTCTGCTGTTTCCTCGCTGCTCTCTCCAGCGTGGTGCTGGACAGCGTTTCTTCTGCCGGTCTGCTGAAACTGCACCAGTAGCATTCTTTCATGGTGACAACGATCACCCCAGGAAGTCCAATCTCGAAAGTCTAACTATGGGGCCTTACAGACAGCCACTCTTCGATATTCTTCATACGTAGTTTATTGAAAGCTCAGTTCCTGGACACCAGTTTCGTGCTACAACACGATACAGATTTAACAAAAAGTTGAAAAAATGTGGCTTTGAAGAGTAGAAGATTTCCGCCGTCGATATCTGACTGCGTGACTTAAAAATCTGTTAAGAGGTAGTAAAACATAGAATTTTTAGCCCAATCTTTCTATTGGCCTAAAATGTTCTTTAGATAATCTTTTATTAAGATTCGTTCATGTAAGGTGTGCTGTTGTTATTGTTGTGGTGGTCTTCAGTCCAGACACTAGTTTGATGCAGCTCTCCATGCTGCTCCATCCTGTGCAAGCTTCTTCATCTCCCGGTACTTACTGCAACCTACATCCTTCTGAATCTGTTTAGTGTATTCATCTCTTCGTCTTCCTCTTCGATTTTTACCCTTCGTGCAGCCCTCCAGTAGTAAATTGGTGATCCATTGATGCCTCATAATATGTTTTACCAACCGACCCCTTCTTCTAGTCAAGTTGTACCACAAATTTCTCTTCTCCCCAATTCTATTCAATACCTCCTCATTCGTTATGTGATCTACCCATCTAATCTTCAGCATTGTTCTGTAGCACCACATTTCGAAAGCTTCTATTCTCTTTTTGTCTTATCGTCCATGTTTCACTTCCATACATGGCTACAATCCATACAAATACTTTCAGAAAAGACTTCCTGACACTTAAATCTATACTCGATGTTAACAAATTTCTCTTCTTCAGAAACGCTTTTCTTGCCATTGCCAGTCTACATTTTATATCCTCTCTACTTCGACCATCCTCAGTTATTTTGCTCCCCAAATAGGAAAACTCATTTACTACTTTAAGCGTATCATTTCCTAATCTAAACCCCTCAGCATCGCCCGATTTAATTCGACGACATTCCATTATCCTCGTTTTGCTTTTGTTGATGTCCATCTTATATCATCCGTTCAAGACACTGTCCACTCCGTTCAGTTGCTCTTCCAGGTCCTTTGCTGTCTCTGACAGAATTACAATGTCATCGGCGAACCTCAAAGGTGTGCTATAAATGTTACAAACTGTTAAAACCGTGATTTATGGCATGGGGGTCTGGCACATCCGATCGCTCGAATGCAACCCATGTAATATTATACGGTGGGGCAAATAAAAGTGGCCTGGAAGATTGGATGCGAATTTATGCATATAACCACACCCTGTGAGGCGCACACCGCGTGTTTGATTGGAGGAACTGCCCCTAAAGCCGCCGAACTTTGTAGTACATTTACACAATCTTCAATCCTGACCGAGTTTTTAACCCAGGACTGTGTGGTCGCCGCCCTAGCTGCCCACCCCGGTCACCTGATCCGTCGGTCTGCGATTGCTTTGTGTGGGGAACCCTCGTAGTCTTCAAGAACTGCAGCAGAACATTACGGATGAGACTGCAGCAATTCCAGTAGTCCAGCTTCGATCCACCTTCAGCAACTTACTGATCAGGGCCCAGAACTGCCAAGAGATAAATGGTGGTCACTTTCAAAATCTGGTATAGTAAATTTGTACGGTATTTTCTATCCTCTGCTGTGTTTCTTTATATCCTGGAACTCTGTTCTCCGGGTCACTTTTACTTGTCCCATCCTACGGTAGTACGTAGCACAATTGTGATAAATTTCTATTTCAATTTTTATTACACCTTTTTATAACAACTTTTCTCTGGAAAAAGCTGACTTTTATTTCAGAGTGCCGACATTTTGTAAACAGACTTTTGTTTTAAATATTCCACCCTTCAACTTTAGACAGTATCCTCAGTTTTAAAGAAGTTTTTGAAATTTTGTTTTAGGTTGAAAATTGTGGCGTTCAGAGCTTCCACTAACCATCCTCTTACAAAAAATACGCAATAAAATCTTAAAGTGTGTAAGTAAAGGTCTACAGACAGTTTCGTAGTTTATTTGTTATTTTATTGAAAAAAGCCATGATATCGGTTCCAAAGCAGGCATCACCCTATTCTTCCTCCTTATCTACCTTCTAACTGGTTCGGATATCGACAGTTTTTTTTTACTTTTATTTAAATTCCATGCTTATTAAAAAAATGGAAATGTTAGCTAATAAATACTGAATTATAATTTTTAATGAAAATAAATTTTTAATTTTTAATTACTGGTTGTATAACAATCAATTAAAATCTGATATAGACATTCGAAATGCCTTACTGTAAATTAAAAAATTATTTCTATCAGTAACACAGTTCAGTCTCTGAAAAATAAAAAATATAATTTAGGTAAAAACTGACATTTTCAGGTAGTAAGTAATTAGAGAAGTTATTTTTATTTTAAAAAATTATAAGCATTTGTTAATTAACATTTCTGTTAGTTAATAGAGTGGACTTTGAATAAAAGCAAGAGAGATTCTAACCAGCGACAGATGCATGGGATTTTGGCGCAGTGGGGTTCGGACTGGAGGCTATGCAGACTTGGGCTCAATTTTAATAATAAGGAATTAAAAATGCAAGGTATCACTACATAATATAGAAATTACTCTAGCAAAACAGTCAAATTCTATGTGTCCCGAATAAACCCTGATAGGGCCCGAATAATAATACAAAACATCCTCCTTAATATAATAATATTCGATATAGAACAGTCTGACCCTGTAACGAGGAACCAAATACAACGTAACAAGCGATAGTGTATGGCTCTCGGCCCTTCTCTTATGACAGTAGGAAAACACTGTACTAAAAATACTCAACTTCTCTAGGATAGACACTATGTAATATAGTCACTAACTACTACTTGTTCTATAATTACCAATTACCTACTACTACTAAGACATCAGCTACTAACAATACGACCCACTACCAATGGTTATGTCTAAATCATCAGTAATCCAATTACACATATGATAAAACAGTCGCTTAAGACAACAGAACAGTTTTCATTACACTCAAGAGAAGCACTGGTTCTATAACTTCAAAATCACAGCGCAATTACAAATTACTGTTTACAAAGCATTACCACTGATGAAAAAGAAATAATTTCAACCCGAATTTAATCAGCACAGTTGGGGGCCCAGCTCCATCAGCTAATATTGGTATGGTGAATACTGCCGAGAGAGAGAAGGGGTGAAGGAAAATATGTTCGATGAGTTTCTCTGTGCAGAATGGGGTACAGCACCCCGTTGACGAGATCAGTAGAGATGGAGCACAGGAGTAAATATCGGGGAGAAATCGTCCGTGACCTAGAGGAATAATTGTGAATTTCACCATTAACAAACTTACAGAAGCTACGGAAGAAACCTAACCCTGACTAGCTGGACGGAGATCTGAACCATGTACCTTCCGATTGCGAATCGACTGTCAATACCTGTACGCCACTTCTGTGCGTAGTCAGTAGCATACAGCATACTGCGGGAACAGAAAATAAATTACATTAACAAAGCAATTTTCCAACATTAAAAATGATGCTGATACTGCACAGAAAGATGAAGTTCACAGCTGCGACAAGGACATTAGTCAAAAAAGATGTTCTAATATAACTCGAAATCCATTACGAGAACTCGCTTATTTGATTAGGACTCTCGACGAAGACAATTTGACAGAAAACTTTACAAGATCAGATGATGTTCAATTCTGACTTATCTTCTTGCATATTTTTAAAGCCATAAGAATGTCGACTATGTGACATTCTATATAGAGCTTAACAGAAGACATACTTCGCAGTGTGAAGATTTTTGTATGCCTTGTTAACCATTCTCGTAAAAAGGAAATTGTCTTTTACTTGGTATTATGTTTCCCACCAACGGGTTGGGGAAATTATTTTATAACACAAATTTAGAAATCAGTTAAAACTTCCTGGTTGGAGACAGTGGTCAGTATACGAAACTATTCCCTAACGTTACGTCTCAGACCGCGGAAGACATCTTGGAGTATAGTTCCTCTGTTTTTCCGCTTTGTTGATCGAAGTGATATCGCCAGTGACAATCCAGACTTCGTGGTGTGAAAGTTGGGTTTCAAGGAATGATTTTTATTCACACTCTGGTAGTCAACGTGTGAGGGAGAGTATGTCGGTGTGTTTGGTACCTCCGTCAGCTTCTCTGTTTTACAGTACTAAAGACCATTGTACCTGTGAAACGGAAGAGGTCTAATACTGTCGATAATTTGGACATTACGAATAGAATTTCTCAAATCGTCTGATTTCCGATTCAGTTTCGTCGTTCTTTCCCGAACAGCTCAAATGATCGCGTCCTTGGAAATCGACAATGCGCTGACACCAAGTATCGACATAAAGATTTTGTTTGGAGGATCTGAAGGCGTCCTGTTTGCGTTTGATTGGTTAAACCCCGATCTGCCGTATCACATCTTTGAAAGTACTTTTGCTTTCCAAGTCGGAGTTCTGACGACGTACTTAGTGCCGTGATGGTAAACAATGGCACCATTTGTTTGTCTATTGTGACACGCAGATAGATCACTGTCGCACTCCCAGAAAGCTCTTGTCCATCCAGGGTCAAAATGATAGTGAGTTGAGGGCGTTTCTTACTAAAATAAATCTCCATTGTCTTCGCAGGGTTTAATTGGACCTAGTTAGTTTTGAACTTGGCATTGTAAACGATGAATATTAGGCTGTGCATGATGTGATGAAAGCCTTATCGTCAACAATTCAAGTGGTCCCCGAATTTACAGAGCTGCGTAGAGGGCACACCAGTCGACACGTGATGCCGAATGTCTCTCTATCCCTGGCTGGTGCGACCGTTATCGTTTAAAAGTAACTGATGTTCGTTCTGCTGGGCAAAAAAATCTGTGGTCATTCTGCTGGCGCAAAGCCAGCATCCATATTTTAACTTTACACCCTGTTATTTTCTGTTAAAATTATCACTTTCTTTGTAAGTCTCTACTGCCTCTATACCAACGCACATGATAATGCGTTGCCTTGGCTAAATCAATGGTTTCTTTATATTCTTCTCTAATACGGTATATATTCCACCACAATGTCGTAAATTTCATTTACTGCTGCGATATAACTCCCACATTTACGTGTTTCTAGTGTTTTGAGGTCGCAGTTAAGGTCCTGAAATCATTACGCAAGCTCTAAAAATGATGTAGCACTCACTTCGAAATGTACACTGGCACAGCAAAAACGCTATAAAGACAGATGTTATAGTTACGCTTTGCACTGTATAGTGGCTTGCATAGTCTAAAGACGTAGAAACGTATGGAGTTCGTCTGTTACTATTAACATTGTGAAAGCTGTATTCCATTTTAGTTATGACCAAATCTGAGTCAGCTTTGTAGTATCCCGTTAAATAACTTTGAAACTGGCTTACTACCAGCTGCATAGACGGTTCTTCAGTTAGTAATGCACGATTTATAATGCCTGGATAGCGAGTGTTGGCCGGTTACGACGTCGTTAACAGACGAATGTTTTAGGAAACTGAAGGTAAATAAATGCCAGCATTAATAAAAGAAAAGAAAAATACGGCTTGGCCGGAGGAGTTTAGTGGTTTTTATTCGGAACGAAATGCGGCTTTAGCAGTATTTTATGGGAGGATATTCTGGAATATGGAGGCAGCGTCTAGGCCTGTGCGCGGCATCTTTGAGCAGATAACAGGTCCTCGGGTGACGGCGCGGGGTGGAGAGTGCTCAGCCCGCTATCTGCGGGCCAGAACAGCCCGACCCACGCAGTAGTTCGCGAAGCCTAATAACGGTCGTGCGCAGGTGCCTGCTTTCATTTTCCTCTCTCCTATAGTCAAGCCACTGTCCAACAAAACACTGTGCTTCATCTCATGCAGTCTATTTCAACAGAAGAGTTCTTAGAGTACATTGTCCTGTAGCCTCTTCACTGTGTCTCAACGCCCATCAGCAACTGAGCAGGCCTGAATGGTTGCCTCATCTGCCAATGAAATTGCGGATTCTTTCGGAGTCTTCGTAAGAGTAGAAACATGTAATGAGGTATCTCGAATAGAATGACCTCCTCCTCTATGCCAATCACAGCGGATCTTTTGAAAACATCGATCTTATGAAACTCAATCTGCACTATTCTCACATGACATCCTGAAGGGCCTGGATTAAGGCGGTCGAGTGGCTGCAGTATTTCTTAACTTCTCAAATTAACTTGAGAGGTGACTCTAAGCAACACTGATACGGTGTCAGATACAGTCCTACATAACATCCACAAAGGGAGGAAGATGAAACATATTGAAATAGTGCAAATTAATAAACACAGGAAAATTTTTCCAAGCTTGGTGCCGAGTGGTCAGACACAGTTCCCTTAGGCCCGTTTCACGCGGATGGTCCGCGCTCCGCTTTCCGCGCGCGGTTGGCGGACCCGCGTCATGGTTCACACAGTCGGGCGGATGCGCGCGGTTCTGTGCAGCAGAGTGAACGCGGTCTTCCCTGCACTGTGCTGGATCTCATCTGTGGTGTAACACATCGTTCTGTTTGATCGGATCTGTAGAGATGAGCTCGCTGCAAGTAAAAGTCATTTCAGCCTATATGATATACAAAAAGAGAAATTCCACGCGCGAGAGACGGTTTTGGGTGCATCCTATGGTGGAACAAAGATGTACGAAAGGAGCGTTCGTCACATTGTATTCCGAACTGAAGACAAATTTAATACATATTTTCGTATGTCTATTCGTTGCTTTGACGAGCTTGTCGGCAAAATACAAGACAACCTGACACTTGAAAATCTCAGAAGGATACCTATTACTCCGACAGAACGAGCAGCAGTAACCTTAACGTAAGAATATGAATATGTATACGGATGACGATTAATTTTAATAATACATTTAATCATTCAAAGCTTTGCTACAACTATGTATTACGGTCGTTTGGCAATAGACAATTTTACATTTGTATTGTATTACTACTGAATTCCAATAATTTTTATAACATCTCCCAAGATGATGATGACGTTGATTGGGCTGGAGAGGGATGGGGAGTCGCAACTTGTGTCTGTACGGACGGATCCTCGCGGTACTGCATTGATTGGTTAGGATGCTGTTGGGATATTGAAGGTGGGGCGTAGGTAAAAGAGGTCGGTGGATAGTGGAAAGAGCTGATCGGAGCCGGGGGGGGGGGGGGGGGGGGGGGGAGGGTGTATATTTAAATTAGCCTGATTTGTGTACTTAATCGACATAAGCAGTTGAAGTACCTGAGTACGAAATAATAGCTTCTGATCAACATTTAATGTCTTCACATAGAGCAACAGCGAAACAAAGAATGCTCGGTCGTCGTCTTCCTCTTTTTCCTTACCATCTTTTAATAATGTAAGTAAATTGTCTTCAAATGTTGTGTTCTTGATAGGCCTCTTCCTCTTGAAGGATTGTTTTTCGGTGTTGACATTCAGTTGGACATCACCGGTTTGTTCTTCAGAGGGTTCGTCTCGACTATTTTCTGCGAGTGCATTGTTGTTATACAGGTTATCTTGAACGATCGATACTGAGTCAAAGTTACTCTCTGTTGGTGCAACTCGGAGACGGTCAAGAAAGTGTAACTGCTCATGGTAGATGTATTTTGGTCTCTTAGTTGCTGCTGATCCGGACCTCGTTTGCTTTAATCTAGTGAGGCTTTTAAAATAGGCATCCCGTGCAGTTTTCCATCTCGTCTGGACCTTGTCAACTGAAATAACAAGTCCGATAAGTCTTTTATTACTGAGGACGCGTACATATATTATTTTAAGAAGCAATACATATAAGGTTTTATGTCAGCGTAGCCGACGTAATACCTAGAATTAATTCTACTTTCCTCTGTGAATGTACATAAGTATCAAATATATGCTTTACACGTTACAGGTATCTTGGAAGCGGAAACACAATTACAGATCTGCATTACTCTTATTTAATGGGTGCATCAACAATTCGACAGATTACAAGGCAGGTGAGCGCCACTATTTGGACTACGTTAAGAGAAGAATGCATGCCTGAGCCCTCAACAGACAAATGGAACGAAATTAGCCATGGTTTCCAAAATGTCGCTAATTTTCCTCATTGCATCGGAGCCCTGGATGGAAAACATATTCGTCTAGTAAAACCTATCAAAAGTGGATCACTTTTCTTCAATTACAAGAATTATTTCTCCATTATTCTTATGGCCATCTGTGACACTAACTATTGTTTCACGTTCATTGATGTAGGAGGATACGGAAGGAACTGTGATTCAAATATTTTTAAAAACAGCGTCTTTTGGCGGAAAATGGAAAAAGGAAAGTTAGCGTTACCGCCACCAAAGCCACTGCCAGGTACACACGACTCTCCAGTGCCATATGTTCTTGTGGCAGACGAAGGCTTCGCATTAACACAACATGTGTTAAGGCCGTATGCGCGAAAAAACATGACTCACAAAAAGAAGATTTTCAATTACCGACTTACCCGAGCCCGAAGGTTTATTGAATGTACTTTCGGAATATTAAGCCACAAGTGGAGGGGTTTTCACCGGCCCCTGAATGTCAATCTTGATCTAGCAGTATCTATTGTCAAAACGTGCTGCATTCTGCATAATTCTGTTCGAATAAGAGAAGGATACAACTTTGAAGATACCCTGTATGTTACCGGCTTCGAAGATGTGGCAGAAACTACACCTGTCAGTAAATCGGTTAATACTGTACGAGATAAATTTGCGGAATATTTTGTCGGTAGAGGAGCTGTGCCCTGGCAGGAATCAAAAATTCACTGAACACAGGCCACTTACCTCAATGACAGACATTTGCGCTTGTGTACAGTTTTTATACATAATCAATGTTTGTATTGTGCATAAACTGAACTTGTGGATGTCTATAATTCTATAATTGTAAATCATTGTATTTTGTATAGAACTACAATAAAAACACATGGAAAATATGCGTCTACTTACCACACTTTTTCTGATCTGCCTCGTTCAGACCTTCAAAGCCGAGTATTATATTTGCACAGACGTCTAGCCACGCCTTCAATCGCATTTCACGGTTCTTGTAGTCCCCATGCGATGGATCCCATATGTGAGGCCTTCCTTCAACTTCGGCAATTAACATGTCTGTATCGATTTCACAAGAGATTCTGGAAGCTTCTTAAATCACACCCGTATTTACCACACTAGTCGAATGCTACGGCTGAAATGAGGTACTCTGCTTCTACTGTGCGCGCGGTATCCACAGGACTGTGCACGCACCAACTTGTTTCTGTGTATTCAACTGACGCGGACGGACCGCGGCGCGCAAGGGCTGCGCGGACGGCTCCGCCGCGTGCGGATCGTCCGCGTAATTGTGTGGTGCCCCATTGAAATACGTGACTACCAACCGCGCGCGGAACGCGGAGCGCGGACCATCCGCGTAAGTGTGCAACGGGCCTTACGCACCACTTCTAAATGCAGGTATTGCAGATAAACTCCTCCATGCTGTTTTCTAAATGTTCCCTCCTTCAAATTTTTATTTCAGTTACTATAGTTTCACTTGTCCTATAACTTTGCTTAATGAACACTGAAGAGCCAAAGTTCAAAATGGTGCACCTGCCTAATATCGTGTAGGGCCCCCGCGAGCACGCAGGAGTGTCACAACACACCGTGGTATGCACTCGACTAATGTCTGAAGTAGCGGTGGAGGGAGTTCATGAATCCTGCAAGGTTGTCCATAAATCTGTAAGTGTACGAGGGGGTGGAGATCTCTTCTGAACAGCACATTGCAAGGCATCCCAGATGTGCTCAATGATGTTCATGTCTGGGGAGTCTGGTGGCCAGCGGAAGTGTTTAAATTCAGAAGAGTGTTTCTGGAGCCACTCTGTAGCAATTCCGGACGTGTGGAATGCACAATGGACGTGAATGGATGCTGGTGATCAGACGGGATGCTTACGTACGTGTCACCTGTCAGAGTCGTGTGTAGGCGTATTAGGAGTCCCATGTCACTCCAACTGCACACACCCCGCAACATTACAGGGCTTCTATCCGCTTGAAGACTCCCAGCTGACATGCACGGCCCATGGATTCATGAGGTTGTCCCCATACCTGTACATTCCATCCGCTCGATACAATTTGAAACGAGACTCGTCCGACCAGGCAACATGTTTCCGGTCATCAACAGTCCTACGTCGCTGCTGACAGTCCCAGGCGAGGCGTAAATCATTGTGCCGTGCCGTCATCAAAGGTTCGAGATTGGGCCTTCGACTCCAAAAGTCCATACCGATGATGTTTCGTTGAATGGCTCGCACGCTGACACTTGTTGATGGCCCAGCATTAAAATCTGCAGCGATTTCCGGAAGGATTGCACTTCCGTCACGTTGAACGATTGTCTTAGGTCGTTATTGGTCCCGTTCTTGCTGGATCTTTTTCCAGCCGCAGCGATGTCGGAGATTTCATGTTTTATCGGATTCCTGATATTCACGGTATATTCGTGAAATGGTCGTACGGAAAAATCCCCACTTCATCGCTATATCGGAGATGCTATGTCCCATCGCTCGTGTGCCGACTATAACACCACGTTCACATTCACTAAAATCTTGATAACACGCCGTTATAGCAGCAGTAACCGATCTAACAACTGCGCCAGACCCTTGTCTTATAAAGGCGTTGCCGACCGCAGCGCCATATTCTGCCTGTTTACGTATCTTTGTATACGCACGACTATACCAGTTTCTTTGGCGCTTCAGTGTAATTATAGTTGTTTGACTTATGAGTTTAGTCTCATCTTGTATCTCTTTTGTAATGTTACACTTGTTTAACGCAGTATTATATGCTTCAGTCCCGCCCTTTAAACCTGTCACTTAAATTTACTATATTTGTTTTATATGACTGTCCATTACTGTTTGGTACAATATTTTATACATTATAAACGATAAATACAAGAGACTTGTGTAATATTCTACAATATTTATTCTCTAACTAACCGATTTTCGGCTTTTAGGCCATCATCTGTTACTAAGGTAAGTATAGGTGGCTGGGGATGTGTGGCTGTGGATTTTATGAGGACAGAGGTTTTAAATTACATGTATACAAAGAGTAGCTCAATTAGCTGTCAGATATGACAATTATAACGTTCTATACGGGATTAAAGGGAGAACAATTATTTAGATGTAAATATAAAGTAAAGTAAATAAGTTTTACTTCACATTTTTAACGAAATAACCCTTCTCACTTCTGTTTCGCGCAGAACATTAATAACTGTCATCTTTGGCAGGCAAATCGAGACTCTTTAGTTGGACCTAATTTAATATCTTAGTTCCCACAATATTCAAAGCCTCATTTATATCTTTGTACCTGATAATGGGGTAACAGTAGAAAATCGACTAATTAAATGATGACTAGTGTAGAATATTACACAGGAGTCATATGTGTTTCGTCAGATGTTTGAACGAAGCTAAAACTCTATAGGAACCACGTACTGGATTACTCTTCATATTTTCATAGTCAGGCAAAGGGTGCGAAAAGGGTAAATTGGATATCAAATTGATCACGTGAGGTCTAGTTTTGAAAACCAGGTTTAATTGCTTGAATGTAAACAGGGTAATTAAGCAACACTTATTTAGTCATTTGTGGGAAAATTTTTGTCCTAATTTTCATAGCCAAACGAAGAGCGGGAAATGGGCATATTGGCTATCAAACTGACTCTCTTGCAAAAAACTGTAAAAAATGATTGAATTGTTTGGAAGCAAGCAATGTAATTAGTGAGGGAAAATGGAAATATGTCACTAACAGATGCTGCTAGTTATGTAAATGAAGTATCAAAAAAAATCAGTATAAATTGAAACTTATCTGTTTCTTTTTGATCTATATACTCTTAATCCTAATAGAATACGTTTGATATTTCATACATTCTTAATAAAATGAAAATAAAAGAAGATCTGAAAAAGATTCAGTCAAATATTTGTGAAATCATTTCATAAAAGTAAATTACAATTTACATAATCATTTGACGCTCCCTCGAATGGTGCCGGAAATCATGAACAGCAAATGAGGTACTAATTGAGAATTTAAAGTCCAATGTTTAACTTAGAATTTCAGAGAAGTACTGGAGGATGCTTGTCTGACGAAATTTCATTCAGTGTTTTCCCTAATCTAATTTATTTCATAAACATTCGACGTTTCTTCCAAGAAAATTTTTTTATTCACTGATATTTGCAACTCTGTTTTCAATTCTTATATCTGTGTGAGTCCGGCTAACCGTGCTTTCCCCTTCTCCAGGCACCCAATTGCTGCCTCTTAGAAATTTTTTTCTGCCTCATTGTGAGCAGACAGTGGTAGTCTACATGCAGCCTTCTCACTTTTCTGTAGTCTTATGGAAACTTAGTAATTGACTTCACTCATATAAGTCGTGTTCTGTTACCTTACTTCTCTCTTATTTTCTTATTCCTGCCTTGTACCTTATTTCCATCTTCCTCTTGTTTTCCTTCCTCTGGTAGCGGACAGTGCTGTAGTATGACTTTGATATGAATCGATGAAATTGAGGAAACTTATGTATTGTTGCTTTCCTTTAACATGTGACAAAACAGCGAAAGTATTCGTGAAATTAAAATATTTAGCTCAGAGTTTCATGGATCTGCACTCGACGTGAAACAATATTTAGTCTAAACTGATAAAATTTGAAAATAGAAGCTTGTCTTTGAGACTACCACATAACACAATTAGACAACAAATAAACAAAAACCATGTTTACACGTCATACTTATTCATGGTATGTAATGTATTTACCTGGTCAGGACTCGAATCGGGGCCACCTCACAGCTGTAGATTTTTCCCAAATCTTCAGTCAATTGTTCTACACAGATTAAAGGTTCTTGATGAATTATATCTTTCTCGTGTCCATGGAGTTCTGTATCCAATATGTTATTCATAAACTCTCAGTCCGAATTCTAGGATGTGGACCGGAATGAGCGCGTTTTATCATCCCGCGCTTTGTTAACTCATCCTCTGCTGAAGTGAAAGCTTCATTCTGGCATACCGTACCTTTCCGGCAAAGAAATTCGTGTGAGTATCATAGATACTACTCAGTATCTACAGGATGGGTGAGAAGTCCCAGTGCTCCAGAGAATCGAATGGTAATTGATTTGATTTGTTCCACCACACGTACTTACTTACGTATTAAATGTCCAATATATAGGTATGTTCCTCATCACCCTATAAACACGCCTTCATGTTCGTGGAATACTTTTAGCATGTTCGCTGTTGTAGTGCGAAATGCATCCTCCACAGCTCTGCACAGTTGTTGGTTTGTATTGTAACGACATGCTGGCCTTAATGACTCCTCCTCGAAAGTCGTCAGGTGTGGTGAGGTCAGGACTTCTTGGTGGCCATTTCAAGGATGCTGGCGCTGCTGATGAACCACGCCCTACAGGCCGCCCGTGTCCATTTAGGAACTCGCGCATTGCAGTAGCGTAGTGAGGAGACACCCCGTCTTGCTGCAGCCACATGCGTTCTGTGAGGCCTGGTTCCTCAAGTTAAGGTATGAAACATGTTTGTAACTCATGTAAATAATTTGCTCCATTTGCAGGCCCTTCAAGAAAGTACTGTCCAAGCAGGTGTTGTGATGGCATCGCTACCATATCATTATGAGAGGTGGATTCCTTTCCAATTTGTGTAATGAGTATGCTCTTTGGCCCGGGCAATAATATTTCTTGCACATGAGCTGCGATAAATGCCACAACCATCTGAAAACATAACTTGGGCACGGCTGACTGCATTTGGAATTTGAGTTAACAAAGCGCGGGATGATAAAACGCGCTCATTCCGGTCCACATCCTAGAATTCGTGTACGAATGTCGGTCGAAAAGGTGATCTCGCATTGTTGTCCTTCTTATATCAAGTTCCGATGTCATAGGATGTTGTTCAATCAAAGCACAGACTCAAGTCTTCTTCCTTTCACTTAGCAGCCTCCCTTTAACACTTCTAAATGCAGGATAAGGTCTTTCCAAACCCAGAAATCTTATCTGGAACGTTCCCATAATGTCCCTTATCTGCCCTGTATGTTGTCATTTGTCCACTCGCACACTTTTCACTAATCGCCCTCAGTGGAGTAACTGTGATCGCTCACTTCGGCCATGGCTGCAAATTAAAACTCGACTGCGAAAACGTGTAAACAGGATTTCCAACATTTGATTCCCACACTTGATAAGAAGTAACATAGTTACCAACCTGCATTTTGACATGATCTGTAGATTGTCGCACTGTGAAATGTGTGAAACTGAAAGATTTTTCGTCTTTCTAACATGTGAGTATTTTAAGTTTGTGTAACAGTTTGTGTTCCACAGCATTGTAAGTCTCTCTCTTTCTGTTTCTCTTTCTCTCTTTTCTTTCTTTCTTCCCTGGCTGATACCTCACGTCCGCCTTTACAGCCTTTTCAAGCCACACTCTGTGGTAACAAAGGCAGTGTTTCAAAATCAAGCACAGGAAAGATGCATAGCATCTGGCACGCTCGTAAATGTTGTCGCCGGGGAATTTGCGGCGCAACTTGTGACGCAGGCCATCCTGAATAACAAGTCGCCGTCTTCGTAGCCCGGGGCAGCCGAGCGAGATGAGTTACGGGTCGCATGACTGTGGGGTGGGTTGCGGCGCGGCGTGGCGTGGTGGGGGCGCAACACTCGCATTGTTGGACGGAGATCCGCCGCCACCACCACCAGCCGGCACGTACTGCAGTACGGGACAGGCACGCGCACCGCTATATATTAAGCAAGTAGCGCGCCCGGGACCGGCTTTCCTCGCGACGTGACCGCGACGGTGCCCCAGCGGCGTGGAGGGGAGGTGGGCGCGGAATGCAACCTATTTTAATGAAAAATCGCCAACTTTGCTCCCCCAACTTAAAGAAAGGAAGTTTTATGGTAGTTACATGCCCATTCTCGGGACGTCCTCGGCGGAGGCGGAAACTCACCCTCGTTCCCTTCCCTTCACCGCGAAAGCTGCGCGGGAATCCCTCTTCTGGGAGAAGGTAAAACTGTAAGGTGGTTAAGGGCTGTGGAAAAGTGCTCGTCTACTGTGGGGCGGAGGAAAGAGATGATTTCTTCTCTGGCTAGAGACTCAAACGGAGGAGCGAGAACTTTAAGTTGGAAATGGGGGGAGGGGCGGGAGGGGGGTGAGGTGGGATTGAAATTTGTGAAGGAAAGGAAATGTACGTAGGTGGAATGTTTTAGAGATTGCAGCAGCGGGGAGATTCATTCCCCCCGAGGCTGAGGTCATAATACAGCCCGCGGATGATTAGTGTTTATGTGGGGAGGGAGTGTACTTCCACCGTGGCACCCCAGCTTGCTGCACAGGACAAGAACGCTGTTGTAGGGAGATTGTGGGGAGGTGGGAAGGCGCTCCAAGACAGGAAGCTGCGCAGCTAACGCCGCGTCCAGAGCGAAATTTAATTACTGCCTTTGTAATTACTAGCTGTCCAGCTGCAGAGCCGTCGTCGCCGCCCCAGATGCCTGCGGACGCCGGTCAGTAACTCGGGGAAACAGCCCTGGGTTGAGGTCCTCCAAACTCGCTTAAGATTGCCCGGTGGCGGTAGCCGGCCGTGGCGGCCGTGCGGTTCTAGGCGCTTCAGTCTGGAACCGCGTGACCGCTACGGTCGCAGGTTCGAATCCTGCCTCGGGCATGGATGTGTGTGATGTCCTTAGGTTAGTTAGGTTTAAGTAGTTCTAAGTTCTAGCGGACTGATGACCACAGATGTTAAGTCCCATAGTGCTCAGAGCCATTTGAACCATTTTTGAACCGGTGGCGGCTATTCAGACTGATTAAGCAACCTATGTCCCAGTTTTTATGGTGGAGGCATCACACCCTAGATGATGATGATGATGATGATGATGATGATTGGTTTGCGGGGCTCTCAACTGCGCGGTCATCAGTTCCCATACGAAGTTACAATTTTTACATAGTTCAATTTGTACGCAGTCCAATCTAGCCACTGTCACGGATGATTATGATTATGATGATGATGATGATGATGATGATGATGATGATGACGATGAAATGATAAGACAACACGAACATCCTGTCCATGGGCAGAGAAAATCCACAACCCGGCCGGGAACCGAAACCGTGACTCCGTGATCCAGAGGCAGCAAGCTAGCCACTAGACCACGAGCTGCAGACATCACACCGTGGAGATACTGTAACGTTGATTTCCACAAACTTGGCTACTTACTGACCCCGTAGTAAGAGCAAGTCGCTAAATGTTGACATTCTTTCACATTAGGGGAAATTTTTTGTTTATTAAATTGAAGGGCATTTTTTAAGGTATTTGGTTGCTCACAGCTGTCTTGATCGCATTTCGTGGACAGATGACAGTTTACCGGCTTCGACTTTTACGACTCGTCTTCAGAACCAGAATTCTTTAAGAAAGTAACATATTGAACAGTCATCTGCCGCCTGTCTTTATTAACAGTCGATTTTAACGACCACAACTCACTCCATATGAAACCTGTTGCCTTGAACTGTTATTGCCAGGTCGTCTGCATATACAAAAGTTTTGGTTTTGTCTGGAGTTGGTTGGTCATTTGTATATATGTTGAATAGGATTGGCGCCAACACGCTCCCTTGGGCGAGCCCATTTTTCTGATTCCGCCATCGACTCTTTTTCCCCTCAAGCATTACGAAGAACTGTCTATTTTGGAGCAGGGATTCGATTATCTTGACTAGGTAGTAGTCTTTCAGGGTCTCGTAGATTTTATGCAGTAGTGTCCGGTGATGTACTGTATCATTGGCGGAACTTAGGTCGACTAGTGCCAGCCCGGTGATTAGTTTATTCTCAAACCCACCCTCGATATGTTCCGTCAATGCTAGAATTTGACTGGTACAGGACTTTCCAGGTCTAAAACCTGCTTGGTGTGGAATTAGCTTCGAGTCAACGATCTTCTCTATTCTGTTGAGGATCAATCTTTCATAGAGCTTAAACAGATGGCAGAGAAGGGTTATGGGTCGATAGCCCTTCGGAGACCCTGGGTCCTTCCCGGGTTTAAGGAGAGCCACCACTTTTGACTTCCTCCACAGTTTCGGGATTTGAAAGGTTTCACGGCACACGTTAAAAAGTCCAAGTATCCAGTCCCTGGCGCCAAGGCCGAAGTTTTTAATCTGTTCCACGCAAATATCATCAAACCCAGCGGCTTTCCCATTCTTCATGGTATTTATACCATTGTTCAACTCTCTCATGCTAAATGGTTTCCGGAAGTTGGTGTTTTCCGTTGGCAGTAGGCGTGTGATTTTAGTTTTCTGACGTTTGGAGTTGAACTTGCCGTTTAGAAGGAGTTGGTTGGCCACCTGGTTTGGAGTTACGTTGGCCGGGGCCTTGCTTAGCCTTGGGTCACCATCCAGTTTCTTAATCAGGTTCCAGGCTATTTTGCTACTGTGGGACATATCCATTCTTTCTAGAGTTGCTATCCACTTCTTCTCGCGTGCCTCGCTGAGGGCTGACATTAAAGCTGTACCACAGGTGATGGTTTCGTCGCAGAATGGGTCTTCCGCGAACAATACTTGATACTTCTCCAGGATGTCCTTTGAGGCATTTGAGAGCCCTGGGATATAGTGTTGTCTGCAACCCCTAGGAATATATTGTCTAGATACCTTTTGCAAAGTCTCAACAAAGGTAAGGTAATTATTTGGTGTTGTGGTCAGACTGGCTAATTCCTCATCCAGCGCTTGGGAATATCCTGACCACCTAGCCTTTTTAAAGTTGAATCTCCTACGGAAAGGTATTTTGGTTGTTTTCATTGTTGAGTAGACTTGGATTCCAATAGGTCGATGTTGTGTCTTTGGGATTGCATCATATGCTCTTTTGCAGCAGGTGTCGTAGATGTTCCGGCTGACGAAGCAAATATCGGGATTGTAACCTCGCTTCCAAATTTTGCTGTTGAAGGAGCAGGGGAGCTTGGGGTCGTGGAGAAGTGAGAGGTTATTTGCCTCAGCCCCTTGTTCTAGCAGCTGCCCATTGGCGTCTGTCTCGTCGTAGCCCCAGGTAGTGCTGTGGCTGTTAAAGTCGCCCACAACGAAGTGTGTCCTTTGGTTGTTGAAGCTTTCTGGCATTGAAGTGTGTAAGTTCTGGCCAGGGGGTTTATATACGGAGCATATTGTAAATGATCCACTCTCTATCGCTAACACTTCAATGTTGTTGGTGGTTGTCTTACTCGTGGAAGAGAGCAGCATCTCGGGTCTGGTAAATATTGCGCTCCCATACCTTCTGTGAGGTGCTTCTACTGCCAAGCGCATTCCTTTGATATTGGGTCTGTTTGCTGTTTCATCTCCATGCGTTTCCTGCAGGCACAGTACTTCCCACTTTTCTGATCGGCGATATTACATCCTCCTTATTCTTAGTGGCTTTGAAGCCATCGAGGAGAAACTAGAAACCGCCCTTTCTATAATGTCAACCTACTACAAAAAGAATTCTCTAAAACCCAATCCCTCCAAAACCCAAGTGAGTGCATTCCATCTGAACGCGAGGCAGGCAAAGTACAGGCTCAATGTTACCTGGGATGGGACATTACTAGAACACACAGATACTCCCACCTACCTTGCGTCGTGCTGGACAGAACATTGTCATACAAATTGCGAAAAAACAAGCAAAAAAGTAGAAGCACGAAATTCCCTAATAAGAAAGCTGTCCAACAGCAAATGGGGTGCCAAACCTACCGTGGTCAGAACTTCAGCCCAAGCTTTGTGCTTCTCAACTGCCGAATATGCCTGCCCGGTATGGTGCAGATCCGCCCACGCAAAAAAGGTAGATATTAGCTTGAATGAAACATGCAGGATAGTGACAGGCTGCATGAAACCTACCCCCATAGAAAATCTTTACAGGGCCGCAGGTTTCACAAACCCTGACTCACGTAGGAAAGCCCATGAACATACCGAGAAGCTAAAATAAACCTTTGATGCTCGTCACTCAATATTTGGCCTAGAGTGTGGCCCCAGCAGACTCAAATCCAGACGCCGTTCCCTAAGTTGCGCCTTAGATGAGCCCCCCATCTACTATCCACTAAGAGAGGACCCACCAAGCGGCGTTTCTGGTGATTGGAAAACCTGGAGAATGCTTAACCGCATCAGAACTGGGGTGGCTCCTGTGAAATCTAATCTGATCAAATGGGGTTTGTTGGACGAAAATGACGACAAATGCGACTGCGGCACTCGACAGGACATGGAACATCTCCTACAATGCCCAGCCTGCCAGCACAGATGCACCCTCGACGATCTATGGCTGGCTAAAGAAGAAGCATTGGACATTGCCCAATATTGGGCAAACAAATTGTAGTTTCCGGACACGAAAAAGTAAAGTAAGTCCATTTGAAAATTCAATTAATTACTTTCGTAATAAGATACTAGTTACGACGAGCCGAAATTGTTAAACGGTCATATGTCCACCACATGAGATCAAATGTGGATAAACAAGTAGTTTTCAAAAATGGTTCAAATGGCTCTGAGCACTACGAGACTTAACAACTGAGGTCATCAGTCCCTTAGAACTACTTAAACCTAACTAACCTAAGGACATCACACACTTCCATGCCCGAAGCAGGATTCGAACCTGTGACCGTAGAGGTCACGCGGTTCCAGACTGAAGCGCCTAGAACCGCTCGACCACTCCGACTGGCCCAAGTAGTTTTCAAAAGGGGGTTTATTTTCTTCGCTATTTCTGAGAAGGAACCTTTCACTCTGCAGTGACATTTATTTCTCTACTGCTGTGTGCTTTCACACAACTGCAACAATTCTGCCACACCAGTAGATGCGCGTAGTAGTACGGCTTCAAAATTCACGAAAATCGGAGGACTTCTTAAAAAAGTGTCTAGCAGTCTAATTACAAGGGTCTCCAGAGCGTCAATCACAATCTTAATTAAGCTGAATATTTATCATGTTCGTCAACTATACTACATATACAAGTAGCCGCGCGGGATAGCCGCACGGGGTAGCCACGTGGTCTCAGGCGCCTTGTCACGGTCTGCGCGGCTCTCTTCTCGGAGGTTCGAGTCCTCCCTCGGGTATGGATGTGTGTGTTGTCCATAGCGTAAGATAGTTAAAGTTAGATTAAGTAGTGTGCAAGCTTAGGGACCGATGACCTCAGCAGTTTGGTTCCATAATATCTTACCACAAATTTCCAAATATACATGCACCATTGGAACGTACCGGAAAACGCCGTTGTATAATATAATCAAAATCGATGGTGGGGTCTCTCCTTCACTTCAAACGACAGTTCGTTGTGTTTGCCACTGTAACAACGAAATCATCGTCGCAGTGAGAACAACATAGCAGTTTATATCTACTATTTGCATAACCATGGAAAGGTTGTATGACAATTAAGGGGTCTTCTAATCTAAGTCAAGATTGAGTACAACAGATTTTTATTTGCTCTTTGTGATGTCCACAATTCACATAAAATTATTTACAACTCAACAGAAATTACACAAACTGACGTTAATACAAAGGGTGGAAGGGCATGGCAGCTACTAGATCATATGGAAAACTGCGTGGAGAAAACGCAGCAAGATTTTCTCGTCTGGGCAGCACGTGAACTCATGGTTAATGAGACAAAAGAATCCAAAAATTGTTACAAATATGCACTATACGGAACAGGGCAGTAAAAGAAAATTGCGAGTTATTCAGGATATATCGCGTTTTTACATTTCCACCAAAAACCAGTAAGGGTGTGCTAATCAGCACTAGATTGCGGCCAGGCGACGAATCTCCCAAAAACTTTCACCTCTGCGCTAAGCTCTTAACTTACAAAAATAACTCCGCGTGAAACAGACGATTCAGTGCTGTTGCCAACGTGTCGCAACCATAACATCACTTATTTCACGAGAAAACAGCGAAACGAAACAGAAACTTCCGACTTCTGGCGTACGAAACGCACGTTTACAAAAAAGAGGTTGATGCTGACCATGAGCAGCGTCTCACCAATTTGTCACTCTCTTCACACCAAGACGCTGGAAGGACAGCTGGTCGACACAGCACTCTCCCACCTCCCAGAGTCGGCTTTCGGGGCATGGGTAGCGCTTGTCGTTCGAGTAGTTCTCGCGAAAAAATGGTTCAAATGGCTCTGAGCACTATGGGACTCAACTGCTGAGGTTATTAGTCCCCTAGAACTTAGAACTAGTTAAACCTAACTAACCTAAGGACATCACAAACATCCATGTCCGAGGCAGGATTCGAACCTGCGACCGTAGCGGTTTTGCGGTTCCAGACTGCAGCGCCTTTAACCGCACGGCCACTTCGGCCGGCTCTCGCGAAATACTTGCATATTTTCGTTAGATATTGTCTCACGATAGTCACGTCGTACATTATGCACAGTATGGGAACGAGAGGGAAAACTATGCACTACTCTGCGTCAACTCATAATTTGTAATCACAATCCCTTTAGTATACGTCGAGCCTTTTTTGTAGCGAATGGTTCAAATAAAAGTGTGGGGAGAAGGCTCGTGAAGGGAGTTCGGTTCAAATACGCCCTAGCGTCTTACCTCTCAATTCCTTCTCCGAATGAGATCGGGGACTTTCTCAAGACATTAACCTTTTATGTACCTTCAACGGTGTCTCTCTGCACCTGATACAGATTGGTGGCTCTGTCGACGTCGGAAGTCAAGATTTCGGCACCAGTACATTTAAAAATCAACGCTATGTGTTCATGGACTCACAGGATGGTCCATTGATTGGAACTTCAAGTTAAACTTTTTGTTCCATATGATCTTTCTGGATGGGTTATTTCACTGTTTGGATTAAGATAGACATATGCTCCAACTGCATTACTGTAGTGTGTACACCGTTCTCCTGATTGACGGCTACTTCAATTTCCATAAGCCGACAGTAAGTAATTTTGAGTCGGGGAACTTCAAATGTTCGCGTAGTTACCAGCGTAACACCAACGATCAAAAACTATATTATGCGAGCAATGCTTCTGTGATAACTGACATTATCAATAATACATGTATCGTGTGGTATACTGTTCCTTTGTTTGGGACACTATTTCACTGGCTTTCGTCAGAATGAGAAGCTACACTAGAAGACAGAATGCGCCCGTCTTGAATGAAATTTTACCACAGTGCTGCACGTTTTACATCTCCATCTACATATACAGGGTGGTCCATTGATCGTGACCAGGCCAAATATCTCACGAAATAAGCGTCAAACGAAAAAACTGTAATGGTTATAGTCACAAACATATGGCTCACAATTTTAGACGAACAATTGGTAACAGGTACGTTTTTTAAATTAAAATACAGAACGTAGGTACGTTTGAACATTTTATTTCGGTTGTTCCAATGTGATACATGTACCTTTGTGAACTTATCATTTCTGAGAACGCATGCTGTTACAGCGTGATTACCTGTAAATACCACATTAATGAAATAAATGCTCAAAATTATGTCCGTCAACCTCAATGCATTTGGCAACACGTGTAACGACATTCCTCTCAACAGCGAGTAGTTCGCCTTCCGTAATCCTGGTAGCATCAGCTAAAACACCTGCTTGGGCATCATCATTTGTTGCAGGTCGTGGTTGACGTTTCACATGTGGCTGAACACTTCCTGTTTCCTTAAGTAACGTAACTATCCGGGGAACGGTCCGGACACGTTGATGATGTCGTTCAGGATACAGAGCAGCATACATAGCACACGCCCGATGGGCATTTTGATCACAATAGCCATACATCAACACGATATCGACCTTTTCCGCAATTGGTAAACGGTCCATTTTAACACGGGTAATGTATAACGAAGCAAATACCGTCCGCACTGGTAGGATGTTACGTGATACCACGTACTTATACGTTTGTGACTATTACAGCGCCATCTATCACAAAGCGAAAAAAGTTGTCCAACTAAAACATTCATATTTCTTTGCGAACTACAAGAATATGTAAAAAAATGGGGGTTCCTATTTAAAAGAAAATGGTTCAAATGGCCCTGAGCACTATGGAACATCAGAGGTCATCAGTCCCCTAGAACATCACACACATCCATGCGCGAGGCAGGATTCGAACCTGAGACCGTAACGGTCGCGCGGTTCCAGTCTGAAATGCTTAGAACCGCTCGGCCACAGTGGCCGGCTCCTATTTAAAAAAACGCAGTTCATATCCGTTTGACCTATGGCAGCGCCATCTAGCGGGCCAACCATAGTGCCATCTGGTTTCCCCCTTCAAGCTAGACGAGTTTCATTCTTTGTAGGTTTTTCGTTTGATGCTTATTTCATGAGATATTTGGCCCGGGCACTATCAATGGACCACCCTGTATACTCCGGAGCTACTGTACACTGCATGGCGGAAGGTGCAACGTTCCATTACTATCGATTATCTTTCCTATTCAATTCGCATATTTTGCGCGGGAAAAATGACAGTCGTCATGCTTCTGTACTTACCCTAATCTCCCTTACCTTATACTCACCGTCCCAACGCGAGATATAAGATGGCGGGAGCAATGTTCCCTAAATTTACCCAACAGCGCTTCGCTGTAATTACATCATCTTTCTTCCACAAAGTTCCATTTATTTAAGGGTGAGAGTTTGTTATGGTGTAAGTATATCGAACATATAAGAATATAGTAGCGATTATATATTTGAAAATCAGTTTTCCTTATGTCTACCTCTCTGTCACCCCCAATCCCACACCGACACCCTGCCCCCTCCCTCTCCCCCTTCTCTCTCTCTCTCTCTCTCTCTCTCTCTCTCTCCATTCACTATCCCTCTCTCTCTCCACCGACCCTCAGTCTACCGTCCCCCTCCACCCCTCCTTCCCCCTCTCTCCATCTCTCTCTCTCTCTCTCTCTCTCTCTCTCTCTCTCTCACTCACTCTCCCTCTCTCTCCCTCTCCCTCTCTCCCTTCTTCCCTCCCTCCCTCCCTCCCTCTCTCCCACGCTTTCCTTCCCCCTCCCTCGTCGCCCTTCCTCCCTCCCTCCGTCTCCCTCTCTATGTCTGTATCTCCATCTCTCCCTCCCTCTCTCCCTACCACCCTTCCTCAGTCCCACCATCCCCTTCCCACTCTTCCCCTATCCCATTTCATCCTCTCCCTCTCCCTGTCCCTCCCTCTCTCCCTCTCCCTGTCCCTCCCTCTCTCTCTCTCTCTCTCTCTCTCTCTCTCTCTCTCTCCCCAACTGCACATCCTCAGCCTCTATCCACCCTTCCACAGCCCCCCCCCCTCTCTCTCTCTCTCTCTCTCTCTCTCTCTCTCCCCCTGCCCTTTCCCTCTTCCCACACCCACATTCCTTCTCTCTTCCACCCACCTCCCTCCCCCCCCATCTCCACCCTCTCTCTCTCTCCCTCTCTTCTACTCTCTCTCCCTCCCGGCTGTATAGATCACGGGCAAGTGTCGTCTATAATTTTCCTTAAGTACATATGCAGTGCCGGCCGCGGTGGTCTCGCTGTTTTAGGCGCGCAGTCCGGAACCGTGCGACTGCTACGGTCGCAGGTTCGAATCCTGCCTCGGGCATGGATGTGTGTGATGTCCTTAGGTTAGTTAGGTTTAAGTAGTTCTAAGTTCTAGGGGACTGATGACCACAGCAGTTGAGTCCCATAGTGCTCAGAGCCATTTGAACCATTTTTGAACATATGCAGTATCGGATGGTAGTAGGTGTTGGCAGCATAGCCAGCAAGCAGTCTACGTAGCTGCACTCGGCTGCTGGTGGCTGGCGGTGGTGGCGTCGCTCAATAGGCGTCCGCCTGGACCGGGCCCGCTGCTCCCGCCGTCTGATCGATCTTTCTGGCGGCTGCCCGGCTACTGCTACTGCTACTAGGTGCGATGCGCGGGGAAGCCCCGCGAATAACTCACGGCGCGCGCGATTGCCGCGCTCCTGAGCCTCGCGCGATTATAATAAATCGTCGGATTACGGCGAAAGCTCTGTTTGTCAGCGCAGGTGTTTGCCGACTGTTTCGCCAGAGCCGCCCAATGGCTGCCGCGATTAACGCCCTCACCTGCCGTGTAATCGCTCAGATTTGCATCTGGCCACCCAGCAGACTAGACACACGCGTAACAAAGGTCATCTGTCCAATTTGTCTTCTTATTCACGTTACCAAGCTTCTCGTATGCTTTGCAAACCATAACGTATACTCTTAAAAAAGGAGAATTATTTAGTATAGCTACCAATCACTTCAAGTTATTAGTTATTCAGTGGTGTTTATGTCCGTGCATTGACGGAACGAAACTAACATGACGGCTACCAGTATTTTGTTCCCTTTGCACTTCGGCTATGGAATATTTCTAGTTGTTAGTGCCCCAAAACATGCAGACCTTAGTCGAAGACATGTTGCACACTTTTAGTCGCTATGAACTTCCTCGCTCCCAGTTTCGATTTTTGCCAAGCATCGTCAGATACATGCTTTCAACTAAGGCATTTGTGTGATGTTCCGATTTACTCTACGTCAGGTCAAAAACACGAACTGAAGAAAAGAATTCTTATATATAGATTTGAAACGTTGTTCAGACAATTTAATATGTCGTCAATGTAATAGTTCATTGCATTGCACGTTAGGAGACATTTGGCTCAGAGCTGTAGAAATCATCGTACTTGAACAATTTACGCATTCAAGCAACATACGGAGAGCAGCAGGGTGACATCTTCGACAACCGCCGATATTTCGACTGGTGACCAATCTGTCATTACCAAGGCACAAGTGCAACGACAGGGCGCTCTGCAAAGAAATTTAAAACCATCGGTAGACGTAGCTACGCCGTCCAAGAATCATAATACGCCACCTGAAGAAAGATAACACATACAACCCAGAAGAGCAAGGCTCCGAGTAGATTATAAGCAAAAAAAGGAAAGAAAACATTGATTCGTCTCCTGCTCTCGTCCTGGTGAATCAACATTAACGTCATTTGCTACCCGTTATTAATTAATATTCATAATATTCATTATCGATAACTTCTGACGTAGATCATTTCTGCTTGTGTGGTGGTGCTACTTGTTTTCGGCATGTATGTTGTCTTTCTACATGTGCCTCATCATGGTTCATGGTCGACGTGGCCACGCCTACCGATGATGTACATTTCCTCGCACAGCAGTCTCTCCTTGCTCTTCGGCCTTGAAAATGACGGAGTGGTCACGTGGCCCAAATGTCTGCGGGTGTCGAAGACATTCCTTTGCCGCATTCCGGTAAGTTGTTTGAATAATATGTACGCAAGGACAAAAATTTAAAAAAGTCTAGGTGGAGTGCTATATCATTATAGTTTGTCGTCTGAACAATGCTTAATGTCTGTGTGTTGTAATGTTTTTGTCTTTAAGTAAAACGGAATGGAGCATCATAGGTGTATCCAAACAAATGCTGTAATTAAAGAAGTTTTTGTACCTTATGATAATTAGTGAAAGTCGTAACTGGTGGCAATAATAAATGTCTTCATACCAACAGACCGTGTGCAAAACTTTTTTCGACGCACTTGCGGTTTTTCTTGAAAAGCAAGTGGAATGAACAACAGTTTCCTGACCGATCGTGCAAATTCAAGCAAAATACAGAAAAACCTAACGAGATTATGGTTTAACTGCCCGTCGGCGAGAATGTCATTAGAGACGAACCACGAACTCGTTTTGCGGGAGGGTGAGAAAGGAAATCGGCCCAGACGTTTTCCAATGATCCATTCCGGCGCGTGTCGTAAGCTACTTTTGTGAGATCACAGGAGAACCCTCGGGAAGGTACATTAATCGCCGCTCTACGAGTCTAGTGCCCTAACCTCTACACCACATCGCTCTGCGCAGGCAACGGAGGAGAAATTATACGCGTGAGAATCAGAAGCAATTGGTGCAGCAATCCGAGCAGTGATATTCCTGCTACGTATAAAGCACAACTTACGCGATATGTTGAAGGTGGAGTGAAAGCTGTGAGAACGGGTCATGCTTGGATACCACAATCGGTACTAGTGACCCTCTATAATTAAAAAAAGTCGGAGTAAAGTTTCCATTGAATGACTTTGAGAGTTGTGGCATTCGGGCTGAAGACCACAAAAGACGAAGAAACGGATAGAATGAAATGAAAAGAAGACAAGAAAAAACTAAATTGGCTGAGCGCTCTCTCGCAGGGGTAGCAAATCCGAACCTCAGTCCCGCACACTGTTTTATCCTGCCATGGAGTTTTCATTGTGCGTCATATCCCCGCAACGCCACCAGGTGGCATTGATTCTGGAGGAGGGCAGTGCTCACAATGCAAAATTGTTAGTGCTTTCGTGGTCATTTGTCGGCAAACTGCCTGTTGTTTTCTGCCTCGGGTTCTTCCGACGACGTTGATTTGACGATTTTCCTGACGTTTCGTCAGCACGAATGCGCGCCAAGTGTCACCTCCAAATTGTACGCGCTAGGCACATATAACATGTGGCCGCGAGCTCGGTTCCTGTTCGCCACTATCAATAGAGGGTGAAGCTTTGTCAATGCCAGCCACTCGTGCTGACGAAACGTCAGGAAAACGAAATCAACGTCCAAACAACCAGAGACGGAAACCAACAGCCAATTTGTTAGTGTTCACGGTGTTTTGGCTCATCAGCATAACTTGAACGTATTCGTACTTTTTTTTCCTTTACAGAAATTTCGTCGACTAGAAGATTTAGAGTACGAAATTTCGATTGTTATACTTGTCAAGATTCTGTTCGAAGTTGAAAGAAAACAGAATATCAAGTCTATGGACGTCACATCGTGGTATAGCTTGGCAGGTAATCTGCAGCAAGTGTTTGATTTTCGCTGAGCAGCTGCCCTTGTATTCTCCGCTGGCTCCGTATTCGCCGCTGGCAAGGAGCCATCCGCCTACATCCGGCGCTCTCTCGGCACTGGCACTAGTGTGTGCACAGCTCTCGGCTGGTGTACTGGCATTGGCAGCACGGTCGTATTCTACTGGAAGTGGCTGTACCTCCCACTTCAGTCAAATGAAATCTCAGACGTCAGTCTAAGCAGACACATTTTTTATGTGAACAACGAGAGCGCAAAAACCACTACAAAATGAGGCAAAAGAAAACATGTTTACATGTACAGAGTTTTACTTAATGCTCAAGGCACAAATTTTAAGACATAAGAGATGGAGAAGATCCAAAGAAGAGCGGTGCGTTTCGTCACGGGATCGTTTAGCCGGCGCGAGAGCGTTACGGACATGCTCAACAACCTCCATTGGCAGACGTTAGAAAGAGACGTTATGCATCACAGAGAGATTCACTAATGAAATTTCGAGAGAGCACTTTCCGGGAAAAGTTGGACAACATATTATTTTCCGACCCATACGTCTTGCTTAATAACCACGAGAAGAAAATTCGAGAAATTAGAGCCAGTACAGAAGCTTACCGACAATCATTCTTCGTCGCTATTCGGGAATGGAACAGGATTAGAGAGCTCAGTTAGTGGTACAGAAAGCGCCCTCCGCCACACACCATTAGGCAGTTTTCGGAGTATGATGAAGAGGTAAGCTTTCGCATAGATGTAGTTTGTAGGATAACAACATTAGTTGGAAAACATAAATAACAATTTTCTTTTACAGGTGTTATCTGATTCACACAGACTATGTGCACAGATAGGCGTGGCAGCTCTGAGTGCATGACGAACAGTTTTTCCATCGTGTTGGATATCATAAAATCTGATAACATGTCGATAATGATGCTCGTAAGACGAAAAGTACTGCTCGCAATCAGTGAGACCGTGACGCTGTGTCACTATGCCCCTTAGGTGCCACCCCGTCGTCTCCGACTTAAACAATGAAATACCAGTCTCGGCATTTTCTTGAACATGAGAGACACAAACTGCATATTTTGCAACTTTATTTACATGATGGACATAGTTTTAGGACAATGACAGTTAAATTTTATTAATTTAATAAACCGTTAGTGTGCAAGTGTACTAATTTCGATAGAATTATTACTACGAAGAAAAAACAGGTCTCGAATGTAAGTGTTTGAACGCTACGAAAGAATTAAGCGAATAACAACCAATCAACGAAGTCCCTTTAAAATTACAATCATCATCATCTTCATAAATGAGATTTTTATCAAACGACTCTAAAATTTTTGAAACACTCGTTTCTGCGTTTTCTTCTGTTCATGTTTCAATAAATGCGAGATTTTTCTCTCACAAAGCTTTCTAATAGTTGTCCTTCATGTGAAATGCGCCGTACTACTTTTTTCCGATTTTTATTTGGTGCTAATTATTTCATACATCATGAATCGTCTACCGTTCATTATCGTATTATATATTTCCATTTTGTTTTCATCTCTCTTTCGGATCGATCTTTTTGTGGACCATCTTTATGAGAAGTACGCCTGGATTGTAACTGAGGCACTCGTTTCATAGTCGCTGACAAACGAAAAACCAGATTCCTTATACATCCTCATCAGCTTACAATGAACTTGCGTTGGAAACAAAAAAAGTAAAAGAAAACAATTTTCCATTTATCGATTTGTACGAAACAGATGTAAAGCGACGATTTTTTTAAAAAATGTGTAAGAATGAAGGCACACATCAACTATGCAACTTACTTATAAAGTACAATGTTATCTTTCATCGCCATAAATGTCGCAGTTATAAAAATATTCCGGGTTATTATTCTAAGGTCGAATGAATTTTTTGGAGAAGCTCAACATTTCGTACACGTCTGCGGAGAACATCAAAGCAGGTTGCGCAGTTGGCCTTTGTTTGTTGGTGCCGTCCGCGTTTGTCGTCGCTCCACAGTGGTAAACTGGTACACATCTTCTACAGCACCAGAATGCAAATACCAATCCGTTTAAAGTTATTGGCGTATTTAACAGTCTCTATAGCCTCTTTATATACGTAATCGCAGCACCTGAGTCTTATCAAATCGATTATGATGTTTACCTGGCAATAAACTCGTGTTCCCTGATGGCTGATCGACCTGTTTCTCTTCTCCCACAGTTGCCCTTATGTTGTTTCATGATACAGGTTTAAAGTTCTCTGACGATGTAGGTATTGCGACTATGAATACCACAGTAAGCAACTGAGCTGAAGAAAAATGCCTATGTTCGAAAAGGGCAATCACAGGAACTCGACAGACAAATACAGGTACGAAGACGGTAGAGGAGAAGAAACCATGAGTAACAGAAGAAATACTTCAAGGAAGTAAGTACATGAATCCTTAGAAAACGACAGAAGTACAGCAATGTAAATCACTTAGTTAGTAAATAAACAGGAAATGCACGAAACCTAAAACGAAATGGCTGCAGAAAATTGTGAAGAAATCGTAAAAGAGAACTCAAATCATCCTTAATATTAAGAGTGCATGAGTAATTACACTGTTAAATGTAGAACAGAGAGAGCAGACAGGTGGAAAAAATACACGGAAGATCTCTAAGAGTGAGAGAAAGTTTCTTCTTACATGGCAGTAGAAGAAATGGAATTCAATTTTGGAAGAGATAGGGAATCCAGTCTGACAGAGCTGTCGAATAGCTGCGATAAAACAACACAGAAGTCACAGATGGCATTTCTTTGGAATTTATAAACTCACTGGCGATACCAAATGACGCTTCAACTTGGGTTTTAAAATCTATGAGACTGGAGACATTCCATTAGACTTTCAATAATAACATTGCTAATCTCAGTGAAAGCGAGAAACAACTACAGGACATACTGAATGGAATGAACAGTTTAATGAACACAGAGTATGGACTGAGAGTTGACCGAACAAAGATCAAAGTAATTAGGAGTAGCAGAAATGAGATTAGGGATAAACTTAATATCAGAACTGAAGCCCACGAAGTTGAAATTCTGCCACCATGGAAGCAAAACACCACGTGACAGGAGAAGCAAACCTAACCTAACCTAACCTAACCTAACCTAACCTAACCTAAAACATATTAGAACTAGCATAACCAAAAAAGCACATTCTTCGCCAAAAGAAATTTACTAGTATCAAACAATGGCCGTGAGGAAGAAATTTCTGTGAATGTCCTTCTAGAACACGGCGTTATGTGCGGGAAAATCAGAAAGGAAGAGGATTGAAGAGTTTCAGATGCTGTGCTGTTGGAGGACGTTGAAAACTAGGTAAATTGATAAGAAATTAGGAAGTGCCCGCAGAATCTACGAGGAAAGAAATTGTGGAAAAAAATGAAAAGAAGAAGAGGCAGGATGGTAGAACACGTGTTAAGACATCAGAGACTATGTTTTTGTTCTGCTAGAAGGAGCTGTAGAGGATGATGAGTGCAGTTGAGCTAAATAGATTGGCACAGAAGAGGAAGTCGTGGCGGGTCGTATCAAATCAGTCAGAGGACTGACGAGAAAAAAAAAAAAATAAACTTCCAGTCCTTTGTCTAAAATTTTTTGTTGTACATACATACATACAAGTCTTCAATAATACATGGCATTCTGCTTTTTCAGCGGCCTGCGAGCTTACCGGGCCTGCCTAAAGACGTTCATAGGAACATTTCGGGTGGGACTGTGGTGAGACTGTATTCTACAGCAAAGAGACAGAGAGGCTGCGGCAGGCCATTCAGCGCTCCTTCTCGTACCGCGCCGCACTGTTAGGCGCCACGTTTTTGAAAGTCATTCTGCGCTTGTTTCGAAAGTAAGATAGTTCGTGCATGGTTTTTTAAGCTAAACGATTGCTGCATTTCTTTTCGGAATCGTGCCTACCGTGTGCTCAGAGTAAATATACAGTCTCAAATCTCGAAAAAATATTGGTGTACATACTTTACATATATTCTGTAACTGTGCTGTGATTTGTGTGCATTAATTTATTTATTTAGGTGTGTAATAAAGCATGTTTCACCCAAGTTCTCCATGGAATATATCTGAAGCAACATGATATACCTAGAATTTTGTGACGATGGAGAAACGTGATCAAGACTTGCTTCGTAAGTAGTAACATTTCCGAAACGTCAGGAGCATAACATCGTAGCTTTTGTTGTGACCAAAAACTTTGTTTTCTGATCGAAGCTATAGAGAATTACTTCTGTTTTATTCGAGTATTACAAACTAAGTGATTGAGTTTTTGACAGCTGCAAGAGGCATTACTACAGTAATTGTTTTAGTAGCTCTCTAGAAATTTTGAGTGTGCTTTCACATTAGAAAATATGGATTACAGAGAGAAAGGCCTGAAATTCCTTGTAACATCAAATTAAGGAGCCCTTTTTATGCAAAGAAAAAAGTGCAAATTACTCTATGACACAATCTGGGTATGTTTTTATACATGGGTAGTCAATTTGCAGAATTAGGATCTATACAATGAGCAGGTGATAAACTAATTCTGGAGAAGCCTGGTTTACCTAGGAAGAGTCTTAAATTTTGATTTCGCAGATTTACGATCATCCAACAACTTTGCTGTATATTCGACTGGCTCGGCGGGAATTCACGTATTTTATCCACGTAACACACTGTTTATTTCACGTATTTCAAATTCAGATACAAACCACATGCTACTTACAATTAATATGAAAGCAACATTTTTATAGAACGTTTCTCTCTTAACTCTGTTCTCTGAAAGTTATGGATTACACATATCTGTGACTGATTCTGAAAATTTTTTCTGCATTTGATGTGTCTTGTATGTAGTGAACGGTGTGTTAAATCACACAAAGATTGTTCCTAAGTTGAAGTTTCCAGACCGTGTCGTCTTCTTTTGAATGCCACGCAATAGATCGTCTGGGATTGAAGTATATGTACGTACGTTACAGTCATTGCTGAAAGACGGCGTACATCAAGAGAGTCTGCCATAACCGGGGATAATTTCGCTTCTAGCTGTGACTGCCAAACATTAACAGTCGGACGTTATTTCGTAGTTATCTGATGTATTATCTACCTGTAACCTACCTAGAGCCCCTTTATTTTGACGTTCGAAAACATAACGGTGGGTTGTTCAGTTTACTTCATTCGGGTCGCCCTGTTGCCTCTCTATGCTATTCTGTCTCTTCTGACTACGGCTAAATTTCATTTATTCGAGACCTTCTCCATGCGGTCAGGGACTTCTTTAATGAACGGCAAGAGAACTTTGTACTTCGCAGAAGGCTGCACGTCACTGTGATCGTTAACTTGTCAGTCTTAACGCTCTCTTTATTTCAGCTAACACCCATTAATTACCAATGCACAGGTAAGATACTCACTCGACCACGGCATAATAATAGTCCACAATATCTTAATAAGATTGACTTTACTTACAATATTTTGTAACACATAGCAACAGACGGGATCAATGTTCCTTGATATGGACGCCATCCCTTTCCCAGGGAGAGAACTTTTTCCTGTGTCATCCAAGGCGTAACGTGCAGCACACCTCGCGAATCACCCTCAACGTCCCGCTGCACTCCTCGTAGAGGACTGCTCCTTCACAAGGATAGCTGACACCAGCGACGACCTAGCGCCTTCTAGTAGCGAAGTCCCGGCAAAGCCGATGTCACCCGAGATTTGCAGCTGGCGTAAACAGGCGAGTCGAGCCAGCGTAAAATCCCGCCCCGGCTGAGCTGCGGGCGTTCGCTGAGCCCACCGGCAGGTGTCTGCAGGTGTCTGTCTGCTGCCGCTGCCGCTGCCGCTTTCCCCGCACCTCACAGTAGGACAGTTGCCAACGCATTCACCGGATGGACATGCTTCTGTGGTTCATCACAGATGTAACAGTGTGGCCTCTAAAACAAGTGAGTCGTCTCAACTACGCGAGTATGTCCGCTTCGGTAGCTGAGAGGTCAGTGCGGCAAATTTCTTCCTCTCGGGGACTGAGTGTTGTGTTGTCTTTATCTTCGTATCGTCATAAATAACACAGATATCGCCTACGTGGTGTCACATGATAAATCTAAGCCTTTGTAACTTCGTACCAGGGAACGGCTTGACCCTACTGAATATTCTGAAACACACTATCGTATCCTCTTTCAACTGTTGAGATGGCTGCATGGGCACATCCCGAAAACCTAAAATAAAATTTGAGAAAAACTACGCTGCTGGGTTCCTGGTTTCCTACGAGAAGTTTACGGGAAGTAATGCTGTGTAACTAAATTTAAATCTCGGGCTCCAAGCAGCCCTCTTAGTTTGTTAGCAAATGACGCCTAGTAAAACTATGAGAAAATCAGAACGAATTACAAAATTCTGTAGGTAGGAATCACGCGAAAAATGGTAGTTGACCTTGACGAATAAAAGTATGAGGTCCTTCAAATGACTACTAAAAATATTTCGTTAAATTTTGGTTACCCGATAAATCATACAAAGGCTGCAGATCCAACTGATTACCTAGGAACAATTTAAAGTAGAACAACCAACACTTTGAAAATGTTGTGGAGAAGACTAACAAAACACTGCGTTTCAGTGACAGAAAACTTAAATGGTGTAACAACTCTACTAAAAAGACTGCCTGTCCGTCCTCTTCTGGGGTAGTGCTGGGCTCCTCATGAGATGGCACTGACGGGGTGACGGGTGACATCGATAAAGTTCAAAGAACGGCAGCCCGATTTGTATCATCACGAAATAGGAGAAAGAGTATCACTGATATGATAAGCGAGTTAGGGAGGCAGTTATTACAACATAGGCGTTTCTCCTCGAAGAAGGAAGAAGGAAGGAAGGTTCAAATTGCTCTGAGCACTATGGGACTTAACATCTATGGTCAACAGTCCCCTAGAACTTAGAACTACTTAAACCTAACTAACCTAAGGACATCACACAACACCCAGTCATCACGAGGCAGAGAAAATCCCTGACCCCGCCGGAAATCGAACCCGAGAACCCGGGCGCGGGCAACGAGAACGCTACCGCACGACCACGAGCTGCGGACAAGGAAGGAAGATTAGGATTTAACATCACATCTATAACGAGGACATTAGAGAGGGAGCGCAAGCTCGGATTACGGAAGGATGGGGAAGGAAATCAGCCGTGCCCTTTTCAAAGCAACCATCAGGGCATCTACCTGGAGCGATTTAGGGAAATCACGGGAAACCTGAACCTGATGGCCGGAGACGGGTTTCAACCGTCGTCCTGTCGAATGGCGACTCCAGTGTGCTAACCATTGCATCAACTTACCCGGTGTTTCTCCTTTCGGCGAGATCTTTACGCTAAACATACGTCACCAGTTTTTTCCTCCAAATTCCAAAATATTTTGTTGATTCCCTGGTACCTAATAATGAATGACCATCGTAATAAGATAAGTGAAATCTGATCTCGCTTGGCTAGGTTCAAATGGCTCTGAGCACTATAGGACTTAACATCTATGGTCATCAGTCGCTTGGCTAGGTTTAAGTGTATTTTTCCCACGTGTTATTCGTGAGTTGAACGGTTGAGAAATAGCCTGAAAGTGTTTGTGTGAACCCTCTGCCAAACACTTGAATCAAAGAGTAATTATGTGCAGATGTGCATATTGATGTAAAGTCTACAACACAGTTTAGGGGTGCCGGGGTTGCAAGACAAGTATGAAACGCATGCTCTTGTATTATCAAATAGTGTACGTAACATATTAAAGGTGAATAGGTAAAATGTTGTGCAGTGGTTAGTAACAGTGTAATGCAACTGTAAATTCTGTTTTCAAATTTTTTTCGAGTTTAGAAATTACTGTAAAATTATAAGTTTTAATACATCTACCGTAAGTAATGTTTCTTTTCCTGATAATCTATCAAAATAATCACTGCCAGAGTTTATGTCTACATCCACATAAACGATTGCCCATAAGAAATTCTGAATATCTTTGATTTAAAAAAAAACGCGAGTCTCAGCTTAATCAAAACTTTTGAAAATTTAGCACCGTGATTCTGCTTGTTGCACTGAGTGGGATGTATGGGGCAGATATCAAGGCATTATATCGCAAATGTCCTGAGAAAAAGGAACAGTACACAAGAAACAAAATTACATCCTCGTTCATTCACATAACAATAAGTGTATTGTCCTGAAGGTGTCGGGGGATCCCCACAGAAACAAAGCTGAAAGTGGAAACAATCCTTCCGTCATCCTGGGTGATTTTCATTGGACTTTGAGAGTTTCAATAACCTGTAGGTTATCCGTGAGCGTTTATCACCACCTGACACGCGGCATGCTCTGTACGGGTCTACGGAGGTCGTCCTTTGGTGTCCATTTCCATTGTTCTATGGGATTTCTTGAGAATTCTTGGAGAGTCTGTGATGGGACGACCACAGACACATCTGCCAAGCATTGTCTCTTGCCAACCAATTAGTTCAATTTCCAGTCTTTCCCAGGCAACCCTGGAGAGGCCCTCCACGTGAGCCCTGGCGTTATCGTGCATGAGATGAACTTCAGGGCCATCACTGTATGAAGCAGCCACTACATTACCCAACAGGATGTACTGCCTGGCGGCAAGGCCACTATGGACAACGACAATATCCGTATGGTTGTCGATACTGATGCCTCTTCGCATCATCACATAACCTCAGTCTAATATGTCCATTTCTTGACAACATTTGGCTATTACCATTCACCACGGCGTCCCCGCAAAAGAACGCGGTCGTCACGTTGTTTGCCAGTAACGAAGTTGCTAGTTGACTACTTCTGAAATCGTTTTGCAGTATTGTGGCGGTGTCCGTATGACGTCGCATCTCTGAGATGGCCAGATATCGGTGTTTAGATGAATTTTTACTGCTTTTTTTTTTATATAATCCATTATGGAGTCGAGGTAGCAGTTGTCGTTATACTGATTGTCACTGCTAGCATTCAACTGCCTCGAAAACCTAGTCCAACTTGTGTACTGACCTGTCTGCCTATGGTGTGTCCAGAAATTATGGCTCACAGATGGAGAGACATTAGCATCTGCAACAACATGACGGAAAGTCCGTCCTTCTTGGATCAAACAGACTGCCGTTGCAACTAGCACTGCTTTGAAATGTCGCATAGCAGGTGCTTAGTGAAATACAACATGCCGACTCTTATCTCACAAGAAAACACTGCGACACCGGTAGTCAGTTCCTGGTGAGGGATCGCCTGATACTGTAACGCATAACACGGCCGACACATGGCGCATGACTTTAGTCGTTGCATAAATTGAAAGCGAAAATCTCAGATTATACAGTAAGTTACATGTATTGCCTGTATCAAGATACATTTGGTAAGGCGGGCGTTGATAGCCATGTTCAGCTAATTCTTTTGGTCGGTGTAGTACCTTTACGTTGCAGATGAGCGTACCGCTCGCTACGACGCGTAAGAGACTGCCTTCCGTACGAGTAATATTTTCGACGCGACTGCAAATTCGAAAAATGAAAATTATCCATGCGCCGAGTAAGCCTGTAAGGTTGCATCAAAGTGATCAACTTACAGAATAGCGTGATACTAAAACGTGCGTCCGCAGCTCGTGGTTTAGTGCTAACTTTGTTGTCTCTGAATCACGTGGTCCAGGGCTGGATTCCCGGCCAGATCAGGGATTTTCTCCGCCCGGGGACTGGGTGTTTGTGTTGCCCTCACGATCTCGCCATCATTCTGGATGTGCCGAGACTGGAAATGAAAAGATTTGGAATTTACAGGCGTGCTGATGACCACGACATTGTGCGCCCCACACACGAACATGACCATCATCATCACGAAAACATACATGCAGTGACTAGTTTCGCAACTTATATGTCTTGACCGAAAGAGGCCACGAGCGGATGGTTGCATCCTCGGTGCTGGGCTCCCAGCGTTTCGCCTCGAGCCGTGCGTCAGTGATGCGCAGCAGCGGGCGCGTAATTCCTGCTTTACGTCCGCCTCGCTGTGAGCAAAGATTAATTGCGTTCCGCGACGACATTTGCGCGGCGTCGTGGGGGCGCGCTAAGCAGACTAATGAATCCAGGGCGCTGCGCCGCTCTCCTAACACAGACCGATAGCCCGCCGGCTGCAGGCGCGCGCGCACTTACACACACGCACACACGGACAGACGTACGTCCGCGGACAGCCATCACTTAGTTACGCGCTAATACTCAGTTCCGGCGTAACTCACTCCTGTGGCCGCCGCGCAGCGTATCCAGGTCCCGGCCGCAGGCGACGATTTGCAACATGTCTCTACGTTACTGCCTGAATACTCCCCTTTGCTTCGGCCCGTGTCCAGTTGTGGAAGTGGGCTGTTAGTGATGAGCGACCGCCTAATCATGCCTTGGTAAAATTTTATTCTAATCCAGATGGCGGAAGTCCTGACACACTCTTCAGTTACTGTATGACAGGAGTTTCCTGTAAGCGGTATGTGTTCCTCGAATGAATTTTCAATCTGCGGCGAATGATTTGAAACTTCTTGGCAGATTAACCCTAGCAACACCAACGCGTTTTCATAACGCGCATATCAATGGGGAGGGGGTGTACTTTATGCCCAACCGAAAGAAATAAGAAAAACAAAATTCTGTAATTTTTGTTACCTATATTAACAACATACTTTTTAAAGAGATGCTGATGTGAAGGTAGAGTTCAGAACCTCACTATATCTCTTAGTGCCGCGCGGGATTAGACGAGCGGTCTGGGGCACTGCAGTCATGGACTGTGCGGCTGATTCCGGCGGGCATGGGTGTGCGTGTTTGTCCTTAGGATAATTTAGGTTAAGTAGTGTGTAAGCTTAGCAGTTAAGTCCCATAAGATTTCACACACTTTTTTTATCCCAGCACATTCTTAGTAAGATTACCGCAGTTTCAATAACGTGAGGTACCAAGGGGGCGGGGGGGGGGGGGGAGGGGTGGCATTGTATGCGCATATAAAAAATTCTTTATAAAATGAAAATTTCATCGATTGTTGTTGACGTCATTCATACCACAAAGAGCTATTGACGAGTAAGTAACATCCCGAATCTGAAAATATTGCAAATGACAGTCACTAGGGAAGCTGAGACTTACATTTTTGTGTTAGGTTTAATTGAAAAATTTAAAACATTTATGGAATCTAGAGGAATAATTCAATAAAAGTCAATAAATGCTTTTTCAACATTCTAAAATATAAAGTAACTTTGTAGATTACAATATTTTCAAAAAGTGTCCATAAAATACTCAACCCCCCGCCCCCAAGGGTATCGCGAGAGTTAAAACTGTATGTCTGACTGGCACTCGAACTTGGGACCTTTGCCTTTTGACGGCGAGTCCTCTCGGGATTTGCGACCTGTCCTCCTGTTTATCAGTACTGTGTATTGTAGTTCTGAGGAGGGATGGCGAGGAGGTCAACATTCGCCGGCATGAATATGAAAAGTCGCTTAAAACAACTCTTCGTCGAACAACACCACCACGTGGAACTTCACCGGTTAATACCGTGAGTTCTTTGACACCATTCAGGAATCACCGCCATCGTGCTTAATACCTTAATAAAAAGAAATTCAGATATCAAGAAATTATTTATTGTTAATTCCGGTACCCGGTTTTAGTCTGTACGACTGTGCTGAGACCTGGTCATGAGGAGTTGATGAGAGGTACCAGTCGGAACCAGACAGCATCTCCTTGGACTGATTCCTTAAGTCGCCTGCAGTCTTTGGTCTGAAGATGGTTGTGTTGACCTAAACCAATTCCCAGAATTAAAAATAGATGACTTACTGCGGTATAGACCGCTGTCCTGTTTTTAAAAAAATTTTATTTAAACTGTCTGTTACCAACGTAGTGCGATTGGCCATTAAGTGCAGATGATATATCTAAAAAAAGTTAGCCCAGGATTATAATAATTTCCGTTATTTTTTATTGTTCCTCGAAGAGTTTCTTTTGATTGTACTAAAATTTGTTAATTATCTAGCTTGTTCTTACCCATCCTCCTAAGGCTTTCTCCTCTCCTTTCACCCACCGTACTCCCTCCCTCCATCTCACACCCTCATACGCACCCTTCTCCGTCTTCCGCATCTCCCGCTCGGTCTTCCTATCTAAACTCTAAACTGTGATATTATGTTGTTTGAACTTACATCAGATACTGTGCTTCAGAAGTTGATGTACTACAAAGTTCCGGCGCTGAAGTAATAGAAAAAGGAGAACAGCAGAATAACAGTAAAGCTTATGAGAAAACATGAAATTATAATAATATTCGCAATAATAATAACAACGTAAATAATGTAAATAATAATGTGTAGACACCGTACTTGCATTCCTGTCAATTGTACTTACGTATCTATGGTACTAGTGATACTTGGAGCATGAAATATGAGGATTAAATTTTAGCAGGAGTACATGAAAATGTTTCACGTACTCACACTGAAGCTGCCTCTTTAGTGAAAGAACAAACCGCCATTCGTAGCGTATTATTTGCTTTTTTGTTATTAGCTTCATTCTTTCAACGTTTACATCTTATGATATTCATCAAATGCGACCAACACGTCACCAGTTCGAGCTATGCTCTGTGACACCATGAAACAAAATGTGTTTGATGGTGAGCGGAGCCAGGCGATGCATATCTGAAGATGCTTTTATTGGCATAGCGAAACTTCTAATAAAAAATCCAGTAATATGCGACCTCTGACGGCTTCACTTCAGATTAACTCTCAACGGAAGCTGAAAGCTCTGCAGGCAACGCTTGCTGTCTCTTTATACGGCACGGCGTACGGGGACTCTTAGAGCCTGTAAAAAAAATTCGTCCTCAGCGGTTGACTTCATCGCATGACCTTATGCACGACGTTTCTGCGTTCTACTCACTCAAACAACTGATACTAGCAAAAGTTGTAGTAATAGTAAAAAATCATTCATATAATTACCAGTTAACCGTATGGTTACTAACGATTAAGTACAGTAAATGCCAATATTTGATGTAGAAATTAATGCAAACACAAAAATTACGTAGTACACAGGGTGGCCAGAAGCAGCCTGTAAAGCTTGTAAGGGCGTCGCAGGACAGGTTGTGCCGAGAAGTAATAGTTAAAAAAACCGATACATTGCACTTCTCCGAGTTAATTAGCATTGAACTATGCAAATCAGGCCATTGCGCGCTTAAATTCAAGCAGCCTACCAGATACTGTTAGTGCCAGTTCTTCTCATAGAGTAGATGAAAGCGGACGAGACGCCTCAGCATTTGGCTCGGGTTCGGACCTTACTACCGTCCCACTTACAGTTTCTGTGTCGCTTTCTTATTCACTTTTAGGAAACCAAACGAAGAACGCATTTGGTGATACCGTCTCTGGCGGGCCGCTTCAATGTGCACGCACAACAGCCTGACTGGGTAACTTCAGTGCTAATTAACTCGGAAACGGCGGAAAGTATTGATATTTTTCTTAATAATTATTTCTCAGTACAACTTACCATTCAACACCCTTAGAAGTGTTTCAGACCACCCCATATAAAACAATAATTATGTACATAATTCTCCCTCGTATTCTATCTACTTAAATGATTAGAAACACAGTTACTCCACACAGCGACCTACGTTGCCATAACTTACACATTTTATTATATGGCAGTGCTGTTCTCGACGTACACTTTGCACATGAAACCGGCTAGTAACTGAGTCGAAACCGGTCATGTGAATAAAACCACTACATAATTACCACTGGAGTGTTTGATTTCAATAAATAAGGTGTAACCTAACCTCAGTGACAAAAAAATAAAAACTATCGGCACTGTTTAGAGCGTTTTAGACTGTGATTTGTGCTCCTCCCACCTCCTGCCCCCCCAAAAAAGTGTTTCTGCAATATCTGAGAGTAACTGAGACCCTATTCCTCCATCAAAATCTCGCAAAGAAGTCTGGGAATATAATTACCCTGTTGCAACGTAGTAGACTTCGGGAGAAGGAATCCAGCTGTTATGTTGTGATGTCTCAGGTTTTCTCGAAGTGACCGAAAGATAGTTTACTACCAGTTGTTCAGGCGAGTTGTTCCACTTTACGCACAGTATATCGAGGAACCCTCTTCTTCAGGTGCCATAAGTTGTGCTGCTTCGCATAATCAGTCACCAAGGTATGTTTAAACTAAAGTGCAATAAATTCCGTGGAGGGTACTGAGTACATTTCGTGTTTGTCAGTCATAAATTTTGGCGCTATAGACCTACACAGTATGGTCGGCCGTGACCATCACACATTCTTGTAACATAATCCATTTTCGCGAAGTAAAAATGATTGTCTACATACGAACATTGCTTCTGAGATACGATCCGTAATCATTGGGGTTAAAAGTTTCTTAAAAGTGTATTAAAAGTCCTTGAGAATTATGCATAAACATCTTCCGCAGTACAGAGACTTCAAGCTACAAGATTAATGTTGGAGAGAACTAGCTAAGGATTAACATGTAATTTATTTTTACGGTGGGTGAGTAGGAGGGGGCGGGAGGGGGAGGTTTCATTTTTAAGGAGAACCCTGCAACAAAGTAACTGAAGTTCTTATTCTAGTCACCGTCCCTAAGCTTACTCTGATGTAGCTTACCAGCTATCCTTTTCAGTCCAGCATAGATGCTACATGGTCTACGATCTACACTGTACACTCTTCTCACCTAGGCCTTTCCTGCCACACTTCGTTCGACTACAATTTTCCGCAAGTATTCGTAACAATTACTAAATTCCCCCCCCCCTCTCTCTCTCTCTCTCTCTCTCTCTTTCTCTCTCTCTCTCTCTCTCTCTCTCTCCCACACGCACATAAAAACAAACTCTCACTCACTTTATTACTTTAGTATTTTTTTGTTCTAGCTGATGCATCGCTGGACGTCTTCATTCCCCACTCAATCAGTCATTATGGTCTTAACAGTATCCTGGAGCACCACTTTTCAGAGGCTTCTGATTGTTTCATTTACGCCTTCCTCAGTGACCACAGCAAAGGTGAAAGACAAAGGTAGAGGCATAAGACATTTTCCTTATAAGGCGCGATCAAAAAGCTTCCTTTCGAAGGTCAATGTAACCCTTTCAGTTTAAGAAATATAGCAAATAACCAATTCTACATAGCATTTGTAATGTCAACACGCCTTTCCGACTTTCACCCATCTTGAATTGGAGTAACAGAATTATATCTTCGCAGATATATCATTTTTGTAGACTGCTTTTGGATTTTACAGCTGTTTTTTATTCTGTAGATTGTATCTTCTCGTTACACATTTATATGCATATGGAACTTAGTTTTTTACCTCACTGGTACGTTAGAACATTGCTGCAGCAGTAGAGCTAAAAGTGCGTGTGCTAGTTGAATATAAATGTGCAAAGGGGACGTAGTAGTACAGAATAAAAAACGGCAGCGTTCAAAACACACTCGATTAAAACGGTGTTTATGAAGATATTACGACAACTGAATATGGATAAAAGGCCGAAACGCAGTGCTGTATACAAGTGGTTGGTTGCCGTATTTCTTCAAGTTAAAAGGCGCTTAGCTTGTGTAGGAGGGGGTTGAGGTGCTTTCATTACGTATATGGAAATAAAATGGTAAAATTAGGGGGGGGGGCACAATAATTAAACATTAGCTGTTTAGAACATCGCATACCATCATTTTACCGGTACTCATTCGTTAGTCAAAGTGTGCAGTTGGAGGTTACAGACATGGTTCCATTTCGGCTGTTATTGCTTAAGTTGCAAGTGTTTTTATATACTACACTTTACACGATTGGCCAGCGTCGTCGTTACAAGCCATTCACAAGTGATAAAAAGAAATTACGAATGCAGATATTTTCTTGTCATATATTTAACTTCTTGACACACACTGTGAATTTGTCTTATAGGTAACAAAAATCTAACAGTATCATAGCTCCAAACATCCACCATGGCCGGCCAGAGTGGCCGAGCGGTTCTAGGCGCTACAGTCTGGAACCGCGCGGCCGCTACGGTCGCAGGTTCGAATCCTGCCTCGGGCATGGATGTGTGTGATGTCCTTAGGTTAGTTAGGTTTAAGTAGTTCTAAATTCTAGGGGACTCATGACCTGAGAAGTTAAGTCCCATAGTGTTCAGAGCCATTTGAACCATTTAGCCATCCACCATGGCAGGTGGACACTGCGAACTTATACAATAATATTTCCTTTCAGCAGCAATGCTGTTGGAACGGTATGTGATCGCTAAATTGTTTGGACCTTATGTGTCGTCTCTGTACCAGTCAACTTCAAAGTCTGTGCTTCTAATGTCCGTGGTTATTGAAATATATGAAGTGAGTAATCAATAACACTAGGCAACACACGACAGTTCGTTTCATGCTACTTTATTCAGAGGAATTCGGCAACACCTATCAGCAGTATATTGCACAGAGGGGAACGTGAGTACCTAGCTCACCAAAAGATTGCGCGAGAATGGGGTTAACTTTCAGCGCCAAGTTGATTTTTGTTTTCTGCCAAGTAATTTTGCATATTTCAGCACTGTAAACTAAGACTACCACCAACGCACTCGTAAGTTCATAGTTCCGAATATTCATTCCAGATCGCTGACTTTCGGTGCCACTACACGAAAATTCTCTTGTCAAACGCGATATTCCACACGAATAATTCAACTTCCGTGCCAGTGGACGTAGATTTTTATTAGGTCTGAAACTTGCTCTGCCGCACCGAACTGAACAAAGTCCAACACTGCCGCAGTCCAGGTCGCCAGAATACGTCCCCGTAACTTCTATTAAACTTTCAGACTCGGATAACACGCGAATCGCTCTCAGGTGGTTCACACACTGTCCCTCACTCAGCGCTCCCAGTATCTCCCTGTACACCCACGCCACACTCTACTCCCAAAACCGATATTTTTACTGCCCAAATACAGAGAAATGAAGATAAAAACAGCGTCTTACAACCTACATTAAAACTGTTAGCAGCACGTTGTGGTACTTTCACAGCGGCATCGACCGATACTTAACATGTGCGCATCTGTTTAAATTTAATGTTTGGCTTCAGTAATCATTTGTTAAATTTCTTTTATCGTAAGTTACCAGACTAAGATATATTTAAAATGAGTCATTAAAAGTAGCATGAGCCCATTCATTTCCGAAGGACTTTCCTTGCTCTTTCCATTTGTGATGACCTCATGTCGCTTAGTTGACAAGTTCTTCCTGAATATGCAAATTAATTATAGTTGAGACATACAATATAATCATTTCTGGAAAATAGATATCACCTAGTTTATTGATACACGATGTTTCATACCAGGTGTTTCGAAAAGAAAGAACGGATCTCAACTGTTTATCACAGACAAATTATAAAAGAAATCCTTTGCGCCTGGGATAGAGGATTGTTCAGAGATTTGTCACAGCCGATGCTGTTTGTTCGTAGCGGCTACACCACTAGAAAAACCATCTTGTCTGTTGGAATTTGCCCCAAGTCAATCCATTGTTGAAGTCGTCGATTCAGCAAGAAGCCGCCTATGCACAAGCACATTTATAACTGGTATACAAAATTCTTGGAAGTTGGTTCGATATGCAAGGGGAAGAGCACTGGTCGGGCACGCACGTCTAATGAAAATTTCGAGCGTATCCAAACCAGTTCACAAGGAGCCCTCGGAAGTTCACAAGCTGGGGGCACCAGGAACTTCAGATCCTCAAACAACGGTGTGGCGCGATCTGAAATGACGGCTTCGTATGAAGCCTTACAAGTTGCAGTTGTAAGTAGGCTGTTTAGGTTTCTATATTGGTAACGCCACGTAGCCCTCTGTATGAAAATCACTGACTGTGCTGTGTGCAGTCCGTGGCTGGTTGGCATTGTCGAAATATTCGCTATTGTAATGTTGGGCAGTTGGATGTGAACAGCGCGTAGCGTTGCGCAGTTGGAGGTGAGCCACCAGCAGTGGTGGATGTGGGGAGTGAGATGGCGGAGTTTTGAGAGCGGATGATCTGGACGTGTGTCCGCCAGAAAGAGTAAATTTGTAAGACTGGACGTCATGAACTGATATATATATATTATGACTTTTGAACACTATTAAGGTAAATACGTTGTTTGTTCTGTATCAAAATCTTTCATTTGCTAACTATGCCTATAAGTAGATAGTGCCTTCAGTAGTTAGAATCTTTTATTTAGCTGGTAGTAGTGGCGCTCGCTGTATTGCAGTAGTTCGAGTAACGAAGATTTTTGTGAGGTAAGTGATTCATGAAAGGTATAGGTTATTGTTAGTCAGGGCCATTCTTTTGTAGGGATTTTTGAAAGTCAGATTGCGTTGTGCTAAAAATTTGTTTGTCAGTTTATTGATGATCTGAATAAGTAAAGAGAGAATGTCTGTGCACGTTCAGTTTCGCTCAGCTGTTTGAAAATCAAATAACGTAGAGGTTTATCAGCACAGTAATTCATTAATTTTTCTAAGGGAACGTTTCACAGTTACTGTAGCAACTGCATCCCAGCAACCGTAACAGAAGGTATGAATTTTTCATTTCAGTTCTCCAGCATATTTCAAAGGGTACCTTTTCCAAACGACTCATCTTTTCGGATGAATTGACGTTTCGCCTATCGGGTAAAGTAAACCACCGTAATGTAAGACCTTGGGGTCACAAAATCCTGGTGTCGTCGTTGAAAGTGAAAGACCACCGAAACTGAATGTTTTTGTGCCGTTTCTGTTCACTTGGCTTATGGAACTTTCTTTTTTGCAGACGAAACTGTGACAGGAATGTCGTACCTGGACCTGCTGCAAAATTTCTTGTTTGCTGAACTTCCCGTAGATTCCAATGATTTAATTTTTATGCTTGATGGCGCCCTGCATCACTCTGACCATGAGGTATCTTAGCAACACCATCTCCAACGTTGTTGATTGAACGATATGGGCAACAAGATCTTATTCATTGCTTTTGGCCTCCCAGGTCACCAGATCTCACACCTCGCGACTTTTTTGTATTGGGGTACATGAAAGGCGAAGTCTTTCTTCCACCTATGGCAAATACTCTTCAAGAGCAGAGAAATCGAATGGTTGAAGCTGTCGAGTCAATAAACAAGGACACAGGATCTCAGGATCTCAGGCTTTAATTCGTGTGTGGAATAAAATGGACTACGGTTTCGACGTTTCTCGAGCACCGCATCGTACTCATGTTGAGTGTATGATGTAGTGTCTGTGCGAACATTAAACTTTGAATCTTTTTCGAAATCTGTCCTTTCCTTTTGAATTACCCTGTATTACTATTCTCCAAGGTATTCTATTAATTTCCTCTAGTTATTTGTTGCTAGTTTACTCTAAAATCAGTTACTTAACTATAATTACTATTATCTCAAATGAACGCTTGTATTTCGAATATTTATCAAAGTTTTCCTACATGATTTGCTGCTGAGCAATTTCCGTCACTGAATGGCACTTTGATTACAACTGTGAAATTTTTTTGTATGAAACTCAGTAACTTTTCGAAGTAAATGTTAAAATGCGGTCTATACTTTTGAAAAGACTCGATCGTCTATTATCCAACAGAAGGCACCTCTTCTTTAAAACAATTATTATATTTTTTCTAAGTGTAACGGTATTTTGGCTACGGTGAAGGTATCGATCGTGGCGTTACATTGACAGGGAACTGAAATAGCAGCATTCTCTGGCAGAACCATGCAGCAACCATCTTTTCAGGCAACTACAACATCGAATTTAAAACTTAGTACTAAAGAGATTAATTATTTTACAGTACACACAAAATGAAATTGATGATATTAAGGAATCGAACTGACTTGCTATTGAATGAGATGGCATTTTATAATTTAACATGATCACAGATGGCAATAGCACATATGGATATTCTGTTCCTCACGAACACATGACTCAAACATACACAAATACAAGAATCTGTTTTCGGATCGGAAAGCCAAGTAAATGGCAAGAGACGTTCCGTGGCTAACTATGACGTGATGTGAAACAGTAATCTGTCACTGCATGAGCGAGCAGAATCAAGACCAGAACACGAACTAGACGCAACGGCAACTCGTGCACCCCAGACTGAGAACTGAGGCGACGCCATGCGCGTGCAGCAAACGACTTCTCGCGGCAACATCTGTGATTGGGCACCGCAAACCAAAGAGATTCCCGCGAGACATGTCACGCATCCGCCTGGGCCAAATAGCTCCGCTAGGTCATAAGCCATCGATCCCAACATGCGTGCCTGTTTTGACCAGACAAGATAGCGTGTAGAGATCGCTGTGACGTCATCTCCGAACTGGCCGTCTCCGTTTGCCCAGAGACTCAACTAGCCAGTCTCCGACGCTGCCCATTTCATTGAAAATTCGTTACTTCTGTCTCTTGTCAAGTACAAGTGGACCATACCAGCACTGAAAGCAGAGCGAGTACACGGCTTCAAAAGTATAACTAACGACTCTCAGCATTGCCACTACACACACAACTGTTGAGCATGACGGCTATTATTTACCAACATATTGATCGATAGGTTAGCAGTGAATATTGTTCTGGTTTCATATGTATTTATATATATATGCTGTAGGGAAAAAAACCTAGAACACCTGCAAAGACGACATTGATTTTGATCCGATGAGCGTATATGCTACCTAGGGAGTAGTAGATACACTAGTAATGGATTCAACGTCGTCCACCAAAAGATAGCCTAATGGCATAACTACCAGAGCGCCATCTGCGTCTACCCTTTAACAGGGAATGCTCACAGCCGGGAGACGTCCTCACTCTTCTAATACCCAAAAAAGCGAGTTTGAAAGGGGTAAAACTGTGGCCTTCCGAGTGACGGAATAGCCTCTCCGGAGAATTGCCACACAAGTTGGACGCCCTGCCTCAGTTGTGCAACGACGCTCTTATCAGTGGTCATGTGAACATTCTCGCACTCGTATCGAGGTTCTGGACTTCCAAGCAGCACAGGCCTATTATAAGGCCAGCAATGGCAGATAGCACAGCTACCACAGCACAGATAGGACTGTTTGTGAAATCAGACGTGTCAGTTATTGTTAGTGGGACTACGGACACGCACAACTATAGTCCGTCTTTCACTCCTGCCATAGCTTCGAAGACCACGTCTCGACTGGTGCCGTTAGATGATAGCTTGGAAGATAGAACGGCGCGCTATGGTCTTCAGCAATGAAAGTTTATTTTGCCTGCACGCAAAGTGATGGTCGTCTGAGCGTACGAGACGTGGTGAATGCTGTTTCGTAGAGTGCATTCATCCAAGACACGCTGGCCCCTTTGTCGGCTTTATGGTCTGGGATGCGATGAGTTGTAACTGTCGTTCACCTATAGTGTTTCTGCAGGGGACGCTAACCAGCATTCGGAACGTGCAGAATGTTGCTACAGCCTTTCTTTAGCCATTCCTGCAACAGGAAGATCACGTGTTGTTCCAGAAGGATAATGCTCGAGCACACACTGCCCGTGAAACTCAACGTATCTCCAAGAAGTGCAGCACGATCTTCGGACTTGTATAAAATCGAGAACATGCGGTGTATGATGGAACGAGAATTGACTCGTGTGATTCGTGAAGCAACAATTCTTACCGAACTATGTGAACAGGTTGAGCAGGCATGGAACAATGTATCTCAGGACAGTATTCTCATATAGGCGACAGATAAGAGTCAGCGCTTGCATTGCCGCCTGTGGAGGCTATACTACTAATATGGGTGTTTCAGGATGAGTTGATACCTGGTACTTCAGAATCACTTGAGTGAACAGGAAACCTCTAAAAGAGCATGCTAATTTTTTTTCCGGCTATGTGCACAGGGTGTTTCAAAAATACTTTTACAAAGTTTGGGGACAGGAACTTTATACCAAACCAAACAAGGGTCCATACTAATATACGTCCGAAAATCCTCCGTTTTCTAGTTCTTAGTGTAAGTTTACGGTTTACGTGGTTGGAGCTCATCAACACGTACATTCATCATAATGCTCGAAATGTTCTCCTCTTTCTTTTCAGTAAGCATGACTGTTGGACGACTCTGTCAGAACTACCTCTAGTAGTGCTGTGAGGGGTTTGATTGTCATCCGTCTATCACTTGGAATGCGAGTGTCCGTACGTTCCAACATTGCCGGAGTCACAGCTGTGTGCGGGAGGTCAGCACACGGGAGATCGGAAAGGTTTGTGCCACCTTGTTGTGATGATAGGTCTCCGGAGACATTCAGCAAGCACCTATGAATATCTGCGATGCTCTAGTTCAGGGCTTCACAACATACGTGCTCGCGGAGCAAGCTGTGAGCAGCAAGGCGCGAGCACGGAGCAGCGCGAGCACGCAAACCCCCCCTACCGGACCAGAGCGGAGAGTGGGGAGAGTCACGTGGGGCACACAACGGCTGCCGCCAGTCAATATAAATCCGCGGCCACCCGCAGGGATATCACTCACGAATTATTACTGCGACAAATGAAACAAATAAAGGAGAATGTACACGTGCCACATAATTTTACTTAGTGTATGCATCTACATTCGTATTAATTTGTGAACTGTTACACAATAAAAGGTGTCACTGAAGTGTGGGATTCTCGGTTATCTTGTACTTTTTGCCCTTTACAATTGCGTCTATGTTCGAAGAAATGTTCTTGCGCATTGTAGGCGCAGCGAGCAGTTTAAATTTCGACCAGACAATGCGTTTCTCAGGCGCGTCTTGTTACATTTCATTGCAGAGAACAGTTGTTCACAAACATACGTGGAACCGAACATTGATATTATTGTAGCCGCCAGTTTGTGCAAACGAGGAAATCTATCCTGAGGGAAGTGTCTGTAGAATTCCAAAACGTTTTTCTTATTCTGAAATTTGTCTCTGTATTCTCTGTCACACTGCAGGTCAATAATTTCTACTTGCAGCTCAGGACGAATCTCTTCAATATTCGCTGAATATGGAGAGGAGAACAGATCAAAATCACTGTCTAGTGCTGTCAGATCTTGAAAGCGTTGATCAAATTCTTCCTTATAGGCAACTAAACTATGTGAATAACGTTCACAGTCTTTGTGAACATCTTGCATGGATGATAATTTAGGAAAATGAGCTAGATTTCCTGTTTCCAGCTGACTCACCCAAAGTGTAAATTTCATTTTAAAAGCTCGTATTCGATCTATGAAATGAGTAATTAGCAGATCTTTACCTTGTAGTGAAATGTTCAAAGCATTCAGATGCTAAGGACGCGAGATCACAGTTCCATGAAGGCTCTTTCAATTCAGGAACACACATGTTATTTATTTCCATGAACATATTTATCTCATCTATTAGGGAAAAAAATCGATTTAATAATTCGCCACGACTAACTCAGCGGACCTCGCTGTAATAAGGCAGGCTACCATACTGGCTTTCTACATCCTCAAGAAAGCTTTTAAATTGCCTGTGTTGTAGCCCATGCTTCCTTATATAATTGGTTGTACGAACAACAACACTCATCACATTTTTTAGAGTGATACTCTTTGCACATAAGTTTTCCTGGTGGATCACACACTGAACGCCCCTTATTTTATTCGGCACGGTCAGTTTTTGCATTTTCTCCTTCAACAGCGCAACGAAACCTGATTTGTTCCCTGCCATCGCTGGTGCAACGTCTGTAGACACTGAAACTAAAGAATTCCACGACAATCCTATATTTTCAACACTTTCTTCAACACTACTTAAAATATCACCTCCGGTTGTAGTGTTCTTCATGGCTACTACATCGAGGAGCTCCTCCCTCACCTGACAATCTCTATTAACACCTCTAATAAATATGGCAAGCTGCGCTGTTCCAGTGATATCAACACTTTCGTCCAGAGCTAGAGAATACGCAATAAAATCTTTACAGATATTTGCAAGATGGCTATGGACGTCGTCTGCCATGTCCTGTATGCGGCGCATAATGGTCATGTTAGATAATGGCACAATCCGAAACTGTTCAACTTGAGATGGACACAAATGTTCCGCTGTGACTACCAAACATTCTTTTATTAAATCGCCATCAGTGAAGGGGCGCAGGGATATTGCTAAAAGCAAAGCAATTTTGTAGCTCACTCTGAGAGCTGCCTCAGTTGATTTTTCTTCGTCGTCCAGATCTTCTTCGGATAGCTTCCTTTTAAGTTTAATAACTTCCCGTGCACGATCTGGTCCATCACATTTTCCTCTTCCGTAGTCTTTCGCGTGGTGCGACATATAATGTCGCTGCAAATTAAATTTCCTAAAAGAATTCAGCGTTTTGTGACATGCTAAACATTTTGCAACACCATCTTTTTCTGTAAACAGATACAAATCCTCCCAGTGGGGGTTCAACTGCGAAAGCATGGTTGGGGTTACACAACGGCGACTTGACATGATTCTTAACCAGCGAAGTGACTGTTAGAGCTGATCGTAGTACTTTAAACGTTACACAGTCGGCGCGAATTCAATAGGCACGCTGCGGCCCTATTCAAAAGTTCGCGCGCATTTCCCCTCCCTCCCCTCCCTCCCTACTCCGCGACCTTGCAGCTGCTCGCGAGCACGGGCCTGAACAGACGCGAGTACTCGCGCTCAAAACCGGCCAGTTGTTAAGCCCTGCTCTAGTTTTAAGCCAAAACAAACTCAATGACAGCTCCCTGCTTGAAAAGCACCTCCTTTACAGTCGCCATTTTGTAGGCTACATATTGCGCGGCCACCTATCACAGCTTCATGGAAGTATAGGGGCTGAAACGAGACTATTCCACGATGTCTCACAAAAAATTAAATTTTGTTCAATCGAAATTGGCCGAAAAAATATGTTGCTTTAAGAACGCACCTCGTAAATTCTGTCGCACCTATCTTCCAAAAACAGTTTTCATTGTGTGTGTGTGTGTTTTTTTTTTTACCTCTCCACACGTAAGTCGCGGTAGTGAAGGACATGAAAACAGTGTCAGTCAGGTCGGAGACCAGATTGCTGCCCGAGGCCAGTTTGTGTGTGTGTGTGTGTGTGTGTGTGTGTGTGTGTGTGTGTGTGGTCGCGACCTGACCGCAGGCGTCGCGTTTTCAGGTCAGTTTTATTTCTGACCGGCTCATGAATACGGAATGCGACGTTGCGCCTCGTCCCCGGCCACGCCAGGCTGCAGCCTGGAGTCCACTCTGCGCGCGTCATTTAGCGCGTTAGCCGGCCGCACCGTAATTTCGTTTAGCGCGTGTTTATTCCCGGGGCGCACGCAGCTGCTCTCCTATTTACATCATGTCCGCTCCCCATAAGCGCTTATCTCACGCGCGCACGCAATCGGATTTTAATGTCCGCCGATGCGTCGATCGCGAACGCGACATAATAGCGCCTCCCCATTCCCGGCGCACACACTCTGTGCTCCTGCACGGCGTTTTTAAAACGCGGCATGCGATCTTTGCATTGATCTTTTTATTACCAGTCAGTGAAAAGACCGCCGACAGGAGACGCCGCTCCGTCAGTTGTTTATTTATTTATTTATTTTTATTTTAACAGAGATTTGTGGTAGAAATGCGCCATTTGAGAGTACCACCAGTGCGCTATTTGATGGCGGACAGGAACGCGGAAATTTACTGCAGGGTTTTTTTCTGTGTAAAAAAGCGTAACATCGTAGAGAGCGAGCGATGCTGCCACGTGCGGCCGAGAGGGCACCGGGCAGTTTTGTTTGGATAAATATGCGGTGCCCGGCTGCGAGTGGCCCACGTCCCATTTATTTCCTGTTTGTTTGCACTTCTGTACATATGCGTATGTATGTATGTATGTGTGTGTGTATCTGTAACGGTACGAACTGCAGTGTGCTCTGAGAGACCCGGCTGGTAACGTCATCGCTAGAAGCTCGCGCATATAAAGCGTTCGCCGAGGAAAACGGGTCCGTTGGTTCTGTGCACTGTTTGCAATCGTCAGAGCACCAAGCTGTTTCCTGTGACAATTATCCACTTAACTCTGAGTTCACCTCAACTCCTTGACAGCCTGCTAGGTAGATACCTCTGTGACCGACTTTTTGTTCACAGGGAACTGACGAGAAGAAACTTGAGTTGTGGAAGGGGAACCAAAATAAGCAAACACGTATCTTCGCTTATCGGTAGACAGTCGACCGTTTCTGCGAAAACGGCGATCAAAGTTTTTGACACGTAATTTAGATACCTTTAATTGCCCGATAGTCTCAACCAACGTCGTGAATGGCTCTCACTTTCGCTCCCTGTATTTGAAAAATGATTAATGCTTGTATTTTATTTTTTCAGTTAACTACCTATGTCCGTAAAGACAATGTTTTTTATCAGTTTAGGCGATACGAGAACGTTATATTAATTGTAAAATTACCACTGGGTTTCTCAATATGTTTTTGCCGTATTTTCAGAGGTTTCAGTCTTTCTAACTTCACATAGTCTTATATTTCATTCTTGTATCAGTTCTCATATTCATTATTATTTTTTATTTGTATGTTCATTCTTCAGTAGGGTTTGTTTCATTCCCTGGATGGTATAGACATTCGAAACATAGATATTCCGAACGCTACAAGCAGGGCGTGAAGCTAGATTTACCACAGGCATTTCTCCGTATGAGTCTCACTCGGGAAAGAAACATAGGTGAAGTTTTCACACGTTCGCAACAATTTCGCGCCAAACCACGCATCATTTTATCGAAAACCGGCACTTGCAATTGATTATGAATCAAGTTACGCTACAGTAATTTCACCAAAAACATTTCCCAATAATTTTTCCTTCACTTATTGTTTTTTTTTTAATTCATTCACCGCATATACAGTTTGTAGAGGAATAATGACAACGTTATTGCTGTGTGCTTTGGAAAGCATTCCTGTAGTTATCTTCTTCGGAATGGATAGATAACTGAAAATAAAATAAAAATAATAATTGGGTTTCGAACAGGGGCGCGAAAGTGTGAAGCTGCAAAGCTGACCAGTGTGCCAACGCTGCGATTTGCTCGCTAAAACGTACATAAAGCTTCTCGAAAACTTTGACGGTGGTTTTCTTAGAAACGCTCGAGTATCTCCGGGTAAGCCGAGACAAGTGCTGGCTTATTTTGACCCCCCTTCCACTGAGCGAAGGTTCTGGGAAACCGGGTGACGGTGTTCTCCTCGTGAGTGGGCTTTCCTCCCACCGCTATCGTGTAGTAGTACAACGAAGGCCTCGCTACGAAATGGAAGGGCTGGGCTGGGTCGATGTACGTTATTGGTCCTTATAACTAAGACAACCAAGCTGCATTTATTATAACAGATGCATACGGCATTAATAAAATAGATTTTATGAGAAACTACTCTACAACTTATAATTTCCACTTTAGCCAGCGTGCTTTTGAATTGAAACAATCAATTAAAAATGTCTCAATAAATTATCAAATACACTTGCATTTCCCTTTAGCAGAATTTAACGATAAATAATTTGCTTGCAGCCAATATAAGAGGTGATCAAAAATTCTCCGTTTGAGGACGCTGGCACAGCGCACATCCAACCTCCGCGCGAATGCCGATACACCTACATCTACATGGATACTCAGCAAATCACATTTAAGTGCCTGACAGAGGGTTCATCGAACCACCTTCACAATTCTCTATTATTCCAATCTCGTATAGCGCGCGGAAAGAATGAACACCTATATCTTTCCGTACGAGCTCTGATATCCCTTATTTTATCGTGGTGATCGTTCCTCCTTATGTAGGTCGGTCTCAACAAAATATTTTCGCATTCGGAGGAGGAATTTGGTGATTGGAATTTCGAGAGAAGATTCCGTCGCAACGAAAAACGCCTTTCATTTAATGATGTCCACTCAAATCCTGTGTCATTTCTGTGACACTCTCTCCTACATTTCGCGATAATACAAAACGTGCTGCCTTTTTTTGAACTTTTTCGATGTACGTCGTCAGTCCTGTCTGGTAATGATCCGACACCGTGCAGCAGTATTCTAAAAGAGGACGCTCAAGCGTAGTGTAGTCAGATTCCTTAGTAGATCTGTTACATTTGCTGTCCTGCCAATAAAACGCAGTCTTTGGTTAGCCTTCCCCACAACATTTTTTGTGTGTTCCTTCCAATTTAAGGTGTTCATAACTATAATACCTAGGTATTTAGTAGAATTTGCGGCTTTTAGATTAGACTGATTTATCGTGTAACCGAAGTTTATCGAGTTACTTTTAGCACTCATGTGGATGACCTCACAATTTCCATTATTTAGGATTAACTGCCACTTTTCGTACCATTCAGATATCTTTCCTAATTCATTTTACAGTTTGTTTTGATGTTCTGATGACTTTATTAGTCGATAAATGACAGCGTCATGTGCAAACAACCGAAGACGGCTGTTCAGATTGTCTCCCAAGTCGTATATGTAGATAAGGAACAGCAAAGGGCGTATAACACGACCTTGGGGAACGCCAGAAATCACTTCTCTCTTACTCGATAACTTTCTGTCAATTACTACGAACTGTGACCTCTCCGACAGGAAATCACAAATCCAGTCACATAACTGAGACGATATTCCATAAGCACGCAATTTAACTACGAGCCGCTTGTGTGGTACAGTGTCAAAAGCCTTCTGGAAATCCAGAAATACGGAATCGATCTGAAATCCCTAGTCAATAGCACTCAACACTTCATGTGAATAAAGAGCTAGTAGTGTTTCACAGGAATGATGTTTCCTAGACCCATGTGGACTGTGTGTCAATAGACCGTTATCTTCGAGGTAATTCATAATGTTTGAACATAATATATGTTCCAGAATCCCGCTGCATATCGACGTGAATGATATCGGCCTGTAATTAAGTGGATTACTCCTACTACCTTTCGAGAATATTGGTGTGACCTGTGCAACTTTCCAGTCTTTGGCTACGGATCTTTCATCGAGCGAGCGGTTGTATATGATTGTCAAGTATGGAGCTAATGCATCAGCATACTCAGAAAGGAACCTAATCGGTATACAGTCTGGACCAGAAGACTTGCTTTTATTAAGTGTTTTAAGTTGCTCCACTACTCCGAAGATATTTGTTTCTACGTTACTCATGTTGGCAGCTGTTCTCAATTCGAAGTCTGCAATATTTACTTTATCTTCTTTTGTGACGGCATTTCGGAAGGCTGGGTTTAGTAAGAAAACACTGATATGTAGGCAGAAGATTACTGTAGCATTCGGTTTTTGCCACGTGCGTGCGGTAAATGCGGAAACGTCAACTTTTTTTGAGTCATCAGCCTCCTGACTGGTTTGATGCCGCCCGCCACGAATTCCTCTCCTGTGTCAATATCTGCATCGAGAGTAGAACTTGCAACCTACGTTCTCTATTATCTGCTGGATGTGTTCCAATCTCTGTCTTCCTCTACAGTTTTTGCCCTCTACACCTCCCTCTAGTACCATGGAAGTCATTCCCTGATGGTTTATCAGATGTCCTCTCATCCTGTTCCTTGTCCTTGTCAGTGTTTTCCACATATTCCTTGCCTCTCCGATTCAGCGCATAACCTCCTCATTCCTTTAAATGCGAACATTTTAGGTTAGGCTTTACCGTGACTGTAATTAACATTAAATGAAAAATGAAGTTTACTGTTACTAGTCATTGTTTATTTATGTCCACGACGCGTTTCAAAGGTTTAAACCTCCATCAGCAGGTGGATTTACATTTGTTAGTATGACATGTGTCCGTGTGTTGCGTTACGATTTCTTAGTAGGAACTTGTGGCGCTGACTAGTGGGAGAAACAAAACACTATTTCAGAACATGGTTTTGCGTTTCTTTGGACAAAAAACTAAACGTATATCTAACAGTAAAAATAAAATAAGTAAAATAGAGTACCTGTAAAATAGAGTACCTGCAGTGGTCACAGATTCCTTGCACTTTCGTAACACATCACATGTATTCTGTCATATTGGAAGAAATCTGTTGGGAACATTGATGATCATGTAGAAAAGTAGGTAAGAGATGGAAGTTCATTTGTGACTTTTCTTTTTTGTTTTGTTACATATTAAACAGTTTGGTAATAAAATTATTTTGCGTTACTTTACGGTCTTCCCTTGTATAACAGAGCATCGTGCAGGCTTGTCTAGCGTATGAATCTATGTTCAAGTATGCATTTATCGCGCTATTTTCATATTTTTGTCCAACCCTGTAGCGGGCCACCTGATTGTCGCTCGCCCCTGTTGTCAGACAACCAAAACAACAGCACGGCTTCGCGGGTAGTCGTCGCGATGCATAGCGGTCCACCTTTCACACATCGCTCCTTCTCTTGTTCGACCGCGCGCATATCGCCGTTCACGTGGTGCTAGCTGCTGGCACCTCCAGTTCTGCGGCACCTTCATGCGGGTTCGGTGGACATGCAGGCTGTGACGCTCTCTGCACTGCGCAACTGGTTTCTTAACGGGTAGTTAATCAAAGATACGATTAAGAGAGCGCTAGACTTCGTAACTGATCACTTTCGGTAATAAACAAACAGTGCCAGGCGCATCTACTTCCTGATACGTAGCGAGTTCTACTTTTTGTGTCAACATTTATGAGCATTGCTGTAGAATATGACATCAGCGTCGTTACACTGAATTTGCAGCATCAGTTGAAACAGCGCAGTTGTTATTAAAGCAAGAACAGACTTCAGCAACAGGAAACAGACTGTCACAAAGGTTAAGATAGGACGTGGCTTATTGTATTTTATTGCCTATAGATCTGTCCGTAAATCCAAAACATATAGTGATACACCCATGTCAGCAATAAAAATATTTGAATTGATAATTTTATGTGGGTTCTAATCGTCAGCGACATACTGGGTGACTGACCATAATGCGCTGAACAATATTAGATCAGTATTTACTTCATTTTCAGACTAATAATTGTAGCTGTTAGAAGTATTATGTTTTTATATTGGTTAATATTCCCAATTACAAGCGCCAAGAGCAAGCCATTAGTGCGTAGTGATGTCGTCACTACCACGTGGAATCATCATATTGTAAATTATGAAATTATGTGTCGTGCCTGCTTGGTGTCTGTTAATGCAGAGAAAAAAATACTAACACACTAAAGGGTGTACATATTAAGGTTGTTCAGTAGACTCAGTCCTTCCTGTGCTAAGGAAAGCTGGCACACGCGATTTGTGTTTCACATGTTCTGTATTCTTCATTAGTTTGTGATGATCATTCCATAACTACTGTACAAGAACAGATACGTCTAGCATCGTGGCTGTACATGTTCCTAACGCTAAATATTTTACCATCGCCTTCCCCATTTCAATTGTACGCAGAAACAACCAAGTAACCTATGAAATTGTTGAGGCTTTCGTGGCCACTTGTTGACAAACTGCCTATTGGCTTCTGTCTCGGGTTCTTCGGCCGACGTTCATCTAATGATATTTCTGACGTTTCGCCAGCACGAGTGGCTGGCATTGTCAAAGCTTCACCCTCCATTGCAGGTGGTGAACTGGAGCCGAGCTCGCGGCCGCAGACTATATGTACCTGCCGCGCCAACGTCCGAGGGCTTCTCCGCGGTCATTTCCGGTGCGGTTCTCCTCTTGCTACCTGCGACGGTCGTTCGCTGCAGTACGGGAAGCCAGGATCCGTTTACCTTAAGGCTTTCCTCTTTCTTGTTCAAACTGTTCGCGTGTTTTTGTATTTCTACAGCTTCTCTGAACAAGCGCGTGTGATAGTGGTTCTCTACAGCCAGAACTTCCGTGTCGGCGAATTTTATTACGTGGTCGGTCTCATTCAGTGCGTGTTCTGCCACGGCCGATTTCTCCACCTGCCCCAACCTGCAATGTCGCTTATGCTCCTTGATCCTGGTGTTAATGGATCGTCCAGTCATTCCGACATAAACTTTTCCGCATGTGCATGGTATGCGGTATATTCCCGACATTGCAAGTGGGTCTCTTTTCTCCTTCGCCGATCTAAGACACTCTTTGATCTTCCTTGTCGGTTTGAAAACCGTCTTTACGCCATGTTTGCGCAATATACGGCCGATTCTGTCCGTCACTCTGGGAATGTATGGCAGAAAGGCCGTACCCGACATTTCTTTTTCTGGTTCCTTACTTCGCCGAGTGTTTGGCTCAGTTACACTTCTAATATAATTTGTGGAGTACCCATTGCTCCTCAGGACAGTTTCCAGGTGTTGCATTTCTCGTTTGAGGTGTTGCGGCTCACATATTCGTCCTGCTCTCGTTACGAGCGTACTAATCATGCCAGAAAAGAGGCATGCCAGAAAAGAGGCATGCCAGAAAAGAGGCATGATTAGTACGCTCGTAACGAGAGCAGGACGAATATGTGAGCCGCAACACCTCAAACGAGAAATGCAACACCTGGAAACTGTCCTGAGGAGCAATGGGTACTCCACAAATTATATTAGAAGTGTAACTGAGCCAAACACTCGGCGAAGTAAGGAACCAGAAAAAGAAATGTCGGGTACGGCCTTTCTGCCATACATTCCCAGAGTGACGGACAGAATCGGCCGTATATTGCGCAAACATGGCGTAAAGACGGTTTTCAAACCGACAAGGAAGATCAAAGAGTGTCTTAGATCGGCGAAGGAGAAAAGAGACCCACTTGCAATGTCGGGAATATACCGCATACCATGCACATGCGGAAAAGTTTATGTCGGAATGACTGGACGATCCATTAACACCAGGATCAAGGAGCATAAGCGACATTGCAGGTTGGGGCAGGTGGAGAAATCGGCCGTGGCAGAACACGCACTGAATGAGACCGACCACGTAATAAAATTCGCCGACACGGAAGTTCTGGCTGTAGAGAACCACTATCACACGCGCTTGTTCAGAGAAGCTGTAGAAATACAAAAACACGCGAACAGTTTGAACAAGAAAGAGGAAAGCCTTAAGGTAAACGGATCCTGGCTTCCCGTACTGCAGCGAACGACCGTCGCAGGTAGCAAGAGGAGAACCGCACCGGAAATGACCGCGGAGAAGCCCTCGGACGTTGGCGCGGCAGGTACATATAGTCTGCGGCCGCGAGCTCGGCTCCAGTTCACCACCTGCAATGGAGGGTGAAGCTTTGACAATGCCAGCCACTCGTGCTGGCGAAACGTCAGAAATATCATTAGATGAACGTCGGCCGAAGAACCCGAGACAGAAGCCAATAGGCAGTTTGTCAAGTAACCTATGTCTTATCCAAAACAATTAAGTACTCATTCATCAGTGTAGCATCTGTTCTGGCATATCATAGCTGTCTTCTGTGCGACAGCGAAGTAGTATTTCTCTCACATCGCTATCACCATCCATGTTTTCCTCAACCCTAAGTGTTTATGCTTCCAGAGTCTACACAGACTCCGCAAGCCCTTACATGGCGCGTGGCGGAAGGTACCATGTACCACTACTAGTCATTTCGTTTTCTGTTCCACCCGCAAACAGAGCAAGGGAGAAACGAGTGACTATATGCCTCCGTATAAGCACTAATTTCTCGTACCTTATCTTTGTGGTCCTTACGCCCAATGTATATTGGCGGCAGTAGAATCGTTTGACAGTCAGCTTCAATGTCGGTTTTCTAAATTTTCTCAATAGTGTTCCCCGAATAGTATTCCCATTTGAGTTTCCGAAGCATCTCCGTGAAACTTGAATGTTGTTCGAACATAACGTAAGACATCTAGCAGCCCGCCTATGTATGGCTTCGATGTCTTCCTTCAATGCGAACTAGTACGGATCCCAGACAGTCGACCAGTACTCAAGAATAGGTCGCACCACCGTCCCATAAGCGGTCTCCTTTATAGGTGAACCACTCTTTCCTAAAATTTTCCCAATAAACCGTAGTCGACTATTCGCCTTCCCTATCCCTGCTTCTTGATATGTAGTGAGTTCGCCCCCAGTAGCTGAGTGGTCAGCGCGGCAGACTGTCAATCCTAAGGGCCCGGGTTCGATTCCCGGCTGGGTCGGAGATTTTCTCTGCTCAGGGACTGGGTGTTGTGTTGTCCTAATCATCATCATTTCATCCCCATCGACGCGCAAGTCGCCGAAGTGGCGTCAAATCGAAAGACTTGCACCAGGCGAGCGGTCTACCCGACTTTTTCTGTCAACATTTATATTTCATATCTCTTAGCAACGCTGCTCTCAGATATTTAAACGACGTGACTGCATCAAACAGCACACTACTAACGCTGTACCCGAACGCTACAGGTTGGTTTCTCTTACTCAGCCGCATTAAATTACGTTTTTCCACATTTAGAGCTAGCTGCTCTTCATCACACCAACTAGTCATCTTGTATCCTCCTACAGTCGCTCAACTTCGACACTTTACCGTACACTACAGCACCGTTAGGGAAGAACCGCAAATTGCTGCCCACCCTGTCCTCCATATCATTTATGTGTACAGATAACAACGGGAGTCCTATCACACTTCGCTGGGGCATTCCTGACGATACCCTGGTGTTTGATGAATACTGGCCGTTGGGTCTATACTCGGTAAGTTAAAGTCGCCTCCAACTAGAACTGCATGATCTGCATATTTAAGCGCTATTGACCGTAGACTTTTCATGGATGACTCAAGAAATGTTACAGCAGAATCGTGTGGCCGATAAAAACATCCAACAATCAACTTGGATTCACCTACACCTGTTATACGCGACCGCATAACTTCACTGTCACACTCAGCTTCAACCACAAGAGAGACAATATTTTGCCAGCTGCAATGAAAAATCTCCCACCTGTCACCTCTAATCTGTCTTCTCGATATACGTTTCATGACTCGCCAAGTATCTCAGAGATTTCCACCTCGGCTTTCAGCCAGCTTTAGGTCCCAAGAATAATTTGAGCGCGAGAGCTTTCCTGGAGGGCAGCAAAGTCAGGAACTTTATAAAGAATACTTCGATAGTTTACTGATGAAATTTTGACAGTCTAAGTTCCTTGATTATGAACACCATCTGACTTCGTTTGCTGCGTATCGACTGCCGACTGTTCATTAGAGCACCTTCATCTTCTCTGCTTATCTTACTTAATATTTGTCGCTCTTCTCTGTATTGCTCTCCAGATTTGATGTCTTCTGTTCTGCTACCATACTTTCCGTCTCATGTCATTACTCAAATTGGACACAAATACACTGAGGAAATAACGTAACACGATGTTACTAACACTGATATTCCGAAATGTCATGCGTTAATTACTGCATCTACGACGGCGTGCTGGTAATAAAAATAAACTTTATTAACATTTATACATCTTTATTCTTCATATCTACATATTTATTTCTCAATATAGTCACCCTAACGGTGATCACATTTTCGCCTCGTGGAGAGACCACGAGGTTAGAGGCGCCATGTCATGGACTGCGCGGCCCCTCCCGCCGGAGGTTCGAGTCCTCCCTCGGGCATGGGTGTGTGTTTTGTTCTTAGCATATGTTAGTTTAAGTTAGTTCAAGAAGTGAGTAAGTCTAGAGATCGACGACCTCAGCAGTTTGGTCCCTTCGGAATTCGCATACATTTGAACATTTTTGAACATTCGCCCAACGAGATACCAAATTGTTGATTCCGACTCTGTGTAATGTCTAACTTCGTTGACGGAGTCACTACCTCACTTGCCACTGCCTCACTTCGGCTTGGACCGTTTCAGCACTGACAAAGTGAAGCCCTCGAAGATGTTTCTTAAGTTTTGGAAACAGATGAAAATCGGATGGGGTCAGGACTGTATGGAGGATGATCAGTAACAGAAAACCAAAGGCGTCGTATTGTTGCAGATATCGCAGAGCTCGTGTGTAGTCTGGAATTGTCATGCCGAAAGAGACGGTGCTCCATGTGTGGACGAACCTTTGAAATCGTTCTTTCAGAAACTCGATTACAGCACGCTGTTTCTGACGCACCAACATAGTTACGTCACTCACCGCCATGGTACACGCTACAAGTCGTAGATCTCTAACGGCCGGGTGTTGTAAATTGCATCAGCGAAGCATCAAATTCGACTGGGTAATATGCATGAAGTGTAATACCTCAGCCGATATTGAGAACAGAATAAACCTTTCGCAGGCGTCACTTTTCAGCACGCCCTCGTATTGTTAGTTTTTCTTCTCGGGTGGGCCAACTAAGGGCCACGTGCTATTTTAAAATCCTTATTGATTTTTCTTTTCTTCCAGTACACTTTCATTGTTCACTACTTTTTTCTCCTCTTTTTCTGACCACTTCAGAACAACTTTTATTTTTGACTCCCACCTTAGAGTACTTCCATGTTCAATACTTTTTCCCTAAACGTTTACCTGTCACTTGTTTCTGCAGCTTCTGTGTTATTGTTTTCTAAATCCTTGTTTACTTCGTGGATCCAACTTGTTGTTGAGGTTTTTGTCCCACAAATATTAGAAGATACTTTTGATTTATCTACTGCCTTGCATTCTACTAAAATGTCCAAAAATTAGCAGTCTGATGCTTTCTGTGTTTCGATAAATTTCACCGTTACTTCGTAATTTCCAACCTTCCACAGTCTATGGTGGGTCTAATATTTTCCTAGTGATTCACCTTTATAGAATTTCCAATTTATCTAAAGTACAGTTTGACAGCAGACATTCGCTGATGGTCTGGCTTCATTGCTGTATTGTAATGCCTTATTTTTGTCCTCTTAGATACGCATTTTTCATTGTAAACTTCTTTAGTTACACTACATGCCGTCGACGTTATATGTCACCTTTCTTGTATAGCAGCTTTTATCAAACCATTATCTTGGATTATCTCCCAAACATACTTAAATTTTTTAATCTTCGCTATTTGGCCATTACCTGCTTTCAGAAATTTCGGTGTACTTGTAAAATGTGTTAAGCGTTTCGTTTTTTCTGCAAAAATTCTTAAGCCGGTCCTACTGGCTAGTTCTTCTAATAGATTAATTTATATTACGCAGATGTCACATTTTCAGAAAGTAAAGAAAAGTCAGCTGCAAATGCGAGACAGTTTATTCCAACATTTTTGTTTCCTTTTCCCAGCCTCATTCGTGATATCTTGTATTCATTCAGTTTGAAAAACACCGAGGTATAGAATTTCTCTTCATACTCCAAAACTAATTGCGGGCACTAATTTTTGTGCACAATTTTAAATGAGCGAGGTGAAAATTATTGCAGTGGATATAGCCTCAAAAGTGGTGAATTTGCACAGAATTTCACTCTGACTAACGCTATCTGACCGGAGTAGTATGTTGGTTATGATTTTGATCTGATGGCAGATTTCTTCCTGGACACAAATTAAATACCTACAACCTAAAGTAAGTAAAGAGGCTGAATAGAAACAGTGATTAAATTCAATATAAACATTTATTCGTAAGCACATTTACGGAATCAGTAACCTGTATCTACCTAAACTTCCATGAACAATAAATGGAAAGCCCTCATAAGAATTTACGCCCTTCCAAAACTGACAACTATTTAATCCTATAATTCTCGTTTGAAACAGTGACTGGAAGTTGGTGACTAAAACCCAGTGCAAAAGCAGGTGAGACAGACAATCGTCATGGACTCCTCAGGTGTGAGATTGAACTACTCTACCGGTACTGCGATTTATGCCCGCCGTAAGTACGAAACATGGACCTTGCCGTTGGTGGGGAGGCTTGCGTGCCTCAGCAATACAGATAGCAGTACTGTATGAGCAACCACAACGGAGGGGTGTCTGAAATCAGACAAACGTGTGGTTACTGAAGAGGGGTAGCAGTAGTTGCAGGAACAACAGTCTGGATGATTGACTGATCTCGCCTTGTAACATTAACTAAAAAAGGCTTTGCTTTGCTGGTACTATGAATGGCTGAAAGCAAGTGTAATCTGCAGCTGTAATTTTTCCCGAGGGCATGCAGCTTTTCTGTATAGTTAAATGATGATGGCATCCTCTTGGGTATAATATTCCGGAGGTAAAATAGCCCCGCATTCGGATCTCCGGGCGGGGACTACTAAGGAGGATGTCGTCATCAGGAGAGACAAAACTGGCGTTCTACGGATCGGAGCGTGGAATGTCAGGTCCCTTAATAGGGCAGGTAGTTTAGGAAATTTAAAAAGTAAAATGGATAGGTTAAACCTACAAATAGAGGGAATTAGTGACGTTCGGTGGCTGGAGGAAAAAGACTTCTAGCCAGACGAATACAGGGGCATAGCCGTCCAGAGTGGCCGAGCGGTTCTAGGCGCTACAGTCTGGAACCGCGCGACCGCTACGGTCGCAGGTTCGAATCCTGCCTCGGGCATGGATGTGTGTGATGCCCTTAGGTTAGTTAGGTTTAAGTAGTTCTAAGTTCCAGGGGACTGATGACCTCAGAAGTTAAGTCCCATAGTGCTCAGAGCCATTTGAACCATTTTGAACAGGGGCATAAATACAAAATAAAATAACGGTAACCCAGGACTGGGTTTAATAATAAACAAAAATAGGAACGCGGATAAGCTACTGCTGAGAGAATAGTGAACGCAGTATTGTGGCCAAGATAGACACGAAGCCCACGCCTACTACAGTAGTACAAGTTTATGTGCCAATTACCTCTGGAGATGACGGAGAGATTGAAGAAATGCATGATGAGTTAAAAGAAATTATTCAGATAGTGAAGGGAGACGAAAATTTTATACTCATGGGGGACTGAAAGTCGACAGTAGGAAAAGGAAGAGAAGGGAACGTAGTAGGTGAATATGGAATGGGGGTAAGGAATGAAAAAAGAAGACGCCTGCTAGAATTTTGCACAGAGCATAACTTAATCACTTAGTTTAAGCATCATGAAAGAAGATTGTATACGTGGAAGAGGCGTGGAGACACTGGAAGGTTTCAGATAGATTATATGATGGTAAGACAGGGAACAAAAGAAAAATTTGGAGTAGGAATTAAAATCCATGGAGAAGAAATAAAAACTTTAAGGTTCGCCGATGACATTGTAATTCTGTCAGAGACAGCAAGGACCTGAAAGAGCAGTAGAACTGAATGGACAGTGTCTTCGAAGGAGGATATAAGATGAACATCAATAAAAGCAAAACAAAGGTAATGGAATGTAGTCGAATTAAATCAGGTAATGCTGAGGGAATTAGATTAGAAAATGAGACACTTAAAGTAGAAGGGAGTTTTGCTACTTAGGGAGCAAAATAACTGATGATGGTCGAAGTGGAGAATATTAAAATTTAGACTGGCTGTGGCAAGAAAAGCGTTTCTGAAGAGAAATTTGTTAACATCTAGTACAGATTTAAGCGTCAGGCCGGCCGACGTGGGCGAGCGGTTCTAGGCGCTACAGTCTGGAACCGCGCGACCGCTACGGTCGCAGTTTCGAATCCTGCCTCGGGCATGGATGTGTGTGATGTCCTTAGGTTAGTTAGGTTTAAGTAGTTCTAATTTCTAGGGGACTGATGACCTCAGAAGTTAAGTCCCATCGTGCTCAGAGCCATTTGAACCATTTTTAAGCGTCAGGAAGTCTTTTCAAAAAGTATTTGTGTGGAATTTAGCCATTTATGGATGTGAAACATGGACGATAAATAGTTTAGACAAGAAGAGAATATTTCTGAATGTGGTGCTACAGAGGAATGCTGAAGATTGGATGGGTAGTGCACGTAACTAGTGAGGAGGTAGTGAACAGAATTGGGAAGAAGAGGAATTTGTGGCACAACTTGACTAGAAGAAGTGATCAGTTGGTAGGACATGTTCTGAGACATCAAGGGATCACCAAGTTAGTACTGGAGGGCAGCGTGGAGGATAACCAAGGGAGACCAAGAGACGAATACACTAAGCAGATTAAAAAGGATGTAGGGTGCAGTAGTTATTTGGAGATGAAGAATCTTGCCCAGGATAGAGTAGCATGGAGGTTTGCATCAAACCAGTCCCTGGCCTGAAGACCATAACAACAAACAACAACAACAACAAGTACGACTATGCTGCGCCGAACTGTGCGCTGCAGATATGCTGGCCCCTTCACGAAGGCAGAGTCATCAGCACCTTTGTGGTACTCCAAGATGTAGCAGCCTCCACCGTACTTCTACGCTAAGTCGATCAGGACACCACGGCATCCTAACCCGAATTCGTTATGTACACTCCTACGCCCTCCGGACTGTACATCTCTTGCGGCGCTCACTTACGGGCTGCGTATTCCTTACTACCAAAAGGTGGCACCCGCAAAATTATGAACCACTGCATTCCAGTCACAATGAGGGGCAGCTGCCGATTGTTGCACCAAGCGTTATTCACATGCAGAACTTCGCTGCACGTTGCAACCACCTAATGACTTTTAAGCACCTGCATCACCGGCATAGACATGGCAGTCTACGGAACAGTGTCGGCTTTGCACATCAGTGTCAGAAGTCGCCGGGGCTTTCCATCACCTGCCCATTGTAGGGCCACGCATTATGCCGCGGCCGGCCGGACGGACGGTGTTAATAAGCTGTTAATGTTAATAGTGATTGCTCGCTGATTGGCTGTTTGGTCTGCGACAGCAGATTATGAAGCTGGCCGTCAAACCGCGGCCTGCGCATTCGCCTCCCTCATAACAAGAGAGGCGGCAAATTAAAAAAGCGATTAAGTGAAGGCTTTCCTCAATGACAGGGAAGTTGCCGTATAAAAACGACTTTCATCACCTATTCTTAATTATTTATGTTACGGAGCAAATTGGGATCTTTTGGAGTTTCCCTGATTTGTTTTATCTTGCAGGCAGATACGCGAGGAGAGACGATGCATTATTTCAGAAGATAAGGGGTGACAGGAAAACAGAAAAGAAGCAACTCACCACATGATATAGTCACTGATACTGACTGATTCTGCCATAAGGCTTTTTACCAAACGTATTGTGTGATTGCATCCCTTATTTTAGGTTTAGCTAGATATGTCCACCATTGTACACCACTATTTTAGTGGTCATTGTATCGGAAGTCTTTCGTTGTCTAGTTGCTTGTCATGCAAAAGACTGACGTTTAGCCTCTAAAATCCTCTAAGGCGATAAAAGTTTGCACGATGGAGGTTTATGTAGATCTCATAGACGCAGTGATAAGAGACATTGTCAGCAGCGATGTCATTATTTATTACATCTGAAGGCGTAGCGAGACATAAATTCTATCTATTTTATTTGCGAAGCATTTAGCCGAAGCACACAGGGTGAACATTAATGAAACAGACAAATTACAGGGACGACCTCCTGACTGGATATGAAGGAAAGAAAAGTCCTATGAATATGTGTCACATCGATGCCTCGGTAGATGGCACTGACGATTGACAGTTCCGCTGACCACGCGCCGGGTGATTCTTGTGTGTTGCTGGCTGTGTGATTGACGCAGCGTACTGTAGCAGAATGGTCCGGTATTCATTTCGTCAGCAAGCCGAGGTACTGTTTGTTTATGGCCAAGTAGCTGCAAACGGTCGACAGCTAGCGCGGCTATACAGAAAAGTAGCCTCTCAGACACTAGCCATATCAGACAACATTTCGAGCGCTTTTTGGGCAGTTGCGTGAACGTGGGTCCTTTCAGACAGACGAATGCGCAGGGAGGCAGCGTACACCAGATTTGGATGATCGGTTTCTGCAGGATACTGAGACGAACCCAAGTACAAGCTCCAGGCCAGTGGCCCACCAAGATGCTTTAAGCCAAAGTATGATTATGTGAACCTCGCATGACAACCGCTACTATCCCTTTCACCTGCAACATACGGGGACCACACGACGCGTGGTCAGAGGAACTTTCGCCAGCGCCATTTACTGTGGCAATGATGCATTTCCGGACACATGTTCACTAGAACGTTTTTCCTCCATTTCCTGTCAAAAATCCTCCCTGCAATTTTCTATTTTAATAATTTTCATCCTACACAAGCCGAGCACCTATCATGAAATTTTTGCCACATGTCGTGCAAACTGGGGTCTTGGATAAGATGTTGCAGCTCGCCACATTTATTTGTGTTTGAAATTTTTTCATTAACAGTTATAACACACTTAAAGATCACGTCGAAAAATAATATCTCGATTAAAATAACCGAAAAAAATAAAGACATCATTTTTATAAAACGATTATCTTTCGTGACGTCTGTTGGTTCCGGAAGGTGCATACACATTAGCAATTAAATCTCCACTAACACGGCATGATAACATTCCCTTCTCGTCGTGAGGTACTTTACTTCTATACAGCAGAGACCTTCACGCAATGAAACTGGCGTTCCCGTTAACTCCTCTTTGTTAATATACTCATCATCATACATCCTCCATTGTTAATTTCAGCGTGTACCTGCTATAACAGCGCAAGGGCAAAATTTGTGCCACAGAGGAAACTTCACAGGGCTCGCAGTTTTTGCAGTGCTTTTGATCGCTTGTAGCAAAGTCATATCTTTAAAAAAAGTATCTATTCCTCCTTCTGGTGCCTGAGCAGATCACCATATTCGGTTAAGCTGTGTGGGAGGAGAGCAGCGACTTCTTTGCAGTTTCTACAGCATTGTGTTGGTATTTTCCGCTTCTTCGATTTTTTTCATTTTCCCTTTGCAGTTACACCTTTAACTTTTCTTTCATTTCAGAGTCTTGTGCGTGAGAAATGCGCATTTTCTATCTGGAGAAGGCTCTGGTTCGCTCCTGATTCTTCATTTCTTCCATTGGAGCTTCTTTAATATTTTTTATGGTGGGGATGGGAGAAACGCTTTCAGTTTCTAATGGGGTCTTTCTCGGTTTGGGTGTCGTTTCATTTGCCTGAGATGGTGCAACTTGTGCAGGCTGTTCGGCTGCTGCTTGTTTAGAAGTTCGCGCAATATCGGCTTTAGTGGGGTCTTTCTCGGATTAGTGGCCCGGACTTCCGGTACCACTTCTGCAAACTCGGTAACATCCAAGCCCGTGCTGCTTCCTGGAGCCCGTCTGCATCACTCCGCAACAGGTACCGGCCGAATCCGGCTCCGGCGCGGTTGTCCATGAAGTAGCGCCACTGGTTATGGCAACATTGAGCAGTAGGATTGGTCCCGTAACACCGAGTGGAACATAATCAGCGGGGAACAACTGCAGCGCCCGCTTCTGGGTGAATTCAGCTCGCAGGTGGTTCGCCGAGTTACAAACGGAACGTGTCGCGGCTCTGAAACCACAAACACACACACACACACACACACATATTCAAAAAGGAGAGACATGGCTCTTTGAATCTGCCTGCTCGAATCTAATACCGTTACCGATATTAAAATACTTTTAGCAGACCAACTTTCTGCAGAAACTGTGCGAGCTGTATCAGACCGAGACAGTGATTCCTTGGTGCTACCATCGTCTATTACAAACTTTAACAATCCAAGAAATAGTTCGGCGAAGGAAAATCTGAACTGTACTCAACTCGCAATTAGTGTTCCAGAACTCGGCAGATACACTACTGGCCATTAAAATTGCTACACCACGAAGATGACGTGCTACAGACGCGACATTTAACCGACAGGAAGAAGATGCTATGATATACAAATGATTAGCTTTTCAGAGTATTCACACAAGGTTGGCGCCGGTGGCGAAACCTACAACGTGCTGACATGAGAATAGTTTCCAACCGATTTCTCATACACAGACAGCAGTTGACCGGCGATGCCTGGTGAAATGTTGTTGTGATGCTCGTGTAAGGAGGAGAAATGCGTACCATCACGTTTCCGACTTTGACAAAAGGCCGGATTGTAGCCTATGGCGATTGCGGTATATCGTACCGCGACATTGCTGCTCGCGTTGGTCGAGATCCAATGATTGTTAGCAGAATATGGAATCGGTGGGTTCGGGAGGGTAATACGGAACGCCGTGCTGGATCCCAACGGCCTCATCACTAGCAGTCGAGATGACAGGCGTCTTATCCGCATGGCTGTAATGGATCGTGCAGCCACGTCTCGATCCCTGAGTCAACAGATGGGGACGTTTGCACGACAACATCCATCTGCACGAACAGTTCGACGACGTTTGCAGCAGCATGGACTATCAGCTCAGAGAGCACGGCTGTGGTTACCCTTGACGCTGCATCACAGACAGGAGCGCCTGCGATGGTGTACTCAACGACGAACCTGGGTTTACGAATAGCAAAACGTCATTTTTTTCGGATGAATCCAGGTTCTGTTTATAGCATCATGATGGTCGCATCCGTGGTTGGCGACATCGTGGTGAACGCACATTGGAAGCGTGTATTCGTTATCGCCATACTGGCGTATCACCCGGCGTAATGGTATGTGGTGCCATTGGTTACAAGTCTCGGTCACTCTTGTTCGCATTGACGGCACTTTGAACAGTGGACGTTACATTTTAGATGTGTTAAGACCCATGGCTCTACCCTTCATTCGATCCCTGCGAAACCCTACATTTCAGCAGGATAATGCAGGACCGCATGTTGAGGTCCTGTACGGGTCCTTCTGGCTATAGAAAATGTTCGACTACTGCCCTGGCCAGCACATTCTGCATATCTCTCACCAATTGAAAACGTCTGTCAATGGTGGCCGCCGGTGGGAATGGTCTTGCGGTTCTAGGCGCTACAGTCTGGAGCCGAGTGACCGCTACGATCGCAGGTTCGAATCCTGCCTCGGGCATGGATGTGTGTCATGTCCTTAGGTTAGTTAGGTTTAATTAGTTCTAAGTTCTAGGCGACTGATGACCTCAGAAGTTAAGTCGCATAGTGCTCAGAGCCATGTGGACCAATGGTGGCCGAGCAACTGGCTCGTCACAATACGCCAGTCACTACTCTTGATGAACTTCATGAGCAGCTGTACCTGTACACGCCATCCAAGCTCTCTTTGACTCAATGCCCGGGCGTATCAAGGCCGTTATTATTGCCAGAGGTGGTTGTTCTGGGTACTGATTTCTCAGGATCTATGCACCCAAATTGCGTGGAAATGTCAGTTATAGTATAATATATTTGTCCAGTGAATACCCGTTTATCATCTGCATTTCTTCTTGGTGTAGCAATTTTAATGGTCAGTAGTATACTTTCGTCAGATTCATTACTCTCTGGGACACTACATAATTTTTTATCTTGACACTAAACTTACTCGAGAAATCATACTCCAGACCAAGAACTACTTCGTCACGATCTGGAAGAACATTGTTCACGCAACTCTCGACCAAGGCATAGTCTCTCGGATGAAAGACAGTCAAACTGAACTTCAGTGTAGGTATTCAAACAAGTGATTCCATCATTCTATTCATATCGGGTATCAAAGACAGCAGTAATAAAACTACGAAGGTGTAATTCGTACTCATGGACTGCCTGATAGAAAGAAAAGTCGAAATAACATCTCAAATTAATGAAAAAAATGTGATTTAACTCGTGAGTCATGGCACAGACGTACTCCCTCCTCGCTTGCCTGTTGATGCCAGTGTAGGGGTTTGCCTCCTGCCATGGCAGAGCGCGCCTCCAACACTAACACTTCGACTCTGTAGCGCCACAGCAAGGCACGGAGAGGCTTTCTGTCTCAGTGAGCATCAGTCTGATGTACGGGAGTAAACCGGTGACGCCAATTTGCAGCCAACACTGAGAGCATGGAGGAGAGGTAGAAACGGCGAAGGATACTTTATGTCCAGTGGCTGGTCAAGCGTGTTGCTCCGGCCTTGGTCTTTGTCTCGAAGTGGCTGGCCCAAGGAGTTTGCTGCAGAGAGCAGCGCAATGTGGACGGGGCATGGGATAGCTGGTGCGGTCAAAAGGAGGCACGGTAAGATAATCTAAACGGTCACCTGCCAGAAAATCCAGCTCGCAAAATTTCCATTGAGAGCAGCCAGCTGTAAGTGGCGAAGCACGAAGTCGTGGAGCAAGGCGAGAATTTCCACAACAACCAATGAATTAAAATAAAGTTGTGAACATCTATATAAATAAAAATGTAAATGTGTATCTAAAAGTTCTTCACTGCTTGTTTTGAATTTTTGGCACAACATTACATTCTAATTTGAGAGTATTTTCTTACACCTATTGCAGCGCTATATGATACACTATGTGATCAAAAGTATCCGGACACCTGGCTGAAAATACTTACAATTTGGTGGCGCCCTCCATCGGTAATGCTGGAATTCAGTATGGTTCAAAAATGGTTCAAATGGCTCTGAGCACTAAGCGACTTAACTTCTGAGGTCATCAGTCGCCTAGAACTTAGAACTAATTAAACCTAGCCAACCTAAGAACATCACACACATCCATGCCCGAGGCAGGATTCGAACCTGTGACCGTAGCTGTTGCTCGGTTCCAGACTGTAGCGCCTAGAACCGCACGGCCACTCCGGCCGGCAATTTAGTATGGTGTTGGCCCACCCTTAGCCTTAGCTTCCACTCTCGCAGGCATATGTTCAGTCAGGTGCTGGAAGGTTTCTTGGAGAATGGCAGCCCATTCTTCACGGAGTGCTGCACTGAGGAGAGGTATCGATGTCGATCGGCGAGGCCTGGCACGAAGTCGGCGTTCCAAAACATCACAAAGGTGTTCTATAGGATTCAAATCAGGACTCTGTGCAGGACGGTCCATTACACTCCGCCACAGGCTGTGAAATGTGAACAGGTTCAAAAATGGCTCTGAGTACTATGGCACTCAACTGCTGAGGTCATTAGTCCCCTAGAACTTAGAACTAGTTAAACCTAACTAACCTAAGGACATCACAAACATCCATGCCCGAGACAGGATTCGAACCTGTGACCGTAGCGGTCTTGCGGTTCCAGACTGCAGCGCCTTTAACCGCACGGCCACTTCGGCCGGCTTGTGAACAGGTGCTCTATCGTATTCAAAGATGCAATCGCCATCCCCGAATTGCCCTTCAACAGTGGGAAGCAAGAAGGTGCAGTGATAGTGCCACGCAAAACAACAAGGGGTGCAAGCCCCCCTCCCTGAAAAACACGACCACACCATAACACCATCGCCTCCGAGTTTTACTGTTGGCATTACACACGCTGGCAGATATCGTTCACCGGGCATTCGCCATACCCACATCCTGCCATCGGATCGCCACGTTGCGTACCGTGATTCGTTACTCCAGGCAACATTTTTCCACTGTTCAATCGTCCAGTGTTTACGCTCCTTACATGAAGCGAGGCGTCGTTTGGCATTTACCGGTGTGATATTTAGCTTATGAGCAACCGCTCGACCGCGAAATCCAAGCTTTCTCACCTCCCGCCTAACTGTCATAGTACTTGCAGTGGACCCTGATGTAGTTTAGAATTCCTGTATGTTATGTTCATGTGGATAGTTGTCAGCCTATTACACATTACGACCCTGTTCAACTGTCGGCGGTCTCTGTCAGTCGACAGACGAGGTCGGCCTGTACGCTTTTGTGCTGTACGCGCTCTTTCGCGTTTGCACTTCACTATCACATCGGAAACAGTGGACCTAGGGATGTTTAGGAGTGTGAAAATCTCGCGTACAGACATACGACACAAGTGACACCCAATCACCTGGCAACGTTCGTAGTCCATGAGTTCAGTGGAGCGCTCCATTTTGCTGTCTCACGATATCTAATGATTACTGAGGTCGCTGATATGGAGTACCTGGCATTAGGTGGCAGCACAATCCACCTAATGTGAAAAAATTCTAATGTTTTGGGGGGTGTCCGGATACTTTTGATCACATACTGAGATATATTATTACGAAAAATTGGGTTATGATTAGGATACTAACACTGAATCTGAATTTTTAATAGCAATAAACAATGCTCAAGATAAGAGAGAGGAGGAAGAGGAAAGGGGCAGAGGGGTGGAAGGAAATGGACGTACAAAGTGGAAAGGAGGAGATGCACGAAGGGATAGGAAGAGATGGAGAGGTAGGAGAGGAGACGGTGGATAAGGAAATGAAGGAGGAGGTGATGGACAGACACAAGGGGGGAGATGGAGTAGGAGGAGATGAAGGGATGGGGAAGACATGATGGACAGAGAGAGGAAGAAGGAGATGGACAGAGAGAGCGGGGAAGGAGCTAGAATGAGACAGAGTGGAGAAAGTGTTCAGAAAGTATATCCAATTCCCATACATATTAGAATCGTGTGCTTTCTTTTTTTCTTTATTTACCATTAAACAGATTGAGCCACTAAACGTGTGGTCGGGATCAGCTAGTTGACCATAAAAGCTGGCTGGGTCGTTACCAGAGCTTTAATCGTGTTTGCTAAGAGACAAATTAAACTGGCAGTCAGGCTTTGACGGGAATGCTGTAATGCAAATTTAATAGGCAATGGTTAAGCTTCTTGCGGCGTGGCTGAAAGCGCAGTACAACTGGTTTGCAGCATCTCCCAGCAGCGTGGATGTGGCGAGCTGGCGTTAGCGGCAGTGGCGCTCTGAAGCGTCCTCCTTCTGGCGTCTCAATGTTAAATATCTGCTATCAGGTATCGCAGTCAGCTTGCTTCTCTTCAGTAAGACGCTCTCTCGGCTGGTGTTCTGCAGATATCTCCATCTGGGCGTGGCCATGCACCACATTGGCCAGCTCATGTTCTTTTTTGTGGCCAGTCAAATTCTGTTTCAACAGTTTTCTGCTTCGTCATACAACACAGGCTGGAGGGCGCACCCTGTAGCTTCCCTCGTCTTCAAACAGCATAGGTTTTTCCCGGCTCTACGGTATTACTGAGAAAAAAATTGTCGAAATTAGGAAACAAGTGAACTTTTCTGGTAATTTCTAGCTAGTGTAGTGCAACCACTGTAAGCGAGAAGGGAACACATACATAATTTACTGATTTTCCTCTAGTCGCTCGTCATCGACAACACGGTTCGTTGATAAGCATGGCTCGCTCAAAGAATAAACTTCATGTCTAATAATATGATCGGGTTTTATAGTTGAAATTTGATCACTACTTGCTTCACATTGTTCCATCCGATACTTTTTCTTCATTACATATTTTCGTGTAACATCTCACATCAGTCTCCTTACTATAACAGACAACAACCAACTCCATAATCTCCATACCAGCACTACCTGATTTTGCAATGTAAACTCGAAGAAGAACCGTAATACAGCTACATATAGCGCAGAGACCTTACAGAATGTCGCCTCTTTTACGTCCAGAGAGATTTACATGTCACTAATTATTCCTTTCTAAATTATTTACAGAAATAGCCATAGTGACAGTAATTTTATACATAATTACGATTTCAAACCAGATGGAAATATGAAAAACAACTGTTTTCTAAGAAATAATTGAATTAATAATACTCACGTTTGTTCCATCGTTTGAACATAAATTTTCATATTTGACTAAAATTTAGTAAGAAGTTACCACTTGTTCTATCAGTAAGTCCGATTTATTTAATTTCATAGAAATGTCTGTATATTGGATGGTTCGATTCTCAATATGTATCGCCAAGTAAAAAACGTAACGAAAATAGAATCATTGATCAGTTCCTTTATAAATGCCACGTCGCTATTTTCTGTGGACAGCAGGTTGAATGTGTTGTCTGTCCAGTATATTACAACTTCCCTTGTAAGATACAAAGAAATAACACAGGAACTGTGCCATCACATATCGATCGTGGGCATCACGAAGTTAGCAGACTTTCGTTAGACGCCGACAGCGATCGCGTGGGACCTGGCGGACCCAACTGTGCGCACCCGCTGAGTCACGCCTCCATTGGCTCTGAACTGCGGGCCCCTTTGCCGCCGCGATATAGGGCGACCGGGAGGCAGCCTCTTAGCCTGCGCGCGCTCGGAGCCCTTCCGCCAGGCTATGCGGACGCCACCTAGGCATGGTACCGACTCCATCGTCTGTGATTAGAACAGCGAGCCTCGTCCTAGTTGACACTGTGACAGCTGGAGTCTGGTTCTTGCTGCATTATTTGTACTGAATTAAGTAAATATGTTTGTTGTGTTATCTTGTCCGCTGATCATTTCTGCGTCTGTCCAGCTTTAGTAAGGCTTCAATTGCCACTCGGCTCTGTAGCCCCATTCCTTACCATTATTTACGAAGTTGTACACCACAGGAATCATTCCAGCGCTCACTTCACGTGATTTAAGCCGTCGGCACACGGACCGTGCTGTCGAACGTTAACGTTGAGCGTGCCAAGTCCAACGTGCTGCGGAACGCTCAGGAACAATGCGACTTGTGCATACGGTACGTGGGCCCCAACGTGGTATACGCAATCGCAAGGCACTCCAGCGGCAGTTGAGGGATGTTTTTAGTTCGTAAATCACACTGTTTACTCAACGGGCGGGGGTAAAATTCCCACGTTAGCTCCATTAAAACGCACATTTCCTCCATCCAACAAGGACACAGAGTTATAAAAGTTCGATTACAAACAGTGCGGTACAAATTTGGAATACTTCTCCGCATAAGATAAGCATTATTTCATCACTCCCACATTTTAGTAAAACTCCAAGGTCAGTCTTACTTGATAGCTGTTTCTGCCCAGTTGCAGAATCTTTGCAACATGTGAACTACGAAGCGTAAAAGAAAAAGGAGCAAAATATCTTTATACAAATAGCGCAAGCTGTCCTATAGATTAAGCCAATCGAAGAAAGTCACCCCTCAAAAAGAGGTGAACATATATTTACATAACATCAAATATTATAGTATATACTTATATTAAACTAATAATAAAGTACCAGAACCTAATAAAAACGCCAATGTTAGGAAAAAAATAGGCGATGTCAAGACGCGAACCACCACCCCAACTAACATTTCATAAAGTGACAGTGGGCTACCGTACCGGCGTGCTAAACCGACATCAGACCCTTAGCTTCTAATCAATTATATTATCCTTGCTGGAAACCTTAATCGTAGATATGTTACCAATTGAAATTTAATTATAACAAATTGTACCAAGAAAAATGCGTTTTGGAAGGATCTTCAGTGTGTGGCTGCCTTCAAATAGCCCACTCTCATAATACGCAAGTTACAATAATTCCTTTGCCACGAATATGATGTTTCTCATTATTTTATTGGAACGAATCACACATTTAACAACGGGTTTTCCAGTGATTCTCAATTTGCTGCTGCTCAGAAACGGCATATATACGTATAAATTTGAAATGAATGCCAATATGGTGCCCCACACCTCTGTATAGAAGGGAGACGGCATGCTTGTGCCATCTCATTGATCAACGCTCAGACGCACGCTCAGAATATCTGAAATGCCAGATATTGCTCTGCACGTTCGGAAAGACTCCTGAACGTGCTATTCCACGCTATGACGTCAGAAACTCGGCATGCTCAACGCTCAGCGTTCGGATGCACGGTCCGTGTGCCGACGGATTTACGGAAACCTCTAGCCTCCTGGACATAAGTCTAACATCGTACACTCTGCCATTCACTCCAAGCCAGTTCGCTTGATTAATATGAAATGTCCGTGATAATTTAATTTGACAGCCTGTGAACGGATAAATTTCAGAATCCAGTTGTTGCGCATTAGTCATAATGACCGCTATTGTACAACGTGCTGTGAGCGTGAGTGGAGAGGCTATCCGCCGGGGTCGCGTGCAGAGCACGCCGCCTCCAAGAAGAGACCAATTTCCTGCTCGCACCGCGCCGCGCCGCGCCGCCACTGTGCGGCACGACAGGCATAACGAGGCGAGGCGGCCGGCCGCTGTCACCGCGAGCTGCGGGCAGCCGGCAGCCGCCGCCGCCGCCGCCGCCGCCGCCGCCTTATCGCGGCCGCGTTGTATTTCAGGGCGACCGGTCGCGTGCCCGCCGGCACTAACTCAGTCGCGGCTGCGCTCTGCTCAAACACACTGCTCCGCAATTAGGCCACCGCGATCCCGCACTGCGCTTACACGCAGTTAACGGCGGGCCCGCTTGATTTACTGAAACGGCTCCGGCGCAGCGATACCCTCCTAGCTGCTGCTGCTGCTCGCTGTTATTACGTCTTTCAGCGAAACGACGAGGCATAGCGCTAGTCAGCATATCTGATTGTGTGAGGCGCTGCTTCGGCTGTGCGCTTCGCAGAGACGCTGCTGTCTCTCGCGCTGGCCCTGTGACCACTAAATTAACCTCCGGTTAGTGACCACTAAATTAACCTCCGGTGCCCGCCTGCTTAGCTGTGTGGTAACGTGCTCGCCTCCCATGCATGTGGGCCCGGGTTCGATTCCCGGCCTGTTTAGAGATTTTCTACACTCTGGGACTGGTGGTTTTGTTGTCCTCATCATCAGTTTATCCTCATTACCGGCGCGCAAGTCGCCCACTGTGGCGTCGAATGAAATAAAGACATGCACTTGGCGGCCGAACTTCCCCGACTAGGCGCCTCCCGGCCAACGGTGCCATAAGCTCATTTCCAATTTAACCTCCGGTTAGTGACCTGACCACGGCAGAGCACACGCTAATTTAACCGCAGTGTTGACACACTGCTATCGACTATCATGGCTACAAACACCTGCTAGTATCCAGGATACTCTTAAACTTTCGGGGCTGACAGACCGTGGTCGATGCATAAAATTTTTCCGCAGACGTTTCATCGCCCTCTGCAGGAGACATCTTCAGAGGTAAAGCGGCGAGCTGCGACCACAAATCGCCGAATATATAGTCAGTTCAGAGGGCACGACAGTCCATCACATGACGTCGGCTATAAAACTAGCTCTGGTAATGCCAGCATTCTTGACTGAAAATAATCAGTCGTCATTCTTATGGTGCAACGTTGACATCCAAATTTTATTTACTTCAACACCTTCCTTTTTTTCTGTTAAAATTATTTCGGTATTTATAAATCTCAATAGCCTCTCTCTACACGCGCGCATGACAGTGCGATATCCGTACGTCCCAGGCGGCAGTTCCTCTTTTGTTCAACCAGAAGGGTGTTAACATTATTTTCGTGGTATCAGTATCAACTAGTCCACAACTACAAGGAATTTTATGAGCACCTGGTGTAGTGAAACGATGTCCTACATGTTTTTCCTGATCTTAATCATCCTTTTATCTTCCTGGTGGGTCTGAAGATAGTTGCCAAACCATACTTGCTCAACATTTCTATAATCTTAATAATGAACGGAAGGAAACTTTCCTCTTGGGTGGCCGTTGTTCCTCGTTGATCAAGATTGTCTCCCTAGGACGAAGTGCTCGATCAGTCTCCTTGTCAGAAAACACATTCTTCTTGAATGTCGACCTTAGACGTTCAACCTCATATTTTAAATAAGTCGGTTCACAAATTTTGTACGTCCTGTCTACCAAGGTTTTACTCACACCTCCTTTTGCCTAGGATTGTAGTTAGGATATTTATGACGGTAACGGTGAGCATGCGTGGCTTTGTTATACAGGGTGTACATTAAGTCCGGGAACACTTTCAATTATTTATTGCACAAGAATCAAACATTGTACAGATATCATACGTATGTCATTTTGAAGAGAAAACCTGAAAGTCTTTTTTCATGTATACCTCCATGGCGTAGTTTGGTAATTTGCCGATAGGCAGCGCTAGTCGCAAACGTGGCGAGTTCAGGTGCGGAGCCAGCTCTCTGTGTGTTGGAGTTCGACAAAAACAAGTGTGCTACAGCTGTTCAGCGGATGTTTAGAACCAAGTACGGTAAGAAGCTATTAACAAGGACACTTTAATGATCTGGCGTATGTACCGCCTCTACCACGTGATGTAACAGAGCTCCGGGAGAGAATACGGGAAGCGACTGCGCCGACCGGAGTGGCTCAAAAATGGTTCAGATGGCTCTGAGCACTATGGGACTTAACATCTGTGGTCATCAGTCCCCTAGAACTTAGAACTACTTAAACCTAACTAACCTAAGGACATCACACACATCCATGCCCGAGGCAGGATTCGAACCTGCGACCGTAGCAGTCGCGCGGTTCCGGACTGAGCGCCTAGAACCCCGGAGTGGCCTTGCGGTTCTAGGCGCTTCAGTCCGGATCCGCGCTGCTGCTGCTGCGGTCGCAGGTTCGAATCCTGCCTCGGACATGGATGTGTGTGCTGTCCTTGGGTTAGTTAGGTTTAAGTAGTTCTAAGTTCTATGGGACTGATGACCTCAGCTTTTAAGTCCCATAGTGCTCAGAGCCATTTGAACCATTTTGAAGCGACTGCCACAGCCGACAATGCCATGCTGGGACGGGTATGGCAAAATTCGATTACCGTATTGACGTCTGCCGGGTCACTCATGGTCCGCATATCGAATGTTTGTAAAAAAAAAAAACTTTCAGAGTCTCTGTTCAAAATGCATTATGTTGACATCTGTACAATGTTAAGTTTTTGTGCCATAAATAATTGAAAGTGTTCCCGGACTTTATGTACATCCTGTATATCTTATAGCCTACGTACCGTAGCCTCACTAGGTAACAGACACACACACAAAAAAATCAGTTGGCAATTATTGTCCGGCTTCTTAATAAACTGGATTTTCGGATTGATCGACCACGGTCTGTCAGCCCGGAACTTTTAAGTGAACTCAGTACCGACCTTGAAAGCCTACATTGTATGATCCAGGAGTTGCGCTCTACGAAAATTACAGTTTGGTAGTAAATGGTAGGATTACCGGCATTATTGGTAGCATTGGTAGGGAAAGAAACATAAATGAATTTTTGTGAGAGAGAAAATCGGAGCTTGATGACTTTTCCTTATTTTTGTTCGTTTGTTTATTTGTTTTGCACATAATTAGAACCGCGCATTGTCCAGTGTTAGTCTAGTCTCTATTCTATATCCTTACTAAATGTATATTTTATTCTATAACTAATAAAAATTAGTTGATGGCGTTAGCTCTTGCGCTTTTCATTAACCAAAGGAAATACTTACATGAACAAACATAAGACATCTATATAATTATAGTTGTTTTGTTTTACATAAGTTCGACGAAGTATTGAAGTGACATTTACATTTTTCTTCTGGGTTTTCTTCTTTTAATTTTACCTCTTTTTAAGAAACTGCGTATTCTAGCACTGTGTTAAACCCTGTATTGTGTTCTTTATTTCCATCCCTCTGTTTCACGTTAAAAATCATTTATTTTCGAATAGAAATTTAACTAAACATTGGAAATTTCAGTTCTTCTATAAATACTGTTTATTTTTAATTAACTGACGAGAGGATGACTATATATAACACAAATGTTCGCTAGGTTACACGGGCCTAATATATCCTTACTCAGTTGCTAAATGGTTCAGCACTTCTTGTTTGAAAGGAAATTTAATAAGACACTGATCGCATATGCAAACAGACAGACCGGAATGAGGTAACGCCCAATAGATATGAGCCGCACCTAACGTAAAGATAACGTGGATATGGTGTTAAGTGACAAAAGCTAATTGGAAAACTACCATAGTATATGTTTACTTATGGCAGTCTACGGTAGCTTAAGATAGTTTTACAACTCTAATCCAGAGTGACCGCCGTTTGCAGCGCCATCGGTCGCAGATAAACCAGGAGGCAAACTTCGGTTCGTCCAGGATACTGGCAAAATGCAGCCACTCTGCAATGAAGAATCGCTAAAAATTACTTGTGCGTCCCATATTAGTTTATTGCTCAAGTGTGTGGGACTCAAAACAGATAGAACTAACAGGGGATGCTAAACGCATAGAAAAAAGACGGCAGGATAGTCATAGATTAGAAAATAATTTTTTGTCCAGCACAGTCAGTCCAGTGTTCCTTTTATAGTCGGATGAATACCAAGGCTGAGTACACCTACGTATATACTCAGCAGGCTGTTTTCTTTCAGTTGCGTGCTGATGGAATCTAGGTGTAACGAACCCAGCAGCCCGCCTCTGAGGTGATTCAATGTCTTCCTTTAATCCAACGTAGCGGGATCCCAAACACATGAGCAGTGCTCAAGAATGGGTCACAGAAGTGTTCTGCACGCGGTCTCCTTTTTAGATGAGCTACACTTCCCTAAATCTTTGCCTATAAACCGCCATTCCCCTTTTCTACCACAGTCCTTCGATGCTCGTTCCATTTCCTATAGCTCTGCAACGCCACACCTAGGCATTTAATCGACGTGACTTTGTCAAGCAGCAAGCCACTAATACTGCATTCCAACATCACATTTTTGCTTTTCCTACACGTCTCCATTAACTTACACGCCGGTCGGAGTAGCGGAGCGGTTAAAGGCGCTACAGTCTGGAACCGCACGACCACTACGGTCGCAGGTTCGAATCCTGCCTCGGGCATGGATGTGTGTGATGTCCTTAGGTTAGTTACGTTTAAGTAGTTCTAAGTTCTAGGGGACTTATGACCACAGCAGTTGAGTCCCATAGTGCTCAGATCCATTAACTTACACATTTCTACATTTAGAGAAAGCTGACATTCATCACACCAAGTACAAAATTTTGCCTAAGTCATTTTGTATTCTGCTACAGTCACTCAAAAACTACACCTTCCCGTACACCAAAATGTCATCAACAAACAGCAAGAGATAGTTTGTCATCATGTTCACCAGATCATTCATGTTTGTAGAGAATAAGTGCGGTCCTATCACACTTGCCTGTGGCACACCTGGCGATACCCTTGTCTCCGATAACACTTGCCGTCGAGGGCAATGTACTAGGTTCTGTTACTTAAGACTACCGTCGAAGTCCCCTAATCACAGCAGTTGCTTGCTTTATTATTACATTAAAAAGTGTACACGCGGGTATGGTTGCGAATGAAAGACGCAGAAAAAAAGTATTAATAAAGAATATTTACCCTGGAGCTATATTGAACGTTCATTTCCGATCTTTTATTAATTAAGTGTGATATACTCAGTGATTTTTCTTGCGGAGTAGCCACTTGTATGGTGTTGTACTAACAGCATGTCATTCATCAACTGGGTAATTAAAACAATGTGATTAAAAACTTCGACAACCATTGAGTCCATAGTGAAGATTTCGTCAACTGGCTTAATAACTTTTTTCTATTTGAAGTTGTAAAGCGAGTTATTTTGAACTGTTCGATATCTGTCCTTTCAACAAATACATCATTAAGTTTTTGTATGCCCATCCTTGAGATTGGAGGTCTGGGAGACTTCGGCCGTTCACTTATGTACGAAAATGAAACACCTACAGCAGTTCTTGCATGTCATTTATTGTACGGATACTGTTTAGGTGCTTCAGTGCGCCATCTTCAGGCCTTAGCTGATGCTGAAGGGGTTAACATCATCCATATACACAAGGGATCAACGTAACTGGTTTACGCAGATAACCTGTAACTTGGATGTTGTCTCTCAAACCACGTAGCCATACAATAAATGAAATCATAAGGACGGCTGTAGGTGTTTCATTTTCTTAGTTAATACATCATTAGGTTAGATTCATATCACTACAGACATTCCAATTGTGCTCTAGCTTAACTGGTAATTAACACGAAGGAAAAGTGGACTGGTAAATGCAGACAAGATCTCTCCGAGTAGAAGTAACTGCAGTAGGCGTACTCTCTTATGTAACGGATGATAGATTTTCGAAACCTCAAGACAGCTGCATCAAAATAGCTGTACAGGTATGTGAATCTCGCACTTCCCTTCTCCAGTCACGCCCATTTTACCAATCTCTTGGCAGTAGTATTTGAGTTATTCTCTTTCTGCATGTAGTGGGTTACATGTTTAACTGTCTACGCTTAAAAACACTCTCACTGGTACTACATGTTGTTATTTAAGGAGACCACATTACGGCATCACGGTAAGCAACATTCGTGTCCAACGAGCTACTTGGGGAATTCGTTTCAGAATAGTATAAGGCGAGAGCTACTGAAACGTAAACTGCTCCCGTCTACCGATATGTACAAGAAGATATCCCCATGTGAAAGCGAACAGTGTGCAGTGAAGTTTAGTAAAATGGTAACAAATATAACATCTAGATTATCAGGTGCTGAATGCGAGATTCACAAGAAAGGCTAAATTCACAGATCTCTTCAGGGCCGCCTCCGGAAAGGGCCAATTTTGTCTGACGTAGGCCTTTCCTGGAGCCATCACTGGCTCCCAGGTAACATTACTACACCTTTCACCATCCATGTTTGAACTAGCAGCCTCCTTTAAGTCGTCGGATACTGTGCATCTGGAAGTGTCTTAGAAGTAAGGTAGTCAATGGTTAATCAAGGGTTGCTGCTGCGCATTAAATCCACGCTGACATACATTTTTCTCTGCGCTTCTGAGATTTGATTCCTTAATATGCCTAATGTCCGCAGCTCGTGGTCTCGCGGTAGCGTTCTAGCTTCCCAAGGCCGGGGTCCCGGGTTCGATTCCCGGCGAGGTCAGGGATTTTCACTTGCCCTGAGCTAACTGGGTGTTGCTGTGTCGTCTTCATCAACATCATTCATCCCCATTACGGTCGGAGGAAGGCAACAGAAAACCACCTCCAGTACAGCGGTGCGGGTCTCCCAAGTCGTTCCCATGCGCTCTGTCAAGAAGCCTGGGTCTTCATTCCCACTATAGCCAATATCTACGGTAGAAAGGTAAGGGTGTCAATGACAGACATACATGGATTCCATTTAGTTTGTTGACTGTGTAGAGTCACTATGCTTGTCTTAGAAGTATTCATAAAAGACGCAGATCAGAAAACATATACCTTCAAAAATGGTTGAGTTTTTCGTTAGCGTCTGGTCATTGAGACTGATAGACAGAACGTTGAAAGAAATCTGGAGGTATATGTTTCAAGGACTCAGTACATAACTTACAGAAATGAAGAACGCAGAACAAGAGCATCATTTCGAGAACACCTCTTACATGAAGAATCTTCTACATTTGCCATTTGTTTCTTCAAGACGATGAATTTAAACTTCAAAACGTGATTGAGAATTGGGTTTTTGTGCTGATATTGTAGCGAAATATTTTATTTAGAGGTTATTATAGAAATTTACTTTCTCTCCACGAAAGACATGTTTTTAGATATTTCGGTAGTTTATATTTGCCTATAACAACGTAGTTCTTAACTGCCACATTACCTGTTTGTACGGTAGACTTCTTAATCAAATTCTCCGATAGGACAAGCTCACTGCGGTTCACAGAATGTAATGGCCTTGTCTACAAACAAATGTTATTTCTGTGATTCCCTGTTAGAGACGGTTGAGATAAGGTCTGAACGATTTTCATTTAATTTTGCGGCGTAAAGTCGAAAACGACGTATCAGGTTAAAGACCGGCAGACTTTTTGTACGATGTTTTCTCTCGTATGTGCGAAATAAATTGCCCCCTACGCTGCTGCCCCACCGGGAAGTCACATCGACTGACGCACTGACAGATGGCTCGCATTCGATAATATTGACGGTGCGCTCTGCATATGTTCGTCTACAGTTTTGAAATAAATTATCCTGTGATATATCGGTAGCACAGAAACAAATATAGTCGCGGCTCATTGATTATCGAACGCCATGCCGAAATTTAATTGAAAGTACACCAAACGAGTGCAATATTACATTCCTGGCTGTGATATCCGCCGCAAAATGCATTCAGTATCGGCAAAATGTACCAGAGGAATTCTGAGAACCCGTAAAGGTGGATAATGCGTTTTTGTGGTGTGATTCTGCTGAAAACTGTATTTATATGACACTGAGAGTACAGACACGGAAGTTACAGTCTCAAACGTGTTTTGCACTTCATTCACTTCCCCAAACAATGAGTAATTAAATGCCACGAGCCGTGAAAATATACTTGGCTGATAAAGAGTATAGAGAACCAAGAGAATGGATCAACGTATAATGTTGCACTATGTATATAGCATCACAATTACAGACAAAGATACTACTATTTATTCAGTTTTCACGTCATTGAGAGTAAAATACACTGATGTACAAAATAAACTGCAAAACCGTGAATGAGCTAGAATCCTACAAATACTGAAACGAGTGGGAATTTTTGATAGTGGGGGGAAATTATCACTGAAGTTCTGCGTGACGCAATCTTGGGTTCACTTTTGTTCATATATTGTTCTCGTTATTCATACAGGAGTTGAAAAAGGCGTTATCTGTATAACGAAGAACACGCAAACGTGGTATTGCGGAGCTACCTGTGACGTGATATTCCGTTTTGGAGGTGGTGTGGAAACTGCTTTCGGTGCACACAGAGTACTTGTAATGCTGTCATATTAATTTTGTCCAGCAAGCTCAAAACAGCTTGACGTTCCACAGATTACAGCTGCGGCTTCTACTAATATTTTTGTCAACCATGAGAAGTATTAAACTGTCATGATTATTTTTCTGCAGATGAAACAGTGGCGAAGTGAGCCTGTGGAACAAGTAGCGACACATGTTGTAAATCTGTCGGAATATTTATGCAACAGGTTTTTTTTCAATATGAAATAGTGTATCTTGTTACTTTTCCTCTTAGACGGAATTTTTTGACTTCTTGTGTATTATTGCTGTAGCAATAAGAAAACGGTAAGCAGAACATTTTTAAGATTATCCTCGTGTTATAATAAATCGTCTTAGGTATACAGAAACGAATGAAATGTACGTCTTTCAGAGAATTATCAATTTGTCTGCATTCTGATAATCATACTCTCTTGCGCAATAACTGAAAATTCCCAATGGGTAACGTAAAACACGAACAGTTCCCACTATATAGAATAGATTGTTGTCAATCGGTGTGGGTTATTCGATCAAAATGTTGGAGTAATATGAGCTTGTAGTTTGCTTTTAAAGAACCAACCATTTATATGAACGCTACAACAAATTTTCCAAACCCGCTAACACGAGAAAAGAGAACACAATATCTTGATCTGTTTCAGACTTTTGACGACACCACATATCGAAAATATTTGACGATTTCCTTTCGCACAATGATTGCTTGGATATTCTGTAATAGGAGTATGATCTATGTTACTAGGCAAAAATGACGCTCGGTACCACTCTCCATAAGCCCTATTTTCTGTAGTGTTACCGTTGTGGTGAATACCAAAGGTAAATGTTACAGGCAATGATATTTCACTTTGTGTATGGTCTCAGACTGTGGTAATCCTCTTCGATAACGAAATGAAGCGTATAAGCTGTTGTAATAAATACTTTCAAGCCAAAACTAGTGATGCAGACACCGTTTCCCATCTTAAATAGAATTACTTCAGCATGTTAAACTATATTTGGTGCCAGGAGTGACATAAGCCACATGACGTGTGTGTGATACACACTTGCTTTCTGAATATGGTTACTTTCTATGCATAAGAGCAAAAAAAATATGTACGAGGTTATTAAATGGGAAGCAAGAAAAATAAATGGTAATTTCCGATTTATAAGCACTCCAGATGCAGATCAACAGTCCAATCTTTTGTGGCACAGCTTTTACCCTGTGTGCATTTTTTGGGCGGAAAATGAAACACAAGAGAAACTGGATAGTCTAAAACAGGAAATAATTCTTGCTCTTCATTTGGTAACAAGACATACACAGTGTACATTTATTTATCTAATCAGTTTCTTCCATACTCATACATCGAAAGCGACCATAACGAGAACACCTTTCTCACACAGTCATGTGACGGAGGACATATTGATAACGCCATGCACTGCATGTTTCGGCCAGCCGGTGTGGCCGAGCGGTTCTGGGCGCTTCAGTCTGGAACCGCGCGACCGCTACGCTCGCAGGTTCGAATCCTGCCTCGGGCATGGATGTGTGTGATGTAGTTAGGTTTAAGTAGTTCTAAGTCTACGGCACTGATTACCTCAGATGTTAAGTCCCATAGTGCTCAGAGCCATTTGAACCAAGTGCTGTCTGTCTTTAACCCGCTGAAAGTTGGCTGTTTCTGCCAACGTTGAAATGTCGCTGGCCAGTTGCAGAAGATCTTGTAAGTTCTGGCCAGTAATAATTTTATAAATAAGTTGAACTCCTCCTTCTGTGGATTTCGTTATGATTACCCAATGATGCTGTAATGTGAGGTGGAAGACAGAAACTATCTACACAATGTGATAAAAAGTATCCGGACACCTGGCTGAAAATGATTTACAAATTCGTGGCGCCCTCCATCGGTAATGCTGGAATTCAGTATGGTGTTGGCCCGCCCTTAGCCTTGAAGACAGCTTCCACTCTCACAGGCATACGTTCAGTCAGGTGCTGGGAGGTTTTTTGGGGAATGACAGCCCATTCTTCACGGAGTGCTGCACTGACGAGAGGTATCGATGTCGGTCGGTGAAGCCTGGCACGGTGTTCCAAAACATCCCAAAGGCCAGTCCATTATAGGGATGTTATTGTCGTGTAACCACTCCGCAACAGGCCGTGCATTATGAACAGGTGCTCGATCGTGTTGAAAGATGCAATCGCCATCCCCGAATTGCTCTTCAACAGTGGCAAACAAGAAGATGCTTAAAACATCAATGTAGGTCTGTGCTGTGACTGCCAAGCAAAACAACAAGGGGGGTAAGCCCCCTCCATGAAACACACGACCACACAGTTGTCCTGTAATCCACTCCCATTTTCTGGTCTATGTTTCCCACAATTGTCTTTCTTCATTAGTTCTGACAAAAATCCTTCTCATTTCGTATCTTATCAGTCCGCTTAAATATTGGCATCCATCTGCAACACCATATCTCAATTCCTTAAAACTCTCTCCTTATCCTCTTTCCGTCAGTTTATGGTTTTTCACGTCCATATAATGCTATGCTCCAGATATATATCTTCAGCTACTGATGCTATGTTTGATAAGAATAAACTTCTTTTGATGATGGTGTCCTCTTTCCCTGTACTAGTGTGCTTATACCAGCTTGCTTCGCCCACTATGCGTTATTTTGCCTTCAAGCACTTCACTCCATCTAAAAGTGGCCTCCACTTCCTATCTTAAGTTTACATATGTGCTGTTCCTCAATATTTTCGAGGTTCACAGTCGACCCACAGGAGGAACGAGCAATATTCAGGGACATTACATGTATGACCAAAAAAAGTCTAGTAAGTATGGACTCTGAAATGCATGCTTTAACTCTGATGAAAACTTGTTCATCTTTCATGAGAAACACATCTCTTCTACTGAACTTTGTGCAGATTAAGACTATGTACCAGGCTGAGACTTGAACGCCGGCTCTTTGTCTTTCATTGGACAGGGCTGAGCTATTCGAAGATGACCCACAACCCGTCCTCGCAGCTTTACTTACTACTTTACCTCGTCTCCTACCTTCCAGACTTCACAGAAGTTCTGTGAAAATTACAGGACTAGCAAACGACCCCACTTTGTATCTCGGCCCGGCACACATTTTTAATCTGCCAAACAGTTTCAAATCAGCATATACTTCGCTGTATAGTGAAAATTTCATGCTAAATGTGCTGATAGGTCTTAAGGTATGCGTTTCAGAACTGATGTTTACTAGACATGTTTTTCTTGTCTTGCTCCATATCGCCTCCTCCCAAAATATGGAAGGCAAAGGGCTTGCGTTAGAAGAGATTTGTGCCATAGTGTCCTAAGGCATGCATTTTAGACCCCTTTTTACTAGATTATTTTTTCTTCAAATGATCGTTCCTTCCATATCCCTGAATACTGATCATTCCACCTGGGACTCCCTATATATTCAGTGCTCAGTTTCATTCTATCCAGCACATCCTGCGACTGTTTCTCACTTTAACAGAGGACAGGAATGTCACTAGCGAATCTTGTGAATAATTTTTATTCTGAATTTTTTCCCCCGTCACAAATAGAACAAGTAGCGATTTGGAAGTACACGAAGTGGCACGAAGATAACTAGGGAATAATCTTCTGTTGTCGTCGTAGTTACCAACGGAAAAGCTCTGCACTATGAAAAATATCCACTGTTGCCTTGCTGCAAGTTTGTTGCACAGTGTTTGGAAAACCACGAAAAACTTTTTAAAGGAGGAGGAACGAGGAGTAGATATAAAATTAGATTGTACTCCTTTTTTTTCAGTCATCAGTCTTCTGACTGGTTTGATGCTACACACCACGAATTCCTATTTGCTGGTTGCTGGATATATTCCAGTCTCTGTCTCCCTCTACAATTTTTGCCCTCTAGAGCTCCCCCTAGAACAACGGAAGTCATGTCTTGACAAATGTCCTGTCATCCTGTCCCTTCTCCTTGTCTGTGTTTTCCAAAAATTCTTTTCCTCTCGATTCTGCGCACAACCTCCTAATTCCTTACTTTACCAGTCCACCTAATTTTCCACATTCATGCACCTGAAATGCTTCGATTGTCTTCCATTCCGGTTTCCCCACAGTCCATGTTCACTACCACAGTGCTGTGCTCCAAACGTACACTCTCAGAAATTTCTTCCTCAAATTAAGGCCTATTTTTGATACTAGTAGACTTCTGTTTGCCATTCTACCCTTTTTGTCAGTGCTAGTCTGCTTTTGTTGTCCTCCTTGCTCTGTCCATCACTGGTTATTTTACTGCCTAGGTAGAAGAATTGCTTAACTCCATCTACTGTACTTCGTGTCTATAAATCCTTACGTTAAATTTCTCGCTCTTATCATTTCTACTACTTTTCATTACCTTCGTCTTTCTTCGATTTACTTCAAAAATGGTTCAAATGGCTCTGAGCACTATGGGACTTAACTTCTGAGGTCATCAGTCCCCTAGAACTTAGAACTACTTAAACCTAACTAACCTAAGGACATCATACACATCCATGCCCGAGGCAGTATTCGAACCTGCGACCGTAGCTGTCGCACGGTTCCAGAATGAAGCGCCCTAGAACCGCTCGGCCACTTCGGCCGGCTCTTGGATTTACTCTCAATCCATATTTTGTACTCATTAAACTGTTCATATCTTTCAGCAGATCCTGTAATTCTTCTTCACTTTCACTCAGAATAGCAATGTCATCAGCGAATCGTATCATTGATATCCTTTCACCTTGAATTTTAATTCCACTCTTTGACCTTTATTTTAATTCCATCATTGCTTCTTCGATACACAGATTGAGCATCCCTGCTTTACTTCGTTCTTGGCCGTCGTCCACCCTTATTATTATTGTACTCCAAGTGAACGGAGACAGAGTGTTCCAGCTCACATACATTGGCGTGGTTAACCAAAATATCTTATGTAGTGTCGGGGAAAGCATGAAACGTAAGGAAATACTATAACCCCCTTTACGTGGGATTGGTTGGAATTCATACACAAGGTTGAGTCTTGAAGAAAAATTACGATAAAAGGCAAATTTTTCACTACTGGCCATCAAAATTGCTACACCAAGAAGAAATGCAGATGATAAACGGGTATTCATTGGACAAATACATTATACTATAACTGACGTGTGATTACATTTCCACGCAATTTGGGTGCACAGATCCTGAGAAATCAGTGCCCAGAACAACCACCTCTGGCCGTAGTAACGGCCTTGATACGCTTGGGCATTGAGTCAAACAGAACTTGGGTGGCGTGTACAGGTACAGCTGCCCATGCAGCTTCAACACGATACCACAGTTCATCAACAGTAGTGACTGGCGTATTGTGACGAGCCAGTTGCTCGGCCATCATTTACCAGACGTTTTTAATTGGTGAGAGATCTGGAGAATGTGCTGGCCAGGGCAGCAGTCGAACATTTTCTGTATCCAGAAAGGCCCGTACAGGAACTGCAACATGCGGTCGTGCATTATCCTGCTGAAATGTAGGGTTTCACAGGGATCGAATGAAGGGTTGAGCCACGGGTCGTAACACATCTGAAATGTAACGTCCACTGTTCAAAGTGCCGTCAATGAGAACAAGAGGTGACCGAGACGTGTAACCAATGGCACCCCATACCATCACGCCGGGTGATACGCCAGTATGGCGATGACGAATAGACGCTTCCAACGTGCGTTCACAGCGATGTCGCCAACCACGGATGCGACTACCATAATGATGTAAACAGAACCTGGATTCATCTCAAAAAGTGACGTTTTGCCATCCGTGCACCCAGATTCGTCGTTGAGTACACCATCGCAGGCGCTCCTGTCTGTGATGCAGCGTCAAGGGTAACCGCAGCCATGGTCTCCGAGCTGATAGTCCGTGCTGCTGCAAACGTCGTCGAACTGTTCGTGCACATGGTTGTTGTCTTGCAAACGTCCCCATCTGTTGACTCAGGGATCGAGACGTGGCTGCACGATCCGTTACAGCCAGGCGGATAAGATGCCTGTCATCTCGACTGCTAGTGATACGAGGCCGTTCGGATCCAGTACGGCGTTCCCTATTACCCTCCTGAACCCACCGATTCCATATTCATTGGATCTCGACCATCGCGAGCAGCAATGTCGCGGTACGATATACCGCAATCGCCATAGGCTACAATCCGACCTTTGTCAAAGTCGGAAACGTGATGGTACGCATTTCTCCTTCTTACAAGAGGCATCACAACAACGCTTCACCAGGCAACGCCGATCAACTGCTGTTTGTGTGTGAGAAATCGGTTGGAAAGTTTCCTCATGTCAGCACGTTGTAGGTGTCGCCACCGGAGGCAACCTTGTGTGAATGCTCTGAAAAGCTAACCATTTGCATGTCACAGCATCTTTTTCCTTTCGGTTAAATTTCGCATCTGTAGCACGACATCTTCGTGGTGTAGTAATTTTAATGGCCAGTGGTGTACTTCCATTTTCTTCCGATTACACTTGCTCACGAATAAAAATCGTAAATAAAAATCTGTTCTCTTTACCGACACATGTTCCTGTGTTACGTTGCAGATTCAAAATCGAATGAGGACGCATTATCACAGATCAGTTAATAACCAGTGATACCATTTCACTCTTTTTAAACCTATTCCTGAATCGTTCTTTTATCTCTAAAGCCATCTGACATTACAGAATTCTAGTATTACAAGTTAATCAATCGTAGCGGCATCCAAAAGCACATTTTTCATACAGAGTAGAATTTACTGGAAGCTGAAGAGGCAGCTTTGGTGCTGTCCCCGCTTCCGCCCGTCACCGTGGCGGCGGTACGAATCGATCTCTGGCAGGCGGCGAACCCGCGACGTCCGGAGCTTTGTCGGGCCGCAGTAAAACAGCGGGGGCCCAGTGGGGTCGCTTCCGTGGCATCGCGGCCGCTTTCCGGTTCGTAATTAACACGGTGCACCCCTCGGCCGACTCTCTTTATTGCACAGCGTGCGCGCGCTCGCACACACGCACACACACACACACACACACACACACACACACACACACACACACGCGCGCGCGCGTGTTACCGCTGCCGACTGGAGGAAGCGCTGCATGGCTGGCTGGTGTCTGCAGCGTGCGATGCCTAAGCGTCGCCACTTCCGCCCCTGCTCCAAGGGTAGTTTGCTGTGGCTCTGTGTCTGAGGAGGCGGCAGCGCGATCTCACCACCTCTGCTGGCTGCTTATGTGTTGGCACACCCAACGTGAAACCCAGTGATAAAGGATCGAAGAATAGACTACAACAAGTGTGTAGCTAATGACGACTCAGTACTCCAGATTACAGAAGAGAAAAAAGAAGAAAATGTCAGTTGAGTATGTTATAAGTGTGCCGCGCACGGCCTCGCTTAGCCGATGGATGTAAAGCATTTCCCGCTACATTTATAACTGGTGCTTCGAACAGATTGCAGTTCACACCATTTACTTCGTTCATTGTTCTCGTAACACATGTGCTAACAAACTGCTAGACCCAACCAAGCTCGTATTAGCAATTAAATTTAATGCCACTTTCACATCGTAGTTTGGTTTGCTTTCTGAAGTTTATCACGCTGTAACCGTCGACGATAGCCTTAATATGAGAGATATTCAAAAGAAAAGCTACGAAACAACACTGTTGATATACATTGTTACTGTAAATAAATTTCAAAATATTCTCCAAATACTCTTAAAATATTCCTTTGACTTTTCTTAATGAATGAAATTTCTTCAAGAAAATGCTTAATAGAGTCCCCTCTATACAGGTAACGCCGCTTTGAACAATTTTTATTCATTTTCAAAATAATTTTAAAGGATTTGTAAGATTTTCAAGGCCACGTTAGCTGTATAGAGATTCCTTTATTAAACAGTGCTCTATTCATTTTAAAAAAAATTAAAGAATTTTTAAGATTTTATAGAAAATTTTTGGAAATTACTTACGGTAACAATGTATGATCCAAGCTATGATTGTGCTAACTACAAAATAGTGTGAATGTGGATGTAACGTGAAGTCTATATTCAAAAGTAATTACCAGAAACTCCAGCGCAACTATCACACTTGTGCACTAGCCGAAGGTTCCCTGTTCGCAGAAATCCTGTGGTGTGCCTGTAAGAGGAGTGTCTGCTATTAGCAACGACTGCGACTTACGAATGTGAATCCCTCTACTACTCAGTCAGTCCGATATCTAAATTTTGACAAATCATAAGAGCACTGACGGGTAGTGATCTTACAGTGACATTCAGTAATACTGAGAATAACGAAGTATAAGCTTGAAAAAAAATCTGCTTCACTCCTTGCTGTTCTAATGGGAAACATGTGGGTACTAACATCACAAATGATTATTTACAGGAATAGATCCAACCACGAAGATGAGTATAGGGGGAAAAGTTCTTGGGCAGGCAGTAAATACCTGGTTTCTTGGGTCAGTTGGCCTTTTTACATCACTGCGCTTTGTTGAACATTACTGGAAAGAAGAAATCCGCTAAATTTCGATTACGCCATAAGTCAGACAAACCTGAAGACTGTAAATTTGCTAAATGCTTAGGGATTACAATAACAAATAACCTAAATTGGAACGATCACATACATAATGTTGTGGGTAGAGCATACCAAACACTGCAGTTCTTTGGCAGTACATTCAGAAGGTGCAACAGGTCTGCTAAAGAGACTGCTTACACAACTCTTGTCCGCCCTATTCTGGAGCACTGATGTGCGGTGTGGGATCCGCATCAGATGGGACTGACGGATGACATCGAAAAAATTCAAAGAAGGGCCGCTCGTTTTGTATTCTCGCGAAATAGGGGAGATACTGCGAAATAGGGGAGATTCTGCCATATCATACGTGGCTTGGAGTGGGAATCATTAAAACAAAGGCGATTTTCGTTGCGACGGGATCTTCTCATGAAATTTCAATCACCTCACTTTGCCCGAATGGGACCTCCCGGCTAACAATGCCATACGCTCATTTCTATTTTTCAATCACCAATTTTCTACTCCGATTCCAAAAACATTCTCTTGGCACCACCGTTCGTAGTGAGAAATGATTATCAAGATATAATAAGTGAAATCAGGGATCGGACAGAAAAATTTAAATGATCGTTCTTCCGGCGCGCCGTTCGGTAGTGGAACGGTAGAGACAGTTTGAAGGGGGTTCACTGAACCCTCTGCCAGGCACTTTATTGTGAGTAGCAGAGCAATCACGTAAATGTAGATGTAATGGAAGGCCCGCGAAACACCCGTCTAGACTGTCATAACCTCTTCGTAGAACTAAAATCGTTTTCTACTTGGTTTCTTTAGATTAGGTGGCTGTTGAATAGGATGGATATGTAACCATAAAGGCGACATATTGTCTAACAGGTTGTATATTTAATGAGTCTTATTCCTGATTATACCACTATTTTTGATTTTAAAAACCTATTACAAAAGTAAAGTACAAAGAATTGGAAGTCAGCGAAAGAAAACGCAAATTCCTAAAACGCGAATTGTGGGAGAGAAACCATCGTTCTCGACTTAACCTCTGCTAGCAACGAGCGAAAAATCGGTTGCCTTCAAAATATATAAAAGGAAGCAAACAACGCTTTAGTAAATTGCATACCACATTCATGATCAAAAACTGTTTTTAATATCTAAAAATCAAGGTGTTGGAAAACGTGCAATATTTTGAGAACCACAACTGACGATGTTTTGTCAATAACACATCTGGTGTACCACTCTCTTAAATTGCAGGATGATTAAGACAGAAAACGAACCGAATGATAATAGTTACAAAACAGCTGCTGTGCAAGAAGACTATCCAGTTAATCACTTAATTCAGTTTTATAATTAGTTGTCTCTTGTTTGTACAGGAACATTTAAAAATAAGATTGCATTCGTATATTTTATGTTGTCAGATGGCATCATCTTTCACCATGAATTTAAAGTTAGCAGTTTCTTCTGTTCCATGGCGTGTTAGGTTCTGCCAGTGGAAGTCTCATTGTCCGATTCAGTTCTTTAATCCGTCACCACCAAAGCTTGGGATCTGCTGTGAAATCAAGTCGACACGTTCACGTTGAAGTCACTTTCCGAGAAAAGCAGCTCGTCAGGGGATAATTCAAGCAGACAGCAGAGCAAAGGCTGCTACCTCGAACTGCGAAACAATACTGCTTCTTACATTTTTATCAGACTTGTATTTTGCTCCAGTGATATGCCTCTTAGCTTTGAAAGGTTTCAGAATATGACAGTATGAGTGACCACTTATATTTTATATGAACACACTCTTTCAGAATACATGGTCTTGAAACCCCCAGATAAAAGTAATAGAGTTACTACACTATCTACATCTACATGGATACTCTGCAAATCACATTTAAGTGCCTGGCAGAGGGTTCATCGAGCCACCTTCACAATTCTCTGTCATTCCAATCTCGTATAGCGCGCGGAAAGAACGAACACACATATTTTTCCAGACGAGCTCTGATTTCGCTTATTTTATCATGGTGACCGTTTCTGCCTATGTAGGTCGGTGTGAACAAAATGTTTTCACATTCGGAGGACAAAGTTGGTGATTGAAATTTCGTGAGAAGAGTATGTCGCAACCATTCAGAAGACTGATGACACAAAGAAAAGTAGACGTCCACATACGGCTGCTGGGGCGCTTAGAGCTCTCCGGGGCGTACAGCTGCCGTGGCCAGCAGTATCACCAGATCTCTCGCCAACTGAACATGTATGGGACATTACGAAGTGGAGACTGAATTTACTCACTCTCCAGGGCCTACGAAAACCATTGTAACTAAAGGCGCAAGTTGCTTGGGACAGCCTATGGCAGGACGCCATTCTGCACCTTTACGGTCGTTTGCCGGTGTTGGGCGCCCTTTACTGTGAGATACGTGTTTCATTTAATCTGAATTTGTTATCATACAATGATGATCTTTTTCCTTGAGGATGTCAAATTTTTTTCCCCGGCAACGTATTTCCTATTTTTAACGCTAGTATCAAAAATTCCGCTTTGTTTTTGTATTTAGTTTTATGACACCCTCTTTTTCAGAATTATTCTGTTTCTTGGGATAAGGTAATTCGGACATAAAAGAATGGAGCAGTGTTGTTGTTGGTTCCCCCCACCGAAAGTTATTGCGTCCCACCGAATATCAAAACTGAGAGAGCATCGCGACTCCCCGTCGCGCGAGACACCACATAAAATTTTGAGGAGCCGCTGCACAAAGCGAGCCCGCAGAGTGAGCTGGGATTAGCGCACGGCCTGGTCTGGGGATCAAACGCGTCGCGCACCGCTCCCAGCGGGCGAAACGCCCACCCCCACCATAAGCTCGCCGCCGCCCTTACGGCCGTCACCAAATATAAAATTTTCTTCCGAAAATAACATTTGGCGAGGGGAGAATATGGAAATGGCCGGTGCGGAGGTGCCCCTGCGTGAGGGATTGTACGCCACGGCGCGCGTCGTAGGGAAGTAGTTTCCTGTGCGGCCGTCAGAGGCGCAGCGGTCGCGCCACACTGTGCTACCACAACGGCGACGAGCGGTCGCGCTCCTTTTGTTTTTAGAGCAGACCTCCTAGGGTCCCTCCCTCGCCTCGCCTCGCTCCCTTCCCCACCTGCCTGCCGCTCCTTCCCCCTTCTAAAAGAGCAGGAAGAAGCTAAATGCTACTGTATGTTGATTACATAAAGGCGAGGGGCGGCCAGGTTAGGGAGCGGCCGACAGGCATCCAGTCTGCCCGCTCAAATAACAGTCTCGCGGTTTCCCGCCGCCCAGAATAGCACCCTCAGGGTGATATAAGAGGATTGCAACCTGGCTAGGCTAGGGGGAGCGCCGCTTGGGTGAAGGGGCGGAGGCGCTCAGGTGCACTCCATAAATAAATGCGGTAATGACGGTGGATCTGCCGAAAATTGCGGCCGATAAATTTTGACTCTGTGCGAATTGAGAGGGGAGGGAGATATAAATGATTTCCACCGTGGTGCAAGGCTTAAGACCAACGGCTAGGAAGGTCCCGAATGGGTCCATCGGGGATGGATGACGGTAAAATCGTCCAAGATATATGAGCCACTAAATGAGCATCAGGAGGCCATTTCTTTTTCCTCCTAATACCAGTGATAATCACAGCGAGTTACCGCTGTTTCTCTTTACTAGTGTTAGGGGAAACAGCAAAATGTAACTGCTCGGTATGTTTTAAAATTCTGACCCACCAGGGACTGCTCTGGGGCACTATTCACATTTCGCTACACAGCGTTTCATAACTTGTGGGGTACAAATACAGTAGAAAACCGATGTAAAGGTGTTGTCGGCGGACGCGCTTTATCCTTGCGTTATAGCTTAATCGCAATATGCCGATACTGAGCTGTGTAATGACAAATTACGCATCGAAAGTTTGTAAAGGCAATAATATAATTTTTCAGTGGAGAAACAATACAACCAACGGGTTGCAAATAATTGTTTAACACGTGTACCTAGGTTTCGACACCTCTAAGGATGTCCTCATCAGAATGAGAATTTAAAAGTCAAAGTAACGTTGCGAGAAGGCAATATAGTATAATAACATACTGCGTTATGAAGGAAAACTAAACAAATTACATAAACTTCACTCAACATTGTAGTAGTTCCAAATAAAATACTGTACTGCACTGCGATAATAAAATACAGTGCAGAAGACACGACTGTTTACAGCACTATCTACAACCATTTTCCCGCAGATTTAAATAAATCAGTCATTTTAGCGTAATCGTTTCACGCTGTTTGTTTTGTAGGTATCGTTTTTTGTTTATCAGACGCAATAACTGAATACCGTTTGATTCACTTTCGCTCTCCATCCACGTAGTCACTTTGTTTATGTTATTCAATATTTCGTGTGCAGTTTTAAGGTCCAGTCTAGTCACTTTGCGTCACACTCTCAACCGCGAGATGTTCATTCAGGTTTCTGTTCAAGCAATAGTTATGATATGACAGTAATAACGCAAATCAAAAATTGAATTTAGTTACACCTACACCTCTCGGTTGTTGTTTTCAAGGCTTGCATGTTGCAGAGGTAGATGGTGCAGCAGGAATGCTACATGAAGACTGTAATAAGGCTTTTTGTAATGCGGTGTGTCGGGCTTCTGCTGCACAGTAGCTCCTTCTGCTGTTATCTTGGAATTTACATTCTGCTTTTCATCTAGCTAACTCAAGGTACTGATTTTTACATTAAGCTTGTGTAACAAGCTGTCTAGAAAGACAAGTATATTGTAGGTAGGTAGACTGATTCGAGGGAGAGGACCAAACAGCGAGGTCACCGGTGCCAGCGGATAAGGGAAGGATTGGGAAGAAAGTTGTCAGTGCCCTTTCGCAGGAACCATCTCGGGATTTACCTGAAGCGATTTAGGAAAACCACGGGAAACCTAAATCAGGATAACCGGACGCGGGTTTGAAGCGTCCTCCGCCCAAATGCGAGACCACAATGCCCTTTCTTACCTCTTATCCTATCCTGTTTCCAATCTCTTGCCTTCGGAGATACAGACTTCTGTAGCAATGACATGCTATCCGTATAGGAGACTCCAAATTGAAACCCGGAATCGGCACTTCCGTTAGTCACAAGTACGGTCCAACCAGAAATGAACAGCAGTTGCCTGCAGCTAACCTTACTCCGCACGTCGCGTAGTTTCGCTCCTGTGGAACCAGTCAGATAGGCCGGGAGCGTGGCACGAGTAGTGGGCAAGTTCGCCGTCACCTAAATTCTGCGTACCAGGTGCAGTGGCGTCCACGGAGAGGACACTCCATCCATGTGAAAACAACAAGCATAGCGGAAGTTACCGATCATAAGCTCGCTCTAATGGGCGTAGGAGCGGGCGCCAGGGGTCGCTATTGTCGCGTCCCGGCACAACCTCACTATACCAGAATGAAGTAAGTGCGATCTGCGTAGCGCAATCGGGACGTTAACGACAATGGGTTGGTTATAAATTGCTGTCATCCTTTATATCGGAGATAACAGGTAGAGAATCCCCTTGGTTTGAAGCAAATAAGTTTCCTGAAAATAGGTTACAGAATTTGCAATAGGCAGAAAGTGATTGGTTAGTTTCTATCAAGTTTATTCTCACATATACTTATGTGAGGTGTTGGACCATAAACCCCTTAGTAAGATTCAGTCTATTTATTCGGACTTGCTGCTTCAAAGCTAATTGCCGGTACAAAGCAATCACTTGTTCTTGGTTGGCACGGAAATCTCTCTAAGTAATTGAGACAAAGACTGACGGCCTCTGTTCAACACTATTCCAATGAAAGTCAAAAATCCTACTTGACCTGCAGTTCCCGAGTGTCCACCAGAGTCTACCACCGTCTTCTCGTAGCTGAAGTCTTTATCAGCTGTATAGGCTGCTGTGGGCCTTCTCGGCCCCGCTGGCGTCTAGCTGCGGAATCTCCAAACTGCCAGCACTGGCTCTGAATCTGCATCTGAATCTCTACTTCTAGCTATTCCGCTGCCTGGCCTTTTATTTAATTTCTCATGTAATTGGAATTGATGAAATGTATGACGAGATAAAAGAAATTATTCAGGTAGTGAAGGGAGACGAAAATTTAATAGTCATGGGTGACTGGAATTCGTCAGTAGGAAAAGGGAGAGAAGGAAACATAGTAGGTGAATATGGATTGGGGGGAAGAAATGAGAGAGGAAGCCGCCTTGTAGAATATTGCACAGAGCATAACTTAATCATAGCTAACACTTGGTTCAAGAATCATAAAAGAAGGTTGTATACCTGGAAGAATCCTGGAGATACTAATAGGTATCAGATAGATTATATAATGGTAAGACAGAGATTTAGGAACCAGGTTTTAAATTGTAAGACATTTCCAGGGGCAGATGTGGATTCTGACCACAATCTATTGGTTATGAACTGCAGATTGAAACTGAAGAAACTGCAAAAAGGTGGGAATTTAAGGAGATGGGACCTGGATAAACTGACTAAACCAGAGGTTGTAGAGAGTTTCAGGGAGAGCATAAGGGAACAATTGACAGGAATGGGCGAAAGAAATACAGTAGAAGAAGAATGGGTAGCTCTGAGGGATGCAGTAGTGAAGGCAGCAGAGGATCAAGTAGGTAAGAAGACGAGGGCTAATAGAAATCCTTGGGTAACAGAAGAAATATTGAATTTAATTGATGAAAGGAGAAAATATAAAAATGCAGTAAGTGAAGCAGGCAAAAGGGAATACAAACGTCTCAAAAATGAGATCGACAGAAAGTGCAAAATGGCTAAGCAGGGATGGCTAGAGGACAAATGTAAGGATGTAGAGGCTTGTCTCACTAGGGGTAAGATAGATACTGCCTACAGGAAAATTAAAGAGACATTTGGAGAGAAGAGAACCACTTGTATGAATATCAAGAGCTCAGATGGCAACCCAGTTCTAAGCAAAGAAGGGAAGGCAGAAAGGCGGAAGGAGTATACAGAGGGTTTATACAAGGGCGATGTACTTGAGGACAATATTATGGAAATGGAAGAGGATGTAGATGAAGATGAAATGGGAGATAAGATACTGCGTGAAGAGTTTGACAGAGCACTGAAACACCTGAGTCGAAACAAGGCCCCGGGAGTAGACAACATTCCATTAGAACTACTGATGGCCTTGGGAGAGCCAGTCATGACAAAACTCTACCATCTGGTGAGCAAGATGTATGAGACAGGCGAAATACCCACAGACTTCAAGAAGAATATAATAATTCCAATACCAAAGAAAGCAGGTGTTGACAGATGTGAAAATTACCGAACTATCAGTTTAATAAGTCACAGCTGCAAAATACTAACGCGAATTCTTTACAGACGAATGGAAAAACTGGTAGAAGCGGACCTCGGGGAAGATCAGTTTGGATTCCGTAGAAATGTTGGAACACGTGAGGCAATACTAACGTTACGACTTATCTTAGAAGAAAGATTAAGAAAAGGCAAACCTACGTTTCTAGCATTTGTAGACTTAGAGAAAGCTTTTGACAACGTTAACTGGAATACTCTCTTTCAAATTCTGAAGGTGGCAGGGGTAAAATACAGGGAGCGAAAGGCTATTGACAATTTGTACAGAAACCAGATGGCAGTTATAAGAGTCGAGGGGCATGAAAGGGAAGCAGTGGTTGGGAAAGGAGTGAGACAGGGTTGTAGCCTCTCCCCGATGTTATTCAATCTGTATATTGAGCAAGCAGTAAAGGAAACAAAAGAAAAATTCGGAGTAGGTATTAAAATTCATGGAGAAGAAGTAAAAACTTTGAGGTTCGCCGATGACATTGTAATTCTGTCAGAGACAGCAAAGGACTTGGAAAAGCAGTTGAACGGAATGGACAGTGTCTTGAAAGGAGGATATACGATGAACATCAACAAAAGCAAAACGAGGATAATGGAATGTAGTCAAATTAAATCGGGTGATGCTGAGGGGATTAGATTAGGAAATGAGACACTTAAAGTAGTAAAGGAGTTTTGCTATTTAGGGAGTAAAATAACTGATGATAGTCGAAGTAGAGAGGATATAAAATGTAGACTGGCAATGGCAAGGAAATCGTTTCTGAAGAAGAGAAATTTGTTAACATCGAGTATAGATTTAAGTGTCAGGAAGTCGTTTCTGAAAGTATTTGTATGGAGTGTAGCCATGTATGGAAGTGAAACATGGACGATAACCAGTTTGGACAAGAAGAGAATAGAAGCTTTCGAAATGTGGTGCTACAGAAGAATGCTGAAGATAAGGTGGGTAGATCACGTAACTAATGAGGAGGTATTGAATAGGATTGGGGAGAAGAGAAGTTTGTGGCACAACTTGACTAGAAGAAGGGATCGGTTGGTAGGACATGTTTTGAGGCATCAAGGGATCACAAATTTAGCATTGGAGGGCAGCGTGGAGGGTAAAAATCGTAGAGGGAGACCAAGAGATGAATACACTAAGCAGATTCAGAAGGATGTAGGTTGCAGTAGGTACTGGGAGATGAAGAAGCTTGCACAGGATAGAGTAGCATGGAGAGCTGCATCAAACCAGTCTCAGGACTGAAGACCACATCAACAACAACATGTAATTGGGTGCACACGTGTTAATTTGTTTCACACGACCCTTTCATTTCTAAGTGATCGGATTGCACAAGAATGCCTTCGGTTCCACATGACACTTTCGTTTCCAGCTGCACGCAACTTAATTTCGTTCCACTCGAGTCTTTTCCGCACGTGACTGACACTCTCTCTTGCTGTATTTTCGCCCTGGTGTTTGCGTCTTTCATAGTGCAAGTTTGATTCATATTGCTTCTCTGGCAGGAAGTCAAACACCAAGTTATTTGATCAACAAGCCATACTTGGCAGCCTCCGCCGCTTATCTTGTCCCTACGCCCTGGTGGACTGTTTCTTAATGTCGGCTGGCTGTTTGCCTATGGAGCCTGGACTCTTATTATGGCCACAAAATCAAGAATAAAAATTAAAATTTTCTACGGTCACAACACTATTAACAGTGGGAGGGCCCATCGTAGGTCCACTGGCCAGTCACCACCCGCTTCAAGCTGGGCAGCCCCTAGACAGTTAGGTATCGGCCCGTCCTGGTGTATGGAACACTATCACTGCTAGAAGTCGTCACCATAATATCGACACCCGCTGCTAGAAAAATAAAAAATTAAAAGTAAAAATATTTCATTACGCATCAGTACATGGAACATCGGCACCATGCTGCAAGGCTTCCCGGACTCCTGTGTAAGCTCACAAGAGCTACGCAAAACGGCTGCTATCGACTTAGAGCTAGTCAGACTCAATATTGCTATAACAGCACAGCAGGAAACCAGGCTACCAGAAGAAGGTTCAATACGGGGAAAAAGCTACACTTTTTTCTGGAAGGGCAAAGATGTTTGCTAGTCCCAGACAGCACGGAATCGGTGTTGATGTCCTCAGTGACTTGCTGCGTTGTACCGAAAATCCGATTGGGATCTCAGAACGCATTATGACAGCGTTTCACAAAAAATAGTGGACCACTGCCGCTGATATCTGTATATGCACCAACACTTACCTCAGCTGCAGGTGTCAAGGATCAGTTTTATGAACAACTCAGCGATGTGGTACAATGAGTGCACTCCCGGGATCGTCTGTGCATCCTTGGTCATTTCAACGCACATATTGGTAGTGATTTTGCCACTTCGACTGCCTGCCTAGGCAAACACGGAGTGGGTAAGATAAATGAAAATGGTCTACGGTTGCTTGAATTCTGCGCAAGGTATAAGTTGTGTGTCACCAATACATACTTTAAAGGCAAACTGAACCACAAGATTTCCTGGATGCACCCCTGCTCAAAACATTGGCACCAATTAGATCTTATTCTAGCTAAAAAGGAAAGATTTACGTTACTTTCTTCATACACGTTCTTTCCTTATTGCAGACTGTGACACGGATCATGCACTAGTAGCGACAAAAGTGCGCTTCGTGACTAAAAAGTTTCACTCTGCCAGAACACCTTGCAAAACAACAAATAATCTTTGTAAAACAAGAAACACTGCTGCAGTAGAAGTATTTAGCGAAGAGATACGAAGAGAGGTGGATCCCTGGAACCCAGCCGCTCCTATTTCTGAAGACTGGCAGAAGATAAATTCACTTCTTACCTTTACGGCTGGAAATGTGTAACCTGGAAGCAAAATCACAGAATTGATTAATCGAGAACGTAGATGTCCTAAAACCTCGAGGCTAAGCGTCAGGCCACTGTCATGTGGCATAAAAACCCATACAATTCTACACGCAGGGAGCTAAGCAAAGCAAAGGCAGCTGTTCAACGCACTGTCCGCAACTTCATCAATTCATATTGGGAGCATCTTTGCACTGGCATACAGGAGCGTTTCAATGCTGGCGACATTGGTGGTGTGCACTCCGGCATCAAACGGGCCATTCGACCCATTCCAAAGAAGAGCGTACCAAAACCTTTCGCGGGCAAGTGCTCTACCGTCTCAGATGGTACAGCACATGCCCGCGAAAGGCAAAGGTCCCGAGTTCGAGTCTCGGTCGGGCACACAGTTTTAATCTGCCAGGAAGTTTCATATCAGCGCACACTCCGCTGCAGAGTGAAAATCTCATTCAAGAGCGTACCACTCAATGAAATAGATGGAAAAGTCATCACAGATCGAAATCGTCAATTGCACCGTTGGGCAGAAAATTACTCCAGTCTCTACTCATATCCCATGAACATTAGTCCAAACGCAATGGATGAAATTCCTCAGATGACCTATTACCATGACTTGAATGTTCACGCCTACTATGGAGGAGCTTCAAAGAGCAATTTCACAGCTTAAATTTGGGAAGTGTGTGGGGCGGCGGTTTGTAAATTTACTGTTATATAAATATGTTTGAATGTTGAAACACTGCATTTCCTATTATTTAGAATGTTATTTATGCTGTCTTTCGCCGTTCTCAACACTGGCTCTCTAACTACAATATTGGCTACCAGAAAGTGATAAGCAAAACGTGAAGCCTGTAATTAGAATTCCTAGTGCCCACTTCATCTGAGAATACACTTATAGTTACAGCTTATAGCTCTGAGGAATTTAGAAGATTGTCCGGGATGTATGATCAAAAACGGTCGTGAAACAAGAACGTTCTGTATTCTGAAAGTCACAGATGAAAACAAAAGAATCCACGCCATCTAACTAACAGAGCAGTTCAGAGTCTAATGCGCTGATGCAACTATAAATGTCCAAATTAAATGTTTAAATGAATGCTCGCCATAATTTGATGATAATGTTTCATCAAACGCCACGCTAAATAATGGTAGAATGTTTGTCCCGCGGTGGCACGTGAAAATACGACAATACGCAAACTGAAGCTAGATAATGAAAATCATCCCAGAATTAACACTTCACTCGAAAATGATTTCATGGTTACGCGTATCTCGAGTAACTTAATACGGCATCCGAGGCTGTTTGTAGCAATGATACCGACGCGACGCGACTCCCGACACATATGGCGTGCTATTCAGCATCTGGAGAGAACTGGGGCCTTGCTTCCTCTCGCAGCGTTCTTATATACACTGCTGGCCACCGTAAATGCAACACCAAGAAAGACAAGAGGTAGCACAACAAAATTTATGTTGTAGATAACATGTTCACCAAGTATCAAATGATTACGTTTACAGACGTCTGTGACATGTGCTTCCTGCCAGAATCAGCAGCCAGAGTAGCCGCCATTGTTGGAGATAACCGCTGCCACACGTCTCGGCATTGAGTCAAAGAGACGTTGGATGTGTTCCTGGGGTACAGCAGCCCAAGCAGCTTCCACACGTTGCCAAAGATCATCTGGTGTGGCAGCTGGGGATGTAATCTGGGTCACTCGTTGAGCAACCATGGACCACATGTTTTCTATCGGCGAAAGATCCGGAGAGCGAGCCGGCCAGGGAAGCAATTCAATCTGGTTATTGACGAAGAACCTTTGGACAATGCGTGCCACTTGTGGTCGCGCATTATCCTGTTGAAATATGGCTGTGGCCGAGCCCTGAAGGTAAGGAAGGACAACTGGCTCCAGCACCTCGGATATGTAGCGCCGGCTATTTAAAGTACCGGCAATGCGTACTAGAGGCGTGCGAGAGTAATATCCAATACCGCCCCATACCATAATACCCGGTGCAAGACCAGTGTGGCGGTGCATAATGCAGCTGTCCAGCATCCTCTCTCCACGGTGTCTCCACACTCGAATCCGACCATCGTGGTGCTGCAGACAGAAGCGTGCCTCGTCAGTAAAGACAACGTCATTCCATTCTGCCGTCCACATCCGTCTGTCATCACACCATTGGCGACGGAGACGTCTGTGGTTCTGCGTCAATGGTAGACGAAGCAATGGACGTCTTGCGGACAGACCACTCTGCTGTAAACGGCGTCGAATGGTACGCGCAGACACTGGATAATGCGTTACAGACGCAATGTGCTGTGCTATGGTTCGGGATGTCACTGAGCGATCCGTCACTGCCATGCGCACAATTTGCCTATCAGCACGTGCAGTGGTGCACCCAGGTGAATGCGATCGACCACGTCGGTCCGTCGTACCCTCCTGCATCCAACGGTCACATATCCACATTACAGTTGTTTGGTTTCGTCCAACACGACTAGCGATTTCTCTGTATGATAATCCACAATCTCGGTAAGCCACTAACCTTCCTCTGTCGAACTCGGATACTTGATCAAACGATGTTCGCTGTTGTCTACGAGGCATAACTGATCGTCTTGTGAAACAACCACAAGGTAAACACACGTGCCGAACGTACACTCGTCAAAATCGCCAAGCCTTAAATGGCGCCATGAGGTGGCGCCACAGGCGCACATGATGTGCGTCTGCGCTGAAATTCTAATCAGTTGCATATCTCATCGCTGCAAACCCATGGTGTAAATTTCACTTGATTCGGATGCTTCCTTCAGGGTGTTGCATTTACGGTGGCCAGCAGTGTATAAAGCCGCGGTGCGGACGGCTAAGGGAACGCCTGATCAAATCGGCTCTCCCGACTAGCCGCTGGGCTAGTAATGCACCACTTTAAGTTACCTAATAAATCATAGCTTCTCTTGCTGATGCCCGATGAAGCTCTTAATTTAAATGTGCATTCAGCATGCAGGTAAGTATTGATAATAAAATTTTGACGTGGCTAAGTTAATTATTTTGGGCGAGAGAAGTAATTTAATTGCACTGCACGCAGTAGATAAGCTCTGAACTGGCCCTTTGGAGATACGCTATCGCTATAGTTTTATAGGTATTCAAATGAAACTTCTCACATCCTTATTGTGATAGCGGATCTCCATTCTACTTAAATATAAACATCCTAGCCTTATTTATTAGTCTCCTTAATCTATCTTGCTTCCTGAAGTTTTAAGACGAAAACCAGAAAATCATGAATTTCCACTAAAATTTTAATTTGTGAAATCCAAAGTACTGTTTTTATTAAATAATTATGAAAAAGGAATCTAATTATAAATTTTGAATTTTCTAGCTCTTTTCTGTTGCGCCAATGATTTTTACAGAAAAACGTCCAAATTTCGAAAATGGCTAAAGTTATCGAACTGATATTCAACACACATTAATTTAGTATTACTCCTGACATGCTAGAAATGTTTTAGGTTATTTGCTTGATTTTTTAAGTATTGCGCAACATTTATGACGTCAGAGCTAGTTACAGCGGACTGGCTGGCACACAGTGGAAAGACTGATGTGAATTTACTACGGCATGAGTAGGCTGCTTCCCTACAAGTGCCCTGGCAAAGACAACATCTCCACAGAAATTGTAAAACTTAAGCCAGTTTTTCCGCTGCTTTTCAACCTCCTACTGAAATTTTGGAGCGGTTCTAGGCGCTTCAGTCCGGAACCGCGCTGCTGCTACGGTCGCAGGTTCGAATCCTGCCTCGGGCATGGATGTCTGTGATGTCTTTGGTTAGTTAGGTTTAATTAGTTCTAAGTCTAGAGGACTGATGACCTCAGATGTTAATCCCATTGTGCTTAGAGCCATTTGAACCATTTTTTTAAATGTTGTTCTGAGGGTACTGTGCCGCAATACATGCGCGATGCCAATATTATTACTTGATACAAAGGGAAAGGTGATCGTGGCAATTTCAACTGTCACTGTGGAACCTCACCTCTTAGTATATCTGGAAAAACATTTGCCCGTGTGGTGTTGGACAGACTTCAGAAGCTTGCCGAGTGCATATATCCTGAGAACAATGTGGGTTTCGTCCCTAACGATGTACAGTTGATATGATCTTCACACTCCGGCAAATTCAGGAAAAGTGCCGCGAGCAAAATACCCCTCTGTTCATTGCCATTATCGACCCAAACAAGGCTTTCGACACAGTCAGTAGAGAATGACTGCATGCAGTACTTTTGAAGACAGGGTGTCTTCCAAAGCTCTTAAAGATGATCGTGGCTTTTTACGAAGATATGGAATGTGCTGTGGTATTCGACGGAATTACATCTGGCACGTTTGCTGTTCAAAACTGGCTCTGAGCACTTGGGACTTAACTGCTGAGGTCATCAGGCCCTTTGAACTTAGAACTACTTAAACCTAACTAACCTAAGGATATCACACACATCCATGCCCGAGGCAGGATTGAAACCTGCGACCGTAGCGGTCGCACGGCTCCAGACTGTAGCGCCTAGAACCGCTAGGCCACTCCGGACGGCACGTTTGCTGTGAAAAGAGGGGCTCATCAAGGCTGCGTATTGGCTCCCCCTCTGTTCAATAGTTTTTTCTCAGCACTCTTCAAAGCTGCTTTTGGTGAAACTAACTTGGGCGTTTACCTGTATACCAGAGCTGATGGGAAGTTCTACATTTCTCTACCGAGATCGAAGCGCTTCAGAGAAGACTTGCTTGTAAATAGTCTTTTATTTGCTGATGATGCTGCATTTTTAGCACATACTCAAGACGATCTGCAAGAGCTTGTGGATAAATTCTCTACTGCATGCAAGCTATTCTCCATGTCTATAAATGTAAAGACGACGTTTGTCAAGGCACAAGGATATACAGATCCGCTTGTCAACAAACTGTACGGCTCCTTGTTGAAGGTGGTAGATAAATTCTGCTGTCTTGGTTCCATAATGACAGAAGATCTCTTCCTGAATGACGAGATAAATGCACGAATAGGAGCGGCTGCCAGCACTTTCGGAAAGTTCCAAAAAAATGGTTCAAATGGCTCTGAGCACTATGGGACTCAACTGCTGTGGTCATCAGTCCCCTAGAACTTAGAACTACTTAAACCTAACTAACCTAAGGACATCACACACAGCCATGCCCGAGGCAGGATTCGAACCTGCGACCGTAGCAGTCGCACGGTTCCGGACTGCGCGCCTAGAACCGCGAGACCACCGCGGCCGGCCCGGATAGTTCCGCACACGAGCATAGGACAACAAACATCTTACATTGTCGACAAATATACTTGTGTATCAATCATGTGTGCTGAGTACTCTCCTGTATGGAGCCGATACTTGGACGTCGTGTGGCAAGTGGGAACAAAAGCTCAACACCTTTCACTTGCGGTGCTTACGGAGCATCTTGGGAATATCATGGAAGGATCATGTGACAAATTATATGGTACTGAAAACTGCAAAACAACAGAGTATCACTGCCACGCTCAAGCAACGTCGCCTGCGGTGGTTAGGACATCTGCATGGTATGGACCACCCCCGTCTGCCCCGGCTCACATTACTCAGCGAAATAGCAGGATCAAAGAGACATCGTGGAAGACCTTCACTGCGCTTTAGGGAATGCGTCAAGTGTGATATGTGCGCATTTAATATTGACCGCGACAAGTGGGAGTTACTCGCTGACGATCGCAGCAAATGGAGGAAAGTTACTGCAGATGGAAGCAAGATGCACGACCAAATATGGCTTAATAACTTAGCTGCAAAACGATCACGCAGACATGAACTTACGACTAACCCTCCTGCTGGAGTGACTCACATTTGCCTCGCTTGTGGGCGCCAAGTCGGCTTTCGCATCGGACTTCTGAGCCACCAGCGAAAATTTCTCCAGGATGCCACTTGAATCTTCCGACAGGAAGCACCAGACCATTATATACATACTCATGATCTTAACAAACAAATAAAAATTTAAATATAACATGAGATTGGAAAAAGAATAATTTAACTTAAGATTATTTGAGTGGGAAAGAAAAAAAAGAAGGTAGAGTAGATTGTATGATATCCCACGCTTCATTCCAGATGCAAGGGTCTCTGCATGGCATACCGATTTCTAATCCTAGTGATTGACTGTGGCGGACTGTAGCCAAGTATCTACGAATTAACGTGGCGCTGCTGCCTTTAGTCTGTCAAATAGGCCATTCCATTCTGACTTATAGTCTATTCTAATATATTTTAAAACATTGTATTGTTTTATGTGTGTGGCTAGTGTATTTCATTTCTACACTTCCTCGTAATCTAGCGGTACTACTTCTACACTACAGACACTACAAGTTCCTATTTAGGACACAACCTGCCATGGTTGTAGCTAGTTATACTCTATAGACATTACTTCTTGGTGTACGAACACACACCACTAGCCGGCCGTTGTGGCCGAGCGGTTCTAGGCGCTTCATTCTGGAACCGCGCGGTCGATACGGTCGCAGGTTCGAATCATGCCTCGGGCATGATTGTGTGTGATGTCCTTAGGTTAGTTAGGTATAAGTAGTTCTAAGTTCTAGGGGACTGATGACCTCCGATGTTAAGTCCCATAATGTTCAGAGCCATTTGAACACACCACTGACCGACTCATGACCTGCATTGTCCTTTCGTGGAACTACACTAAACTACACTACACCATCCTGGACGCGGCTGTTCCGTGCCACGCTGAACTATACTGATAGCCGAGTGGGCAGAATTGACGCTCTTCGTTACGGCGTACGTCTCTAATTCAGCTGTTCATGACAGGTACAGCTCAGACACTGATTCGAAACATGCTATGCTGTCAGTTAATTATCAGGTTAATTAAAAATCCTTTGAGTTATGTACTTCTTTTATTTGAGGTTAATAAGCAACAGAAAAAGAACTGTATTGAACGTAAGTTAATTAATGTCAAATACCTACCACAACACCCTGGAGTATCAACTAAGCTGACAAGTCTCCTCGTGAAATCTCGAGTCATTCTACATCATAAGCTGAAAATTATCTCTCCTTTTTATCTTGTCACTCTACCTGATTTTCGACATCCTTCTATGGCGCTACATCGCAGACTCTTCGATTCTCTTCTTTCCTGTGGCTCCCGTACAATGCTGTGCTCCAAAAGAAGCAGTCCGAGCATTCGTTCTTGTTCAGTTCTTATTTTTTCCTCTTGATTCTTGTCCATATTGTATTTTTTCCTCTTGATTCTTGTCCATATTGTACATCACCCGTCCACCCGTCACTTGCTATGGCATACACCTATTGTCCTGGGTATTTGGTACAGGGTGCACCATGTTGTCGACACGCTTTTTCCGTCTCGACAAATCATATGAAAGTGACTGGATTTTTCCTAAGTCTTCTTGTACCCCGTCATCGAATAGTCCCTCCCGTCCGCAGAAATCTTCAGTGTACTCTTTGCATATACCCACTCTCTCCTTCCCGTTTAAAAGCGGAATTTCTCTTCCACTTTGGTGTTAACGTCTTTGCTTTAAATGTCACCCATGGTTGTTCTGATTATTCCATTTCTTCCAATTTTCCCTGCAGCCATTTCTCTTTAGGTTGCTTGTACTTCCTATTTATGTAAATACACTGCTGCATTCCTGTCTGTGCCTGAAATTTTCTATATACTTCCTTCTTTTGTCGATGAAGTATTTCTTCTATAACCCATGGTTTCCACCAGTTACCTCCCTTGTACCCACACGTCTGTCTGGCTTAGCTGATTATCGTTTTTTGATATGTCTATTCCTCTAAAACTGAACTATCAACTGTAGTATTTTCTATCACAGTATCTACAGTACCAGAAACTTCAAACGTATCGTAATATTCCCGAGTTCTTATTATCGCACTGCTTTCAACGTTCATTTATTATTGTCTTAACTTCAATGCACATGCTTTTGACCGTACAGGTGTGTTGCTTCATCATGCTTTTCGACTCTTCTACCGACAGCTTGCCAAGTCGATGAGAATAGCAGACAATACGGATTCGGTGCCTTTACTGTACAGTGGATGATTCGATCTGAAAAAGGCATTCTTTTTCTTTTCTGAAACAACATCAGCTTTTACGATTCATGCAGGCTATGTCCGCAATTTATTTTTATGAATTACATAAGTGTTTCCTTACATACACTCTAAGGTAAAAAGGACATACCACAAAGGAATTATCCGAATGGGACGGACATCCGTAAATACGATGTACATGTACAGACAAACAAATTATTACAATTTTAAAAAAATGGATTATTTATTCAAGAGAACGAGCTTTAAAATGGTTCAAATGGCCCTGAACATTATGGGACTTAACATCTAAGGTCATGTCCCCTAGAACTTAGAACCTAACTAACCTAAGGACATCACACACATCCATGCCCGAGGCAGGATTCGAACCTGTGACCGTAGCAGTCACTCGGTTCCGGACTGAAGCTCCTAGAACCGCTCGGCCACCGCGGCCGGCGAGCTTCACAAATCGAGAAAGTCAAGTAACGCGTTGGTCCACTTGTGGCCAAGCTTGACATTCAGAGACTTGGTTGGATGTCCTCCTGAGAGATAGCTAGCCAAATTTTGTCCAATTGGATAGTTAGAGCGTCAAAGTCCCGAAGTGATTGGAAGGTCCTGCCCATAATGCTCCAAATGTTCTCCATTGGGGAGAGATCCGGTTCCCTTGCTGGCCAAGATAGACTGCTGCAAGCTTGAAGACAAGCAGTAGAAACTCTCGCCGTGTACGGGCGGCCATTGTCGTGCTGAACTGTATGTCCAGGACGGCTTGCAATTAAGGGCAACAAAACGGGGCTTCGAATATCGTCGACATACCGCTGAGATATAAGGATATCGCGGGTGACACCCATTACTCCTGACCTGTAGAGTCACGCTGCGACAGACAGTCTTCAGGACACATTTAAAAGCGGGACTCACCACTGAAGACAATTCTATTCCAGTCAATGAGATTATGCCGAAGGCGTGCCTCTGCACGCCCCGGATAGCGGTGGGATACCAACCTGACTGTTGCACGCTTACGGTCTGAGAAACAGGACTGATGGTCGGGGATTCCATTTCTTTTCATGGTAAGGCCGTTTTGGTTGTCACTCCTACAGCACAGCGGTAGGTCGAAGATACTCTACGACCCGTTGTGCTACCCTCCGGGGCAAGTCATCCGTGACTAACATTTCAGTAAGATAACACCCGCCCGCGAACGGCGAGAGTTTCTACTGCTTGTCTCCATGCTTACCAGACCCTACCTTGGCCAGCAAGTTCGCCGAATCTCTCTCTCCAGTTGAGAACGTTTGGAGCACTACGGGTAGGTCCTTCCAACCAGCTCGGGATTTTCACGATCTAACGCGCCAATTGGACTTAATTTGGCGCAATATCCCTCAGAAGGACATACGGCAATGCTATCAATGCCAAGCCGAATAACTGCTTGGCTAGAAGTGAATCAACGCTTCATTGACTTGCTCAGTTTGTGAAGCTCTTTGTCTTGAATAAATCATCCGATTTTTCAGAGGTTGTAATTATTATTTGTATGTCTGTATATGTATCTCTCATCTAACGATTTCCGCCCCATCAGGATAATTCTTTCGTGTTTTTAAGTTTTTTCCACATCGGCATCATCGCCATCACCATCAACTGTGTTGATATTCAATGCCAAGTTCATTGGTTTAATATATAATGTGGTGTCACTGCCAGACACCACACTTGCTAGGTGGTAGCTTTTAAATCGGCCGCGGTCCATTAGTACATGTCGGACCCGCGTGTCGCCACTGTCAGTGATCGCAGACCGAGCGCCACCACACGGCAGGTCTCCAGAGACTTACTAGCACTCGGCCCAGTTGTACGGACGACTTTGCTAGCAACTACACTGACGAAGCCTCGCTCCTTTGAAGAGCAGATAGTTAGAATAGCCTTCAGCTAAGTCCATGGCTACGACCTAGCAAGGCGCCATTAGCCTTACATAGCAATTGATACTTATCGTATAAAGCATGTCTCATCAAGAACGATGTATACAACAAGGATGGATTAAAGTTAAGTATTCCAGAAGCTACGTACTTTTCTTTATAGCATTCATTACGTATCCTGTTTCAGACCTATCTCTAGCCTGCGTCAGTAACGCGTGCCTTTCGGCTACTTCAGAGTGGCGTGGTTGTCTCACTACGCTACAACATATAACACATATAATATGTTACTTGTCGTGCCAGGAGGCACTGGAGTCCCCTGAAAGACAAGGATACATCAAACACAGCGATCAATGTCGTTGTTTCCTCGATGCACCTTGCTGGTCTGCTATTTCACCACACAGTAAGACTAACTGTTGTTTTCCCTATATTTGTATATTTGTATTCCCTTTTATGAACGTTTGCGAATTTGACTTCCACTACTGCCAGAGTCACTAGAGATCTTTGGACTTTTTGTCGCCACACCAAAGGATATGTCCCTGACAGCGTCTGGTTATGAAACAGGTGCAGTACTCAGGGACCCTGTGGTCGAACAGCGAGGACTGTAGGTTTACGTAAGGAAACTTGTGCCTCAGAGATATGGCGACCTCAAGATTCAGTACTATTTTTTTCCGCGATGAATCCGACTTTTTGGGATAAGTTGTGGTCGATCACGTCTTGAAATTAGGCAGAAACATGAAGTAAACTTTGTAATAAAATTTAAGTTCGTTCCAATCAAAAAGCGTACGGCAGACGAAGTGAAAATGTTTTTCATCTTCATAAAATAAATTACGGAAATTGATGACAGATTTTGCAACATCTGCTTTGTATTATGCTTATAATTTTTATCTCTATTATTGAGACAAATTTCAATAGTGAGGATGACTGGAAGAACTATCAATGTAAATTAATCAAATAGGTGCAATGATTGATGTGCTATAAAGCTCATTTCTAATTTTGGTTCCACGATATTCGCCTTACAAGATTCTAGAGCAATTATATGGTTATGAGCAGACAATTATTTATTCGGAAAGCCATTACTAGAAGTTGTAGTATTTCTGTGCAACAAGAATGAACATGGGAAACGATCTGTTTCACTCTCCTGCATCTGTTGCCGTATAAGACCGATAGTAGTTTACTGCTTTTCTGGTGGGTCACCCAGACATCGAAGTTGACTCAGAACTCAGTCAGGTTGAAAAGGCATCACGAGAACGTAACACACATCGTTAAAAGACCACCGTACAACAGGCTTCAACTGCGCATTAGACGAATACCCTGCACTACGATTGCAGTTACGGTTTTAGTACTCGTTTTGGTCTTCTTCAGTAGAGTTTACAGTTAGCTTCTTCCATAACGAACACGAACCCGGCTGGTTCTTGTAAGAGCACAACAGTTCATTAATATACGACCTACAAGCTGCTTCCGCTTCGAGTCATTCTGACCGAGCGATGCGGCTCAGCAGTAGAGACACTGGACTTGATTTAGGAGGCGGGCGATTCAAATCCTCGTACGGTCATTCAGCTGTAGGATTTCCATGTGTTGTCATGGGGCATGTAAAATGGCTCAGTACAAAGAAGTGTTCTCCAGATGTCAATATGCACGTGTCTCCTACCCTTTCTAGTGAGAATCTGAGCATCCGATGGCTCGGTGTGGCCTCATCAGAGTACGAGGCGATACAGTAATACGTAAAAAAAAATGGTTCAAATGGCTCTGAGCACTATGGGACTCAACTGCTGTGGTCATAAGTCCCCTAGAACTTAGAACTACTTAAACCTAACTAACCTAAGGACAGCACACAACACCCAGCCGTCACGAGGCAGAGAAAATCCCTGACCCCGCCGGGAATCGAACCCGGGCGTGGGAAGCGAGAACGCTACCGCACGACCACGAGATGCGGGCAATACGTAAAAAAATGAGACATCTGCAGCCGTCGTTTTATTTTATTTTATTGTATTGCTACCAGTTTCGGTGTCTCAACGCACGTTCTTCAGACCTGTTTGCATAAACAGTAATAATAGCAACTTACTAAGCGTGCAAATACGAAGTCAGATTAAAACACAATAAAAATGAAGTACAAAACTACATACGTGAATTTACAGTACCCGTATGACAAAAACCAACAGATACATCCACTGTCACTTATCTAATTAGAATTATATGTAGTATGCCATAGCGAATTTCCACTCTATACGTTGTACAGGTCTATTATTCACTAATAAAATCATTACTAGATCCCATGGGTAAAGGAACAACAACATCAGAAATCAGTAAACCAAAGAAATACGCGTCTACGTGAAAAGGACAGCATCAACAAAATCTAAGCGTCAATATTGCTAAAAGTATCCAAAAAATAACGTATATATATTAATATGTCTATCTAAAGCTATAAAATGTTGAGTTGCAAACTGTAGGGAGCCAAGCTTAGGTCATATAACATCAACAAACTTGCGTGGATATCCCAGTTATCCTCTCATGCAAATGTTGCCAGCATTCGTTCCGTCAAAACTTTACCACGCTCTTCAGTCTTCGTACGCGACGGCTCAGCACGTTCACTTTCTTGTCGCTTACGTTCCCCTCGTCTCACAAGGGTGGGGAGTGAGCTGCTACAGGAACCCTTACAAGAAAAGAATAACTGCACTTTTGTTCTTCTAGCCGACAAAATAGTATCGGATGGGAAGTTTCTATCCTGCGATATTTCCTTTCAGTTGGCTCTCAATACTTGTTCAGCGAAATACACCATAAGAGCTGTAAAGTGTTAATTCTTCTTGACTGTAGCTCTAATTTAAACTTTGGTTTAGAAACTGAAGCGAGGAACTAATTTCTCCGTTTTAATCTGAAGTTATTAGGACGTCTAGACTCTGCTTGTTAAATAGGATGTGACTGGATGTGACTACAGAAACGTACTTCACTTTTTTAATGTAAATCTCTTGAGATTTTAGGGTTGTGTTTACTGAAGCGTGTGTGATTCTTTCAGGTGTCACGGAACTTGTTTATTTACTTTCAGATTCTGGAAGTAGAAATGGCTCCGTTACTCATGAACCATCAATTATTTGGTTTCACTTACTGAAAGAATAGTATCCATTTTGTTTCATTTTGTCATTGTGGCGAATATTTTTGTGGAAATGGTGTTCAATAAACTTTTGTTTGCTCCCTGAACCTGGGCTGTGTACTTGCGCCTGCCAGCCGTGCCCATCTGGCCTCCGCGTGACTACTGAGTGTCTGTTAAGCCGTCGGCACACGGACCGTGCATCCGAAGCGTTGAGCGTGCCGAGTTTCTGACGTCATTGCGTGGAGTAGCACGTTCGGGACTCTTTCCGAACGTGCAGAGCAATATCTGGCATGTCAGATATTCTGAGCGTGCTTCTGAGCGTTGACCAATGAGATGGCACAATGCCACCTACGTCCCACGCACGCCGTCTCCCTTCAGTACAGAGCTCTGAGGCGCCATATTGGCATTAATTTCAAGCCTATATGTATATAAGCCGTTTCTGAGCACCAGAAAATTGAGAATCACCGGAAAACCCGTTGTTAACTGTGTGATTCGTTCTAATAAAATAATGAGAAATATCATCTTCGTGGCAAAAGAATTATTGTAACTTGCGTATTATGAGAGTAGGCTACTTGAAGGCAGCGACACACTGAAGATCCTCCCAAAACGCAGTGTTCTTGGAACAATTTGTTATAATTAACCTCAATTAGCAACATATCTTCGATTAAGGTTTTCAGCAAGCGTGAACATAGTAGTGTTAGACATTTTTCACAATTTGTTCGTGTAGCGTAATGAGTAGCGCAATGTTCGCTGGTGCGAATTTTGTTGGGGCGGTGGTTCGCGACGTGCCACTACCTAATTTTTTCCCCCTAACATTCGCGTTTTTATTGGGTTATGGTACTTTATTATTAGTTTAATATAAGTATATAGTATAATATTTGATGTTATGTAAATATAAGTTCACCTTTTTCTGAGACGTGACTGTTCGATTGGCTTAATCTACAGGACAGCTACTTGTATAAAGATATTTTGCTCCTTTTTCTTTTACGCTTCGTAATTCACACGTTGCAAAGATTCTGCTACTGCGTAGGAACAGCGATCAAGTAATACTGACCTTGGGGTTTTAGCAAAATGTGGGAATGATGAAATAATGTTTATCTTATGCGGAGAAGTATTCCAAATTTGTACCGCACTGTTTGTAATGGAACTTTAATAAGCCTGTGTCCGTTTGATTGGACATGGTACTTTCCTTTTCGTGGACGATGAAGGAAATGTGCGTTTTAATAGGACTATCGTGGGAATTTTACGCGCGCCCGTTGAGTAAACAGTGTGATTTACGAACTAGAAACATCCCTCAACTGCCGCTGGAGTGCGTTGCGATCACGTATGCCACGTTGGGGCCCACGTACCGTATGCACACGTCGCATCGTTCCTGAGCGTTCAGCAGCACGTTGAACTCGGCACGCTCAACGTTGACGTTCGCAGCACGGTCCGTGTGCCGACGGCTTTACAATAACGCGGCTGGAGCAGGCGACAGCGACTTCGCGCTGCTGCTGGTAGGCAACACACGTTCGGGTCGGCTAGGCTGGGCTAGGCGCGGCTGGCGCCGGCATGCTCGTGGGCACACTTATAGCGCCGCTGCGCCTCCCGGAAGCTGCCCTGCCGTGAGCGGAATGTGCCGTAATTAAAGGGCATAGTTTGCAGCGGGGAACTCGGGCAGGGCCGCGCACGCGCTGATGAGCGCCACATCCTCGGCCGCAGCCCGCGACGCCTCGCGTTAATTGGACTAAACGACGCGGCACGAGGTGCGGCGAGGTGCCAGCGCGTGCCGCGGCGCCGTCGCGGCGCCACAGGCGCCGGGGATCCAAGTCTGTGCCGGGGCTCCATCTTGACAGCTGTCTAATCAGTTCACCAGTGACCTCTGGTAGCAGCCTAAACACCCTCACATTACATGAGTCGAAAGATTTAGCTGGAGGTCTGCTGACTGAAGGTGCATTCGGTGGCGCCAACGTCCCACGTAATGCAAATTCGAAGTCCACCAACAAAATTTCGGGACTTCTTAGGGATATTTTCGAATATTTTGGTAGAAGTGTCCCCATGTCTCCAGTGTCTCGTTGCAGAGTAATAACTTCATTTTGATTTATTCGATCTGTTATCTCAGTTACTAACGTTTCTGTGGTAGCAGCTTCACAACAGTGAAAAAGCCTTTAAGGGGGGTAGCACGTCAAACGGTCTGACTTGGAGCATGAGAGGCACCACAGGACATTTTATATTCTACTGTCTATACTTTTACAAATAAATTCATAAAACTTTGTCAGCATGACCAGGGAGAATTCAGGATTCACACTCATAGCAGCGGAAGTGCAAAAACATAACAAAATAACTTTTTTTAGATTTCAAATTTCGGCCGGCCGTGGTGGCCAAGCGGTTAAAGGCGCTACAGTCTGGAACCGCGCGACCGCTGCGGTCGCAGGTTCGAATCCTGCCTCGGGCATGGATGTGTGTGATGTCCTTAGGTTAGTTTAGTTATAAGTTCTAGGCGACTGATGACCTTAGAAGTTAAGTCGCATAGTGCTCAGAGCCATTTCAACCATTTTTAGATATCAAATTTCATCACTTTTTTCACTTACTGTTGGCTGCATTTGTTGCTATAGGTACATTTTCCTTCTCAAATAAGAGAGTTTCTTTGATGAATTTTGCAGAGCATACAAACCATACTTATAGGTGTATGAAACTCTAGAATTTTCCAAATCTATTAAAAACTGCGGTAAAAATTGAGATAATTAACTACAAAATTTGATTTTTCTCTAAACAAAAAGTTTAAAACGTAACAGCTCATTCATTTTTTCATAAATTAAATAGATTCTAGAGTTTCAGACACTTGTAAGTATGGTTTGTATGCTGTGGGAAATTCATCGAACAGTCTCTCTTACTTATGAAGAAAAGTGTACCTAAAGCAACAAATGCAGCCTATAGTAAGTGAAAAAAATTATGAAATTTCACATGTAAAAAAAATTATTTTGTTATGTTTTTGAACTTCCGCTGCTACGAGTGTGAATCCTGAATCCTTCCTGGTCATGCTGACAAAGTTTTATGAATTTACTTGTAGTATTGACAGTGAAAATTAAAATGTCCTGTGGTGCCTCTCCTGCTCCAAGTCGGCCCGTTTGACGTCCTACCCCCCTTAATTCACGCAGGTTCGCAAAACTTAAGGACATAGTAACATTCACATGATGTGTCACTGTCAAGTACCAGAGCTCGATGAAACTGCGAGCACTTATAGAAAGAACTGCTACATTATAGTACAAAGCGAAACTGAAAGAAATACGCATTGACGCTATTTAAAGACAATAATTGCACTCAAGTCACTGCGATACATGATGGTCCTCTGGACATGACAAAAGGCGCGACATGGTTCTTAACAGGGTGTGTGATTACCACAGATACCAGTGCATGCTCTGAAACTTGCTGCTACCGTGCTGGCCACGAGGTGGGTGAGTTCTTGTGGCAGGGCGTTCCATTCCTTCAGCAGTGCTGGATGGTCGATGGCGCCTGTGGACAGAGGATTTAAGTGGAGTGGGGTCAGGGACGGAGACAGGCAGAACAGCCGTTCCTCCTAATATTTTCTTTTTCCAAGAGCTGCACAACCTGCGCTGTTCAATGCGTCGCGTATTGACAACTATAAAAAGAATTCAGGGTCGGCTGCACCCCTGAAAAGGTGGACGCAGAGAAAGAGTACAGTGTCTCAATAGCGTTTACTGGTGAGTGGAGCGTGTTCAAAAGTTATGGGTTCTGTACGCCTATGCTACATTATGCCTCCCCACACCATACCACCAGGATCACGAAATAGATCATGTTCGACAATGCTGGACGCACTCTTAGATCGTGAGAAATAGGAACACCATAGTGGACCCAGGAACATTCTCGAATGCCATTGTTTCTGTGATCCAGGTGTTACGGTATGGCAAGGCGAGATGTTGCCTGGGTGTATTCACCACCAAATCTTTGACTCAACGGTCAACTTCATTGTGACATTGTAGTCCTTTCCATTGAGCGTCTTCTCAGGATTGCATGTCGTCTGACTACAATGTGCGACCGCATCCTACAGCGCAGTTGGAGGAGCAGTGGCGTATTGAACTCGAAATCTTTTAAGAAATCGCAGAAAACCTAAATCGTGTTGACCAGATGAGGACTTAAGGCTTTCTCCTCCCATGTAGGAGTCTATTGTCGTCTCCCCTCCACTGATTTGCTTCGTCACTAGATTCATGCATTGTGAGATCGACCTTCATGTCTTGTACATGATCTGCCAGTTAGGCACAGGTGTTTGAAGGCATGACTAAGTGTTACAGAGCGAGAGAGAAAAGCGATATGTTTATTAAGTTACATCTTTCTACCATCACATTTCAGTGATTATACAACACTTACAGGGAAAGATGAACAAGTCAAAGTCTAGACTCAAGGTCTCATGCACTTCCGGTCTTTATCGTAGTAATTATTTGCTATTTATTTCACCCTTTATCAACGGAATGTAGTGGAGAAGTCTCTAATTTAACCAGGATTACTGCTACTTATAATCGTCGCAAACAATTGATAAGTAAACTAATCTTCTCCTGGAGTTGAAAACTCTAGTACCGTCGAAATTCACACCTGCTACTCTCACAATGCACAACTGCCTTACAGCGTCTTGAACAACTCAGCTATAGAGGTGCGCGTCAGAATATTACGATATCATGTCATTGCTCCATCTACACTCACAGAGGCTAAAAAATTTCAATCCAAATTCTCAACAACGGGCTATAGCAAAGGTATTTAGAAGTCGCTGAATCTAATGGCAATATTCCATTTGAGGAACAGAGTCCCTAAGGGAACTGGCGTGATAGCTCTTAAACCAAAGGTAGTTGTTCCGAATCCCGGTGATGGAAGTAATCCTTACCGTCGAGATTTACCTTTGATGGGAGGAGAACCATTAGTGAGCAATTCTGTTCACCAAACTGTGCGAATATCGCCTGGGTTACAACCCAGATCTACTGAACATGCTGCGTACCGGTGATCTGTCAAGTTCTTCAACATATTTCATATACATATTTCAAATGACGATATTACCTCGTATTTAAAATTAGATGTACCCTGTACAGAGTGAAAACATCAAGCTTGAGTGCCTTCCGGATTATACCCTGTTCCATTCTTTTTCATTTCTTTTTTTCCTTTTGGATAGTCGTATACAATAGTACAAACTGTACAACCTACAAATTCACATACTTAGCCAAAGACGATGAATCCACAGAAATACACATTGTGGAGAAAGATGCTGACATGGACTTCAGAACAGATCTCTACTAATTAGCCAACTAAACGAGTTATCAGTCTCGTCAACAGACTAATGCCATAGGATACTTTTTCGTTACTGAATAATTAAACCTGTTATAGATGGAAGTAAGATAATGTTCCGTAAAACTGACGCATGAGAAAGCAGTTTATTTTTCGCTTTTTCTCGGCTGCAAGTAAGTAAGTCTACAATTGAACACACCTTGTCTCCAACAATGTTGTTTTTATTTTGTAGTTAAAAACGGCGTTAGGATAGACACGCGTTCGTATCTTCAAGAAGGAGAGAATCGGCCACAATTTTTGCGTGAGACGATGTAAGCATAAGTGGCGGAAACGTGACATTGACACCACGAATAAATTCCAAAAGTTTGCTGCATTATTCCTTATTGCGCCTGTGCTGCCTGAGAATCTAAGATTCGTCTCACGGCAGCAGCCAATTAAGAACTGATATAAAATGGGATCACAAACGACCCATGTCGGTCTCGATCGTTCTGCTGTCGCGGTAGATATTTCTAAGTACCCAGCTCGTTTCTTTAATCTTCTCTAATTACCTTTGTCTGTTGTGACTCAACAGGTTTATGTCTTCAGCAATACGGCGCAGTGGAGGTAACTAGAGACGTATTTTTTGGACAATTCGCCTGCTTAGCTGAGTGGTAACGTGCTTGCCTTCCATGGAAGAGTCCTGGGTTCGATTCCCGGAAGGCTTCGAGATTTTCTCCGCTCGTGGACTGGGTGTTGTGTTGTCCTCACCATCATTTCATCTTTCTCACCGGCACGCAAGTCGCCCAATGTGGCGTCGACTGAAATGCACTCGGCGACCGAACTTACCCAGTTGGGGCCTTCCGGCCAACAATGCCATAGGATCATTTCATTTCTGAACAATTGCTCTCTCAGTACGGAACACTTGAATCATAAACTGGTGGCCGGCCGGAGTGGCCGTGCGGTTCTAGGCGTTACAGTCTGGAGCCGAGCGACCGCTACGGTCGCAGGTTCGAATCCTACCTCGGGCATGGATATGTGTGATGTCCTTAGTTAGGTTGAATTAGTTCTAAGTTCTAGGCGACTGATGACCTCAGAAGTTAAGTCGCATAGTGCTCAGAGCCATAAACAGGTGGATATTTATTTGTGCAGAAGATTCCGTCATTTTCTGGAACAACATGCACAGTCCTGTCCACAAGACAGGGTACTATTCTGCTTCACTTATAGCTGAAGACGCAGTGTAGGGTTGATTTACCTTTTCTCCTAGCAAATAGACGACGATTTATCGGCCGAGAGCGTTGCACGTTCTCTCTCCCTCGTCTTCAGAAAGTGAAGGGAGTAGTCTACTTTGAACGCACCAAAAATAGGCGATTTTCGTGATTTTTTTTCTTGCAAAATAAACGGTAATGCTAAATCACATACAGTCTTATTCCTTACACTTGTGTATGCAATAATTTTTTTTTCTTTAACCGCTGTCTTAGGTGGAGCAACCCCTTGCTGCCAGAACACTGGTCGTCGGTGGAAATTCACGGAGCCCTCACATTGTATCAATAACAAAATAATTTTTTATAAGTCATTGCAATACATTTTGTCTCAACATACATAGGATAACTGAAAAATATTACGTTTTAACAAAATGGTGACGCGTTGAAGTAAATATAATTTTCTTCGCCTACGAAATCGAAGCAAAAGCCTGCCCCGAAAACAGACTTTGAGGACATTGCAAGCGGCAACGTACGCGGATAGAGAACTCAATTTAGAATTCCGATACCACATTACGATCCAAATCGTATGCACTGTTTTCAGATTATGTTTGGCGCAAATTTGAGAAACATTGGTTTTGAGAGAAAAGCGTTTAAATTTTTTGGTTACATTTTTTTTTAGTTAAGTTAAATACACATTTAGTTAGAGATCCCTGGACCATATAGCAATCCTTCCAGAGCCAAAAGGAGGTCCTCTATCTGCATAGCCGCTGCGGCAGCTTCTGTCATCCGCTGTCCCGCTCCTCGACACGATTTTAGTTCGCTTTTGTGCTGTAGTTGTGACAGGTTGGTCCAAAACGAGTTCGAGCGCGGTCATAATTTTCATAATGCCTGATAGGGCGTCGTTGAAATTACGTGTCGATTGTTTGTTTCCCACTGTGAATGGTTTTCGGAAATTCTTTTTCACAAATCGCCTTCTAACTCGATAACAGAGTTTCTGGCGAACTACTGAACACTACAATAAAGCAGACATCCGAGAGAAACTTTGAAGACAAAAAAGATTTTATTTTAAACTTTCGAAGAGGACTAACCTGTTAACAAAATTATTCTATACTTTTGTCCTCAAACATGCAGCACACTCGAGCAATCTTGTTATATACATTTTATAAGCATATTCCACACCTTATCTTCTTCCTCGAAACACTGAGATGTCGGTCTGCAGCTCAGCGCGGTGTCGGATCCAGCGATCACGAGCTGAAGCGAACGCGCAGCCAGCGTGTGCCATACCTGGCGATGCCATGAGCACGAGATCCACGAGAAAGATAGACCGAGGGGCTTACGGCACAGCACGTGACACTGCAGGTATTACGAATGCCAGCAGTCGTCTCCGGCAGGAAGCGAGTAACTGTTTCGGACAAGTTTCATAATTCTTCACTGGGCGTTTAAATGCATACAAGCTCTCAACAGCACACGAACAAATTTAAGATTAGTAGGTACCTTTTTTACTACATGTTGATTTCCCATGGGCCCTGCATGGAGGCGAGCTTTCACAAAATGTGGTGAACAAGCCTGCTAGTCTGACGTCACAAGTTCGTTTCAGAGCCTGTATTTCTCGCGGGCCCCGCGTGAGCGCCAGCGATGTCATAGCCGGCAGCTAGAGCATCTAAGGGCATACTAGTTACCCATCAGCAGTCATTTGACTTAACAATGGCCAAGGACTGCTTTGTCGGCATTTTAACCACTTTACGCCCCTCGAAGCGCACGAACATTTTACTCAACCAAAGAAGACTGTGCGTCTGCCCCTATCTCACTCCTTCCCTCTCTCCATCCCTCCCGCCCTCTCTCTCTCTCTCTCTCTCTCTCTCTCTCTCTCTCTCTCACACACACACACACACACACACACACGCTGCTGGGACTAATGGTCGTACAACTTTTATCACCAAAAGTGTCTCAGCTGGCGATGTTGCTCCATAAAGACGACGACAGCACAAAGAAGTAGCTTGATAATCCCTTCCTGGTAAGCGGGAATCGAGCAGGTGCAGGATCCACGGCCACGAAGAAGCGCCGGGCGAACTAGTTGGGCGGGGCGGTCGCTGCTGGTGCTGCTCGCTTCCTCCCCCCGGACAAGTTGGCTGGGATCCGCGTCCGGCCGCGACTTGCTGCGGTCTGCTCGATACGGGGCAGGCAGCCCGCCTGCCGGCTGAGCGAGAGTTTTCCGCTCGTCAAACTTTTAGAGCGGCTCCCCCGTGTGCCGTACACTGTGCCCCCTGACCCCCCCCCCCCCACCCGCTCACACCCCGCACTACCATAGGGAGGCGTGGGGGCGGGCCAGCAAGATGGAAGACGGGCGGCGCCGTGCTGGTCTCCTGGCGCCACTTTCGCGCGCGCAGCATCCTCGCCGAAAACGAAGTGCTTATACAGGGCTTGGACAAAATTATACGAGCACCCACCTGACAGGGCAAAGTGTCAGCACTCCTAGCCTATCCTCTGGGGATAGGTGCATACCGATCCTCAATAGAGTCTGTAACATCTTTTTAAGGCCGCGCCCATCTGCTGGTGATAATCGCTGTAGTTAGTTTGCAAGTTAGGTACTTGTTCAGTAAATCAGATTCACGAAAAACGTAACGATAAGAAACGTGTCAACAGAGCAAACATAGAAAACTTACAGTATATACAACTAAATCGTTTTTGTCTGGCTGCATATTGGCCATTTACAAGACTTTTTAAATAACAGGTTTTTCCCTCACCCACTACAGCAATTTTTTGTTTATTAATTTGTAATAAAATACCGGTTTGAATGTTAAATTTCATAGTTCCTTGGTGTACTGAACTATGTGGTCCTAAATCAGTCAGAAGCGCCCCAAATTAAGTAACGGCTTCCATTGCATTCATTTCAGTCTTTAAAAATACAATATGTGATCAAAAGTATGCAGACCCCAAAAAGACACGTTTTTCATATTAGGTGCATTGCGCTGCCACCTACTGCCAGGTACTCCATATCAGCGACCTCAGTAATTATTAGACATTGTGAGAGAGCAGAATGGGGCGCTCCAAGGAACTCACAGAATTCGAACGTGGTCAGGTGATTGGATGTCACTTGTCTCACACGTTTATACGCGAGATTTCCACACTCCTACACATCCATAGATTCACTGTTTCCGAATTGATAGTGAAGTGGAAACGTGAAGGGACACGTACAGCACAAAAGCGTACAGGCCGACCTCGTCTGTTGACTGACAGAGACCGCCGACATTTGAGGAGAGTCGTAATGTGTAATAGGCAGACATCTATCCAGAGTATCACACTGGAATTCCAAACTGCATCAGGACCCACTGCAAGTACTATGACAGTTAGGCGGGAGGTGAGAAAACTTGGATTTCGCGGTCGAGCGGTTGCTCATAAGCGAAACATCACGCCGGTAAATGCCAAAAGACGCCTCGCTAGGTGTAAGGACGACTGAACAGTGGAAAAATGTTGTGTAGAGTCACGAATCACGGTACACAACGTGACGATTCCATGGCAGGGTGTGGGTAAGGCGAATGCCCGGTGGACGTCATCTGCCACCGTGTGTAGTGCCAATAGTAAAATTCGGAAGCGGTGTCTTACGGTGTGGTCGTGTTTTTCATGGAGGAGGCTTGCACCCCTTGTTGTTTTGCGGGGCACTAACACAGCACAGGCCTACATTGATATTTTAAGCATCTTCTTGCTTCCCACTGTTCAGGAGCAATTCGGGGATGGCGATTGCATCTATCAACACGATCGAGCACCATATTGCACGGCCTGTGGCGGAGTGGTTGCGCGACAATAATGTCCTTATGATGGACTGGCCCGCACAGAGTCCTGAACTGAATCCTATAGAGCACCTTTGGGATGTTTTGGAACGCCGACTTCGTGCCAGGCCTCACAGACCGACATCGGTACCTCTCGTCAGTACAGCAGTCCGTGGAATGGGCTGCCATTCCCCAAGGAACCTTCCAGCACCTGACTGAACGTATGCCAGCGAGAGTGGAAGCTGTCATCAAGGCTAAGGGTGGGACAACATCATATTGAATTCCAGCATTACCAATGGAGGGCGACACGAACTTGTAAGTCATTTTCAGCCAGGTGTCCTGATACTTTTGATCACATAGTGTATGTAGCCATATAGTCGCGTTGCGTAGACCAATGTTACGGCCACTGATGTTACGGCCACTGATGTTACGGCCACTGTAGCGAGTGGTTTTCAGTAGAGTGGTACATATGCAAACTAAACAAAATTCTAAGATGGAAAACGCACCGCGGCACGGCCATTAGCGTGTCACCCATTTCATCGATATACATTCAACATGGTACATATCAGCCCAGATTTCATAAACATTATATCATGTACACTACACTAATTAAGGTAAAGACCTAAAATATTCCGCAAAAAAAATGAGAGGCCACAACATTTAGATCTTCAACAAAAACTTACTATAGACTGTGACGTACTGGCAAAAAAATGTGCCAACTAAAACCATCACATTGGGTTCTAAAGTGGTTTGAAACCTATTTGTGATGCAGACAGCACCGTGTTCTCTGTGAGAATGAAGAAACATCCTGGAAGGCAAGGTGTCTCAGGAGTATCACAAGTATCGGTTCTAGGCCCATGACTGTTCTCTTTCCATGTCAATGACATATAGTAGGCTGTGTTCTCCTATAAATGGTATTTCTGTATCGATGATCTCTAATTTTTCTTAAGGTCTCAGCCAGACCTGAAGATTTCAATACTTCTGTCATACAATTACATGATAACCTGCCTTCAGTGGTCAGATGGGAGCAAAGCGTAGGCATGAAACTAAGAGCAAGTTATCTTGCACATACTATGCTTCTTTATGCCTCATCGACAGCTTATCAGAAAATGATGAAACACCTTATATGGGCAGAAACCATTGTCCCCGCGTGGAGGAAGACTTCAGCTTATCCCCAAGCCGTTCAGAATGTTCCAAACAAATTTACGCGTTATGTGAAAGTGGCACTTATGGATTCACTCATTCTGCCGAAACCCACTACTGTTCCTCAAAAACACGGTTGGGTGATACATGTGACGCTATGTATCAAAATCATCAGATTGTCCGTCTGGTTCCTCAGAACACTACGTCACGTTTCAAGAATCTTATCGTCCACTCATAAACCCAAATCCACGTCTAATTTGTGTAATCTTTCACTTGTACCCATCACCAAAACAAAATGTTCTGGTTGATGCTGTCCAGAATAAGAATCACCTTGCTGCAGTTAACACGTTAAATAACTTTCTTCTGTCTCCTTCATAATTTCTCTCTCTCTCTCTCTCTCTCTCTCTCTCTCTCTCTCTCTCTCTCTCTCTCTTCCTGTTGAGTAATGAACGTAATATTAACATCGCTCACTTATGCTTCCCTCTCTTTTTCTTTTTTCAGTCTCTCACACCTCATTTTTTTCTTATCTTCGTCGCTTGATACCCCATATATCACCCCCCCCCCCTCACCCTTTTTATGTCTACTGCTATCACGGCTCTCAGTTACCTGTCTGCAAATTAGCTCTATTACTACATTCCTTTTTTGAAGCATGTTTTTCCCGCTAAAGTTACTACAGATTTTACCATTTACTGTCTTTATAGCCCTCCCGGTTAGCCGTGCGATCTAACGCGCTGCTTTCCGGGAGGGAAGGTGTGCCGGTCCCGGGCACGAATCCGCCTGGCGAATTAGTGTCGAGGTACAGTGTGCTGACCAGTCTGTGGATGGTTTTTAAGGCGGTTCTGCCTGGGCGAATGCGGGCTGGTTCTCCTTCTGGGGCGGGGGAGGGGGGGGGGAGTGGACTGCTGTAGAGTGTTGTTGGGTTGTGTACCACTGCGGGCTACGCCGGGGACGAAGCCTCTCCGTCGTTTCTAGGTCCCCAGTTACATACAATACAATACTGTATTTATGACTATAACTACTTTTAGGAGTTGAACTGCATGCGAAAAATAAAACCTATTGCATAACATGAATGCCTGATGAGGCATAACTTTGCCAGGATGAATAAACCAATAAATTTTTGATGAGTGAATACGGCAGTGGAGTGTTCCGTTTGTAATGATTCCATTGTTGACGTCAGGTCGCTCCTTTTGTCACTCGTACCCTCGTTACCTGGGAGGGTTTACATAGCTGCAGAAGTGTGTGTATCCTATCGATTTTGTGCACCCAAAAACAATCTATGCATGGGCAAATAATACTTGCACCCTTAAGGTATAGTCGTTCTTGGCGGCGTGGAATTACAGTCAAGCGAGTGCCCTGCTACACCCACTTAAAGCTATCGGCAACGGAATACATCACCAGCCGTGATAAGTGGAGTCCCTCCCAGCTTTGCGGGTTGCATGCCTGTGCGGTTGTAGGCGTTTGCATGTTTGGGTCAGCTAGGGGCGTCGGAGAGATTACAATTAGTTAGCAAGCTTCGCCACCAGATAGCGCGCCCGCCCGTCCGGCGATTAACCCCTGAAGAATAATTACTACAGTGTGAGAGGCGGAAGTGCGGGGAGAAACGAGAGAGGGAACGGACCCATTGCGATAAAAAATCGCGCAGTCGGAAACCTTTCTCGTTTCATTTCGGCTGGCAATGGCTTGCACAGATTTTTCCCTTTTTTTAGGTTCCTCGTTTCTGTTTGAAACAAGTGCCAATTAAGTCTTCATAGCCATACTTTTTCATTAAAAACAGAAAAGGGCGCATGATAACCTGGCACTCTTCCATCTACTCGTTTATCTAAGTTACTCGAACTCGGAAATCAGAATTTTCGATAAAAGGACAATTGGTTCTTCTTTCTCTCAAGTATGTCATTTTCTGCTCGCAGAATGCTGGTTTTTCAGATAATCGGGTACTTCAGGGAGCATTAGGACAATTTAGTTGAATAATTCGTCCCCACAAAAAGTATAAGAAATGAAACTACGCTGTTTAAATTTGTTTTGACTCAGAGAACAAACATTTCAACGTTTTAATTATATATGGTATTTCACAAATCAACTTCAAATGTCGTTTCCATCAGTTGCGTTGGAGGCAGCACTTGGGCTTTCCGTCCAGTAGAACCAGGATTCGAGACCCGGAGAGGGCACAGCCATTTTTAATTTCCCGTCAATTCCAGAGTGTGTGTTTGGGGGGGGGGGGTGAGTGGCGTGGAACGTCGTCACATCCCTGGAACAAAGATATTCCTATCAATATTCGAAATTCCCGCCAAAATTCAAAATTCTCGCCTAAATTCGGAATTCCCAATAATAGAAGGGGTGAGGTAGAGGGATTGGGGAGAGGGGGCAGGGGGTTGGTGGCCCATTTGCAGGCTTACAAAAACACCTGACGTTATCCGGTGGTGGGGGTGTTCGTTGTCAAGGGTGGGGGAGTGATGATTAATTTATAAATGTAATTAATTTGTATATCAGTTTCATATCAAAATTGTACTGATGCCGCCATCTTCCTACTACTGTCGAAAACTCACTCATCAAAGCAAATAGGGTACTTTCTGTTTACCTAGAACCAAGAGATTCTGCAAGAAGCAAGGTTTCACAGTATAGCTAATGGAAAATATCCAAAAATTTTTAATTTGTAATTATATCACAGGATGAAATTTTTAACATTTATTACCGACTGTCTGTCTGTTCTTCCGTCTGTTGAGACCTAAGGTCTATGATCCCTTGGCAGTGTAAGGAACGTAGGTCTGTAAGTAACGCAATCAAAAGCTGTAGTCATCTCTGTAACATACTTTGATACTCGTAAGCTCACTCATAAAAACATATGGGATAGTCTCCGTTAGCCTAGAAACATGAAATTTGGCGAGAAGCAAGGTTCCACAGTAAAGCTAAAGTAAAAAAATCCTAAATTAGTTAATTTGTAAATATATCACAAGAAAAAATATTTTTGTCATTTGTTATCTAACTTGAAACTTAAAATTAAAACAATTTTCGAAAGTCTTTGAATTCCCGGACGCGTAACTTGCCGGTATAAATGTCGATAACAGGCAAAACTGTTGAGATTCTCGATTCACGGGTTGGATGAACTGTCCATATACATAACTTAGTATGTATATCACCCTTAGAGTGCGAATCCTACTCGAACGTGCCCAGTTTTAAAAGATGTTCTGTCTGCGTTACCACAATTACTCTTACCTCAGTGATTACACTTATTCTAAATACTATCATTACTTAAAACAATAAAAGTGCTGAAGCTTTGCATGGGTCCCCTGGTTTCTTTTTAGTGTAATACAAAATTATTGACTTCCAAGCAACATGAAATACAGGGTACCTAGAAGAGTACATGTTTTTGTTGCGAATATTGATTTGTCGATGGCAAGAAAACATTAGTAGTGCTTACTATCGTTACTATCCATAATGTACGATACGTATAAAGTTCTAATTACCACCTTGAGAAAGTAAAGTAATTCATTTTTTGTTTCTTTGTGGGGACAAGTCTGCAGTCCTAGAACACATTCGCTAAAGGGCCCAGAATAGAGCACCTTCGCCCAGCGATAAAGTGTGGTGTGGTAATTCGTTTCCGCCAACAGCCGTTGTGTTTCAAGTGCGTTACGCCAATCGAGATGACTCTTTCAGCTGTCTGGGTTGGCATGACACAGCTGCAACGTTTCCACTGCTCCCGTGAATGAATGACTGCACTATTCTTCACTTTATTGGTAGGTGAAGTGTTTTGTTTAGAATCCTCTAGCGGGTTTTATGGCACTGCAGCGCTGGGATTTCAGAGTGTACTAGGACTACAAACTTGTACCTGCAAAGAAGCAAAAAATGAATTACGTAATTTTATTTTTGGTGATAATTACATTATGTCTACCCCTCGTACAGTGATTACAAGAAGGGAAATACACATCAGCAAAACGATATGTTAACTCTTTCCTTACTCATGTATTCGATCTTGTTACTTAAAATAGACCACATTTCCCAGTCTAATGTCGCATTCCCACAATTCAGTACAATGCTTTACCACACGCAAATTACGCCTCTCATTGCAAAAAGGTAATTATTAATCTAAATCGTTCAGAAGGAAACGAAAATTGAGAATAATTATGGCGAACTGCTCTTCTACTGGCGAAATAGAAAAAAAAGGAGGAGATGAGCGTGAAAAGTAGAACCAGAGAACATTACTACACGTAGCGATCGTATCATTCTCACATTGCGTATATTCCCCATAGCGGGCTCAAAATAGCAAACTGAAGTCTCAACACCGAGAACATACGACTGCTTTCAACACAAACGTGAAGCGTCCATCGGAAAGGGAAAGAGAAGAAACCATATATCTGAAAGAACGATGATAGCTCTGTCCGGTGCTTTCCTATCGCTAGCTCAAAGACGGGGCAAAGAACATTAATAACGCAACGCGCTCAGGAAAAAAAGCGCAGATAGAAGGAAAGGGGATCCAGCGGAAGACAAATGGGCGTCTGTTACAGTCCGAGTGGAATGGAAAGGGTGGGACGCCGTCCAGCAGGTATATATCACTACACGAAATAAATAGCCAATCAAGTACATAAACGAAACGATATAACCTTTCCGTAAAAAATGACGCTTGCGGTCGAGGAGTCGTCGGTCGCGCAGAGCGCGCCACCATTCCCGCCTGTTAGTTGAGCTCGGAAATGGATAGATGGCAGCACGGTCATACAACCTTCAAGAGCTGATAGCGGCGATGATTGAACGTTCTCTTGGACGGCACCGGAATTGAATTCGCGGCAAAAACCCACATCAAAACGGGACAGCCATTTACCACCGCCGACCTGTAGCCTCTAATACTGTGACAGATTCCTTATTACTTTTTGTCGTGATATCCTACCCGCAATTACAGAAGTGATATCTCTCTGCTTCCAGTAACAGCTAAATTTTCGTCCAGTGACGGAATGTGTTCTCGATTTGATCTGCACATGACTCAACTGTTGGTAAAAGCAATTTTTGTGGCGCTTATCACTCCTGGCCGTAACAGGTTACAGTGGAACCTCATTTACCCGGAGTGGATGGGACCGTAGGTCATCCAGATTACCGGAAATCAGGATAGTCCGGAAATTCAGAATACCTGATGTGGAAACAATTTGTCAAAGAAAATAAGATTTTCGGACTTCATTTCGAAATTTTCGGCAACGAGTGTATTCCTTGTCCAACAACCCTACCACAACAAAGGTCAAAATTTAATAATGATTGTGGTGTTGCTCACGCTGCTAAATACTGCATTTTCGGGCAGCAACAAAGTTATTATGTGGCAGGTGTCATTAGAGCCCAGTTAATAAAGTCATTTCATGTAATAATAAATAAACTAGGCACTCATCTTTTCGTGTTTCCCACGCTGGTCTCGTTGTAAAATCATGGCTCAATTGAAGCTCGGATGCAAAGAGGCCTAGGTTTTATTCTGCTATATTCAAAAGTTTTATAGATGTGTTTCACAAACCATTCTTGAAGATTAAACCTTTGAAAGTTAGCACAATGGTGATGTAAAAAAATAATCAGCACTCTGAATATAAGTTACACTTCTTTTTTATTGCTTTTGCTGCAATATCACGTAACACACAAACCATCACTTCACAATACAAAACACACTTGAAAACATCTTCCTCACTGTTAAAGTTCATATTTTATAAGCTGACTATAATATGCGTCTTTCCAACATGACGTCCAAGGCTTGACCTTCTCAAGGTCCGACTCTCTAACTAATAATCGCTTACGCGCCCAAAAATCAAGAGTTAAAAGTACGTCAAAGATCATAGTGACAAAAGAAAGAATACACATAAGAATAATATCTTTCCAATATAAACATATCGATGTATCAAAATACCTCTACATTAATGAAATCAAATCTGAATGTTGTCTCAGAAATATGCTAAATACTTTACAGAAACACAGTAAAATATTGCTGGTATCGAGAAGTTCAGGTGAAGTACCGTAATGGTTACGTAATTCAAGTACCATTACACGTGGAAGACTTCCACCCTTCACTGACAGCTCACGTATTCCAGTTTGATATTTCCAGCACTGGCTGGTTGTGAAGGTAGAAAGTTTCTTCTCTAAACTTATTGCCTTCTCCTGCAATATCAGATCCGAACAGGAAACGCCACTATCCTTCTTCACACTGAACCACATAACAATTCCGCCTTCTAGCGAGTCATCGTTTTTCTTTCTCATTGCCACGGGACATCTACACCTCCTCCGCCGTCATTTTGAAACATGTGTCTTTCATTTCTTTCCAGTTATTTTTTCAGCACCAAATTCTACAGCAGTGTTATTCAACAAATCGTCATCCTACTACTTTCACATTGCCGTCATTTTACACTCGCAACAAAAGAGGACAATACAGTACTGTGCAATCGATGTTAACTTGTTAACTGACGCCGTGTCAAACCGTGTCTGGCGCGTGGCGGAATTTCAATTTGATGATTGTTGCCGTCAATTATTGTCACTATCACCTCCGAAGTATTAAATACTATACAGTTACTATAATATAAAACGAAATTCATCGGGGCGAACCGAAGACGAGAATTAATAAGAACCGAATAAACGAGGTGTCACAATATTTCATCGGAGCTTTAATCAAAACCTCTGATGGTTTTACAGGATAGTCTGAATATCTGATCACCATGAACAGAATTCTGCTTGGAGACATATGTGAATCGGTAATACTACAGCACTATCAACTTCTAACTGAACATAACTCCTTTAGTGGTTCGGAGTGACTGGAAACAGAGTAGTAACTCAGCAATTTATAGATTCTAGCTTATCAGGTAGTGGTTTCTAGCTTATCAGGTAATGGTTTTTTATCATACATTAAAATACTTACCTATTATATTTGTGGCAGTTCTCTTCAGGTCACCGTGATCTGTTTAACGGAGGAAATACATACCCCAGTCACCACGAAAGTAGAGAAAATACAGCACCGCTGCTTTAGTGCCTGCGATGCTCCCTGTGTCGAGCAATTCAACGTCAATGCCGGGTGGATGACTTTATCTTGCGGAGAATACGTAATGGTTCATAAATTACCTGAAGCCTCTGCGAGATGCTTATCGCTTCTCTATAGACAACATAAGTGCTCCCTTAAATATTAACCGCTTCTTAACACGAACGATTCCTTATCAAATGGTTCAAATGGCTCTGAGCACTATGGGACTTAACATCTATGGTCATCAGTCCCCTAGAACTTAGAACTACTTAAACCTAACTAACCTAAGGACGTCACACAACACCCAGTCATCACGAGGCAGAGAAAATCCCTGACCCCGCCGGGAATCGAACCCAGGAACCCGGGATTCCTTATCTTCCAGTTCACCGGCGAAAACCAGCACTATGACATTTCCTTTTCTCGACTAATCGCTTCATGCAGTATATCTTCTTCGCAAACGTGATACATCACATAACACCAACATATTGACGATATCAGTAACAGCTCTTAAACTATCATATCTGACGCTATCGGGAATAATTCCGAAGTTAAGTATGTAACAATAACAGTTCAACATAAAATAACATTAAACTCGGTAACAACACTATCTCTGACTTAAATAAATAAACATGACTGTTCAAGATACATCCGGCTTTTTTCTACACACATGCCACCATCCTTTTTATTTTTGTTTTTGTCTACAGTATAATCTGCAGTCAAGTGGCTGGCAAATGGATCAGCCTTTCTTTGTCCAAAGAATAATCACGGTAGTCCCCCGTGTTGTAGAAAAGCACGGAAAACTGAAACAATTACCAAAACGGTAGTTTTAGCCTTCGTTTTGTGAATGTGAGTCATCACTGAACCATTCAACACTATCAGAAAAAAGAAAGGGAAAAAGGAAACAAGAAACAAGGAGGAGGATAAAGAAAAAAAGGAAAGGAAAACAATGCTAAATGAAAGTAGGAAACAAAGGAAATATGAATACAGGCAAGCGAAACAGGAGAGAATAAGACAGAGGAAAGGAAAGGAAATATGATACATTTCTGTTCTCAAGGAAGGAAGCAAATTCAGAGTTATATGTATCGTCGATATCGAGGTCATTAGGGAAATAGCACTCGCTCATATGGAGAAGGATGAGGAAATGAAGCAACTGTAGTAAATCTGAAGAAACACTGTTGGATCCATCTATGATTGCATCAGTACTCTTTTTACGTTTTTGTTTTTCTTCCTTACTAAAGATGTTAAATACATTTACTTTGTTGAAAAATTTGCATTCGCAACACCCATATAAACACGCAAATACCTAACATTTTACGAAGTATGATAGTTTCTGCTAAATAAACTTATAATACAGTACGCCGTTGATTATTCTACTACCAATCCCAAAATAATTCATCTATTTACGTACAGCAGTACGACCAAATACATCTACCCAGTTAATTTCGCCCATGAGTTTCTTTCTAAATAAATAATTCTGCTCTTTGTCTTGTAATAGATGGGAATGTTTATATGTTGATTCTTGTCATGTAGACGTGATTCTATTTTGTTTACTTTTGTTGTTAATATTTTTCCGATGCCCAAAGATATATGCAAAAAAGTGACGTATGATGATGGCGACTGATGCTGCAATTTTTGCCATCGCTGATTTTACAAAGATGGCGTGGCGGCTTTCTTGATTTTAAGCAATTGTACAACTGAAAAAAATTGTAGAGATATGAGATCTCAGAGGAGACCGTGGTTATATTATAATGTAGTACTGTATTGCAGCTGAAATAGGTCACTTCAAAAAATTCATGCAGTCGGTGAAAAAATGACTTTATTACTCAAACTACTCACCTGACGCGTTTCTGATTTATTTCCATCATCAGATACCCAAGTGAAAGAGAATCACAGAATAAAATGGTTACTAGATGCACGTATAAATTCACAGTAGTCATAGGATACGAGCATTACTAGATGTACATATAACATTTGCTCACCGTAGTCTGCGTACTTGGACATCTGATGATGGAAATAAATCCGAAACGCATCAAGCGAGCAGTTTGGTAAAAAAGTATTTTTTCACGAGCTGTACGAGTTTTTTGAAGCGACCTTTTCGCTGCAATACGATGCTATATCATAATACTAAAATAATTATTGGCGCCATTGTGCGTCAAATTGGCTTGAATCAAAGAGCTTTATTCGCCGATCTTTAGTATAGGATTGCAACACTGCTAGGGGCGCTATCTTTAGTTCGATGTATTATTCAGATGTAGAGTTCAACTTCGTACCGCGGTCACTCTGCACAAAGAATCAAACTACGCGCACTCGGGACGCCAAAGCGCGATTCCTTGCATACTATCAGTACAAAAAAAATGAAATGAGCGTGTGGCATTGTTGGCCGGGAGGCCCCATCCGGGCAAGTTCGGCCACAGAGTGCAAGTCTTATTTCAATCGACGCCACACTGAGCGACTTACGTGCCGGTGATGAGGAGGATGAAATGATGATGAGGACAACACAACACCGAGAACACGAGCGGATAAAATCTCCAATTCGGCCGGGAATCGAACCCGGGCCCGCTGTATGGGAGGCAAGCACAAAACCACTCAGCTAAGCAGGCGGACGTACCAGTGCAAGAATGTCTCTAACAAAATTTAGTTCCATACATATTTTCAGTAGATAATGAACGTCAAAGAACAGCATTTGTCAACACTGTTGTGACATGTACGGCAGTTACTTCGATTTTCAGTACTGTGTTACTGTGCTGACCAGGTAGTGCAGTGAGTAGGGTTTTGAGAGTTAGAGAGTTCTAATCCGTGTCTACATTCTTTTTACTTTCTGATTATAGGCTTCGTGGTATGTCATACGTCTCCCTGGTGGTTACACAACAGGTCTTACACAAAACACGTGCAGTTACTTAAAACCAGGACCGTTCAATAAGCAATGCCACACATAATATTTTCTGAGATCATGCAGTTATTATTCAGGATTCCATAACACCATATTATTCCTCACTTTTTTTTACGACAAAACCCTAACTTTCAACATAACCTCCGTTCAATGCGACGGCCATACGCCACCTTACTGGGAGGGCCTGTAAGCCCGCATGGTACCACTCTACGGTTCGACGCGAGAGCCAACGTCTTGATGTATCAATAAACTCCCCATTATCCACATACTGCTTCGCTCGGAGTGCATCCTTCATTGCAGATGGAAGTCGGTAGGTGCGAGATCCACCCGATGAGGAAAAATAGTCCAATGAAGTTTTGTGAGCCCCTATCCAGTGCACAGACTTGTGTCAGACTTTGCGTCGTCGTGGAAAAGGAGAAGTTCCTCAGCATTTTTGTGGTGACAGTCACGTGGAATGAGAGTGTCCGCACGTTCCAACATTGCATGAGTGAAAGTTGTGTGCCGCCGACCGACATGCGGCAGATCGGATACGATTGCGCGACCTTGTTGCAATGGTAACAGTGCCTCGCCCAGCGACTCACCGTGCTTTTCTTCACCGCCAGGTTTCCACAGTCATTCTGCAAAGAGCCTGTTTATATCTGCAATGCTCTCGTTTTTCGTCCAAAGATAGTGACAGCTCTCTATTTGGAATATACCTCGTCCCAGATGCCGTTCCGAAAACCATATAAAACGCCGCCAGTATCAGAACTTCATGAAATTACAGTGGCTGAAGCCGGTATATTCCTCAGTGCCTGACAATAAATTTCACATTTTTGCATCTTGCTGAGAAAAAAAGTGTTGTATTACTTATTGAACACCCCTCATACTAAAGACGTACTATTGTTTTAAACGTTTATATTTCTCTCTTCCACGCACTATCCTGGTAAAAGATGGGGAATATAAAAGTGACCCGGAGAGTTTCAGGGTACAAAGAAATACAGCAGAGGAAAGGAACTAAAGTATTAACCTGATTATAAAAGACGTTGAAAATAACCACCATTCACCTCTTGGCGCGTTTGGGCTCTGGTTAGCAAGTTGCTGATGGTTTATCGAAGCTGGATCGCTATGTCGTCGGAAATGTTTTGCTGCAGTTCTTGAAGGCTATGGGAGTTGTTGCGATACACCTTAGACTTGAGAGATCCCCACGCAAAGTAATCGCACACTGACAGAGCAGCCGACCTGGATGGCCAGCTAGGCTCGCGAACAGACTGACCTCTACTAACGGCTCTGTCTGCCGTGAAGACTGTGTAAATGAGCTCCAAGGTTCGGCCGGCTGTATGGGTAGTTGTTGTATCCTGCTGGAAGTAACAGGAGGTCTTTTCTTCCTCCGTTAATGCTGCCACAAATCCACGTCCGGTCGTACCCACCCATCCGGCACACTTTTATTTGCCCCGCCCTGCACATGCTACTTGGTTCATTGTCAGCCTCGCGTTCCTTTTCTTCGGTTGCCCAAAGAAAAAAGAATACACACGACTACAGTTCTGTTCTTATCGTTATATTCCCACAACTTTCACCCTAGGCAGGTCCTGAGCAGTCATGCGAATCGCATTGCCACATCGTCTAAGTGCATTGTTTCTGACTACTTCATCAAAAACAGTCGATCTCAGTTTCCAAAATACCATATTGCCATTAGTTCTATCAATTAATACCAGCTCACATGCTTAAATTACCCATTTCATTTCTTCTACATTTGTTTAGGACATTACATCACTAGTAGTTAGTTAACTAGTTAGTTTCTTAATTAGGCACATGTTCCGTAGGTCATTTGTTCGATTTCTATATCGGAATGATGTTGAACGAGTCACTTTACAGAATACGTATACGTGATTAGTGTTAACATTAATGAAACCATTGTTTTTTAGTCCAGTTGATACACGTATTTTGAAATACAAGTTTTTTTACAAGCTACTAGTTTTTTTAAAAAAAATCGTCCTTAGAATAGAAGATGTTGTCCAGAAAAAATGATTTTAGGTTAGATTTAAAACTGGATTTGCTACCTGTCAGCGGTATTAAGTTATTGGACAAATGGTCAAAAATGTTTGTTGCTGTATACTGAACTCCTTTTCTAACGCTGACAGCTTAAATAATGGGTAATAAAAGTCTCTTCTTCCTCTAGAGTTATAGATACGTACATCACTGTTCTTCTCAAATTGGCCTGCCGCAGGTGGCCGAGCGGTTCTAGGCGCTTCAGTCCGGGACCGCGCGACCGCTACGGTCGCAGGTTCGAATCCTGCCTCGAGCATGGATGTGTGTCATGTCCTTAGGTTAGTTAGGTTTAAGTAGTTCTAAGTTCTAGGGGACTGATGACCTCAGATGTTAAGTCCCATAGTGCTCAGAGCCATTTGAACCACTTTTTCTCAAATTGTCTGGATTATTTGTGATGAATTTCATGAGTGAATATATTTATTGCTATGGTGCAGTTAAAATTCCTAAATCCTTGAAGACGTACAGGGTAAATAACACACATTATTATTACTTCACGCTTTTGTGCAAACAATACTCTCTTTCTAACTGGTGAGTTACCCCAAAAAATTATTCCATAAGACGTTATTGAGTGGAATTACGTATGCAAAATATGTCAAGAGGCTAATTATTTTATTCCCAAGACCAGCAATCATACAAAGAGCAAATACAGTTGAACTTAACTGTTTGAGGAGATCAGTAATATGCTTCTTCCAGTTCGAGTTTTCATCAAAATGTTCAGCCAAAAGTTTGGGGCATTCTACTCTACTTTCTGACCACTTTTCATGTGCAACATCAATTGCTGGAACGACTCTATTTGTTTTACAGAAATGAATATAGTGTGTTATACAGTAAGTCTATCAAATCGCTTCACAGGTAATTATCAAACACTTTAACCTTTACTCTACTCCGCCTATGCATGTGGATGAATCGGGAGAGCATTTTGATGCTGATCTTGTGACTGTGTTGCAGCTATGGTGTGGAGAGCTAAACAGGCATCCTCCTGACAATCGCTAGATGTCTAGAAATGCAGGATGGTCGCTTTCAGCATCTGCTATGAAAACCATGCATTCTGAGAGACAACACTGTCATTGATAGCGTATTTAAAATGTAACTACTGGACATTCTTTCTGAATATAGTTAGTTTGTTTAACATTCCACACTGATAGTTTTTGCATTGAAGTCTGTCCTATGACAGGTAATCTGTTTCTGTTTTTAACTAATTATTAATTACACTTTATGAATATTACTGACGTGTCTGACCAGTACTTGTTACGTTTCAACGCTAAGATACAGCGTCTCTCCTACAACACAGCAACCTGCAACACACTCGCGTCCAGCAGGTGGTCACGCATAAGGCATCGTCTCCCACAACAGGCAAAAGCACCTGTAAGTCAAACACCGATTCACGCTCGTCTTTTATGTTGGTAAATGTTACGGACAACAACCACACGCCCACTTTTTGTTCACGGAGTGTCTGGCAGCTTCCACGGGAGGCGCCAGGTCCGCTGCAGGCAGAGGGCACTTCCACGACCACGTCGCAGTGATCGCGAGTACCATTTTATTTTGCTCCTCGATGTCGCGTGCTTGCTAGCAGCTCGCGCCGATCCGTGCACAGCGACTGTATTTATGCCGGTACACAACCACAGAACGGCTCCTCCCGAATCCGCCTCTTCCTCAAATTTAATGAACCTGCCACTGACACCTTCTCCTACCGTCCCATACTGTCCCGACGTATCCATAAACACACACGCCACCTCCTACCCGTTCCTGTCCACCAGTGTAGCTTCCTTCGCAATTTCTCTTCCGATGACTAACTACTGTACCTTACCTTACACCACCAAATCAGTAACCACAAGTCAGCCATTTTTGTCTCTCTTGGTCTCGAAAAAGCATATGACCACTGCAGATGTGGCCCAAGGTTACGCCCTCTCTCTCTCTCTCTCTCTCTCTCTCTCTCTCTCTCTCTCTCCACCGTCGATATCCTAAACCCCACTCCTTCTGTCCATATCCTCCAGTAAGCCGATGAGACCGCGCTCTTCTCCCTCTATCCTACCCTTTAGAAATCTCAAATATCCTTCCAGCTCAGTCTCAATCAGTTCACACCCTGGTGCAACAGTGCTCTTCAAGAGAGAGAAAGTATATGAGGATACTGAACAGGTAAATCAGTACGTAAAGAGAGATGAAAATCTAATAGTGATGGGAGGTTGGAACGCATCTGTACGGGAAGGAGTAGAAGAATGGTTACGGGAGAATATGGGCTTGGTGCTAGAAATGAGAGAGGAGAATAACTGAGTTCCGCGATAAATTTTAGCTCGTAATAACAAATCCTCTGTTCAAGAATCACAATACAAAGAGGCATGCTTCGAACAGGCCGGAAAATACGGCAAGATTTCAGTTAGATTATATCATCGTCAGGCAGAGATTCACAATCAGATACTGGATTGTAAGAGGCACCCAGGAGCAGTTATACTCAGATCACAGTTTAGTAATGATGAAGAGTAGGCTGAAGTTTAAGAGATTAGTCAGGAACAAACAATGCCCAAAGAAGTGGGATATGGAAATAGCAAGGAAAGAAGAGATACGGCTGAAGTTCTCTGAGGCTATAGGTACTGCGATAAGGAACAGGTCAGTTCAGTGGAAAAGTAACGGACATCTCCAAAAAAGGAAGGCAGAGATGTTGGAATTGCACTGAAGCGTTAAAGAAACTGGTATAGAGATGCGTATTCAAATACAGAGATATGTAAACAGGCAGAATACGGCACTGCGGTCGACAACGCCTATATAAGACGACAAGTGTCTCGCGCAGTTGTTATATCGGTTACAATGGCAGGTTATCAAGATGTAAATGAGTTTGAACGTGATGTTATAGTCGGCGCACGAGCGAAGGGTCACGGCATCTCCAAGGCAGCAATGAAGTGGGGATTTTCCCGTACGACCATTTCACCAGTGTACCGTGAATATCAGGAATCCGATAAAACATCAAATCTCCGACATCGCTGAAGCTGGAAAAAGATCTAGCAAGAACGGGACCAACGACGACTTAAGACAATCGTTCAACGTGACGGAAGTGCAACCCTTCCTCAAATTGCTGTAGATATTAATGTTGGGCCATAACAAGTGTCAGTAGGCGAACCACTCAACGAAACATGGTCTTCCGGAGCCGAAGTCCCAATCTCGTACCCTTGATGACTGCAAGACACAAGCCTTGGGGCCTCGCCTGGACCCTTCAACACCGACTATGGACTGTTGATGGCACGAAACGTCGGACGAGTCTCGTTTCAAAATGTAGCGAGCGGATGGACGTGTACGGATATGAAGACAACCTCATGAATCCATGGACCCTACACGTCAGTAGGGTATGTTCAAGCTGGTGGTGGCTCTGTAATGGTGTACGGCGTGTGAAGTTAGAGTGATATGGGACCCCTGATACTTCTAGATACGCTTTGGCAGGTGACACGTACGCAAGCATCATGTCTTATCATCTGCATCCATTCATGTCCATTGAGCATTCCGACGGACCTGGAAAATTCCAGCAGGACAGTGCGGCACCCCAAACTTTCAGACCTGATGCAGAGTGGCTCCAGGAACACCCTTCTGAGTTTAAGCACTTCCGCTGGCCACCAATTTCCCAAGATATGAACATTATTGAGCATATCTGGGATGCCTTGCAACGTTGTGTTCGGAAGAGATCTCCACCCCCTCGTACTCTTACGGATTTATGGACAGCCCTGCAGGATTCATGATGTCAGTTCCTTCCAGCACTACTTCAGTCGAGCCCATGCTACGTCGTGTTACGGCATTTCTGCGTTCTCGCGGTTGCCTTACACAATATTAGGCATGTGTACCAGTTTCTTTGCCTCTTCAGCATAAAAACATAGGTACAACGAAAGTATCTGCGAGGAAGTAATGGGTAACAGAGGAAACACTTAAGTTGATAAATGAAAGAAGGAAGTACAAAAGCATTAAAGAGGAATTTCAAAAAATGGCTCTGAGCACTATGGGACTCAACTGCTGAGGTCATAAGTCCCCTAGAACTTAGAACTACTTAAACCTAACTAACCTAAGGACAACACACACATCCATGCCCGAGGCAGGATTCGAACCTGCGACCGTAGCGGTCGCGCGGTTCCAGACTGTAGCGCCAGAACCGCTCGGCCACCAGCGGCCGGCTAAAGAGGAATTTAGAAGTACAGAAATACAAGTCACTTAGGAATGAAACAAATAGTAACTGGGAGATTTGAAGAGAGCTTTGCATCACTTAAGATCAAATAAGCCAGAAGGGACAAATAAAATTCCATCAGAATCTCTAAAAATGTAGGGGAAAGTGGCAACAAAACAGCTGTTCAAGTTGCTGCGTAGAATGTATGTGACTGCCGATATACCGCGAGTCTTTACGAAAAAAAGCAATCGACGTAATTCCGAAGATTTCAAAAACCGACAAGTGCGGGAGTTATCGCACAATCAGTTTAACACTTCATGCATCCAAGTTGATAACAAGACTAATATACAAAAGAATGGAAAATAATATGGAAGATCAGTTTTATGACGATCAGACTGACGTAAGGATAGAGAGGGACACCAGAGAGGCAGTGCTGACGACGCTGTTGATAATAGATGCAATACAGAAGATGAATCGACACACCTTAATAGGATCTGTCGGCGTGAAAAAAAGCGTTCGACATTGTAAAATTGGGCAACATGGTCGAAATCCTGAGACAAATAGGAGTAATTTATAGGGACAGACGTACGATGTACAGTTCAATATATACGAGAACCGAAAGGGAACAACAAGAGGGGAAGACCAAGAACGAAGTGCTCGGATTAAAATGGATATCAAAGATATCATCCTTCGTCCCCACTGTTCAATCTATACACTGAAGAATCTATGACGGAAATAAAAAGGAAGGGTGAAGAGTCGGATTAAAATTTAAGGTGAGAGGATATCAATGATAGCCGGCCGAAGTGGCCGTGCGGTTAAAGGCGCTGCAGTCTGGAACCGCAAGACCGCTACGGTCGCAGGTTCGAATCCTGCCTCGGGCATGGATGTTTGTGATGTCCTTAGGTTAGTTAGGTTTAACTAGTTCTAAGTTCTAGGGGACTAATGACCTCAGCAGTTGAGTCCCATAGTGCTCAGAGCCATTTGATATCAATGATAACATTCGGAGATGATATTGCTAAGCTCAGTGAAAGTGAAGAAGAATTACTGGATGCGTTGAATGGAATGAACTGTTCATTGAGTTCAGAATATGAATTGAGAGTACATCGAAGAAAGAAGAAACTAATGAGAAGTGGCAGAAATAAGAACAGCGAGTAACGTAACCTCAGAATTGATAATCGCGAAGTAGATGACGTTAAGGAATTCTGCTACATAAGTAACAAGAAAGCCATGACGGACACAGCAAGGAGGACAGACTAGTCCTGATCAAGAGAAGTCTACTAGTATGAAACATAGGCCGTCATTTGAGGAAGGGATATCTGTATATTTGGAGCACAGCACTGGATGGCAGTGAAATATCAACTATGGGAAAAGCGGAACAGAAGAACATCGAAATATTTAAGATGTAGTGCTACAGAAGAATGTTGAAAATGGGGTGGATTGATAAGGTAAGGAATGAGGAGGTTGTCCACAGAATCGGCGAGGAAAGCAATATATGGACAGCACTAAGACGGAGAAGGGACACTGTAAAAGGACAGCTGCCAAGACTTCAGAAAATATTTTCCATGGTGGTGGAGGGAAGTGCAGGGGGTAAAAACTATGAAGGAAGACAGAGATTGGAATACATCCAGCAAATATTTGAGGACGTAGGCTGCAGGAGCTATTCTGAGATAAAAAGCTTGGTGAAGCAGAGGAATTCGTGATGTGCCGCATCAAACCAGTCTGAAGACTTACGACTCAAAAAAAAAAAAACACATACCCTCTCAAAACCATGAAGTTTGCTATCGTTTCCTCCTTTGTTTGTCAGGGAATGTAAAAGAGCACGCAGTAAATTGCTTCCCTCTTCCTCTTCTTTCCTGGTAGCCACGCGAAAGCTACATTCTGCGTGACAGAACAGTGGGTTATGTCTCGGGGGCTCTGTAAGGTTTAAGTATTACTACTAGTGAAGCAGGTCCTGAGTTCGTTGCCTGCGCATGTGGGTCTTTAACGAAGACTCGTTAATTGACACACCTGGCGGGCAAACGGTGCAGACTATGTGCACATGCGGCGTAAGTTTAATGACAGCTGTTATATGAATTGCTTCGATCTTTTATAAATGACTGTGACTGCTGTGTAGTAATCGTATGGATATTTAAACATGAAACAACCGAGTAAAATTTTCTCTTGAAAGGATCAATTCATTGACGCATTTGATAACCTAACATTTTAAAATTTGAATAATAGGTGGACTACATGTTGGTGGTACCTAAATAAATTTAATAGCAGTGTAAGCTGAAAAGATTGATCATTGTAAAGGAAGTGTAATACGCTTGCTTGGCCACATAAGAACAATATAGGGGGAGAGAGATTAGAAGTGGAAATTTTTGTATCGCTATTCACAGATATTAACAGACGGACTAACACTGTATCAAGATGAAATTAGGAATAAGGAAAGAAGACAAAGAAAATTGGAAGAGACACAGGCGGGAGACAGAAAGCTGCCTACACCGTGGCAGGTTCGTCTGTAGCGCCGTGGAGCTGACGGGACGCAGGCAAACAAAGCGGGGGGCCCAGCTGAAGAACTGAATGGGGCCCTTTTGTAAATAAATCAGGCGGTGTGACAGCAAAGCTCCCGAGAAGCACGAGCAGGCCGTTCGGCTCCCGCCTAATCAACAGCACGTAAAATACGACGCTCTTCCTGCTGCCTCGGCCGTCTTTAGTGTCAACACAGCTGCAACCCTAACAAATTTAACACAACACCTTGGCTACCTCGCGCTTTCCCCCGCCCCCTCTCCCCTTTCCCCTTTCCGCTCTCCCTCCGGCGCAATAATTTGCATAAAGTACAGTGCTAGTCACAAAGAAAGAGTACAGCTACGAATATCATTTCTCTCAGACTACTAAATCTACAAATCTAATTTCATCGTTATTGACTTCCGGAACATTCAGGTACGAAACACCAATTTAGTCGATTGTAAACCAAGTATTAGTCTTATCATGGTATTTCCTTCGCTTATTTACCGAGCGGATCAACTCTGAGATTCCTGTAAAGCAGTAAACTTTCTTTCACCGTATGGGCGTTGTCAAAATGAGCAGGGGAGTATCGTGTAGCAGTGGACAGCGAATTGTAAGACAGATCTTTTATAATTAATCATTACTGCTTTAATTTTGAAAATGATCAGTTTCTGGTCAGCATGAACCATCCTGAGTTCCGACTGTATCGGTTACAACAATAACTCGTCCGACTTATCTGAAAAACTCACGCCTTACATCACAGAGTAACATATTATATCCTATAACGTAGTATGTAAATTTTGCTTGTCAGCTCGACAGGTTACCCAGGTAACCGATACTATCAGATCTGAGAGCAGTTCGTGTTGAACCCAAAACGATCATTAAAAAAAAGCATTCACAACGGACACTAAAAAAATTTTTTTTACAACCAGTGGATGCGGGTTTTCTCCAAAGACATTATGCCAATTTTGCGGCCGACTGTGTCGGACAAGATCTGTTTCTAAACCCTAGCGCTAGTGGAAGCACATGTCCTGCCACCCTAGTGTGAACCATAGATGAAAAGAGCGCTCACGCGATTCTGAATCAAAAGTATTGCGCGTTTCGGAGTAGCAACAAGATATCTGTTTGTAGTTGTTTTTTTGATGAACATATTTAACTCTGGAGTGTTGTTTTTGTTTATAAGTGAATAATACTGGGTGATCAAAAAGTCAGTATAAATTTGAAAACTGAATAAATCACGGAATAATGTAGATAGAGAAGTACAAATTGACACTCATGCTTGGAATGACATGGAGTTTATTAGAACCAAAAAAATACAAACGTTCAAAAAATGTCCGACAGATGGCGCTTCATCTCATCAGAATAGCAATAATTAGCATAACAAAGTAAAGATGATGTTCTTTACAGGAAATGCTCAATATGTCCACCATCATTCCTCAACAATAGCTGTAGTCGAGGAGTAATGTTGTGAACAGCACTGTAAAGCATGTCTGGAGCTATGGTGAGGCATTGGCGTCGGATGTTGTCTTTCAGCATCCCTAGCGATGTCGGTCGATCACGATACACTTGCGACTTCAGGTAACCCCAAAGCCAATAATCGCACGGACTGAGGTCTGGGGACCTGGGAGGCCAAGCATGACGAAAGTGGCGGCTGAGCAAACGATCATCACCAAACGACGCGCCGCGCAAGAGATCTTTCACGCGTCTAGCAATATGAGGTGTTTTGTTTTGGTTCTAATAAAACCCAAGGTCATTCCAAGCATGTGTGTCAATTTTTACCTCTCTATCTACATTATTCCGTGGTTTATTAAGTTTTCAAATTTATACTGACTTTTTGATCACTCGGTATTACATTTTTATTTTCTCTTTACATACAATTGATATTATTCTCTGTTTAGTAGTCTGTGACTCTATCTAGCCCAGGTAATAACAATGCGAATGTTAACCTGCCTCGATAGTACGTTCCGATTGTATCTCACAAAACAATTTCTGGCTGTTCAGGACGAAACAGGTACCAAAAAACTTAAATTTTTGTGCTTTTTTTCTTTAATAGGCAGAGATGGAAAGGTCACGGCGTAAGATGGATCAGAATAACACGAAGAAAACCGTAGAAAGAGTCAGAGTCTTTAAATGACTGTCAGGGAAGAACAGCCGATGACTGTTTTACACCATACCAATTCATGTGTGATGTCACCTTCCAAAAACATGCAAATGCAAAGGATGGAGAAATGTACAAAATTCGAGAAACGTATATTCTCATGGTATAGAGTTTTATAATATGAGGAAACTGTTTATGACACAATTGAAGTACCAATATTTTTTACTGATCGCATTTTATTTCTCATGTACTTCCTCTACACATGCGCTGTACCCATGATTCAAACGAATAATATCCAGTTTAGCCTTTCCTGTACTGTAAAGGTTCCTTATAGGCATGTGTATTTTTGTGGAAATTTTACAGAATCTGAAAAAGCATGTTTTTTTTATTAATAACTCTGAAATGACTTCTATAAAGAAAATTCCAACACTATGGAACCCCATTAGAACTATAGAATAAGTTACGAGAAAAACGTCGAAGTTTCTTGAGATGTTCCGTATTTCTTCTTGATAATACTCAGCTTTACGAGTACTCATCGCTCGAGGAAAGTTTTATGTCTTCGTACACCTCGTTAAGCGAAAAATGGAATGTTCAGCTTCAGTGTATGGAGGGAGTCACGCGCTAACAGAAATTCTGTGAAGCGGGCTTTTTTTCGTTTGTTTCCGCAGTAGTTAATGATCATTTACAGCCCTCGCACAGGCACCAAATCCCCATGGATCAGCAGCATCTAGAAGCGCACTGCACGTTCATTTGCGTTGGGTTTAATTTACTTTTATCTTGCGGAATAATTTAGAGCAGACTAATTAGCGCATATCTTCCGTCCGCCCAGGAATTCATGCCACGACAACGCCGTTTTAGCCGAATTCAGACCCAGTTGTGCCATAAATACGCGTAATTTATATATATACATACATAAAAAAAACATACGCCTGCTGAGCACGTTGGCCAGTTAGTTTTTATAGCATGACACAGCATGTAAGCTCGGTTATCTGACACCCTTTCTCTTTTATCTCAGAACGTCCACCATAAACCGCTAGAAAAGAGTTGTCAGAATCGCCCGTTGAATTTGCATACACAGTAAGAACTTACGATAAGAGCCTTAACACAGTGAAGAGAGCACTAATTTTTAAATGACGTCATGTTCGCCACCGACTGCAGTATTTATGACAATTTCAACAATTGCAATTTCGACCTGAGGTCAATATTTAGCAATAAGCTGCAGTAAATATGTAGTGAGTCGTCCTAGTGACAAAAATCATAAGTTTTTTACATTATATCCAAGCAAAATCTGGATTAACAATAACAAAAATACTCATGTGCTCAATAACAGCAGCTGTAAAAACTAATCAAATGAGTAAAACGGATGTGAGCATCTGCGGCTCACGTTAGCGTTCATCATACATACCATTTGTATAAAGGATCAGATACACCATCTCTTTACGAAAACGTTACATAAAATAAACAGATAAATACAGCACATTTAAGTAAGTTTACCCGTGTGTGAAAGATAGGATTACACCACTTGAAACTGGATTCGTGATTTCCTCACCTTTCAGAAACGTACATCATACTCCTAAAAACAAACGGGAATCAGCTTCTGTATACAGCCATCTAAAAGCAAAATATGTGGCAGCGTAGACAAATGTGCTCTTTGGTGCTAAGTTTCAGGTAATGAGATTTAAAAAATTCAACGAGACTGTAATAACCCCAAACCACACACACACATTATATATATATATATATATATATATATATATATATATATATATATATATATATATATATATATATATATTGTAATTAATGGCGTAAACGCATACAGTTGAAAGTATATAATAGAAGCAAAAAAGTCTCAGTAAGCATAGGGTCGAAAATGCATGCCTTCAGAGCTACGAGAAATTTTTCGTCTTCGATTCTGTGAAACAAATCTCTTCTACTGCAAGTTCTTTGCTTTCCATATTTTGCGAAGTAGTAGTATGGACCAAAATAAGAAAAAAATGTCCAGCAAACATGTGCTCTAATACACATACCTTAAAAGTTAGGAGCACTTAATCATTAGAAGAGTTGTGTTTCAAAATAGCAAAGATGAACAAGTACTCATAGCTCTTAAGAATGCATTTTCGACCCTATGTTTACTCAGACCTTTTTGCGTTTACGCCATTAATTATGATACATCCTGAAGCGCCAAAGAAACTGGTATAGGTACGCGTTTTCAACTACAGAGATATGTAAACAGGATGAATATGGCGCTGCGGCGGCAACTCCTATGAAAGACAAGTGTCTGGCGTAGTTAACAGACCGGTTACTGCTGCCACAATGGCAGGTTATCAAGATTTAAGTGAGTTTGAACATGGTGTTATAGTCGGTGCAAAGAAAGATGGGACACAGCATCTTCGAGGTATAGACGAAGTGGGGATTTTTCGGTACGACCAATTCACTAGTGTACCGTGAATACCAGTAATCCAGTAAAACATCAAATCTCCGACCTTGTGCGGAGCGAGGTGGCGTATTGGTTAGCACACTGGATGCGCATTCGGCCATCCAGATTTAGGTTTTCTTTGATTTCCCTATATCGCTTCCGGTAAATTCCAGGAGGGTTCCTCTGAAAGGGCGTGGCCGACTTCCTTGTAAGAGCATTTCACGACTGTACCGTGAATATCACGAATGCGGTAAAATATCAAATCTCCGATATTTCTGCGGCCGTAAAATGATCCTGGAAGAACAGACCAACGACGACTGAAGAGAACCGAGCGAGGTGGCGCAGTGGTTAGACACTGGACTCGCATTCGGGAGGACGACGGTTCAATCCCGCGTCCGGCCATCCTGATTTAGGTTTTCCGTGATTTCCCTAAATCACTCCAGGCAAATGCCGGGATGGTTCCTCTAAAAGGGCACGGCCGACTTCCTTCCCCATCCTTCCCTAATCCGATGAGACCGATGACCACGCTGTCTGGTCTCCTTCCCCAAAACCAACCAACCAACGACTGAAGAGAATCGTTCAGCGTCCCAGAAGTGCAACCCTTCCGCAAATCAATGAAACATCATTGATAGGGGCTTTCGGAGCCGAAGGCCCACTCGTGCACCCTTGATGACTGTACGACACAAACCTTTGCGCCTCGCCTGGGCCCGTCAACACGACATTGGATTGTTGATGTCTGGAAACATGTTGCCTGGTCGACGAGTCTTGTTTCAAATTGTATCGAGCGACTGAACGTGTACGGGTATGCGCACAGCCTCATGAAACCAGCGACCCTGCATGTCAGCAGGGGACTGTTCAAGCTGGTGGATGCTCTGTAATGGAGTGGGGCGTGTGAATTTGGTGACCCCTGACACGTCTAGATACGACTCTGGCAGGTGACATTCTGTCTGATCACCTACAGCCATGCATGTCTATTGTACATTCCGTCGGACTTCGGCAGTTCCAGCAGGACAATGCGACGCACCACACGTTCAGAATTGCTACAGAGTGACTCCAGGAACATTCTTCTGAGTTAAAACACTTCCGCTGGCCACCAAACTCCCAAGACATGAACATTATTGAGCATATCTGGGATGCCTTGCAACGTGGTGTTTTCATCTCCGCCCTCTCGTATTCTTATGGATTTATGGACAGACCTGCAGGATTAATTGTGTTAATTCCCTCCAGCACTACTTCAGACATTAGTCGAGTCCATGCCACATGGTGTTGCGGCACTTCTGCGTGCTGGCGGGAGCACTGTACGATATTGGGCAAGTGTACCAGTTTCTTTGGCTCTTCAGTGTATGTGTGTGTGTGTGTGTGTGTGTGTGTGTGTGTGTGTGTTTTAACGTCCATTTGTGAGCTGCAGCAAGAACCGTCCTCGGTTGCTCATGAAAGAAACTTGAAAGAAACAATCGTCATTGAATAGTGGGACTAGTATTTTTACACAAACACCACAGGCATTATGATCGTCCTTCGTGTTACCTGTTAACAAAAGGATGAGACGAAAATCTGTCGAACTGGCACTAAGATGGGTGTTGACATAACGTATTTTTCTTTTTACTATGTTGGTACTTATTGCACAATAATTCAAGTTTAAATCTGATGTACAGAATAGTTTTGTTTCTTCGGGTTTTTAAAGTAATGTTCTCTTTTTATAAGTCATATGAATGAACTACACTACCATTTTATCAGAAAAAGCTACGTTTTCAGCTCTTAGTATATCAAAGTTGTGGTCTCATTCAAAACGTTAACTGATTTAACGAGTATTATATCTGAAGAATGAAGCATACATTTGTTCTGTGAAATTGTGCGCTTGCACATAAATAAACTTTTAGCATTCCCATTCTCACCCAAAAAGAGATCAGTTTTATACAGAAATAAACATTGAGCTAACTGTTTCTAACACGGATTTCTTGGGTTCCGAAATACGATTTTGATAAAGATTTTCCGGAACAGCTGTAAAGGGTGAGGTATAATGTTGGCCATGTCTAAGAAAATAAAAAAAGGAGATACGCAATCGTCACAACATGATCAGCTTAGCTGCAATACTTCGTAACTTCGGAACTAGGAAAAGTGGAAATTTTTTACATATATTTCGACAGTTTATGGTTGTGGGGAAACGAGAATCATACCCAGTTTAATCATTTGAAAAGGAAATTAGTTTGCTGTTTTCGGGTTTTCTAAATTTGTTCATTTAATAACTTGCTTTGAAAAGATACACACATAAAAAAAAAGGTTTTGCTTCACCTTGGTTCGGAGAGTTCCGGAACCTGTACAGAAAATTGGAATAGAGATCAACATAAATATCATTTCTGCCCTTTTTGTTACTCATGAAAACCGCACATTGCCTGTTGTACAGCGAGACCTTCAGAGGTGGCGGTTCAGATTGCTGCACTCACCGGTACCTCTGATACCGAGTAGCACGTTCTCTTGCATTGATGCATGCCTGTATTCGTCGTGGCTTAGTATCCACAAGTTCATCAAGGCACTATTGGTCCAATCCTCAACAGCGATTCGGCGTAGAGCCCTCATAGTGGTTGGTGAGTCTCTTCGTCCATAAACAGCCCTTTTCAATCTACCCCAGGCATGTGCGATAGGGTTCATGTCTGGAGAACATTCTGGCCACTCTAGTCGAGCGATGTCGTTATCCTGAAGGAAGTCATTGACAAGCTGTGCACGATGGGGGTGCGAATTGTCCTCCATGAAGACGAATGCCTCGCCATTATGCTGCCGATACGGTTGCACTAACGGTCGTAGGATGGCACTCACGTGTCGTACAGACGTTACGGCGCCTACCGTGACCATCAGCGGCGTACTTCGGCCCCACATAATGCCACCCAAAAACATCAGGGAGTCTCCACCTTGCTGCACTCGCTGGACAGTGTATCTAAGGCCTTCAGCCTGACCGGGTTGCCTCCAAACACGTCTCCGACGATTGTCCGGTTGAAGGCATATGCGACACTCATCCGTGAAGAGAACGTGATGCCAGTACTAAGCGGTCCATTTGGCATGTTGTTGGGCCTATCTTTACCACGCTGCATGGTGTCGTGGTTGCAAAGATGAAACTAGCCATGGACGTCGGGAGTGAAGTTGATCATCATGCAGCCTATTGCGCACAGATTGAGTCGCAACACTACGTCCTGTGGCGGCACGAAAAGCGTTATTCAACATGGTGGCGTTGCTGTCAGGGTTTCTCCGAGCCATAATCCGTAGGTAGGTATCATCCACTGCAATAGTAGTCCTTGGGTGGCCTGAACGAGGTATGTCATCGACAGTTCCTGTCTCTCTGTATCTCCTCCATGTCCAAACAACATCGCTTTGGTTCACTCCGAGACGCCTGGACACTTCCGTTGTTGAGAGTCCTTCCTGGCACAAAGTAACAATGCGGACGCTATCGAACCGCGGTGTTGACCGACTAGGCATGGTGGAACTACAGACAACAAGAGCCGTGTACCTCCTTCCTGGTGGAATGACAAACTGATCGACTTTCGGACCCCTCCGTGTAATAGGCGCTGCTCATGCATGGTTGTTTACATCTTTGGGCAGGTTCAGTGACATCTCTGAACAGTCAAATGGACTGTGTCTGTGATACAGTCAATGTCTATCTTCAGGAGTTCTGGGAACCGAGCTGATGCAAAACTTTATTTGATGTGTTTATTATGATGTGCTTGGTTCAAGGTAAAAGACGCTGAATAGTGTAGTTTTATACTGACAGCTGACTGCTATAATGTATCGCAGCTAAACAGAAGGGAGGGAATTCGCACGTATTTTTTGGGCTAGAGAATTACTTTGTGGAGTCTAGAAGTACAGACGGGGTTCCGCTGTCATCACTTTCAGACGCGTTTACGTACTATGTGAAAATATGTTTTAATTTTTCAGTGTTATCGCCTCATAAAGATCGTCGAGTGCTGTAAAGTGTTAACAGGCGAACGATAAAACAGATTATGCAAAGTGCGAATTTTTTGTTTGAACTGCGCCTTTTTGAATAACTGAAGTCAGTGTGGTGTTTTATACGAGTCGTGACCGTGAACTGAAAATTTGAAGTGACTGGTATACGTAATATAGAGCGAGCATTCTGTTTCAAAGACAAACCGTTTGTAAATTTTTCCGGTGACAGTTTAGGTGCATACCATGAGCTGGCTCTTGAAAGTGACTTTGACCGTGTGTGAAAGTCGAGACTGTAACTTCAGACTACCACGGACTTGGCGATTCAGACCACTGCACCAAAGAAGTGACAATACATCGAATTTTTATTCGAAATCTTCAACAGCTAGTTAAACCTTATACTAGACTACCATTTGTGGCACTCTTTAGATAAATGCAGTGCGACTGGTTCTGCTGCAGTTTATTCAGTCGAGGAAAACTGAAAATTTAAATTTGTCGTAAGTTCCTATGGGACCAAACTGCTGAGGTCATCAATGCTTTGGCTTACACTCTACTTTATCTAACTTAAACTAACTTACGCTAAGTACAACACACACACACACCAATGCGGCTACCGCGCGTGGCGGTAAACATTGTTAGGTTTCTAACAGAGCATGCGTGAGTGGACTGCAGAAGAAGAGAGTAGTTCACCGCAAGGTGATTGGAACTGCTCTCCTGTAGGCAACACAACAACAATACAGCTCCGCCGCAGTCTAACAGTTACATTGGTCAGTTTGTACGTACATTTCAGAATATTGCACAAAGCACTGATGCCACGTTAAATGTAGCGAATTTGACAACTCTGCTGTTGCCGGGCACAGCGTCACAACATATGACTACGTTTAATGAAACGAAGATCTTGTCCTGTTCATCCAGGTACTGGTATCCTCTGATCTAAGCAACTGTTATCGTGCAACAGTATTAACCAGCACCGCAGATATACCATTAATAGTGCATGAAAACCAGTGTTCGATACTGAAAGGCTACAGAGAAATAAGCTGGATCATCCACCTAATGGAATCGACATACTCCCTGGTAGCAACGAAAGGTCGATGAATTCATGACGTTTGTATAATTCAGCCAGCTGCAAACGAGAATATTCGACGGATTATTAGGAGGACAGTTAACTCCTTTGATGACGGCTCAGGAAGTCGTTGAAAGCTTAAGTATAAACAAACGTGACGCGGCACGCAAACAGAGAACCATTTATCTAATAATGTCGCAGCGAAAAATTGCGTTCTCTAAAGTCGACTCTCGATACTTCAAAGCTCCACGAATCAAACAAAAAGCTCGAATAATTATAGTCGATTTCTCGAAAGTTTGAACGATCGAAGTGGAACCAGGAAAAATCGAAATAAGAGTATAAGCTAAAAAAGGTACCGCATTTTCAAAAACATACGTTTTTCTTTACGAGAAGAAGCAGCAATTGCAAGTAGAATGCAAAAGAAAATAGATTTTCTCGTTGACATAATTTTATTTAATTCAAGCGAAACTCCTACAGTAATTCCCGAGAGTGCGTAAGACAACTTCAGTTGAATCCATTTTTCCATTCCTGAACAAACAATACCAGTGCTCGCATTTTCTCTGCAAATCTTCTTGTGAAAGAAGTTACATCTTGGGGCCTACCTCACGAGCAGCCGGCTCTTCATGACCAGATCTACAGCCTTTGCAAGGCTACGTGCCTCAATCGGTAAAAACGACACCCTTATCATTTCGTTGTCCATCTGTCTGTCTTTCAGTCCGACTGTTAAAATTCTTTTCCCAAGAACAGGTAGACATACCAAGCTGAAATTTAACTCACTAAGGTCTACAGTCCTTTGGCGATGAAATAAACTGGAGTTCTAAGAGACTGCAATCAAGACACACGACCATTTGTGTCACTGCTAAAAACCTATAGTGCACTTCCCGTTGGCCTACAATCATGAAATCTGGCAAGAAGCAAGATTTCACAGTACAACCAAACAAAAAAATACGAAAATTGCTAATTCGTAATTAAATCACGCGAAAACAGAATTTATCATTTTTTATCAGACTATCTGTCTCTCCCTCCGTTTGCTAAGACTTCTTTCCCTCAGGAACGTATGGATGTATAGAGTTGAAACTCATGTCAAATACTAAAGTTTATGGTCCCTTGGCTGTATAATGCAATCAAAAGATATGACTATTTAAGTCATATATTTTGACTCTCGCAAACTCACTCATGAAAACCTTTAAGTACTTTCCTTTTGATCTATACTCAAGAAATTTTTACACGAAGCTAGTTTTCACTGTACAACTAAACGAAAATAATCCGAAAATCGTTAATTCGTAATCGTACCTCACAATTTTCTTTCTCATTTGGTATCTGACTGTCTGTCTGTCGCACCGTCTGTTAAGACCCGATTTTTTCAGAAACGCGAAGACGTATTAAGTTGAAATTTATATCAGAGACTGAGATCTATGGCCCTTCGGTGACTTGAAAAAAGTTAAACTTCTAAATGAATGCAGTTAAAAGATAAGACCATTTACGCCACATATCTTGATACCACTAAACTCACTCAATAAAATATACGTTTTCGCAGAATCATAAAATCTGGCAACTAGCAAGGTTTCACAGTACGAGTAAAGAAAGAAAGAAAACAGAAAAATTTTAATTTTGTATTATTTCATACAAAAAATACAGGGTGTTTACAAATAAATATCGGGGTTTTAACGCTTTATAATATTTATTACATTAAACTTACTGTTATAAATGATATGTCAAATGAAAGAGCAACTCAAGCAGTTTTACCAAGAATCTTATAAATGTTCAATGTGACCACCATTTGTCACACGGCACACATCAAGGTTATAGCTGAGTTCTCCCCAAACGTTGATAAGAGAGCCTTCAGTAATTGTAGCAACAGCTGCTTCAATCCGGTTTGTTAATTCAGGGAGGTCTACTGGTAGCGGAGGCACGTACACGCGATCCTTGATGAAGACCCAAAGGAAAAAATCGTATGGCGTTTGGTCAGTTGAACGTGGAGGCCATGCAAAGCGAGCCCTGTCATTGGGCCCCTTGCGGCCTATCCCTCGCTTGAGTACAGTGAAGTTCAACCAGTCGCGTACTTCGCTATGCCAGTGAGGTGGCGCACCATCTTCATCAAGGATCGTGTGTACGTGCCTCCGCTACCAGCAGACCTCCCTGAATTAAGAAACCGAATTGAAGCAGCTGTTGCTACAATCACTGAAGACACACTTATCAACGTTTGGGAAGAACTCGGCTGTAGACTTGATGTGTGCCGTGTGACAAATGGTGCTCACATTGAACATTTAGAAGGTTCTTGGTAAAATTGTTAGAGTTGCTCTTTCATTTGACATATCATTTATAACAGTAAGTTCAATGTAATAAGTATTATAAAGCGTTGAAACCCCGATATTCATTTATAAACACCCTGTATTTCTTTTATCATCGGTTATCCGACTTCAAACGTGACATTAAAGCATTGTAGAAACTCTTGGGGTCTCTGGGACCTATATCTTGCGAGTATCAGTGTCCACAGAGGGCAAAAATCGTCAAGATTCTCGATTTCCGGAATGATGAAATGCCTGGAAGTACACAATTAAATTTGTACGGATACGTCAGTGCGAGGATCGTACTCGCACATGGCCAAATTTTTGTAAAGCATATAACGACCGATAGGCATGACCTCTGAAATTTTCGCGGAGTTACTGGTTAATGGTGAGCGTCCGGATGTACAGCCGGACTGTCTCCATTTTATGCACAGCATTTCGACTAGCGATCCAGTCGTCTTCCTCACGTGCTGCGAGTTTTGCTGTTATGTGTGGGCGCTGCATCGGCTCCAACCACACTGTGTACCTCTCGCTGTTGGTCCCGCACCGCTATTTAAAATTTGTTCACTTTCAGTGAACATTATGTAAAAGTAGCTTGCAAACTCCTCGCTAGTCTCGTAGGTTCTTAACAACTAAATCTACAAAATCAAATCAAATTAAATAAATAATAGTAAACAAATCATAATGGACAGACATTTGAAAGGAATAAAGAAGGCGTTGGTCATGAAGAGATGCGTCAGGTATCAGCGCCACACACACACACACACACACACACACACACACACAAGCCACTCGATCCCACGCCGACCCTGTTCTTCGGACCGTGGTTGGTCACTATGTGGTACATACACCCACTACATTCTCTTTGTGTTTGCTAGCTCTGGTATGGATCTGATGGCCGGCGAAATCTTAATAAATGAAGTGCCGAGCCCCAAACCTTGATTAAGTTGAAACCTCTGTTACTGTTCATTAAATTTTATGATATCTATATTGCGATATACTCCTTACTTACGCAGTCCCATAAACTTGACATAAGACGCATAAAATGGAAACAACAGCTCGGCTGTACTACACCCAGTAGCACAGCAGTGCCCCAACAGGTACGTTTTGTACTCTAGATTGACTAAACCACTTCGGTAAACGTTCTTCAAGAGTTGGGTTCGCTTGATCTGCTTGGTGAGCAAGAAGTCCCCGTACATCGAATGTTAATTGATTTGATTTGTTTTAGCACAAATCCTTGCAAGATAACTGTCCAATATTTCCGAATGTTCCCCCAACATTCTGTAAATACGTTTCCATACCCCTCCATGTTTTTCTTAATTTTTTTTTAGCATGATCGTATTACAGTGCGAAATGCATCCTCAACTGCATTGCGCAGTTCTTTGTTTGTAGCATAACGACGTACAGATACATACCCCTTCATGCCTCCACGTAAAGAGTTGCCAGGTGTAGTGCGTTCAGTACTAGCACGTGATATACAGTAAATGCCACACTCATCTGAAAGCATATTGTTGGCATGGTTCGCCGGCCGCGGTGGTCTAGCGGTTCTAGGCGCTCAGTTCGGAACCGCGCGACAGCTCCGGTCGCAGGTTCGAATCCTGCCTCGGGCATGGATGTGTGTGATGTCCTTAGGTCAGTTAGGTTGAAGTAGTTCTAAGTTCTAGGGGACTGATGACCACAGATGTTAAGTCCCATAGTGCTCAGAGCCATTTGAACCATTTTTGTTGGCATGGTTCACTGCATTTGGAAAAGATTTTAAGAAAGCGTGGCATGCTGAAACGTGCTCATTCCGGTCTGTATCCTATTACTCGTTTACGAACGTCGATCGAAAACCTGACCTCTCGGTCTTCTTTCATGTAATTTTCATAGGTTTCTCAATCGTACCAGAGAATGAGGCACATGTTTCTTCACGTGCCTTCTTCCTTCCACTCCGCAGCCTCTCGGTAACACTGCCAAAAGCAAAAGCACATCTTTTCCAGGCCAAAAGTGTTGCCTTTCGTGGAAGAGCCTTATTAAAACTTTCCTGGAATATTCCCATAATCTAGCTGCCCTGTATGTAGTCGTTCGTGCACCCACACGCTTTTCACTAAGCGCTCAGCAATAGTGTGATTATGACCGCTGACATCTACCACAAATCAAAATTAAAATTCGGCTGCAACTGCTACTGCGAATACATGTAAATATGGATTCCAAAAACTTATATGAAATAACATAGCTACCAACCCGCATAATAGCATTTGATACTAAACACGGCTTGGAGGGGTACGGAGACTTCTCGCCCACCCTGTATATCCTACGTTTTCGATAATCTTATCTTTCTGCCGACCGCTGTGGCCGAGCGGTTCTAGGTGCTTCAGTCCGGAACCGCGCTGCTGCTACTGTCGCAGGTTCCACTCCTGGCTCGGGCATGGCTGTGTGTGATTTACTTAGGTTAGTTAGGTTTAAGTAGTTCTTAGTCTAGGGGACTGATGACCTCAGATGTTAAGTCCCATAGTGCTTAGAGCCATTTGAACCATTTTTTTATCTTTCTGCTTTAAGAGTGACGACAGCGTGGGTTACAGAATCCCAAAACTTTTCGCAACATCATTTTTTTCACTCCCTATTCCACGACCTCAGCAACATTTTTTTCCCCGCGAAAATCAAACACCTGCACTTTCTGAAGTAAATCTTAGGCTGATTTATGTACTGCAGTGAGTTGTGCAATGTTGAGGAAACACTGGAATGTCAAGAAAAGTGAGTCAGAAAACAGTTATCGTAACAGCTGGTGAAACAGTTAGAGTTATCGAGGGCTAAATAGCCGCTGACTTCGAATTGTACACTGTTTGTGGGCTTCTATTTGTAGGACGTATCAACGCTCGATGGATTTCTTCGATTTATCTTTTTTTTCTTTTTTTTTTTTTTAAGTGACATGACTAGTTTGGTGTATCGATAAATTCGATCTATCGCGGGTAGAATTAGCTAGAGTCGACTGTAGTTGGAAAATATATGTGTTATGGGATTACAAAGGTTATCATTTCCGAAAATGTCAGTCGGGCGATGGTTCTTGGGACCCTCTATACACGCTCTGATACACTCTGCCAGCCGGCAACATTCATCTGCGGTCCGTAGTAAACCACAGACAAGAGTACTGAGTACAGAAGTTGACTGGAAAATAGTCGACACGCGGTTCTCAGAACTTGCCGTCAGCCGTCGCGACTCGTAACGGATTCCTTCCGCGCCGCGCTGTCCCAGAAGTTAACGGGCTGGTGACGCGTGTGCTGCGCGGCCGCACGCGGACTTCACGTGCTGCTGCGGCAGCTGGCGCCCGCTGTCTGCCTCGCGAACGCCCCACACCGGCCGCTGTGCCCGTTACATCAGTCACGTACGGGATAGCCGTTCGCGGAACGCCAGCATTCTTCTGGCACCGTGCCAACGGATACGGCGCGACGGAGGCGTCCCCTCAAAGGCCACCAGCAGTGATGCAAGCGGAGACCGCATGTCGCGGGAACGCCACGCACCTGAGGCAGCTTCTGCCCGCCTGGAGCCAGCTGGACAAGTGAGAAGTGTCTCTGTATGCCCATCTTTTTGACATAGTTGCGGGACTTGGCTGTTCGATAGAGGATGTCAAATTAAACACCTTTCATCCGTTAAATTTCCAATCTTGTTTTATTTCGCAACCAGTTTTAGCGTTTTACTACACTATCTACAGGACTTGAGTACGGACAACAATGGTACCAGTATGAAATAGATAACCAATACAGAGGCCGTGGTGCAAGTCCTATATACAGTGGTAATACCCAGCACAGTGTTCCGGTATATTCCTTGATATCCACGTTCTCAGTTAACCATCTAATCAAAAATGTTCTATCTGACATATTGAGACGCACCCACATGCTTGCTCATACTGTGGCATCAAGCAGTCAGGCCTGCAAGATGAGTGGTCTGCCAAGCGAGTGAATTTATTCTTATTTCTGGAGAAACATCAATGACTGATTATGAACTCTAGTATCCACAATTAAGCTGCAAATTATTCTCCTGTTTGAATATTACGCAACGGAAACGGTTAACGCACATCTAACTATTAGGAATTTACACAACTCTGATTGTTCACTATGCTCTGGCAATACCACATTTTCTTTCTTACCCAACGGCTTTGATCAACGCGTGGCCATCGCACTAAATATAAATGGCGCACACATTATAAATTCTGGATATCATGACTACACACTATTCGAAGAACAAGGCCACCAATCTTTTTCTTTTCACTATTTTTTTTATTCCGATAAATTCTATTATGATTCAAAGATAACCTAAACACACCATTACATTTTCTACAACAATTGCACATGAGAAACTCCGCCCAGTGGGCATGGCTTTACATTGGTGATTCTCTATCTTATGGTCTCGTAATTATCTAACACTACAGTGCATTTTCTGGATATGATGGTGGATCTTTTGCTATATCTCACACTTCGACTCTCACACCCATCATCACGAAAATTTCCTCCAGACCAAGCGGTACAAAAGGAACATGCATAACCCACTACCTCTGAACCTATATTGGTACTCTCCCATGCAAACCACACATACTTAAATTACATGAAATACACCACACTGGGAACATGGAATACAACACAAGGAATAGTCACAACGTTATAATCACATCACTTACAGCTTTCCCACTTCAATTAGTATTCATCCCAGTTTCACACGACACTGCCCCACTTCGTAACTTTTCTTTCCTACTATGAACTCTGGAGGATATATGCACGTCTTCCTGTGCAATGCAAGCCAAGTGGCGTTGCTGGATAGACGGCTGACTCACCTTGCTTCACTCTCAGAGTATTAGCGTTTGAATCTAGCGTCACACGGAAACATAACACGCAAAGTAATATTAAGATCATATTCGTCACACACGCGAGTCCTCAACTGATACCTTGGACGAGTACTTCTCTGTACCTTCTGCCTCATACACAGATTGAGACTCACAGATTACTCACCACGTGGAAGTTCTCGTCTCCAATTTCAAGTCCTGCACACGCCATTTCTTAAATATTTCCAACTTATGGTACACACGCCAGTAATTCAGCTTAATTTTAGCACTCGGAAGTATTTCAACTTAGTACTAGCACTCGCAAGTATTTCAACTTATTGCTACACGTGGTTTTATTGTGACCGTTGGTCATTTCCGAAGATTACTACGATCCCCTTAATATTACCTACCTGTCATTTAATTCTCCCCCCCAAAAGTTCCTGAAATAAATAGCTGAAACATGGCCGTTCTTCAGGTCATCTCTCATCTCCGCCAAGGTGGGGGAGCACCATGCTACCGTATTGGTCAGCCACATTTCAGGCGCTCAAAGCCCAGGTAAATTTCATCTCTTTGGTTCCACCAAAGGTGACCAAAGGACCGTCTCAAAGATGATCATATATTGCGCATTCACTATCTGCAGTTAGCAGACGACCATACATTCATTCATTTCACAGATCTCACCAAATTGGATGTAGGGATTTATTTTGTGGGAGTGCACATGTGATCAATTAAATAAATAAATTGTCATTCTTTCCTACATTGGTATCCGGCTTCGGTGTATTAAGTGAAATTGAGTTATTATTACAAAAAATATGTTGTTCTGACAAGAATAACGAAGAACGTTTTACCTATTTTAAATGTCGGGAGGTACTGCACCCTTTCAATATTACACAATGTATGGTATACCCCGACACATGTGCTCCGGTGGTTTTTCTGTCGCAGGGCACACTATCTTTTGTCTTCCCTTGTCTAAGGGCTAAATGACATGTAGAGGTCTAAGGCGCTGCAGTCATGGACTGTGCGGCTTGTCCCGGCGGAGGTTCGAGTTCTCCCTCGGGCATTGGTGTGTGTGTTTGGCCTTAGGATAATTTAGGTTAAATATTGTGTAAGCTTAGGGACTGATGACCTTAGCAGTTAAGTCCCATAAGATTTCACACACATTTGAACATTTTTTTGACATGTAGAGATAAACACCTTTGGTTGTTCTGACTGTAATGAGTGTCTTTCTGATATACTGCGTATGCATCGCGGTACTTTTCTTTTATGCTTATTCCATAGCTTATGATTTAGTATATCGCCTAGTTCCACGCTTGCTTACTGTCCGGCTTATCACTTTCGTGACAACGTGGTTTTATCTTTTCCATATTTCAATACTTACTGGTTAGTGGTAATTCGTTACGGTATATTACATTAGAGTCATAGTTTGATTCACTAGAAATGTTTTATTAAATAAGTTGCATCTTATGAGTTGTCATCGATAAATTTCACTGGTGTAGATATAGTCTCCTTTTATTACTTATTAGTAGTATATGATCATACAGATAGTAAGTGGTATAAGTTTTACAAGTATATGACAGCATGTAATCAGTCTGAACTCGTCAGTGTATGAACATTATTTTACACCAGTTGTTTCACGGGCATCGCATTAGCATTATACCGTGATTATCTATGCATAACATGAAATATTGACCTCCATTCAGTAGATCTTCCTGTACTGGTTGGTATTGTTATTGTTATATTGTTACATATTACCACTGTATATAATACTTGCACCACAACCCCTATTTCATACTGGTACCACTGCTGTCTGTGCACAGGGCCTGAAGATGGAGTAGAAAAACGCCGAAACTAATTACCAAATAAAATAAGGTTGGAAATTTGACGGGTGAAAGGTGTTTAATTTGACATCCTCTAAATGATAAATGCTTCCAATGCATCCTGATCGAAAAGTGCAATGACCTTTTCGGGCCTGGGCTTTTATTAGCGGTAGCTGAGTCGTCATAGAGTTTGAAAAAGAAAGTGATAGGTGATCAGTGAAACGTTACAGTTCGGTAGAAGTTTCAGTATCATGTTGCTTACTATCGTCGTTTAAAAAAAAAGACAGCTACTGCCAGAGATAATTCAGCACAGATATGCTGCTAACCTAGGGGCGGAGGGACGCGAATTCAGACACTGCAGGCTTCAAATGTCACGCCGTACTCCGCGTCCAGTTTCAAGTTATAATTATGGCTTTCACTTCGGAGTCCCAGCATCAGCTAACAACTGTTTTTACAACGTTTCCACAGCGTATCCAGATACTCAAGAAACCACGAAATGGAGCATTTCTCCACGTAATCATCATCAATTAAGCGCCAAATCACGACTCAAAATCGACTGTTTTCTGAGAAAGTCACTGTGTGTTTCTTGCTTAGTTGACATATATGAGCCTAAACGGAATTAGCAAGTGGGTAGAGGCACGAGGTGGTTATACTTAAACTTTCGGTACCACCTGAAAAACGACTCATCGCAGGAAAACGAAACTTTGCGGAAACATTTGTAAGGACACGTGGAAGAGGAATAACGAATAAACCAGTAAAAGAAACATTTTAGTTTCCACATGAGGGAGCAACAATTGTTTATTGCATGCCAAACGGTAGAAACGTTGCGCAATGTGACGATCACCTGCATCAGCGACAACCTGGGACAGCACTAGACATTGTTCTGCTGCTGCCCGAAACAAGGGCGGGACGTGGAACGTTTAGCTGTCGTCACACACATTGTGCACTGTTTAAAAATCGCACATTCCATCCAGCGTTCTCACTCATGGCTACGCTAACTTCTTCAACAATTTGCGGCGCAATTGGTCCTCGACCTCTCCCGGGTGCAATTCCAAAATCGCCAGCTAATTAGAATTTCCAAGTAATGTTCTCCAACCCCGGTGTGAAAACATGACCTCTCCGTAGTCATTTAACGCGCTGATACCCGCGAAGAAGAACAGCAGCACTTTTGCTGTTGTTTTGACAAAACAGCTTTACGAGTAACGTCCTGTTCACCTCCTTCAGACCCATGTTGACTGTCTGCAACTGTAATACACACTGGTGGCCGTGCGGTTCTAGGCGCTGTAGTCCGGAACCGCGGGACTGCTACGGTCGCAAGTTCGAATCCTGCCTCGGGCATGGATGTGTGTGATGTCCTTAGGTTAGTTAGGTTTAAGTAGTTCTAAGTTCTAGGCGACTGATGACCAGATGTTAAGTCCCATAGTGCTCAGAGCCATCTGAGCCACCAGCCATCTGTAATACACACTGATGCCTGTGCTGCAAACCTACGTCACCGTTCAAGTACCGGCGCTTAGTGGCTAGTCGTCACACTAACACTACTAACAACGCAAATCCTGTAGCGCACAGTCTGAATATTATTCCTATAAAGTTTGGTAACCATACGGTAAATAGTTTTCATCTACACTTGCCCAATCACCGAAAGTTTAATTATAATGATGAAATAAGTCCTTCGGTGAGATTTTATGTGGTAGCCGAAACCCATAATCCAAAATTAAATCTCGTTCGCCCTGCCGGTGAGAGAGTGATAGAATGTTCCTGTATATGGCAACGACGAGATCGTCCGTGGGAACAGAGGTGGAAAATGGTCTGGGTGGTATGTTGCGGCTTCTGCAGCGGTATCAGCAGTCACATTCAGTGACGTACCAACACGTGAGGAACCCAAACGAACTACACATTGGCACTAGCATCAGCGATTCAAGGCATTCCTGAACCCGTCCTACTAAAGGTTGGAACGTCTACATAGCACTACAGCTCTGGAGTACACTGAGGGAATGAGAGCTTACAACAGATTTAGAGATTCCGTGAAGTGACGAAACCAAATATTTTAATGTTATTCCACCAGGTCCATAGTAAGTGGTTGGTGTCTGATGGTGAAAAAATTCGCACATCCTCCTCCTTCATGGGCCTTCATGGGCCTTCCTGGGCTCATGTTTCGTTACTAACATAACGGCCCGGGCAAATACAAAGTGTTGTCCAGTAAAGAGCCATTCTTAAATCAATTTTGATTTTTTTAAAATATTTCTGTGTAGGTGGGAATCACCTGGCTCTGTAGTCGAGACGGTAACGCAACAAGCTAGCTCTCAACCTACACTCCTGGAAATGGAAAAAAGAACACATTGACACCGGTGTGTCAGACCCACCATACTTGCTCCGGACACTGCGAGAGGGCTGTACAAGCAATGATCACACGCACGGCACAGCGGACACACCAGGAACCGCGGTGTTGGCCGTCGAATGGCGCTAGCTGCGCAGCATTTGTGCATCGCCGCCGTCAGTGTCAGCCAGTTTGCCGTGGCATACGGAGCTCCATCGCAGTCTTTAACACTGGTAGCATGCCGCGACAGCGTGGACGTGAACCGTATGTGCAGTTGACGGACTTTGAGCGAGGGCGTATAGTGGGCATGCGGGAGGCCGGGTGGACGTACCGCCGAATTGCTCAACACGTGGGGCGTGAGGTCTCCACAGTACATCGATGTTGTCGCCAGTGGTCGGCGGAAGGTGCACGTGCCCGTCGACCTGGGACCGGACCGCAGCGACGCACGGATGCACGCCAAGACCGTAGGATCCTACGCAGTGCCGTAGGGGACCGCACCGCCACTTCCCAGCAAATTAGGGACACTGTTGCTCCTGGGGTATCGGCGAGGACCATTCGCAACCGTCTCCATGAAGCTGGGCTACGGTCCCGCACACCGTTAGGCCGTCTTCCGCTCACGCCCCAACATCGTGCAGCCCGCCTCCAGTGGTGTCGCGACAGGCGTGAATGGAGGGACGAATGGAGACGTGTCGTCTTCAGCGATGAGAGTCGCTTCTGCCTTGGTGCCAATGATGGTCGTATGCGTGTTTGGCGCCGTGCAGGTGAGCGCCACAATCAGGACTGCATACGACCGAGGCACACAGGGCCAACACCCGGCATCATGGTGTGGGGAGCGATCTCCTACACTGGCCGTACACCACTGGTGATCGTCGAGGGGACACTGAATAGTGCACGGTACATCCAAACCGTCATCGAACCCATCGTTCTACTATTCCTAGACCGGCAAGGGAACTTGCTGTTCCAACAGGACAACGCACGTCCGCATGTATCCCGTGCCACCCAACGTGCTCTAGAAGGTGTAAGTCAACTTTCCTGGCCAGCAAGATCTCCGGATCTGTCCCCCCACTGACCATGTTTGGGACTGGATGAAGCGTCGTCTCACGCGGTCTGCACGTCCAGCACGAACGCTGGTCCAACTGAGGCGCCAGGTGGAAATGGCATGGCAAGCCGTTCCACAGGACTACATCCAGCATCTCTACGATCGTCTCCATGGGAGAATAGCAGCCTGCATTGCTGCGAAAGGTGGATATACACTGTACTAGTGCCGACATTGTGCATGCTCTGTTGCCTGTGTCTATGTGCCTGTGGTTCTGTCAGTGTGATCATGTGATGTATCTGACCCCAGGAATGTGTCAATAAAGTTTCCCCTTCCTGGGACAATGAATTCACGGTGTTCTTATTTCAATTTCCAGGAGTGTATATATAATCTTACCCTGGCCGGAGAACTCACTTATTGCGAATATCTCGCCAGACTGGGTGAGAGAGTTGGTGATATACAGTTCCTTACAACGAGACCGTATCCCTGTGCGCTTAGTTAGAAACAAGAGATTCCTCACAGAGGAATGGCATCTGACGCTTGATCATTCCTTCAGTGAATTCAACAGTCCTTCGATGTTACTTCAAAATAGAAAGTATATGCTGGCACAGTATTTCGTCCTGTCCTGCTTTCATTTCCGTACTCGCTCTTAACACCACACACAAAGTTTTCAACTGCATCAACACAAACTACAGGTGTAAATTAACCTACCTAGATTTCCACCTTCTAAGTTTTGGGTCATTCAGAACACCATACCGAGTTTGCAAGAGGATTGGGACGTTTACAAGCTATTCGAAGGCCCTGTCCCACAAAGATCATCACGCCCTAAGGTTCGTTATCCCGGCTTGCCGATACTATCAATATATCGAATTCCGCTCTGTGATTGCATCAGCGCAAAAAAAGGCGGGATCAACCACACACTGTTCGCCGGTACAATACATTGACGTTATCTTCAAATAGAACTTCTCACTCGTTTCTCTCATTCTGCTGTCTTTGACCAACCTCGCTGTTAAAAAAAGAAATTACAATTTTTACAAGTTGCCAAGAACCCTCTTTCATTACATAACATCACTGGAAATTACTTGAGCAGTCGTTAGCCATGTGTACTTACTTTCACTGCAAAACTAATTCAACGCTAGTACCAAAGAAAAGTCAGAACATCCTTCAGTGAAATTAAAAACAAGGGTGATAACATTAGGAATGGAATGGGAATTCCAATGTTAAATGCACAAGAAAGAGAGTAGATGAGTGGAAAGAGTGCATTGAAGGCTTCTAAGAAGGGAATAACTTGTCTGATGACTTGACAGAAGAAGAAACCGGAGTTGATATGGAAGACTTAGGGACCCAATATGAGAGGCAGAATTTAAAACGGGAGACTAGATGTCAAATAAGGCAAAAGCGGTAGATAACATTACAACGGACGTTCTAAAATCATTGGAGGAAGTGGCAACCAAATTGCTATTCACATTGATGTGTGGAACGTAAGAGACTGGCGGCGTACCATCAGACTTTCAAAAAAATATCAACCACACAGATCCGAGCGTAGCAAGAGCATTTAAGTGGGAGAACTATAGCACAATCAGCTTAACAGCTCAAGCATTCAACCTGCTGGAAATATTAATACACAGAAAAATGGAAAAGAAAATGAGGATCTGTTAGATGGCAATCAGTTTTACTTTAGTGACGGCAGTAGAAATCAGCTTTTGACGTTGCGCTTGATAATGGAAGTAAGACTGAAGAAAAATTAACACACTCTCGTAGGATATGTCCGCCTAAAAAGAGCATTCGACAATGTTCGGAATTCTAAGAGAAATAGAAGTAAGCTACAGGGACAGACGGACGGCGGTATGTACAAGAACCAAGAAAGAACAATACAATGGGAAGACCAAGAACAAAGTGCTCAGATTAAAAAGAGTGTAACACAGGGATAATGTCTTTCGCCCCTACTGTACAATCCATACATCGAAGAAGCTATGACAGAAATAAAAGAAACGCTGAAGAGCGGGATTAAAAGGGAAGGGGAAGGATATCTATGACAACATTCACTTATGACATTGCTCTCTGCAGTGAAAGTGAAGAAGAATTACAGATGTGCTGAATGAAATGAATAGTCTAATTAGTGCAGAATATACATTGAGAGTAAATCGAAGAAAGACGAAAGTAATGAGAAGTAGCAGAAATGAGAACAGCGAGAAACAGAATATAAGAATTGGTGATCACGAAGTAGAGGAAGTTAAAGAATTCTGCTATTTGGCCTATAAAATAACCCTTGACGTACGGAGCAAGGAGAACATGACTAGACATGACTAGACTAGCACTGGCACAAAGGGCATTCCTGACCAAGTCTACTTGTATCAAACACAGACCTTAACTTTAGGATTAAATTTCTAAGGGTACAACAGTGCATGGTAGGGAATCTTGGACAGTGGGAAGACTGGAACGCAAGATAATCGAAGGACTTGAAATATGATGTTACAGATGAATGTTGAAAGATAAGTCGCCTGATAAGATAAGGAATGAGGAGGTTATCGGTAGAATCGTCAAAGAAAGGAACATACGGAAAACAAAGTCAAGAAGTACGGGATAATGAAACATGTGTTATATATATATCAGGGAATAACCATGGTACTAGAAGAAGAAGCTGTACAGAGTAAAAAGTAGGCAGAGGTTGGAATACATCCAACAAATAACTGAGAACTTGGGGTGCAAGTGTTGCTCTGAGATCAAGAGGTTAGCGCAGCAGGGGAATTTGTGACAGGCCGCATCAAGCCGGTCAGAAGACTCATACCTCGAAAAAAAGATTTGTATAGATTTGTATCACTGTAACTATGTATCTTAAACCAGTACATCTACGTTTTGCATATTACCTTAGACAACTCACGTTTTGCAGTATCTCTATCAATATGTATTCATTCAGCACGCCAGAAGACCCGTTGTCAAATTTGTGTTTTATTTTTCATAACACGTGAGTCAATTTACTCTGGTTACACCTTACTAAATGCCCTTTCTGTTACATTTGTAATCTTTCATATTTTAAGTGTTATCTCGACCAACATGTCTACATTTTTCATAACTGGTTAACATCCGGCCGGGGTGGCCGAGCGGTTCTAGGCGCTTCAGTCTGGAGCCGTGCGACCGCTGCGGTCGCAGGTTTGAATCCTGCCTCGGGCATGGATGTGTGTGATCTCCTTAGGTTAGTTAGGTTTAAATAGTTCTAAGTTCTAGGGGACTGATGACCTCAGTAGTTAAGTCCCATAGTGCTCAGAGCCATTTGAACCATTTCAAATGGCTAACATTTATTCTAGGACAATCAGAAAAAAACAGTCGCCACACGTCATATATAATACATATTTGACTGTTTCCCATCGACACCCGTAGCAACTACCAGAACCGTGAGCTTCGTAATAATAACAACGAAACATGGCTTACGAGTAGCAACCTTACTGGCCTGCCATTGGAGTCTTGCGATAGTATGTCTCTTCCAAGTGCTTTGCCCAATTCCTTACTCTTCATGTATTCAGAAACCCATAGTGCCGCGAGAATGTATTTTGCTGCTATTTTGTGTAGAGTTATTGACTTTCACGTAATGCGTTCAATGCATCTCTTTCTTACCACTTCTAATTACATGTTTGCCAATAATCGGCTGCCGTGTTCTACATAAATCTTTCCATCGTTTTCATTATTCGTCAGCACATAACATTGGTGCTTCAGACTGTCCTTGTTCGTCAGCACATAACATTGGTGCTTCAGACTGTCCACCATTCACTACATCCGTTGTCAAACCTAGGATAATTAGCAGTTCCTGTGAACTACTCGATATAACTACAGTGTCACACGTCACATTTCGTAAGACTCCACTGACAGAACCAGAAATAGAAGAAGTATTTATTAGCGCAGTTGCCAATCGCACAATACCTGTCAGGATAGAACCGGAATTATCCAGCGTTGCCGTGATGCATTAGTTTTCTTCAACATGGTCCATGACCTTTTGAATTAACGAAAGGAAATGTCGACGATCCCTTTTAATATTGAAGTTCCTTTAGTTTCCCTAGGTGCTGCCTAATAGTTAGTGAAAAAGATAGACACGGGTGTGTTAGTCTACCACCTCATTCGACAGCGAAACTCGGAAACGCTGCCCTGAGGGACAGACAGAAACGATACCGCCAAAAAACTTTATTTGCTGTGGCATCCCCATGTGGCATGTTATTCGAGTATTTCGAAATAAATAAATGAATGCTCTTTTTTGTACTAATTACGATGTTAATTTATTTTAGTGATTGGGTTGTCATTTCTCTCATTCAGCTGAAGCGTAAACTGGCAGTTTTTAACTGAAAATTACAAATTCACTTCACTCTATTTTTGTCGACCACATGTATGAGAGAGAGAGAGCGAGAGAGGAGAGAGAGATTGGAAAGAGGTGTCTGTCACAGCTCCCGTGTCTGAGAACGCCAGTGCGGATAATTTCGGTTCTTCACAAATCGTAGATCTGTTTTACGCTCTTCCAGACGCAAAACTGGCTTTCAGTCACACCAAAGACGACAGAAATCCTTACTCATGTAGTGCCACTATCTGGGGCACCACAATTTTATTATTATCTAAGAAGGCTAGGTCTCTAGAGCTCTCCTTCATTTTGCGATCGTGAAAACTTTAGTTCACGTCGTTATAAACATTCTGTGTGTGGACCAGAAACCGAACCTGCGCATTGCTTATCACGGACAGCGCTGATGCGGACTGCGACAAACATGACGTACAATATTGTAGGATGTGAAGTCCGCCAGTTATGCAAAACACCGTTTTTTCCGAGTTCCCAAACATGTTTCAGCACCACTGTGCCATCATCAGTGGGTTTCCGTTTTATTTAATTTGTAATGTGAACATTTTTAATAAATGATTACAAAATTATGAGGATATTTAGTTCAAACAAAAATTCTTTTCTTTTTGTTAATACCTTCACACTTGGTGTCCATGATTTTTCAGGACCACTTGTGTATTATTTATTACAAGCAGCTTGTCATCTGCAACCAAACGATGTTGATGAGATATTTTGTTGGGAGTTAACCTATCATCTAAACGTAATTTAGTTTGTCGGGATATTTCGCGCTTACAAACTCGTAACATTACCATCACCTTACAGTCCGCGATTGTTGGATTTCTTGCGGAAAATACTGTCGCCGTGAACGCATTGTGACTTGTTTCACGTCACGACCCCGCCGCTCGTGTCGTGTTGGAGTTCTCTTTCATTTTTTAAAATTGTTTTGTTTCATTTATCGTTAGAAACGTGAAACACAAAAAGCTTAACGATTGGGTGCTCAAGGATCTCGTGCTTTACGACTTTGTAATCGAAAATACATGGGCTGTCTAGTAAAGTCGTCGTAAGATTCAAACTAATAGCAAAATGACTTAGAAATGATATCTGGATGGTGAAAATTGTCCCTAAATAAGAAAAAGTGCGAAGCCATCCACCTGAGTACCAAAAGAAATCCGTTACACTTCGGTTACACGATAAATCACTCAAATGCTGTCAGTTCACCTAAATAGTTTGGAATTACCATTACCAACAGCTTAAATTGCAACGATCACATAGATAATAATGTGGGTTTTATTGGCAGAAGATGCAACAGGTGTACTAAGGAGACTGCCTCCACTATGCTTGTCCGTCCTCTGCTAGAGTATTGCTGTGCAGTGAGGGATCCTTATTGCATTACACTGACGGAGGAGATCGAAAAAGTCCAAAGAACGGCCACGTGTTTTGTATTATCGCGAAGCATGTGCAAGAGTGTTACGGATATGGTAAGAGAGTTGCGGTGGCAGTTATTAAAACAACATTTCTACGAAAGTTTAATCACCAACTTTCTCCTATGAATGCGAATATGTGTTTTGTATGCCACCCACATAGGGAGAATGATCATCGTAATAAAATAAGAGAAATCAGAGCTCGTACGGAAAGATTCAAGTGTTCGTTTTTTCCGCTCGCTGTTACGGAGTGCAACGGTAAAGAAATGGTCTGTAGGTGGTTCGATGAACCCTCAGGCACTTAAGCGTGAATAGCAGAGCAGTCATGTAGATGTAGATTCAGATGACACAGACTTGAAGAATTCTAAAATTGGAGTTAAGGTGAAAACTAATTGTATAAAATTATTTGTTTCATTATGTATTGCATTGTGAGTAGCGACATCTTATAAACCAAGATTAATGAAGTTTTTTCAAAATTTGCATCTCTGTATACTCAGATTATTTGAAACTTTTGTTTTCCAATATCTAGGTAGTTCACTACCACGGTGGACAACACTAGAACTGAAGTCTGCAGTTTACATTTCTCTGACACAAAATATATGTCTCATTGCGTTCCCTCGTTGCAAATTTCAATTTTGTGATGTGTGACCTGCTACTAACACAATTGGGCGTACAGTATATGTATTTTGTATTTTAATACAACTGTGACGTGAGTAATTGGCTAATATTATGTAACCTATGCGTTATGGAAAATCTTGAACCTGGCAATTGTTAAGTCTAAACATTTGACTCGTAATACAAAAATTGTTTCGGACGTCCACCTATCACGACTCAAGCAATAAGCGAAATTACGCTTCTGGACATCTAAATTATCCCCTGGATGAGGCCTCATAATGAACATATTAACAGGCAATGTTTCGTCAAGTTCAGTAACGTATGTAGCTTGAGTTATGTCTTTGACAGCGTAGTGTTTAGTGGAATATTTTTTAAAATTAGGAACAACTGTCTCATCATTACTTTGCCCAATGGTCCGACGTTAACTGCAATAAAAACAGTCACGAGTTCATCTTTTTGTAAGACAGAACCACAATGTATTCTTCGACGGACTAGTTGTATCTGAAAATAAGTCATTTTAACTTAAATTAACGCTCACTATAATAAGAATATGTCATGTTGGCTACCAAGCCACGTCAAACAATGTATAACACATTTTTACATCACATTAATCACATTCCATGAACTCCATGGTGACTAATCTAAGGGATGTCGAAAGAAGTCAAAGATGCAGCAAGAGTTACCCAATAGAGTTCTTTAAGTCTGTCCACCAGAGGATCTACATGACATTTAATTTGCTCTTGTACATTGTTGAATACATTTGTACCCTTGTATCTGACTCCTTTCTGTACTGATATTAACCCACTGAAATCTTTGTAGAGGTTTTCTTGGTCCTAGTGCTATAGTCACTAGTAGTTGTCAAAATACCTAGTTTTTCGAGGAGGTCTCTATAGAATGTTCGATAGTTAACATAGGACATAATACTTCCTTATTCAGAAAATATTGTCCCTGTGAGTTGCGGCTCCACAGAAAACGATTTCATAACACCTAGGGAATGGAAATATTCAGAACGAACGTTTTTAAATATCCTATAACATTTACCTTGCGTATTGCAAACATAGGTGCACTAAGGTTTCGCCGGCCGGTGTGGCCGAATGGTTCTAGGCGCTTCAGTCTGGAACCACGCGATCGCTACGGTGGCAGATTCGAATCCTGCCTCTGGCATGGATGTGTGTGATGTCCATAGGTTAGTTAGGTTTAAGTAGTTTAAGATCTAGGGGACTGATGACCTCAGATGTTATGTCCCATAGTGCTCAGAGCTATTTGAACTATTTTGAACTAAGGTGTCACATTAATTCTAAGCAGTGGTTTTCCCAGCAGAGGTTGTGACTTCCCTGTACTGCCAAAAACTTAGTACTTTGTTCGTACTTCATTGTGGACTGAAATCCATGCACTGACTGCCTTCGAAATAGAATGGTAATACACTCAGGAACATTGAAAATAGCACAACGGCAGTGAAGAAAGGTACACACGTGAAGCTTTGCATGGAAGTACAGAGAGATCCGATATGCAAATGACCCAAATTTGGTGTCAGTGCGCATTCCTACACACCCCTGCAGCGACGCGGCAGTCGAACAGAAGCGCTATTTAAATAACGGGCAGTGGGAGAGACATACGCTTGAGAGAGACCAAATAATCAGCATCAAACCCGCCGCAGGCTGGTCGACACAACGTGTGGTTCGTCATGTCGATGGGTCGGAGTGTTCCGTGAGACGATTTTGGGAGCAGAGGACGCGAGACGACACCCACGTGCGACGTAGCGGATGTGGAGCGACCAGGAAGACAAAGCGAGAGGACCGAAGGGTCGTGCGGCAAGCACAAAGCATTTCCAGATGCCTTGTGGATGCGAATTTGGAGCTCAGGTCCCCATGTCGAGTATTGTCGTTATTCCCGAGACCTCGACAATTCCGTCCACTATGGTGCTAAGCCAGAAAGACGTAGACTTCCCAGATTGACAAAAAATGGTGTTTGGTGAAGAATCCCGATTCGTTTTGGGGACGGATGATAACTGCGTACGGGTGTGGAATCAGCCTGCGAACGATACAGTCCCACCGACGCCGTCGTACACTACACCGCACAGCTGGCACAGTGGTCTGGGGGCCATAACCCACAGTAGCTGGCTCCTTTAACTGTGGTACGTGGAACTGCAACGGGCCAGCACTATGTTGATGACATTCTTCTATCCCATGTGGGACCTTACCTACATGGTCCATCAGGGACACTTTTCCACAGGTGTGGGACCAGCTGAAACGGCAGATGCCGCTTTGTCACTCTGTATATGATCTGGAGGTGGCTGTTCAAGATTTGTGGGTCTGCCTCAGCACATTATCAGACCTCTAATGAACTCGACGCCGGACAGTGTTGCAACATGTACTGCAGCAAAAGGCGGTCCAACGCATTGTCGATATTGCGCTGTATTTGTCTACGAGTACTTGTGCTGTTTATTTGTCTTGATTTTTGGATCAATTGAATCATCTATATCAGTGGTTCCCAACAGGTGTTCCGTGGACCCCCAGGGGTCCGCGAGCTATGCCAGAGGGATCCGCAAGATGCTATTAGAATAAAAAATATATTAAATATATTTCGTATGATAACATATTTTTTGTTTTGGTTGCTCAATATTTTTTCAATAATGAATATGTCATTGTTTTTCTAAGTACCAAAAATAGAAAACATATAAAAAGACTCTTAATTTGGCTTTTTTAGGTACTTGAAAAATGTGATACGACAAGGTACCAATCATGCTCGATGCGGGGGTCCTCGAGAAATTTTTTTGGGGAACCCCTGATATATATCATTATCTCTAACAAATTTTCCATGCTCCTCTCTTGGTGCGCTACTTTCAGTGTTCCTGAGTGTACATTTGTCTTGAACCACGTGTTAATATTTCCGAAACCTTCATTAGTTGCCTTTTCGGTAGGGACACTATTTCTTTTTATTCCTGTACTTATATCATCTGCAAAAAGGACAATTTTTACATCTTCTGCAAGTGCAAGTGGAATACCATTTATGTATATCAGAAACAACAGAGGACCCAAGACTGAACCTTGTGGAACACTATGCCTGGTTGCTTCAAGTGGCTGTGTGACTGACTTGTTCCTTATAGAATGTGCGGTGTCTATTATTCCACAGTACTTTAACTTAATTTAAAAGTAACACATAACAGGGCTGACCCACAATTCGGCTGATATGCTAGATTTTTGACAGTGGGTTCTGTAAATCTTAAAGCTCGAAGCCGAGAGTTAGTTGCGACATCCAGCCGGCGAGAAGCCTCCTGTGGTACCTTCGCCACCTGCAAATCCCGCCATACCACTGCAGGAGGCTCGTCAGCTCATCTGCCTGAAAAGCCTGCGGAGGCGCCCGCGCACGAATAACTTAATTTCTATTCCCAGTGGCGCCGCCTATTCATCTATAAGTTACTGCTTTTTCTTATGTACTTTCAGCTTCTTTTCCCCTGACTCCACGAATTCATTATAATATCGCCCGAGAAAAAAAAGGAAGGACCTCTGGCCGTGAAATTGAGAGAAAGAAAGACGGGAAGTTGGAGAAATGGAATACGGAGCGAGAAAAAAATCGTTAGTCATTTACAGTTGAAGACCGCTTGGAGAATATTAATTGCGTAATCCAGAGAACAGAGCTTTAAGGATCTCGTTTAACTTCCATTCCATTTTTCTTATACTTTCCTTTTTTTTCTTGTCTCCTCTCTTTTCTTTCTTGGCTGCCATCAATTTCGAAAGTCTTTCTGCTTGCGGCACGGACTTAATTAGATGCTTAGTCACTCTGGTCAGTATTTCAGTGCTTTATTTATTATGTCATTAAGGCTCCTCGGGTTCTGAGCTTGCGTCACAAAGAAATGCTATTAAGCACACCTAAGCGCACTTTCCAAGCCACATTCTCTATGCAGAAGTTGATTACTACAACTTTCTTTCTGCTGTTATTTGCGCGGCAGCAGCCTGCATTTGGATAGCGACTGTCATCACATAGCACCATTTCGACACACATACATACATACTTACATACATATACCGATCATGTACAATGAAGTCACATAAATCACATTTCGTGAAAGTGAAGTACCATTGTACGCGAAGACAGATAACTTTTTCCAGCTAGGTATCTGAAACCCTCTTTGTCTCAGTCTCCCAGCTAACCATGCCATATGATTTTAATTTGCTTACTTAACAGTGAGACTTGCGAAATTTTGTTTCATATAAATCGAACTGATCAGTGTTGCAATTTTTGTCGCGAATTGTACAATACGATACTCGGATTAAATTGATGACACGACCCAATGGAATCCAAACCGTAGCTTTGTATTTATTATGAATCTAGTTACATAATTCAGTCTTAAATTTTTGTAAACGGAAACATAGAATTGCCTTGAGATTCATTTTCAGATACATAATTATTTTTCGTATTTTCCATTAAATTCGAAATTGTAATCACATTTGGTAATTATTAAAGTCTTTTACTATTTATTCTGGAAACATTTGTAAAAGAAACATTTAATTGTGTGTGGAAAATCAGTATTTTAACACCGCTGTGCTGCGACTTCTTAAATGTTTGTACTTTTTGTTACGGCACGAGCGGTCGATACTTTGTTGTCATGGAGTTGGCGCGAGAAGTAGTTGGTCTGTTTTTGGATTCCGATTTGTAATGTAATCTGGAACTGTTATAAATTACTATATCAGAGATGGAAATTATAAACGCACAGAGGGATAAAATTCATCACACGGCAATGTGCTTATTTTAGAACAGGTTAGTGCCCGCTGCTTCTCTCGCGTAGACTTTATGATCTGAACTTTTATTTTCGATTTTATATATTGTTCACAAAATGCAAAGGCTATAGAATCATGGTCTTCACCGAATGTTCTTCTGACCAAAAAGCGATTCTGATAGCTGGAGTCGAAGGTTTTTGTTAATCATACCTTTTGCGTTCTTGTGGTGATATTTCCGTAGAAACTTTCATCGCCTGACACATATTTATTTACATCTGATCGAGCAGTGAAACACTAATTTTCATAGATTTGGCTTTAATATTTTTTTAAATATAACGGAAAACAGTGGAACATGTATTGTTTTACTTCTAACAGACACACCAAATATAATCTTTTTCGGAGATTTAGCTTTGAAAGGGCTTTCATAATTAAATATTTTAATAAGGCTTTTCATCCTCTATTTCATTCCCTTGGGAGGTTGAATTTCCAAAAGCAATGAAAAACGTTTTTTTTTATTTCTGACTGGGAAACCAAATACCTATTTTTGCAGTTCTACCTTTAAACTTGTCTTAATAGCGACATATTTTCAAAAAGCCTTTCATCCTCTCTTTCACTCCCTTACAAGTGGAATTTGGAACAATCTCTTCTTAAACGCTTCCTAAAGTATAAGATCAACACCCTCTGCAAATGTCAAGTTTCTATCCTTAGTGGTTTGTGTTGGGCAATGATGAGTCAGTGAGTCACTGAATCAGTCGCGACACTGCTTTTTTTATATATATAGAGATGGGATCAGATCGTACCATAGACGTAAGAATGATTATTTCAGCGAGCCATGTTTCTCAAAGAGTTATATTCACGAGAACCAGACGAGTGCGTTTTAGTTTTAGTATTATTTCGAACTTCCTTCTCGCTTGTCCGAGCAATGACTTACAGGAGGGTTAAAACTGATTTTAAATAACTTTACGGAGATTGGAAAGTATGTGATGTTATTTCCTTGCCTTTTGTAAATGTGTAGTAATGTACAGCCGTGTGGTCCGTTTCATTCATGGACTCTCGTGTCAATTGCCTGAGCAAGAACTGTACCGTCGGAAAAATGCTCTTTTCGCAAGCCAAACAAGATATATACGCTCATCTTTAAAAGACTCTGACTGAAAAGTGGGGTACCAGCTTCCTCATTCTACCTTCCTCGGCACCTTTAAAAATTGCCTTTAAAATTTTGGTATGCGAACATATTCGCGCTCTTTTTAACGGGCAATTCGCCTCTCGCTCCCACAAGCTGCCCAAACTGAAACTCGCTCACACCCACTAGCCCATCGCTGCCGGTCGCTAATACCCATCCACTCCCACTATCCCATTCTCACTCACTCGTTCAGTCCTGTCTCACAGCCACTGTCTCCTTCGTTCTGTCCTACTGCTACTGTCGCCTCCCACACAGTGTCTCTCTTGCTCTCTCTTACTGCTGTCATCTCATTCATTCCTTTCTGTTGCTGCTGTCGCTTCTCACTGTCACTATCTCTGTCTTCATCGTCGTCGTTATCACTGGCTCTCATACACTTCCACATTCTACTTCTCTTTCTCTCTCACGGGCACTGTCTCCTTCACTCTTTTGTCTAGCACTGTTGTCTCACTGTCAACTATGTTCCGCTGTCAATTTGTCACTATCATTGTCTCCTTCGTTCTTTCTAAATCACAACCAATGTCTACTACATTCCAGTATTTATTACTTTTCCGTCTACACTCCTGGAAATTGAAATAAGAACACCGTGAATTCATTGTCCCAGGAAGGGGAAACTTTATTGACACATTCCTGGGGTCAGATACATCACATGATCACACTGACAGAACCACAGGCACATAGACACAGGCAACAGAGCATGCACAATGTCGGCACTAGTACAGTGTATATCCACCTTTCGCAGCAATGCAGGCTGCTATTCTCCCATGGAGACGATCGTAGAGATGCTGGATGTAGTCCTGTGGAACGGCTTGCCATGCCATTTCCACCTGGCGCCTCAGTTGGACCAGCGTTCGTGCTGGACGTGCAGACCGCGTGAGACGACGCTTCATCCAGTCCCAAACATGCTCAATGGGGGACAGATCCGGAGATCTTGCTGGCCAGGGTAGTTGACTTACACCTTCTAGAGCACGTTGGGTGGCACGGGATACATGCGGACGTGCATTGTCCTGTTGGATCAGCAAGTTCCCTTGCCGGTCTAGGAATGGTAGAACGATGGGTTCGATGACGGTTTGGATGTACCGTGCACTATTCAGTGTCCCCTCGACGATCACCAGTGGTGTACGGCCAGTGTAGGAGATCGCTCCCCACACCATGATGCCGGGTGTTGGCCCTGTGTGCCTCGGTCGTATGCAGTCCTGATTGTGGCGCTCACCTGCACGGCGCCAAACACGCATACGACCATCATTGGCACCAAGGCAGAAGCGAATCTCATCGCTGAAGACGACACGTCTCCATTCGTCCCTCCATTCACGCCTGTCGCGACACCACTGGAGGCGGGCTGCACGATGTTGGGGCGTGAGCGGAAGACGGCCTAACGGTGTGCGGGACCGTAGCCCAGCTTCATGGAGACGGTTGCGAATGGTCCTCGCCGATACCCCAGGAGCAACAGTGTCCCTAATTTGCTGGGAAGTGGCGGTGCGGTCCCCTACGGCACTGCGTAGGATCCTACGGTCTTGGCGTGCATCCGTGCGTCGCTGCGGTCCGGTCCCAGGTCGACGGGCACGTGCACCTTCCGCCGACCACTGGCGACAACATCGATGTACTGTGGAGACCTCACGCCCCACGTGTTGAGCAATTCGGCGGTACGTCCACCCGGCCTCCCGCATGCCCACTATACGCCCTCGCTCAAAGTCCGTCAACTGCACATACGGTTCACGTCCACGCTGTCGCGGCATGCTACCAGTGTTAAAGACTGCGATGGAGCTCCGTATGCCACGGCAAACTGGCTGACACTGACGGCGGCGATGCACAAATGCTGCGCAGCTAGCGCCATTCGACGGCCAACACCGCGGTTCCTGGTGTGTCCGCTGTGCCGTGCGTGTGATCATTGCTTGTACAGCCCTCTCGCAGTGTCCGGAGCAAGTATGGTGGGTCTGACACACCGGTGTCAATGTGTTCTTTTTTCCATTTCCAGGAGTGTATTTCCCAGTGCGACTGTCTCCTTCTCCCTCAGCATAGCGCCAATACATTCACATGCCAAAATTTTGCTGAGGAAGCTAGATGTGTCAGCTGGTATCCCACATTTTAGTCAGTTTTTCAAATAAACAGGAGCATATTCGCCTTTTTTGGAGCATTTTTCCGCTGGTTTCCCTTTTCCCCTTCTTGCATCAGGGCATGTCACTGATATGACAACATCTTGACGCATCAGTAAAATTTAGTTTAACAATGTGACAGTGAAATAACGCAAAACCAGTTTTATGCCTGAGACAGAATTTTACGTGCCCCTTCTATTCAGACGATACATAGAAGAAACAATGAAGAAAATAAAAGAAACGTTCAAGACTGATATTAAAATTCAAGGTGAAAGGACATCAGTGTTAATATTCGCTGATCACATTGCTATCCTCAGTGAAAGTGAAGAACAATTTCACTGATTTCATCCCCATCTAAAGCCACATGATTGCTGTGTAATTCACACTTAAGTATTTAGCAAAGGATTAATAGAACTGCTTTCAGACTGTTTTTCCCATCGTGGTGGTCTTTGTATTGCAGTAACAATTAGGTCGTCGTGCAAAGCGTTTCGTCTTCTTGTGCTGAAGGCGTCATGAAAGACTACACAAGAACACAGATAACAGCTCCAAACTTACACAAACTGATCAAACCCGAACTGTTTATACGTGAAGTCGTCAGAGTGCTGTCTAAGATCCTGAAGTCGCGCTAACTTGTGTTATGAAGCATGTAGTGTGGAAAAGTTGGCACCGAACCGGTCGTTGCGTCGATACACATAAACAGTCCGACTTGCTGAGCTTACTTTAAATCTGAAACTGCTATTTGTGTCTGTGAAGCCGCTGATGATGTCTTCATCTGTAGGAGATGAAGGGTTATGCACATAAACGTGCTGTCGACCAGGGCTTAGCATCCATAGAACAAAATTCAAATATGGTTCAAATGGCTCTGAGCACTATGCGACTTAACTTCTGAGGTCATCAGTCGCCTAGAACTTAGAATTAATTAAACCTAACTAACCTAGGGACATCACACACATCCATGCCCGAGGCAGGATTCGAACCTGCGACCGTAGCGGTCGCTTGGCCCCAGACTGTAACGCTTAGATCCGCACGGCCACTCCGGCCAGCAACAAAATTCACCAAGGACACAAATACCGACCTTGAAACCTGTATTATAATATATTCACTTGGGAGAAGTGAGCATGCCAAACTTTCCCCGTGAGCTCAGATTCCTATTATTTTATTACGATGAGCATTCGAAGAGTGGAAATATCAGTCGTTCTAACTACCAAATTTCACATATTTCAGGAGAACAAAAAAAAATAACGTAACTCCTTTGCTTATGAGTCTTCAGACTGGTCTGATGCGGCCCGCCACGAATTCCTATCCTGTGTCAACCTCTTCATCTCAGAGTAGCACTTGCAAACGACGCCCTCATTTATTTGCTGGATGTATTCCAATCTTTGTCTTCCTCTGCAGTTTTTGCCCTCTACAGCTCCATCTAGTACCATGGAAGTCATTCCATCATGTCTTAACAGATGACCTATCATCCCGTCCCTTCACCTTATCAGTGTTTTCCACATATTCCTTTCCTCGCTAATTCTGCGCAAAATCTCCTCATTCCTTACCTTATCAGTCCACCTAATTTTCAACATTCGTCTGTAGCAATACATCTAAAATGCTTCGATTCTCTTCTGTTCCGCTTTCCCCACAGTCCATGTTTCACTACCATACACTGCTGTAGTCCAGTCGTACATTCTGAGGAATTTCTTTCTCCAGTTAAGGCCTGTGTTTGTAGCTAGAAGAATTCTCTTGGCCAGGAATGCCGTTTTTGCCAGCGCTAGCCTGCTTTTGTGCTTTTGACGTCCTGCTTGGTTCGTCCGTCATTGGTTATTTTGTTGCCCAGGCAGTAGAATTCCTTAACTTCATCTACTTCGTGATCATTAATCCTAATGTTAAGTTTCCCGCTGTTGTCACTTCTACTACTTCTCATTGCTTCCGTCTTTCTTCAATTTACTCTCAATCCATACTCTGTACTCATTAGACTGTTCATTCCGTTCAGCAGATCAATAAATTTTTCTTCTTTCACTCAGGATAGCAATGATATCAGCTCGTATCATTGATATCCTTTCACCTTGAATTTTAATTCCACTCCTAAACCTGTCTTTTTTTCAATCATTGCTTCCTCGATGTACAGATTGAACCGTAGGGGCGAAAGGCTACAAACTTGTCTTACACCCTTTTTGATACAAGCACATCGTTCTTGGTCGTCCACTCTTATTATTCCGTCTTGGCTGTTGTACATGTTGCATATGACCCGTCTCTCCCTATAGCTTACCCCTACTTTTTTTCAGAATTTCGAACATTTTGCGCCATTTTACATTGTTGAACTCTTTTTCCAGGTCGACAAATCCTATGAACGTGTCTTGATTTTTCTTTGGTCTTGCTTCCATTATTAACAGCAACGTCAGAATTGCCTCTCTCGTGCCTTTACCTTTCCTAAAGCCAAACTGAACGTCATCTGCGCATTCTCAATTTTCTTTTCCGCTCTTCTGTGTATTATTCTTGTAAGCAACTTGGATGCATGTGCTGTTAAAGCAGATTGTGCGATAACTATCGCACTTGTCAGCTCTTGCTGTCTTCGGAATTGTGTGGATGATGCTTTTCCGAAAGTCAGATGGTACGTCGCCAAACCAATGCATTCTACACACCATTGTCGCTTTGTTGTCACTTCCCCCAATGATTTGAGAAATTCTTATGGAATGCTGTCTATCGCTTCTGCTTATTTGATCTTAAGTCCTTGAAAGCTCTTTTAAATTCTGATTCTAATGCTGGATCCCCTATCTTTTCTTAATCGACTCCTGTTTCTTCTTCCATCACATTAGACGAATCTTCCCTTCTTAGAGGCTTTCGATGTATTCTTTTCACCTATCCGCTCTCTCCTCTGCATTTAATAGAGGAATTCCCGCTGCACCCTTAATGTTATCACCCTTGTTTTAACTCCACCGAAGGTTGTTTTGACTTTCCTGTATGCTGAGTCAGTCCTGCCGACAATCATTTCTTTTTCGATGTCTTCACATTTTTCCAGCAGCCATTTCGTCTTAGCTTGCCTGCACTTCCTATTTATTTCATTCGTCAGTGACTTGTATTTCTGTATTCCTGCGTTTCTCGGAACATTTTTGTACTTCCTCCTTTCATCGATCAATTTAAGTATTACGTCTCCTACCCATGGGTTCTTTGCAGTTACCTTCTTTGCACCTATGTTTTCCTTCGCAACCTCTGTAATGGCCCTTTTCAGAGATGTCCATTCCTCTTCAACTGTAATGCGTACTGAGCTATTTCTTATTGCTGTATCTATAGCCTTAGAGAACTTGAACCGTATCTCGTCATTCCTTAGTACTTCCGAATCCCACTTCTTTGCGTAATGATTCTTCCTGACTAATGTCTTAAACTTCAGCCCACTTTTCATTACTACTATACTGTTATCTGAGTCTATTTCTGCTCCTGGGTGCGCCTTACAATCTAGTATCTGATTTCGTTATCTCTGTCTGACAGTCATCTAATCTATCAGAAATCTTCCCTTATCACCCGGCCCTTCCCAAGTGTACCTCCTCCTCATCTTGTGATTCTTGAACAAAGTATTCGCTATTACTAGCTGAAACTTGTTACAGGACTCAATTAGTCTTTCACCTCTCTCATTCCTTGTCCCAGCCCATATTCTCCTGTAATCTTTTCTTCTACTCCTTCCCCTACAACTACATTCCAGTCCCCCATGTCTATTAGATTTTCATCCCCCTTTACATACTGTATTATCCTTTCATATCTTCATAAACTTCCTCTACCTCTTCATCTTCAGCTTGCGACGTCGGTATGTATACCTGAACTATCGTGGTCGGTGTTGCTTTGCTGCCGATTCTGATAGGAATAACCCTATCACTGAACTGTTTACGGTAACACACTTTCTGCCCTACCTTCATAAAGAATTCCACTCCCGTTGTACTATTTTCTGCTGCTGTTGATATTACCCTATACTCATCTGACCAGAAATCCTCGTCTTCTTTCCACTTCACTCCACTGACCCCTACTATATCTAGATTGAGCCGTTGCATTTCCCTTTTCAGATTTTCTAGTTTACCTACTGCGTTGTAGCTTGTGACATTCCAGCGCTGACTAGTAGAATGTTATTATTTCGTTGATTATTCAGCTTTTTCTCATGATAACCTCCCCTTGGCAGTCCCCTCCTGGAGAGCCGAATGAGGGACTATTCCGGAACGTTTTGCTAAAGGAGAAATCGTCTTCACAGTTGTTCAATTACAGGGCACATGTCCTGTGGATACTCGTTACGTGTCTTTAATGCAGTGGTTTCCATTGCCTTCTGGATCCTCATGCCGTTGATCTTTGTTGATTCTTCCACATTCAGGGGCAGTTTCCCACCCCTAGGACAAGAGAGTGCCCTGAACCTCTGTCCGCTCCTCCGCCCTCTTTGACAAGGCCGTTCGCAGAATAAGGGTGACCTCTTATGCCGGTGGTTTCCGGCCGCCAATGCTGATTTTTAATCAAAATTTAACCTGCGGTGGGATTTGAACCCGGAATCTAAGACGTTTTGATTATGAATCGATTCGGCTCGAATAAAAAAAAAAATTGATTCGGCGCGGACATCACATGACATCCTTTCCAGTTAATCGTTGATCCGTTCACATAGTTTTTTTATTACAGATGGCAGCTAGCCCTCTGACCGAACACACTGAACTACCGTGCCAGCTCCCTAGACCATTGGTACCTGACTTATTTCTATCAAAAAATTGAGAAGGTATTCTGATAGCAGAGAAATATGCTGCCCACCTCATCACTGCAAAAGATAATGAGACTAATTGGAAAATAAATTATTTATTAAGAACGTTTTATATGCGATACCCAGGACTGAATGGATATATGTGCCAACAAGGAAGTTTTTGATTCAAGTGTTATTAATACTGAGGCACTACGTTTCATTTGTAATAATACGAGGGCAGAGATACGACAGCAATGTTTTAACAAACAAAAAATAAGAAAGCTTTTATTTCATGTGACATTAATACGTTTTATTTGGGATAACGAGAGGGCTGAAATATAGAATATATTTGAACAAAAATCATTTCTCATATCTTTTAAATTCTTTACAAGAGAATGACAAAATTAAATTCAGGGGAAAATATTTTACTATCGACTTGTATTTCTTACACAATTCCATTCTTGGGATCAGATGTTGCAAAGTTTACTGTATAGTTCCGTGTGCTGTTTCGGAAGAAATGACAACATTGTCGACAGGTCTTTGTGTTTTACAATTGCTGAACATGGCATACGTCAGCCATGGTATCTCCTGTTTTGAAGATTTTTCCATTCTTCCGTTTGAGACTAAGACTCTGTAATAGGTATTTGAGATGGATGGCTGTGAGACACTTTGGTCATACTGCACCTAAAGATCTTGCACGCTACGTTGACAACAGAGTTTCAGCAGCATGCACAATATCTGTAACTGCGTCGTACCTTCCACTGCTTCAAATAGTCGGTGTAAATCTTGTGGAACAAAGGTCTGTTCTATCGACCTCTCTTTCTCTACAACTGCAAAAAAACTTGTGTTACATCTTCAAAACATCCAAAGCTAAGTGGAAGAGTTATAGACGCATGGCACTTGGAACCCCACGGGAAACACTGCTTGGCACAAAGACCATGCTCCATCTTGCAACGAACCAGTAAATCCGAGTAATTCTTTAAATAATCGAACTGCCGTGTATAAAACAGCGTATCTCCCGAAATTTGTGTCCTACAAGGATATAAGTTTACACATATGTTCAAAGGTATATGTGAATACTACCTGTAAAATCTCTTGCGAATAGAGACAGCAGTAAAGAAGTAATAAACAAAAACGCCATGCCTGACACTGCAATTTTACTGCAAGCGCAACGAAAATGTAGTAAGTGACAAACTTTTCTCCTTTCATCTTTTTATGGGGATGGAGGCAAGAGGGAGGGCTGGGAGTCAGCGGAAAAGATTTTTTCTAAGAAAAAAGTGTCGAAAGTATGTGTAAAGTTTGCTGGGAATTGCCAACTGCTGTCATTTCCTAATACATGATGACTTACGTCGTGCGTTTCGCTGCCACTAGCTGTAATACTTGACTTATTGTGTGAAACCTTTAACACAGGATTAGAGGTGTTAATGAGCAGATTACGACAGCATTTTAATTTTTTTAGCATAACTCGTTAATAGCTGTGTTAAATATTGAACAGCAATTTTTTGTGCCGTTGGAAGCCTTTAGATAAGGAACATGCAACTGAGCCTTGTCCCGGGTTAACTATTGTAATACAGGTATTAGGAAGCTTTTCTCCGTGATTTGACACTTGTAACAAGTCTAGTGACTGGGAACACAGCAGCACTGAAAATGCTTTTTGTGAGAAATGGCACTAGAAACGTTTAGCATTTCGCCTCTTGATTTCTCCCTATGCAGATAAGAAATGAGATGATCGTATGGTATTACTGTCTGGAAGATCCTGTCTGGGGTTGTTCGGCAGCCTTGTGTAAGTCTTTCTGTTTTAAGCCTCTTTGGCGAGTCGTGCGTCGGTGATGATGTAAAATGATTAGGACAAGACAAACACCTAATCCCCGAGCGAATAAAAAATCTCTGATCCTACTGGGAATCGAACCGTGGACACCAAGATCCGGATGGAGCAACGCTTACTACTAAAACGCGAGATACAGACTCCCTACGACGTCGAAAGTCTACAGAATACGTTGGCATCAACTAATTTAATTTCAGCGAATGTAGTTGTTGTTATCAAGTGAACAGGCCTTAAGGTGTGTGCCACTTTTTTTTCGGTTCGTCATTAGTGACCAGGGCTGCCTGCTCTACAGGATCTCCAGCAGGGAGCTGACGCGACAATAAAGCAGAGTGAGTGCTGCTAGCGGTATTTTCGACCCACCGCTCCCGGCAGAGTTTCCGCCTCTCTGTGGCGGCCACTCTCGGCCGTTTAAGCTTCCGCTCGCCGTGCGTAATCAGTTTAGCCGAATGCCGTCCGTCCGCTGGCCACACCGCGCGCGCGGCGCAACGCGACACGACGACATGCCGAGCGACGGCCCGGCGAACGCGACGCGTGGCGGGAAAGTGAGCAGCGAACAGTGAGCACTGAGCACGCCCACAAAGCAAACAGCGGCGACCCGCCCTTCCGGCTGCAGATCACAACAGCGCCTGCCGACTTCCGCAAACTCGGCCGCAACTTTTCTGCCGCGGCTAATGCGATATTTCCGCCACAGTGACGTCGGGCCCGCGGAAGCGGCAGCCAATCTCTGCGCCCCGCCTTGCCCATTACTCTGCCAAGTTAATTCGTATCTCCGCAATAATTTCGCCACAAACGCCGCCGCCACCGCAGCCACCTCCTCCTCCTCCTCCTCCTCCTCCTCCTCCTCCCTCGGGAGTAATTACTCAAAACTGCCACTGTGCGCTCTCTGTCGATTATCGTTCATTGTGACGGAATGCAAAGTAGATTATCGTGTCAACCGCACAACTTCGACTCGACTCCTTTACGGAGAATTCTGCAGCTTTTAAAAGGACCCCGCACAGAAAACATTCAGTTGTCTGCGCGCACCAGTAAGGGCAACTTAAGCGCAGCAGCTCATTTTTCTCCATTAGCGAGCGAGAAATCTGATAACACCTCTTTCCCCTCGGCTTGTTACTATTTCGCCCGCAGCTTTTAATAATGAGGCGGGGCCAAAGGCGTTCTCGGCACGGTCGACTGCTAATGCACTTAAAATTGGATTTTCAGCAATGATTTAAGTCGCACGGTACTCCACCCGCCCCCCTTTCAGAGAGGTAAATTTTTACAAATTCCAGAAACAGAATTTAATAATATTTCACAGCCGGGAGAAAGTTTAAATGAATGCAGGATGCGGTCGCTGAATCGGAAATGCTTCTTCACTGCCTAACTAGGGTAAGATAAATCCACATACGACACATCCTGTAACATTCAGAGTTTTCATATTGGAGTGGCAGTAGGTAAGCCGTGAACGTGAAACTCAGTGACGTGGCTGGTTGTCGCTCAGAAGCGATCTTACTACAGACATACTCTACGCACATGTGATCTGACAACATAGCACTTCTCGTCGGTGCCGGCCGGAGCGGACGCATGGTTCTAGACGCTACAGTCTGGAACTGCGCGACCGCTACGGTCGCAGGTTCGAATCCTGTCTCGGGCATGGATGTGTGTGATGTTCTTAGGTTAGTTAGGTTTAAATGGTTCTAAGTTCTAGGGGACTGATGACCTCAGAAGTCCCATAGTGCTGAGAGCCATTTTAACTTCTCGTCGGTAGTTTGGTGCGCCAAGCAGCAAGAGAGTTGGCGCAGCTAAAACGCTAGGTTCGTGTTCGGGAGGGATGGGACTCAGACCCAGACACAGGTAAGTATCTTTCTTTTTTATGTATGACACGCAGCTGTTTAGTTGTCTTTCATTAAACCACCAATTTCGGTATTACACCACCATCATGATATCTGTATTCAAATAAAGAAACTAATCAATTACATATACCACGTGTCCCAAAAAACATCAGCAACACTTAGTATGTTGTATGGTTTTTAAGAAGGAACTCATGTCCAGAGACGCACGGCTTGGTCCCTGGAGAACGTCGAATTCTGAGATGGGTGTGCGTTCCAAATTACGTCAATAAACCTCAACATGAGTAGCACATCGCGCTGTCTACATTACAAACGGGTTTCGAACTGCGTACTTCCTAAGTAAGTGCGGACTCTACATCGGCTGTCCTGAACCTCACGCACATGAGCCAATAAGTGGGGTTGTCTTTAAAGCATTTCAGTAGCTCAGAGGACTCGAGTAATAAGGTCCTCCACTGACGTTACAGATTGTGCCACACATTTTACCCGTCATACTACCCCTCCCCGGCCCCCTCCCACCCCCACAGGGAATAATCGAGAGGTTTCAGGTCAGGCGCCATTGTGGCTACGGAACTGGTCCACCTCTACCAATTCATCGATGGAGATAAATCAGGATATGCGACGTTGTGGTGATTCCGCACATCGACATCAAAGTGTGTTGAATTCCGTCGTGCTGCAGCTCCATCCCCGTCAGACCATTTGGTAGCATAACATCCAGTAGGACTGGCAAATCATCTGTAACAAATGTGAGGTAGATAAGTCCTGTTAGTGAGTTTGGCAGTAGATGTAGTCCAATGATGTCGTCACCTATTTTCCAGGCCCAGATTTTAATACCGATCCTATGCTGGTGATTTTGAATCACCTGCGCAAGCGGATCTTGGTCCGCCAAACATGCATGTTGTGCAAGATTAATATGCCGTCTCTGAAACTTCCTGGCAGATTAAAACTGTGTGCCGGACCTGACTCGAACTCGGGACCTTTGCCTTTCCCGGGCAAGTGCTCTACCAACTGAGTTACCCAAGCACGACTCACGACCCGTCCTCAAAGCCTTAATTCCGGCAGTACGTCGTCTCCTACCTTCCAAACTTCGCAGAAGCTCTCCTGCATACCTTGCAGAACCAGATCTCCTGAAGAAAGGACATTACGGAGACACAGCTTAGCCAGAGCCTGGGGGATGTTTCCAGAATGAAACATCCCCCAGGCTTTGGCATCAGATACCTGAAGAAATCGGAACAAACTGTCACAATAGTTCGTTCTCAGACTTTCATTCTGTCCAACACCCAAGCCGTGCGTTTACATATGTCATACAGCAAAAAATGTCAGATATCTGTTATGAACAATAAAGCAAAGGTGTAACTAATGCTTTTTGATGCAGTCAGTGTTCAAAGTTATTACAATATCTCGTAAGACATTGACAGTAGACACAAGAACAGAATAAAAGTTTTACAATAAAATTTAATCAGTTGGAAGAGAGTGTAATGAAAAAGAAAAAGTGTCATGTCTCAGAACCAACGTGACAATAATATAGAACATATAGGTGCGACTTTTTTTCCGAAGGATGTAACATGTAATAATAAATTTGAACACTGAATGTATGAAGATGTATCAGTTGCAACTTTGTTCTGTTTTGTTCAGAATAACAAACATCTTTTCTTTTATTCGCTATAACATGTGTACACTTATTTAATGATTAGTAGTAACTGTGATTTCCAATTGGACACACCACCTTTGGCCCAAAGAAGCTGGTTGTGTTCTGTATATGCTAATCAGTTTAAATGGAACAGAATTTTGATAGACACTGCGACATTTGATTAATAACTGGTCTATTGTAAGTACTTCTTTATACCACTTATATACATTTGATTAGCTTTTGTGACTTCTGTTTGTTTCTTGCTTTCCTTGGTTGCGTACAGATACCGCGATGGTGGTGCAGTAACGAAAATGTTGGTTGCAATAAAACAACTGAACAGCTGCGTGTCATGGATGTTTTAAATACGTTACAGCTGTTGGAAATGTCGTTCAAAACACGTTCCGCAGCTGCAGCTGTTTATCTGTCACCTATTTTCGTCTCCAACTCCTGCCCCATCCTTCTTCAAAGGAGATGCTATCCGTCTCAACTTGTAAGTCGATTGAGGGTTAAACCTTAATCATCCACCAAAATTCCGGAAAATTCTGTTTCTGACAGTGATATTTCCAATCTGTGTTCAGTATCGTGTCTTTCCAAGCTATATCTTCTTCGTTTGTGTGTTAATGGCTCCTTATAACGGGCATAGCAAATTCTTGCTCTCTAGAAATATTAAGTACTAGCAAAGGATAATGACTACGTCAATGGGAAGTACAAGGCGTGGTTAATTACCTCGAAAATTATCGCCCCTACTAGCAAGACTTTTATTCAACCAGAATTTTTCGGCTAATCGGAGGTATGAGGATTGTCCTTCACTAGTTGCAACAGAGTACACCAAAATTTTCCCACTGATCCAGGAAGATAGTTATATAATTTTTATACCAGTTAAGGGTCCGTAATTTGAATAAAAAGTGTATAAATGAGAATTGTATTTCATTAGATGAAAAGGGTGAAAATGATACAGGGAAATAGCTAATATGACATGAGGTAAAAGTTCTTATATAATGATGTGGAGAACTGAAAGCCTGCTTCACTGTTGTGTTTAAGGACAAATTGCGTAAACTATTTTATTTTCGCATGTGATGACATTTTTTAAGATTGGACCACGGATTACGTAAACACCATTCGTGTGAAAACCCAACACGTTCTCTACCCGACATCCAGAAGTCTATAAAAAAGTGGAGCTCAAATTGGTACCATGTTCCTTGGTTCCCATAAAGCCTTTAATACATTTTCACACGATGGTCTAATAATCAATACAGGCGACTCACGAATATAGGTACTGTTACGTAATTAGATAGAGAAATTTGTAGCAAGTGGATCGAGGTACGTTGTAGTTAGTGAGGAGACAACGGCAGAGTTGAAATAAGCGTTTGGCGGACCTTAGGAAGTAGCTTAGGAAGGAAGGTTGAGACACAAAGTTCCTATCGATGTTGGGTTCGTTAGAGAGAGAGCCCCCAGACAAGATAGGGGATAAAATATGCTATGTCCTGAAACGCTCTGCCGCTGACTGTGACTGATTTAGCTAAACTTGCGAAAATTTAAATCTTGATGACCGGGCGGGTCTTCGAATTACACTCCTCTTAGAGCCATAGCCACTGGGCCGTGTCGCCTGGTGCTCTTCACTTTAAGTGTGGTGGGACGGTGGCTGCTCACGATTTGCGTCAATGACCTGGAAGATCGCATTCATAACTCTCAAGTCTATCGTAGACCAACCAGTAGTGAACTGCGATGTGACGTCATTTCGGCACCATACGAAACTTAAGAGTACTGGCAAGGAGTCTACACAAGGTGTAATGACTGGAAGCTTACCGTCAAAATAAATTTAATATCACCAGAATCAACGGAGACGATATCGTTTCAAAAAATGGTTCAAATGGCTCTGAGCACTATGGGACTCAACTGCTGAGGTCATTAGTCCCCTAGAACTTAGAACTAGTTAAACCTAACTAACCTAAGGACATCACAAACATCCATGCCCGAGGCAGGATTCGAACCTGCGACCGTAGCGGTCTTGCGGTTCCATACTGCAGCGCCTTTAACCGCACGGCCACTTCGGCCGGCACGATATCGTTTACTTACACGATCGACGATCAGCCACTCCAATAAGTGACAACCGTTAGATATGTACCAATACCTTTCTAGATGAAATCTTGCCACGTGGAAGGCAAAACGCCAACAGACGTAGAGGATAAACCCTTAAATGAAAAAGATCACCAACAAACCGCCGTTGGGTCGTTCCTTGAGTATTGTTCGACAGTCGAGAACTCTTACCAATTTAAATTGAAGAAAGGGATAAAAAATTCACTGAAGAACAGTGATATTCGTCACGAAGTTTAACTCTCAAAGCTCAGTGCGTGACACTACACAAAAGGGATCGTATATCGCGAAGAATCTCATTCTCAAAACTCCGAAGCAGCACACCCGGTATGAATCAAGAAATCAATTACTTCTTCAACTTATATCTCGCGTTATAACTGTAAACTTAAAGATAAAGGGATACTCGTACAGTAACTAGAATGAATCTTTCAGATTGCAACGGATTGTATGCTGTTTTACGCCTTTCCCAGACAGCCGCTAAGAGCATCGCCAGTGAAGGAAACGTTCCGGTTTCGAGTGCTGATCCACTGAATAATTTTAACCCTCAAGCAAGTTCAGTGTGGATAGATTTGATACGAAATGAAGATATTATGAAACAACCAGATACTGAATGAGTACATAACAAAATATCAAAGAACTGTGACTAAAGCCCGAACAATAGGGAACTAACATGCATCGAGATCAGAGAACGTTGCATTGCTAATGGTTAAGCACGAGCCGAAATCTGGATTTGCGTAATAAAACCTACAAAAAAAGGACGACTGATTGCTGCACTCCATAATTTTTTTATTTATAAATTAAATAATAGTCAGAAATGGACCGTTCATCTAATGCGCTGCAGTCATGGACTGTGCGGCTGGTCCCGGCGGAGGTTTGAGTCCTCCCTCGGGCATTGGTGTGTGTGTTTGTGCTTAGGATAATTTAGGTTAAGTAGTGTGTAAACTTAGGGACTGATGACGTTAGCAGTTAAGTCCCATAAGATTTCACACACATTTAAACATTTTTTGGATCGTTCATTTGCAAAGAGTGGAAAATGCCATTCTTTCCAAGGCAGCATTGGGTAACACGTCGAGGGAAAGAACGCGCTGAAGACGGGTGCGAATGCCTAATCCATGAAGAGAAGGAAGAGGAGGAGAAGAAGAAGAAAAAGAAGAAGAAGTTTCCAGTGGTACTGATACGTGGAAAATCCAGGAGAAGTTGTACAGAAGCCGAATTGGGAAGACTTCTCTGCGAACAATGCACATTTCCTAGCGAAGAGTGAGTGCTGTGTCGTTAATGCGACAGCCTCGTGTAGGTGACTGTAATTTCTAGGTCTGTAGTGTCGTTTCGTTTTTATTTTATTGTTGTTGTTGATGTGGCAGGTGGTAATGTTGCTGATTATAATTCTGATGATGATGATCATGATGACGATGACGAGAGGAGAAAGCGGTTGAAACCCTGTGCTCACACTCGAAGAGCGACTAGAGGACAGCCGACCTAAACATCCTCTTCCGATAGACGAATCACGATCAGGTGTCACAAGCTGTCTCTCCATAAAACACCGCGGAGATGCTTCGTACTTAGCCCAAGCCACTGGCTGGGACCGGTTAGAGAAATTTCGGCTTTCGGAGCGAGAGAGTCCGACAATCCTGCTTCTCAAGTAGAGCCGCGAGTGAAATAGAAAACGATATTAGTTCGGTAAGTATCCTCTGTCACAGAATGTACGATGATCTGTCGAAAATAAATGTAAATTTATAAACCAGCTATACTGCAAAGATCTACCTATCATCATATTAGAAATATCTGGATGAAACGTATTACGGAGAACTGACAGTACTCCACACCGTTTCAGCCTCGGCTTACGACTTACGGCGCACGTTTTCCGTTCGGCGACTATAGCATTATTTATGATCTGCAGAAAGTCATTGCAATATATCGTTTAGAAGCAGGCAAGGTCATTCGTCGAATTCGCAATGGTCTCTCGAATAATTCACTCGTTCTCGAAATCGTTTCGTTACTGACATTAATGTACAATACGAGGAAAAATGGCTTCCAGTTGTTCTTACCGAGAACTTGTCTCGTCAGAGAGACAGTGGTGCATTTGCAGCGAGTAGAGGCCATACTCAACTGCTCTCTCTCTCTCTCTCTCTCTCTCTCTCTCTCTCTCTCACGCACGCGCGCGCACTCACACACATTTATTTTTAAAGCTAATTAGGTTGTATTCGCTTCTTAATCAGTAACTGTAACGGCGTAATATAGATGGGAAAAGTGAGAAGTCAGTGCGAAACCCTAGGTCGGGGTACAGACCGAATAAGTATTTCGTCAACTACGTGCGCTAGTTATACTGTAACGAAGCTTAGCATCTAGAATGGCCAGCGGTGGTACAGCAAGTGGTAGGAGCAGAGTTAAACGTACTAGCTGGCTGCATTGCGATGTTACTAGCACGTGCACTTGACCCAGTTTACTAGTCCCTAATATTAATTCTTATGCTATTTGCCACATATAGAGTCTTCCTAACGACTATAAACGTCATTCTTTTCTTTTAGCAGACATTTGTATCTCTCTCTCTCTCTCTCTCTCTCTCTCTCTGTATGTGTGTGTGTGTGTGTGTGTGTGTGTGTGTGTCCGTACGTGTAGATGAGGCAGAGTCCTGATTGATTGACAGCAATGTATATTAAATGAACGAACGCAGGTTAGGTTAGGTTAGGTTAGGTTAGCAAAACTTGTTTAAACCTTGTAAATCATTTACCGCTGTTATGAGTCTCCGATTTATTTTTAAACTCATACGCAGAATGGTGGACGGTAATGTGTTCTATGAGTGTCTGTTCCCTGTAGCTATTTTTGGAAAAGCAGCATAGTTTGTACTTTCTTCGCTGCTTTGCAATGGTAATATCGATCATGAAATACCGTCGTTCTATTTAAAAATCATAGCTGCTTCAGTATTTCGGTAGATAAAAAAATTGTCACATTGGATTCTCCCTATGTAGCTTTCAGAAACTCAAAACAAGCCTTATTGTGCGAGATGTACAGAATAAGAAGAAATAATTTGGACATGCATAGTAATGGCGCGCCGTGGTAACAGGAAGGGCGCAACCCCATCTATACCGCTTATTTTATTTTGCTCTGGGGCACATATTTTCTTTCCCCCAAATAACACGAAGGGAATATGGAAATAGGCATTGTGGTGCTGTGTTTTATGAAGAAATTTAAAACGCTTTCGCATGCCGTAAAACATATAAATAGGGCAGCAGTTTAATTTCACGAGCGCCCTTCGAAAAAACTGATAGGCCCGAAGCTCCTGAAAATTGATTTTGCACTGAAATCGTAATGCAGAATTATGGACATGGGGTGGGTTTTCTCGGCGTGAGATGCCATAGAATTTCCATTCTCTTGCGTGAGCAAAGACAGGGAGAAGACGCCGGCAGGGGAAGTGGGCGCCGATGAGAAAGACGACCCGGGGAGCACAAACCCCCGCTTCACAGCTGGGAGCTGCCAACCTCGAAAGCGGAATTTTTTTCTCAGTGGAGCATCGGTATTTCGGTCATACTGAACGACATAATATACAGGGTGTACATAATGTCCGGGAACACTTTCAATTATTTATTGCACAAAAACTAAACATTGTACAGATATCAACATATTGCATTTTGAACAGGAACTCTGAAAGTTTTTTTTACAAACATTTGATATACGAACCATGAGTGACCCGGCAGAGGTCAACACGGTAGTCGAATTCTTGCCACACCTGTCCCAGCATGGCATCGCCGACTGTGGCAGTCGCTTCACTCCCGAAGCTCTGCTAGAGGCGGTACATACACCAGATCTTTAATGTGTCCCCGCAGACAAAAGTCACACGGAGTGAAATCTGGTGACCGGGGAGGCCATTTCAAGAAACAGCTGTCCCCTTTTGTACCACGGCCGATCCATCGATGCTGCAGCTCCGTGATCAGGTACCCACGAACTTTACGATGAAAATGGGGTGGAGCCCCATCCTGCTGAAAGATTAACGGAGAGTCCGATTGCATTCGAGGCATCAGCCATTGCTGCAACATGTCCAAGTAGGAATATCCAGTGACAGTTCAAAAATGGTTCAAATGGCTCTGAGCACTATGCGACTTAACTTCTGAGGTCATCAGTCGCCTAGAACTTAGAACTAATTAAACCTAACTAACCTAAGGACATCACACACATCCATGCCCGAGGCAGGATTCGAACCTGCTACCGTAGCGATCGCTCGGCTCCAGACTGTAGCGCCTAGAACCGCACAGCCACTCCGGCTCCAGTGACAGTGCTCTCGGCAAAGAATAATGGCCCATACAGTTTTCGACGTGACAAGGCACAAAAAACATTTATCTTTGGCGAATCATGCTCAAATTCAATGCATTCGTGAGGATGTTTTGTACCTTAGAGTCTACAATTATGCCTCTTCACTTTCCCATAGTGTAAAAAGTGGCTTCGTCGCTAAAAACTAAGCGATCGACAATGCCATCCTCAGCCTCATTCAGTTGTTGCAACTGCGAAAAAAAAAGGTTCAAATGGTTTTGAGCACTATGGGACTTAACATCTGAGGTCATCAGTCCCCTAGAACTTAGAACTACTTAAACCGAACTAACCTAAGGACATCACACACATCCATGCCCGAAGCAGGATTCGAACCTGCGACCGTAGCAGCTCTACTTTAACCACACGTATTTTATTGCATTTTATCACGAATCTCTCACCCAGCTCAAAGTTCCAAGCGACTGAAAAACAAAACGCAGCTAACTTCCATATATAAGAAGCGATAAAAGAAAGGATCCGTAAAATTATAGATAAATGGCGTTGACGTCGATTTGCTGCAGAATTATTGACAATGTTCTAAGCTCGAGTCTAGTAAATTTGTTAAGATAGAAAAGTGTCTATCCACAAATCAGCATCAACAGCACAAAATTCTGGTTGCAGTTTTCTCGCATGATATCCTGCGAGCAACAGGTAGATTCCACTTTCCTAGATTTCCGAAAATCTGCAGAGCTGTACTGCAGACTACCTACAGAGGTCAGAACATAAGGACTAGGTTCTCAGATCTGTGTGTAGGTCAAAGAGGTCTTAAGCAATAGAAGTCAGTACGTTACCCTAGATGAGTGTTTATCAGAGACAAGGGGAGCATGGTAGGACCGCTCTTATCCCCTGTATACATAAATAATCTGCTGGACAGGATGAGTAGCAATCTGCGAATGCTGAAGACGCTTTAATGTACAAATATGGAAAGGTGCTGTCGTCGAAGGTCTGCAGAAGCATACAAAATGACTCAGAAAGAATTTCTTTTTGGTGCGATAAATGGCGGCTTGCTCTAAATGTAGAATAATGTAAGTTAATGCCTATAAATAGGAAAAACAATCCTGTAATTTTCAAATACGTTATTAATGGTGTGCTACTTGACACGGTGTATACCTAGCCGTAATGTTGAAAAACAGTAAACAATGGAACTAGTAAGCGAGATTGGTACTAGAGAAGACTCGTGGTCAATGCCGGTTTATTGGGAGAATTCTAAGGAAGTATACCTCATTAATAAAGGAGTGTTTGGGATCCCCACTAGGTCCGGATTTAAGGAAGACATCGAAGCAATTCACGGAATCCCAACGGAATTGTCTCCCGTGGTTCCGTTCGGTCAACACTCGAGTATTACGGAAATACTCCGTGAACTGAAATGGCAAACCTTGGAAGAAAGACTGCTTTCTTCTCGCCAAACAGTACTGAAAAAGTTTAAGGATCCTGCAAATGCAGTTGCCGATAATTAGTGTAGTTCAGTTCGTGAAATTCTCGCAATGTGTCCATCTGGAGTGTACCACACACGTTTATGTATGAGTAGCAAGATCGGGCATATCGAGTTCTGAATATTTGCAATACAAAAAGCAAACGTTGACAGGCTTCGTCAACAGATCTCGATCTGTTATTTATTTCCATGTCATCTATAATTATTAACAAATATTCTCTTCTTTGTCCACGATTGGCCACTTTTGGCTTTAACCATCTTTCAAGTGGAAATGTATGACTCATAAATCGTACATAAAGCCCCACAGTTATATTTTTTGGGACATGTTTATACTACTTGTAATTTATATGTTTAATTAGTGTAGTTCAGTTCGTGAAATTCTCGGAATGTGTCCATCTGGAGTGTACCACACACGTTTATGTATGAGTAGCAAGATCGGGCATATCGAGTTCTGAATATTTGCAATACAAAAAGCAAACGTTGACAGGCTTCGTCAACAGATCTCGATCTGTTATTTATTTCCATGTCATCTATAATTATTAACAAATATTCTCTTCTTTGTCCACTATTGGCCACTTTTGGCTTTAACCATCTTTCAAGTGGAAATGTATGAGTCATAAATCGTACATAAAGCCCCACAGTTATATTTTTTGGGACATGTTTATACTACTTGTAATTTATACGTTTATTTTTTACTCACTTTCGTTCTGTTGTAGGGGTATAGGCAGCTTCCAAGTTGTGACTCTTCAGCCTTTAATTTGTATACACTATTAGGCACACAAACAAATCTACAGCGTGATATGTATGTACATGCCAAAGAAGACTGAAAAGTTTTTGACGTGTGCTTTTCCAGTTGAAAGTAACCCACTGTCGATGTTACAATTGCAGGACTTGTCATATTGATCACAGATGAACATTTTGTTGTTAAACAAATATAAAACTGTAACCTGATGCTATGGGCATGATATACACGGCGTGGTGTTGGTAATGTGCTCAGTGACGAGAACAGGTAAATGTATGGTGGGTCTTGATAGATCACTCTTTAGAACATTTTGCTACGTGACACAAAAGTTCCGGATTCGATTTCCGGTCCGAAACACAGTGTTTTTATCAACAACGAAGTTTCATCTCCCTGCACACTCCGCATATATAAGGAATTTACGTGTGGAAGGTATGACAGATGATTTTACATGGAAGAGAATGTGGTGTCTATTCTCAGCAAGCCATCTTATGGTTTGAGGGGACGTACTTCTGATAGCAGCATCCCGCCTTTTCTGTTCAGTTTACAAATGATATGTCGGAAGAGCCACTATCGTTAAACCTGATTATCAGCATTGTCTCTGATTTTTCTCATCGCAATAATTTTGTGAGACGTCTGTGTCAAGAAGTACTACATTTTGGGGAATTCTTTTGGAATGTACGATTTCGGAATTTCAAGAGTAAACATGTCCGCGAAGGGGTAAGGAACAGATAAATGTAATGTAGACATTGTGTGGGATTTCAGTCAAGTAGAATGAGGGTACGTTTGAGTTTTCACTTTGGTTGGAATGGTTAAGGCAGGTTACAGACGATAAGTTCGGTAGATGTCAGAGAGCATTTACGGTCTGCGAGAGGGACGTGGTTAAAAATGCCCTGCAAACTGATGTTGATGTGGAGTGTTTGTAGGTGTAAGGAAATCTGGATTCGACGGTGGCGCAACAAGAGTTCACCGTGCTCAGTGAGGGTGATACACATTGGGTTTTGGGACTGCATTTCAGGGAAGACGTACGACAGGCGAAGTTATGTTATGTATGGGGCTAGAGAACTTTATAAGATGGCAACACTCGCAAAGGTGGGAATGGAACGGATGAGTGCTTATGTTTGTCGGTGATCGTGAAATTTAGTTCACATGTTCAACTGAACCGTGATATTAGCAGTTTTCGGATATTATTGGATTTCTTTGGTATATGGAGGTTCCAAGTTACTGTTTATTGAGTGTTAGTCGTAAACGGTTTAGAATTTTTGTTAGTTGGATTGGACAGTTGTGGACTGTTAGGTACAAGTCTTGCGAGCAGAACAGGCGGATGGATTTTCCTGTAATTATTGTCCGCGTTATAATATCTATCGAAAGATGCGATTGTTACTCCAGCGGGTGAAATTGTTGAAATGTCATTGGAGGTATCGTTGGGATGAAAGGAGGGTGGGATGGACGTCGGGGAAGATAATGTCATCAGGGTATTGGAGTACATACACAATAGTGAAGCGTTTGGAACGTTAGCTTTTAAAAGGAGTTAAAGAGCACAGATAGGACGGTTCTGAAGAACACATCTGCAGATGGGTGAAAAATATGACACAGCATAGTATATTCTTACGTACTAAGGACAGTTCTTCACGAAGAATGAAATAAGGCGTGTGTTACTGATGGAGACTGCATGTTAGTGGTATCTTATGTGGAGGCCATAAAGAAGTGCACGATCGTAGTCCAGTGCCAGGGGTAGAAAGAGAGTCGCCTCTTATTGTGTGTTCTTCGCAAAGGGTGTGGGCTGTTGTAAGGGTTGATCATCAGCCGAAAAGTTGGGATGGAGTCAGTAGTGGTACAACTTGTAACTGTCATAACCGCATTAACAGAAATATTTTGTCCAACACGAACTGAGAGCGATGTCTTACGATTCCACACAGTACACATTCATATTCTTACTCAATTGAACCTGGCGTTATTCTAAGCACCCCATTCCTTATTCTCTCTCTCTCTCTCTCTCTGTATGTGGCAGAGTACACGATTCGGTAATTACTATTTAATCTTTAATTAATTAATTACTACTAGATACCCTTCTTGTCATCAAAAACATCAGTTATTCCCAGCAAGGAAAGTACTTTCTGACTCGCCTGGTTAATGCGTAGTCTTATTTTTCCTAATGGTGTTTTTTATGTCTAAGCGGAGAATGATACCATACCAGTATCAGCAAAAACGCATACGAAATACCGTTTAACAATTACATTAAAGTTAATCGATGTACCAGATCGACTTTTGATAATCTGACAGTACCTTTAGTTCTGGTTCTGGTTCGTCTCCGTTTTTTGTAGTTAAGCACTATACTATTAAAATTACTTGATAGTTGACACTTCACGCGTTGGAGCTGGTTTCTTCCAATCGGAGCGCTCGACGTCACGGCCGAACCGCTCGCCGTTGCCAGAGTGCCACAATAATGTCTTGTCCGGCTATCTTTCTTGATACGTTTGGATCCTGAACCTAGGGCCCGACCCTTCAGTACACACACACACACACACACACACACACACACACACACACACACACAACGATGCTAACGAATTACACTCGTTTTAGACACCACTAACCAAACATTGCTATAAGACGTGATTCCGCGTCACGTATACTGCTACTATAATCGCAGACGTCGACTTGCATTAGATAACCTTCACCCAACATTGAGTGAAACTTAAATTTTGAAGGCTGCAATTCATCGTTGCAACTGGCTGACAAAATAAAATAATTATATGCAAGGTGAAGCATAGCGCAGTGGTAGTCGGCCTTTGACTGTGGCGAGGGTCACACGCCTTGTTTGCGTCTTGCCTGCTGCGCTGCTAACTATCGAGCGCGGGTTTGTTTACATCCGCGTAGTGGCTTGTTTCAGAGTCCGACTTCGTCGATTATCATGACGTTTTCTTACCACCAAGCGACAATAAAATTAACTATTCCGCTAGGTCACGACGACCGAAGGAGTATGAGGTTGGCCGCTTTATACGGGAAGAAATGCGTCTCTCGCCATAAGATGTTCTCGGAACACATTTTTCGATCCTCAGTACTATTCTGTACATAAAGCTGGCGAATAACGAGCTGCGCGCCGACGTTGTGCGGCGTCACGCTAACTATCTCAAGTTCCGATACTCCGACGGACATACAGGGACTGTCGTGGTTAATCAGCCTGGATTTAACCTCCGAACGTTGCGAGTTTTCGAAATTCTGTTTGAAGTACCGTCGTACTTTGTGGAGGCCACTTTTAGACGTTACGGCAACGTCGTCAGTCACGTGGCTGAAGCGTGGAAGTCGTTAAAAACTTACCGTGTCCTCAATGGTGTCCGTCAGATAAAAACTGAACTACTGAAACACGTTCCAGCTGCAGGGCTGTCGTCATGTACGATGGCCAGCCGCACACCTGTTCAGGTTGTGGCCAGGAAGGCCATTTCCATTCTGAATGTTTCCGACGTAGACTGGTTCAGACGCCGATCGGAGACGTCGCTCTTCCTGCGGCGCGCACTGTTACCTCTGTCTTACGCGTCTGTGGCAGTGCTGCATGCTACGGCCCCTCTGAATGAGTCGGTACTGGTGTCGCCTCCTATCGACGACGCGATGGATGTTTCGGAAAATTTGGAAATTTGTGGTAAGATCTTATGGGACGAAACTGCTGAGGTCATCGGTTCCTAAGCTTACACACTACTTAACCTAAATCGAACTAACTTACGCTGAGGACAACACACACACCGATGCTGACGAAAGTTTCGCCTCTCTCTCCTACTACCCTGCCGGAAGCAATACAAAAGAACGACGACTGTCAGTAGGCACAAGCTGTCTCTCTCGACCCCATAGTCATTGATCATGGAGCTGTACCTACTTCCGCCTTTCTGCCATCAGGCCACATGTCGGAGGATAGCAGCCCGCAGTCCGACACGTAACATCAAGTTAGGAAGCAACGATAGCCGAGGAAACGGAAGAGAAAACGCCGTACTCCTGATTAGTACGTCAATCGGAAGTCTGCACAGGACGATGACCCTGCTACTGATGGTGCGCTGTCCTCTGAAGCCCTGACACCTGATAACGCGACGTCCTTCCCTGCCTCCATCTCCAGTCAGCGTCCACCTCCGAACATCGACCTTCCCCAGCCTGCATCTGATGCGGTAGCCTCTCTTTCTGTATCTGACGCTACCTGTGGGTGCACCTCTGACCGTGTTCTACTGAACCGGCCCGGTGACACGTCTGTCTCCTGGGCAAACGACGTCGATGTTGAGGATGGACATTCTGCAAGTGTACAGAACGATGGACCCCCCTTGGCGGGGTCGGCTCCCTCCCTTTCAGAGTGATGTGCCCTTCCGTGGGGGCTTAACAGGGAGTTCCCTATGATTTCCCGTGTTTGAATCGCATGTCCTCCTGGCGATGGCAGTCTTCCAGACATATGGCATAGCCACAGCCAATGTCAACACTATCCGCGTACGTCACAAACTGGCTTTACTCCATGACGCCGCCACGGTGGCCGAGCGGTTCTAGGCGCTTCAGTCCGGAACCGCGCGACTGCTGTGGTCGCAGGTTCGAATCCTGCCTCGGGCATGGATGTGTGTGATGTCCTTAGGTTAGTTAGGTTTAAGTAGTTCTAAGTTCTAGGGGGCTGATGACTTCAGATGTTAAGTTCCATAGTGCTCAGAGCCATTTGAACCATTTACTCCTTGACATGCTGTATGCCGTGGACGTTGACGTAACTCTCTTTCTCCTGGATGTTACAACTTTCTGTGCTCCCCATGGTTTCACAGCACATGTCTCTCATGCTTCCCCTACTGGTAGTGGGGTGGCTATCCTCTTACGTGACGGTACCCTCGCTGATGCAGTCCCCTATCTCCCTGATGACAGAGATACGGCTCTCACGCTTAGTGGCGTCAGGATCTTCAATGTCTAGGCGCCATCTGGTTCGGGTCGTTCGGGTCGCCGCCGTGAACGTTCCGCCTTCTTCTTAGAGACAGCCACGCCTCTCCTCTTGGGTCGGCAGGATGTATTGATCATGGAAGACGGTTTCAGCAGCGCCCAGGCACCCAAAGACCAACTACCACGTCACTCTCCGTGCTCGGCGCTGATGACAATTCTCCGGTACCTCAGACTAGTGCATTCTTGGCAGCATGTTTATGGCGATCGTCCAGGGGTTTATGCATTTCACTAGCCGTTCTCCAAGCGGACTCGTTCGTGTTTGCCTCTCCCGCGATATTGTCAGTGGGGTACAGGCTTCTAAAGTCTGGCCCACTGCATTCTCTGACCATGGCGCATAAATGTGCAACATCAATATCTGCCGCCAAAGGGTGTGGCGCGGCCGTGGACCATGGAAACTGAGCACGATCCACCTTACTTCACCCGACTTCAGGCAGCTCATAGGGATCACGTGGGAAGCTTGTCGTCGAAGCCGTGATGCCTATCAGGATGCCCTGTGTTGGTGGGTGCTCTGTGCAAAGCCTGCTCTCCGTAAGGCCGGTGTACTACGATGCCGTATTCGCCAGAGCGCCAGGCAATGGGTAATCGTGCCAAGGCACAGCTCTCGCGGAAACCTTGAAGGAGCCATGATCAGAGCGGGCACACACGATGGGTTAGTGCAAGAGCGTCCATCTATGCATCGTGTCACAGCGGAACGACGCCACCGTCGGAGGAATTTGATTAATGTTCTTACGACTGATGATGGGCAGCGTTTTGATATCCAACGGGATATCGGGTCTGCCCTCCATGCACATTATGTTAAGCTGTACTCTGAACAAAGTCACTGTCCTGTCAACATTACGACGGTCTCCAGACTCCCCTCTGGCTTGGTTCCCGTTGATCTGATTGCTAACGTCACGGAGAACGAAGTTCATGACGCTATCCAGGTGGGTTCTACGAACAGGTTGTCTGGCCATGATGGCCTCCCACTGGAGTTTTATCGGTCATTTCTCCCTTCTGGCGCCAGTGCGGACGGAAATTTCTCCTTATGTCACCTTTAGTGCCGATTCTGGACGGGTTCCTCGATGATTTCCTCATTCCCATCCACAAGCCTCGTGTACCTCACGGATATGTGATTACCACCCCTTGATGTTACTCAACGGCGATGTAAAGATCTTTACCCGGCTGTTGGCTGCGCGGCTTAAACCGACATCTCGGTACGTGGTTTCCCCCGATAAAACTTCTTTGGGAGATACCAGTAACATCCGCACTGCCCGCTGCCGCAATCGGGACATAATCGCTCTTGCTCACGCTCGTCGTATTCCTGGTCCTTTGGCCGCTCTTGACTTCAGCCAGGCGTTCGACTGAGTCGATCACGACTTCCTGGAAGGGGTGCTCCGCATTATGGGCTACCCTGGTACAACCGTCGATGTGGTAATGCGTCTCCTACGTGGAGATGCGTCTCGTGTACTCTGCAATGGCTGTTTTACTCCTCCCACAAAGATCCGACGATCAGTGCGTCAAGGCTGCCCGCCCTCTGCATTGTTGTATGCATTCGCCATGGAACCGTTGCTATGCGGTCTCCGTCGACGCCTCTGTGAGATGTCTCTCGGTGGCCATGTATTCAGCTGCACTGCTTATGCAGACGATCTCGTCACCGTTCTTCGTAGCGGTGCTGAGGTCAGGGAGTCTCTGGCGTGGATTACCACCTACGGCGAAGCTTCTAGTAACTGCCTTAACGGCCGCAAATTGAGCGCCATGGCTATAGGTGCGGGACTTCTTGCGGACAGTACTGCTCCTTTGCGTGTAGCTGATACTCTCCTATGCTTAGGACTCGACCCTCAACCGCCGACGTCTACTTTCCCAACCACGACCTGAGCTCTTAGATAACCGTTTACAAGCACTTGATTTTCTGCATCGCACACAGTACATATGACGTCAAGTATACCCCACGTGGCGCAGACACTTCCTATTCCGCCATCCATGGCCCGCCGCATGCTGTCGGTATTGGGTTCGTTTGTTTGCGACGGCTTGCTGTTCAAGATAAGGTACGAAACCCTCACTCTCCCGCGGTGTAGGGGAGGATTAGGTCTGTATCATGTGCCTGACAGAGCGGTCGCCGTTTTCATTGGCTCTCACATGACGTTGCGGCGCCTTAGTCCTACATGCGTTACCAGCCTATTGCTGGAGGCCCTTGCACCACAATGTCTCTCAGCACCTATCCAACTTTTGGAAGTCACGCCACCCTTCTTTTACTTCCGTCACTTTTTCTTTGAACTGAGCTACGTCCTTACAGTGATACTGCCGGCGCAATTGACATCCAGGAGGGCGATCTGTGGTTTCCTTCAGCAGCAGAGGTCACCGAATGTGGGAAGCTTCCCTACGTCGACTGGCGTGCCGTTTGGCGATCGGTGTGCGCTCTTTACCTTGACTCTGACGTCCAGCCTGCACGGTACCTTACTGTCAATGGGAAGCAAGTATGCCGGTCACGCCTTCACAGGATTCACCTCGCAGAGACCCCGTTGTGTGCCGACTGGGATGTTATGGACACAGACGAGCACCGCCTCGAGTGCAGATCGGCGAGAGGTGTCTCATTCTCTGTGCGACAGATGTTGTCCCTAATTACCCATAAGACTCCTCATCAGATACCTACTCAACTGCTCGTCTTTCCCGACGCGGGATACTTCCCGCAAGCGAAAACGAACTCTGTGAGGTGGATTTGTGGACCCGCAGCACACCACTTGTTTGCTCATGGCGAGAAAAGTATACTTGGCTTTTGGCAGTTCGTTAATGAACATCATTGTTCAGTTGTCCGCAATCCAAAATACGGACAATTTTGTTCCAATTTCCTGTGCAGTGTTTTCCTTAAACCACCACAGAACTGGTGTGTTCCTGTCATGAAGAGTTGATCCCCTCAGTCTGACGTCTTGCTGCGCCCCCCTCCTCGCGTGACGCTGGTTTCTGATATTCTCGGTAGTATTAATGACAAAAATAAAAAAATAAATAAAAATTTTAAAAATAACGAAAAAAACTAATAAATAAACGATGTTCATTGTACCTCTACTCTACAATCCCTACGCTTTCCTTGGTTCCTGGAGGATGGGAACGGGACATGGTGGCCAGGCCTCGGATTGCGACCTCTGCCCTCTTTGCCCCCACCCCTACGTTTGGGCGCCTGGAAGGTTCCCTTCAAAAACAAAAAGAAAGTGGTCACCGCATGAATCTAACGTGTAGGAGGTCGTAGGTTCGAACCTCGTCAAATGCACTATTTTTTTTATTTCTTAACCTACTCAACAGACTATTCCGTTAATTGGTTTAAATGCAATTTTTTTTTATTTCTAGTACTTTGCGTGTCATTTTCGTCATTGTACTGACTTTTTTATTTGCTCTTGTTTACCTTCCTATCACTTTTTGTTCGCTTGGAATCCGCCTGTGTCGCTTATAATCTGCAACCAACTGAACAACTCGTGTAGCCAGTGTGAGGATAGTTTCAAGTAATCAAGTACAGCGAGAAATTACAGTTTGCTTTTAGCGCTGAAACTGAAATATTTACGTCGTGAGTTTGCTCGTAGAGGTAACCTTTAATCGCCGCGAACAAAACGATTATAGTTTTAGTTCTGCCGCTGCATATCACTATGTTGAGGTTACGTTACTCTGAGTTTCAATTCAGGGCTACAAAACGTATGGCCCGCCGCAGTTCAGTTATTGGTCATTAAAATCAGCAGTCGACAGAGCGTATCGCATTCCAGTCATACCTCGCGGCGGCCGCTTCCAACACTGCTCCGCGTTACGCATTAGCAGTATTCGTGAAGTGAGTCGCCGTGTCTGTGTGTCGCCTATAACCGAGCGATAACCACCAGCCGAATGGCAACACCGTAGCGGCAAGTGACAGACTTCAACTGTCAAACAATTTTAATTCGTTTTATAGCAAGTTCTCGTAAAGTCAAGTAAGGAAGAAGATCCAAAGCAGTTTCGCATCATTTTGTATTTCCAGGGATGTTACAGTCCGTTACGTCCCGACTAAAGTGTCGGTGATAATACGCTAAGAACAGACAGGTTGTTACTTCGTACAGCCGACTTTATTCTCGAGAAATAGAAGCAAGAATAGTGGGACCATCGCCTGCCGCAGTGGCAGGAAGAAGTCGGAGAAGAGGTCCCAGGCCGTCGGAGAGCGGTTTATGCCCGTCTCTATACGGAATCCGATCGTATTGTGTCGGGAGTCTGTTTATTTTATGTCCCCTATAAAAACGTGCACTCCTCCGCGGCTATCGAGCGGCCGCCCCCCATTCTCCGGAGCTTATTTCGCCCTTCAGTTGTTTCTCCAATCTCTCGACGGTGCTGCCACCGCGCCATCTCCCAATTTAAATTCATGCTGGATGTCATATCCCGCGCCGGCGGCTGGCGCAATCTGGTTGCCAGACATAAAACAAGGCCGCGTACGTGCCCTACTGCTGCGCGGCGCAGCACAGAGCTGCCGGCTCCGGGTTCCTTATTATGCCGGGAGATGTTTCGGTTCGTTACAGGGCGCTATTTGATCTGGGACCGGCGCAAGCCGGCGCGAACGACGGAGACGAAGACGAAGCTGCCAATACCACGGCTTTTGGTGTTGCAGGAGCCCATGATCGCTGCGACGCCGTGGAATGGAGGATGAGCAGACAACACGGCGGTGGTGGGGCGACGTGCGCCCCCAGGGCGCCGCCCACGCCGGGTCCCCGCGGCCCGCCTCCTTAAAGCACGGGTCACAGCAGCAGAGCCCGGCATCAACGCCCAGTGACGCCCGAGGTGCGCACTTTGGTAAGTCCGCCTGTCTACAGTTTACTGTGTAACAGAGTCGTGCGTTGATAGAAACCGATACGACATGTATAATTCCACAATTCAGCTGATGATATACTTCCCAAACAATGAGGTAGATAATCACTACCGCAGCAGCAAATGCAGTAATTTCATTATTTCCCGCGTAAGTCAAATCAAGAATGTGCTAGCCTTGGTAATACTGCTCATTCAATTTCTCCGCAGGGTTGATTTGTGAGTGAATGAACGATGAAAATCGTTGTTCTAGTATAAAAAACTTTCTATGCATAGGCTTAGTACTAACCGAAACTGAAACTCTCTTCTGTCCTGTCATCATCACAGTTCTCTTCTCGTACTTGAAAAACGTCATATTACCCCCTTGAGCTGCTGGTAAAATACTTTATTTATACAATGAGTTTCAGCCGTCTGATCATGATTAGATTCCTATTTACCAAACAAAATAATACATAAGTAACATTACAGACTTAAAATGCCACAAATCTGTTAACTGATGTAAGTGTTAACATCAACACATACGTAATGGAATGTCACTTACTCACATAAAAGTAGTCACAGCATCATGTTAGACGAAATATAAAATCATGCGTGTGATAAAACCAGCAACAATACACTGAAAATAAAAGTGTACCGTAACACAGTGATGGATTCATTACGGAAGCCACGTAACATAAAGACGTTAGTTAATAGTTCACAATGGTACGATCATCATATCGTAATATTAATTACGTCGTCAATCTACAAAAAACTGTGCTACGGAGTGTACACATTCGTGTTAGGACTGTAATAGTGTTAACAGTGTGAACAGATTCATGCCACGCAGAATACTTATCAAGTGATCACAGGTTATTTATACAGACGAAGATAGTCATAGAGGTCTACATACGTCGATACGATTACTAAGCTCTGGGTCATCTGCAACGATACAGGTGTCCTGTGTGTAGCATCTAATAGCAATCTGCGCGTGTTACAGTCACAGCTGCGGTGACAGAAAAAATGCTTAGAAGTAATAGCTTACATGTATTCACAGGCACTAGAGTGATACGATTTAATGTCACGTTCATCTGTATACTGCTTTCATCGTACGGTAACTGCTATGGGACAGGTCGTACAGATAGATACAATGCACGCCTAGCCATTGTCTAAATATATACAGTGTAACTAAATGAAGGCAGTTTGTTGATTGCCATACGCGTTTCGCTTCTTTTATTTGGGAAGCATCATCAGTGGCCTGAAATACATGTTTCCTTTTATACAGGCAATAAACGTATTATGTAGTAGATATAATATGTTGCCATATTACATTTTGACGTGTTTTTCTCTTGTTTTTTAGGTTCGAAGCAACTTTTGTAGCACAAGTTCAGTACTGTGTGTAACACCGAACAATAAGATATTTGCGATATACATTAAATCGGCAAAGAAAAAGCCTACACTATGACACAATAAGAACGTAATTAGATAAGCACCTTTTAATGAAAACTGTTTCAACAGTGAGAAAGTCACATCTATTTAAGGAGAAAAATAATTTTTATGTTATTTGGCAATTAAAAAGATAAAGTAAAAAGGCGCTTCTTACTGACCCCAGAGTAATGTTTTATGTGTTTGTGAGTATATATTTTCCCGCAGGTGGCAATCTAGATGTTTTGAAATGTTCGGCTGAATGTTCCCTATCCTTTCGGGTCCGCAGCTCGTGGTCGTGCGGTAGCGTTCTCGCTTCCCGCGCCCGGGTTCCCGGGTTCGATTCCTGGTTCAAATGGTTACATTGAGCCACAGTACGAAATAAATTATGTATAACCAGCATATATAATATTCAAAAATTGCCAACAGGGCTCAAACCCTATAGACAGTAACTACGCAACTAGTTCCGAACAAGCCGGCCGGAGTGGCCGAGCGGTTCTAGGCGCTACAGTCTGGAACCGCGTGACCGCTACGGTCGCAGGTTCGAATCCTGCCTCGGGCATGGATGTGTGTGATGTCCTTAGTTAGGTTTAAGTAGTTCTGAGTTCTAGGGGACTGATGACCTCAGATGTTGAGCACCATAGTGCTCAGAGCCATTTTGAATACGAATAGATAACCCGGGGTTATCTGAAACTAATACAATCCAACACACATAGTTTAAAGAACCCTAAAACACAGAGGATAACTTTGAATAAATGTTCGTACAGTGTACAAACTAAGATTCCCTCCAGCTATGTGCAACAAGCGGCGATGACTACGGCTCACTAATTCCACTTTGACCTTGAATTCTGCAGACATAAACAGCAAACGAAGCTCCAAGGCTGTCTTCCACCATTTCCGACTGCATGCTTCTCGGGCATGTAAAGCTGGTAGAACAGAGAATCACACACCCGTTCATAGTCATATTGTACTTCAGAAAATTCTCCGGGGGGGGGGGGGGGGGGGGTTGACGTGGAGGAGGTTGCTTAGCTAGAATACAGGTAAAGAAATCAGTTCCAAGTTTGCTTTGGTTACTAATAAACTCTGTCACCATGGGTTAAAATATTCTAGGTGCACTTGCCGTGTCGATTTTGGATGAAGTCATAAGCTTTCAATGATTTCTGCCATTGTGTCGTGAGAGGTTCGATCATCATTTCCAACTCATCTTTTTACGAATCCTTCCAATAGCGCTACGTGGTGTGACGAGAGCGTGTGTAACCGTTCAAGGCAAAGAAGACAGGGTAAGTCGAGAAGTCATTAATAAAGAGGAATAGAAATGACAGCTTCAGTACCGTCTGATGAGCAACAAACTGCTCCTCCATCAATATTTCGATGTATCTAAAAATTCAACCTCGAATTAAAGTATCTAAATAATTACAGGAAGGAAAGAAAACTTTTAATAATATTTCCGTACATACAGAGGAACTGAAATCTGTAAACAGATTTCGGTTGCCGTCAATTGGAGAGAAATTAATAATTTATTCAATGAGGCCGCGACTGTTAACTTTCAAGTTTAAACGTAGCATCTTCTCGGTCTTGAGGTGCACACGAGTACAACGGCAGAAGCTGCACCATGTTAGGAAACATATGCGTCAAGACCGAAGTGGCCAGTTCTGTAGCCCAGCAGGCGACAGCTAGCCACTTGACCACCCAGCAAGTTGGCACCAGCCGTAGGCCCGCTAGAATGAGGGACCGGCCAGCTAGCAAAGCGCCGCTCCGTGACAATCTGCAACGCCTCTCTGGAAGGTCCACCAATGGCCGTCTCGCATGCGAACGCGTCTTATCTATAGGTACGCTTGGCAATTCTGCGGCAAAGTTTATCGGTCGCTACTTGGGGCCAAATCAAGCAATGACGCTCGGATTCCATTGCCGTTTTGGTTTGGCGCTCGCAAGATACTACAGGAGAGCAGCAGCGCCAGCAAACACTCTTTTGTTGCCTATACCTAATTTTCACGGTTGAGTATTCACTCTGAAAGGTCTCCGTTGGATTGCTTTCATGTTAATTTCTTAAATCTGTTGTCATTTACGGCATACATTCCACTTCTAAATTTACTGTGGTGTTTCTGACTATCTGGGAGGAGACTGAGCAGTGAAACGTGTTACTTTTACACATAAACAAGAACGATCTGTCACACTACTACACTTTAAAACACAGTTTATATGTAATTCATGTCACACAGTCTCATACGGAACCTATATTCGCTTTCTTTTATATACCGTATATGATAAGATACTGTCATCCCCCCTTCCCTTCTGTGTGAAAGAATGAATGAGCAAACGTATTTCTAGTTGCATGCTTGATGGTAGCAGACAAGCCTGTCTGCTAGAGAACAGTAGGACCAACGTCGGAACAGGTAGCTACGCTTTCTAGAAGCAAAGAGGTTTCTATTCTTAGTATGGTCCTGTCCGTCTCTTGTCATGTTGGTATAGGAAGCTGCCTCTCTGGTCACTTCCGTTTGTATTTGTGAGCCACCCCTCAGGAAGGGACCACGACAGTCTGGTCCGCGGCGAGCGTCTGAAGTGGTAAGATCTCCGGCTACGCGCGTCCCTGCTAAGTCCGTAGGACAATGGATTTCTTAAGTTCAGCCTAACTGAAAATTTAATCACCTTTATTTCAGGTTTAGCTCTAAAATATCTAATGTTATCTTAAATTGCAACGCAGTGTAATTCGAGTGTGAAGTTCAGAATATATTCCGGTAGTTGCTTTGTCACTACTTTGTGAGTAGAGTGGAGCCACGTGTTGATCAGTAACTGTAACTAAGATCATCAATCTTAAATGTGAATGTGCGTGAGATTATAACGTCTCGTCTTGACAATATTTTTCAATATAGCAACTTTTCTTTATGTTCAACCCACCTGGGGTGTACTTTGTGAGACCAGTACCACGTGCTTATACAATTGTTTGACCCATCAGGTTAACAGTAACACGATAGTAACCAGTTCGAGGTTTTTCTTTTGTAAATTGCTTTTCGATCTAATTTATTTTAACTATCAAAATTATTGTGGAGTTACACTGTTGGTGTAAACCAAGTTGACCACGTGAAGCATGTGGTGTAATCATCAAAGTAGCCCTCAGCTATTCTTTTCGGGAAGATTTCACAGAGAGTTAGTATGAATTTAGTAAACCAGTGTGTGGTAATTACATGACGGGCAGGATTGCGCTACGAACGTAACTTCTTTGGGTGAAAATTGAATCGGCTGGTTGTGGTTAATTTCCTCTTGCATATGTTTCAACGTTCTTCGTGTGTTATTTTATGAATGCAGTGTTGTATGCTGTCTCCCAATCTTTGCTCCATATTTGATGTGTTCCGTAAGATTACAAACACACATTTTCACAATCCTAAATAAGGCACCAGTTTAGTTATGAATCAAGTTCAATATTCTGAAATTTCAATGATCAATGTTAAACTAAATTTCCAAATATAAACTGATTTATTTCTTTTTATTTAAATTCTCTTTTTATATATATATATATATATATATATATATATATATATATATATATATATATCACAGGTTGTCGTTTCACTATTAAAAGATTATAATTAATGTTAGTCTGGTTGGGAATTTGGTAAGCTAGACTGGATACGTGGTGAAACAGTTGCTCAGTAATGCAAGGTTAACTTCCCCAGACAGCTCACAGCTTTCAACCCACTTTTATGGTCTTGAATATCAGCACCGCTTTCAAATCAAATTAAAGCAACAACAATACATCTCTCTGAACAATTCTCGAATTGAACTTGTGTAGTTATAATCAATGCTGCTTCTGTAGGTCGTTTTGTGATTATTTTTATGTCAGGGAGGTTAACCTCGACTAAGTTTACCAAGTTCTGTTATGACTGACAATTCGCAATTTTTCGCAAACACAACTTTTATTTAGGTAAGTTTTAAGGTAGATGACTGAACAACAAAAGAAAGGTAACAATAACATGGCAGTAAAAGTCTCCTAATTGAAGCAAACAAAAGTTCACTATTAAAAGATTATAATTAATGTTAGTCTGGTTGGGAATTTGGTAAGCTAGACTGGATACGTGGTGAAACAGTTGCTCAGTAATGCAAACAGTTGCTCAGTAATGCAAACGTTCGTGGTAACATTTACACACTAGTAAAAGTCAAATTCATAGACGAAGACGTAATCTTCAGCCGTCGAAGTCCACAAGGTCGGCCTCCGGAGTGAACTGAAATTCGGGGCTGGTTATAGCCCCTAAATAGCAGTCTCCAGCGAATCAGGTTTTGGCGTAGTGATACTTCCTGCAGGCCGTGGCTCGAGCTCCTCCTGCTGGAAGTAGTGTTCGGAATGTCTGTTTCCATTATCTTGTATATAAATAGCCGGTGTGTTTTTTTTTTAATCTTATGGGACTTAACTGCTAAGGTCATCAGTCCCTAATCTTACACACTACTTAATCTAAATTATCCTAAGGACAAACACACACACCCATGCCCGAGGGAGGACTCGAACCTCCGCCGGGACGAGCCGCTCAGTCCATGACTGCAGCGCCTCAGACCGCTCGGCTAATCCTGCGCGGCAGCCGGCGTTTACCATGGTGCCTTTGGTACGCCTTGGACAAAGACAACCCCGTCCTCTGTGATGTAATATGGGTTGCCGACCCTCAGGGGCTACCTTGGTCCCGGTGTAACACGTTCTGTTCTGATTTCACAGTGTATGTCTTTGTTTATTTTTTGCACCTTTATGTAATAGTGTTGCCATTTCTGCCACTTTCCCATTAGCCATTCAAATTAGTGGCTCTCTACAAGTAAGGTCGTAGTCCGTGCCTTTCTGATACTATGTAGAATACTAACATGACATCCCGATGGCCCACCAATAATTGCACGGAAGAGCCAAAGAAACTTGTACACCTACCCAATATGGTGTAGGGGCTCCGCGAGCACACAAAAGTGCTGCAACACGACGTGGCATAGATTAATGTCTGAAGTAGAGCTGGAGGGAACTGACACCATAAATCCTGGAGGGCTGTCCTAAAATCCTTAAGAGCACGAGGGGGTGGAGATCTCTTCTAAACAGCACGTTGCAAGGCATTCCAGATATGCTCAATAATGTTCACGTGTGGGGAGTTTGATGGTCAGCGGAAGTGTTTAAACTCAGAAAAGTGTTCCTGGGGCCACTCTGTAGCAATTCTGGACACGTGGGGTGTCACATTGTCCTGCTGGAATTGTCAAAGTCCGTCGGAATGCGCAATGTACATGAATGGATGCATGCGGTCAGACAGGATGCTTATGTACGTGTCACTTGCCAGAGTCATATCTAGTAGTATCAGGGGTGCCATATCACTCAAACTGAACACGCCCCGCACGATTACACAGCCTCCACCAGCTTGAGCAGTCCCCTGCTGACATGAGGTTGTCTTCATACCCGTATACGTCCATCCGCTCGATACAATTTGAAACGTGATTCGTCCGATCAGGCAACATATTGCCAGTCATCAACAGTCCAATGGCGGTGTTGACGGGCCCAGGCGAGGCGTAAAGCTTTGTGTCGTGCAGTCATCCAGGGTACACGAGTGGGCCTTCGGCTCTGAAAGTCTATATCGATGATGTTTCGTTGAATGGTTCGCACGCTGACACTTGTTGATGGCCCGGAATTGAAATCTGCAGCAATGTGCGAAGGCTTGCCAAAAATGGCTCTGAGCACTATGGGACTCAACAGCTGAGGTCATAAGTCCCCTAGAACTTAGAACTACTTAAACCTAACTAACCTAAGGACATCACACACATCCATGCCCGAGGCAGGATTCGAACCTGCGACCGTAGCAGTAACACGGTTCCAGACTGAAGCGCCTAGAACCGCTCGGCCATCATGGCCTGCGAAGTCTTGCACTTCTGTCAATTTGAACGCTTGTCTTCAGTCGTTGCTGGTCCCATTCTTGCAGAATTTTTTTCCGGCAGCAGCGATCTCGAAGGTTTGATGTTTTACCGGATTCCTGATATTCACGGTACACTCGTGAAATGGTCGTATGAGAAAGTTCCCAATTCATCGCTATCTCGGAGATGCTGTGTCCCATCGCTCGTGCGCCAACATGACACCACGTCCAGACTCACTTAAATCTTAATAACGTGCCAATGTAGCAACAGTAACCGATTTAAAAACTGCGCCAGACACTTGTTGTCTTATTTAGGCGTTGTCGACCGCAGCGCTGTATTCTGCCTGTTTACATATCTCTGTATTTAAATACGCATGTCTATGCCAGTTTCTTTAGCGTTTCAATCTATCATGGCCACTAGCTGGGTCAAACTCTTCTCATTTATACCGTCCGAGATACGTGCATTGCGGCAGTCAGGTACAAGTAGCTCACATTGCCAGTTCCTACATTCTATTACCGTATTACGGTTTTTTCGTGGCGTCGCTTTCACCGTCCAGGTGCCAAACTAAACAAATGTCAGCTCACATTACACACATTTTTGACGCTGATGTGTAAACGAAAACGATCACGTCTAACAGGCGAAACTCAGTGGAGGAATACAGTACAGTTGTAGAATTTTGGAACACGTATTATGTTCGAGTATAATGACTTTTCTGGAGACTAGAAATCTACTCTGTAGGAATCAGCATGGGTTTCGAAAAAGACGGTCGTGTGAAACCCAGCTCGCGCTATTCGTCCACGAGACTCAGAGGGCCGTAGACACGGGTTCACAGGTAGATGCCGTGTTTCTTGACTTCCGCAAGGCGTTCGATACAGTTCCCCACATTCGTTTAATGAACAAAGTAAGAGCATATGGACTATCAGACCAATTGTGTGATTGGATTGAAGAGTTCCTAGATAACAGAACGCAGCATGTCATTCTCAATGGAGAGAAGTCTTCCGAAGTAAGAGTGATTTCAGGTGTGCCGCAGGTGAATGTCGTAGGACCGTTGCCATTCACAATATACATAAATGACCTTGTGGATGACATCGGAAGTTCACTGAGGCTTTTTTGCGGATGATGCTGTGGTATATCGAGAGGTTGTAACAGTGGAAAATTGTACTGAAATGCAGGAGGATCTGCAGCGAATTGACGCATGGTGCAGGGAATGGCAATTGAATATCAATGTAGACAAGTATAATGTGCTGCGAATACATAGAAAGAAAGATCCCTTATCATTTAGCTACAATATAGCAGGTCAGCAACTGGAAGCAGTTAATTCCATAAATTATCTGGGAGTACGCATTAGGAGTGATTTAAAATGGAATGATCATTAAAGTTGATCGTCGGTAAAGCAGATGACAGACTGAGATTCATTGGAAGAATCCTAAGGAAATGCAGTCCGAAAACATATGAAGTAGGTTACAGTACACTTGTTCGCCCACTGCTTGAATACTGCTCAGCAGTGTGGGAACCGTACCAGATAGGGTTGATAGAAGAGATAGAGAAGATCCAACGGAGAGCAGCACGCTTCGTTACAGGATCATTTAGTAATCGGGAAAGCGTTACGGAGATGATAAACTCCAGTGGAAGACTCTGCAGGAGAGACGCTCAGTAGCTCGGTACGGGCTTTTGTTGAAGCTTCGAGAACATACCTTCACCGAGGAGTCAAGCAGTATATTGCTCCCTCCTACGTATATCTCGCGAAGAGACCATGAGGATAAAATCAGAGAGATTAGAGCCCACACAGAGATATACCGACAATCCTTCTTTCCACGAATAATACGAGACCGGAATAGAAGGGAGAACCGATAGAGGTACTCAAGGTACCCTCCGCCACACACCGTCAGGTGGCTTGTGGAGTATGGATGTAGATGTAGAAAGCCAGAGGCGCTGCCCTAGAGTCGCTTGGTATTGCATAAGGAAACCGCTTATAGCATGACGTGAGAATGGTGGAGTAGTGTGCGCCTCCCGCTGATTGCAGGTAGCGGCCAGCCGCCCCCGCCGCGGCAGAGGCGGACAGCGGGGTGGCGGTCAGCGAGCTGTCGGTGGCGGCCCCTGGCGGTGCTGGGGGCGGCGCTGGCGCTGTCGCTGCTGGCGGCTGACTCTGCGGCGGCCGCCATCTGCCCGTCCAAGTGCCAGTGCGACGACGAGACTCTCGAGGCCTCCTGCACCGACGCCAACCTCGAAGTCGTGCCCATCCAGCTGAACCCCGACGTCAAGCGCATCAACCTGCAGGGCAACCGCATCAGCAACGTCCACTTCACACTCGACCTCTACTCCAACTTGCGCCATCTCGACCTGTCCCGTAACAGGATATCGTCGCTCGGAACGCTCAACTTCAAACTGCAGACCAAGCTGGTGAGTAGCTGTGCTACTGGCTGTGTTTTTTCTGAGTTGTGCTTTACAATGATAAGAAGGACATTTCATAAATCACGCACGCTATTTTTTTTTACTTACACGTCTATTTTTTTATATTTTTTCCACTATCTCTTTACATCCCTACAATATAGATTCCCCGCTTCTCTATGACTGAATCCCAAAGTCTTGGAAGCTCTATTATCCCATCCAAGACACCCCTTCTGTTCGTCTGTCGAATGGCTCGCGTACCGGTGGTAGAAAGCTCTTCCGGAGAAAGATAACGAAGTTCACGCATACGCTTTTTCAACTTCAGGAAGAAGTCTGGTGCACTCATGTCCGGGCTGTAAGGAGGATGAGGCAATACTTCCCAACCGTATCTGCGGAGTTTTTGGGCTACAACATTGCTGATATGCGGGCGAACATTGTCGTGGAGAATGAGCGGCCTAGCCTCGAACAGTTGAGGTCGCGTTTTGTTCATTTTTCTGCCCAGGTTTTGCGTGAAGTTACGACAATACACTGTTGTGATACTTGTTCCAAACGGGACTTTATATGTCATGATGATTCCTTGATGATTATAAGCAAAAATCATCATTTGCTTGAGCTTTGAGCGTCGAAATTTCTTTTGGGCGTGGAGGATCTGAAGCTCTCCACTCACTGGACTGTGATTTCAACTCCGGTTCAAAGTCTCTAAACCAGGTTTCATTAATAGCGGCAATTCGACACTATAATGCTTTACATTCACGGTCGAATCGTCCTTTGAGCAAGGTTGCAAGGTCCAGGCGTTTCTACTTCTCTTCAGCAACCAAACAGTGTGAGACCCATCTCGCAGAACATTTTTCTTCTTCAAATCAGTTGTGTGAACACGGAATACTGATGTTGGGGGGGGGGGGGGGGGTTCCCATGGTTTCGGAGAGTTCCTCAAAAGTCGGACTGCGATCCTCACAAACCGCACTGCAATCTTCTTCAAGAGTATATGCTACAAGTTTCTTTCTTCTTTCATCTGTCGACGTTTTTGGCCTTGCGGATCTAGGATTATCGTCTGTATTCATACTAAAACATTTAACCCAACGTGAAACTGTACTACGGTACAATGATAACGTAGCATAGATTTCACTTACTGCATTGTGCATTTCCGTCGGGTTTTTGCCTCGTGAAGTATTGATCTTGATGTACGACCTCTGGTCTTCGAGAGTCACAGTACCTGAGACCCCTACAGGGTCTACCTCTCGGCAATTTCATGTTAGAGCGCACAGCGAAAAAATAAAAACAAGATCCCAACTACATCTGATGTAAGTTTCATTGTTACTGCAACAAACAAGCCACAGTAGTACCAACTTGTGCATTATTTATTAAAAGTCCCTCATACTTCGTTGGTAGAGTAGTTGATTCCGGAATTGCGATAATAATCAAAACGGTCGCGGTCCAAACCTCCCATTCCAAAACTAATGATTTTTGGAAGAATACTTTTATTAAAATTGGGTTCGGACGCACTTAGGAGTTTTCAAAGAAGCTTCCTTGAGAGGCCGAGCAGCATAGTGCAGTGATAATGTAGACAAACAGCTAGCTCTCAAATAATGTATAAAATACTACACGACCTAATATTGAAATTTCTATTGAAACATACAGTTAGTGAAACAAAGGAAAGACCGTGTTATATTAACAGTACACTGCCTTGAAACGAAGTATCATACGCTCTGCCACTACTTGTGTGTGTCAAAAATTCCTATTATTGCTATTTCTCACTCAAACGATCAATTATTGCATGCAGTCAAGTTATTTAGATTGGTTGTACGTCTGAAATTCATTAGTATCTAATCACAACAAAATGCGAAAATTATACAAAATTATCCTCACCAAAATATTGCGAACATAGACATATAACAACAAAGAAAACAAATTTTGTCAAACGCGAATAGCATTTGAAACACAAGCCTTTGAAACGTCGATCCAAAACGCCGATTTATTCACAACATAGCAACAGCACAGGAAATGAAATGCAGCCGTGATAAAATACTCTACACGAACAAAAACTTAGCTCAAGTACATTAGAGCACGGTATTTCCTATTGCAATGTGTTCGATTCCCGGCCGGGTTGGGGATTTTTGCTGCCTGTGGCTGGGTATATGTGTTTTTCTCAGTATTTCATCATAATCATCACCATTAGTGACAGTGTTTAGACTGGACTGTGTACAAAAATTGGGCTGTGTAAAAATTGGGACTTCGTATGGGCGCTGATGACCCCGCATTTGAGCGCCCCACAAACCAAACATCATTATCATCAGTCCTCTGACACATGGTTCTGAGCAGATACGACGGGTTGCTGAGTACGTAATTCTGAGTAGATAAGACGGGTTGCTGAGGCAACTGCTTACATCTGAAGATGATCCTGGGTTATCGAAACATGTAATCTAATTAAAAATGACGATTTCTCGATGTACATACGAGATTTCAAATACCCTCACGGAAAAAAATCACATAGTGTCATATCGCAAGATCTTGTTCGCTAATTCACGTCACCACTGCGAGGAATCACACAGGCAGGAAATTTCTCTCGTAACAAGTCTATTGTTGCAATTGATAAGTGACAGACTGCACCATCTTGTTCAGACCATAACTGTCCAGCATTCATACGATCCATCTCAGATAGCAAAACAGTCCTAACATACTGCGGTAGCGTTTTCTGTGCACAGTTAATGCGTTTCTTGCGACATCTTGGAAGAAGTACGGCCCATTTTCGCACTCAGCTCGAATGCCACGTCACACAGTCGGTCGTTGTAAATGTTTCTCCAAAATTACTCGAGGGTTTTCTGTGCCCCAAATCCTACAATTTGTTTGCTCAAAAAGCCATTCAGTAGAAAGTGCACCTGATCAGTGAACATTATTTATTTTCGTTTCCCGTTCTTTGTTTGTCAAACACCCAGTGGGCAAATGCTTGCCGCGTTTTGTGATGGTTTGGCTTCAGCTCTTGTGCCAACTGAATTTTGTAAGTGAAAGGTGAAGATCTACTTTTAAAATTCGTTGCATGCTGGTTATGAGAAATCCAATTGTTGTGAACGTCGTCGAAAATATTTCACCATACTTAAACCAAAATTATCACTCACATAGTGATGTTGTTCACAGAACATCTAACACGAAGATAACTCGAGAGTTTAATGTCCACAAGCGAACCGTTTTTCAGAAATTTAACTGTTCATCACGTCGATTTATTGGGTGTATTACGTTGGCCAATCATTCCATGGAGTTCGCGAAGAGTCTCTGCACAACATTCACCACATTTGCAATAAGTTTTCACTGCGAGAACAACCGTTGTTAACCACAAAGATGAAAATTGTGCAACGTTCAGTGCAACCAACTTTCTAGAACAGAAGTTGCAGGCATTTCCGAAATTCGTTCTTTATGTGGTTCCCTTTGTTTAAGAAGACTTTTTATTTAATAAGACTGTTCTTTCTAAAATATTGCAGGACTGTTGACACAAGTAAGCAGAAAATATAATCTTCAGTAAATTGCAGCTATGTTGGTGCACCGATTAGAAATTTTTGTACATATTGTATACAGTGTAACATTAATAAAACCAGTAAACTGCGGGGACGGTTTCCTGAGTGGTAGTGGAGGAAGGAAGATCCTACAAATATGTCTCCCGAAATTCACCGTTGCCGCGGTAGATGACGCTGGAGAATGAAAGTTCCTCTGCCACTTGCCATGTGTTCCTTGTGTGTTCCAGGCTGTGTGATTGACGAAGCGTACTGTAAGCAGCCAAACGGCCCGGTATTCATGTAGGGAACAATCCGAGATGGTGTTCGTGTACGGCCAAGCAGATGGAAACGGTCGACAGGCAGCACGGCTACAACAAAACAACCACCCTTATAGACGCCAACCACATCTACAACATTTCGAGTCCTTATTGGCGTTTGTGTGATAATGGGTCGTTTCAGACAGACGAACGTACAGAGGCGGCGGACTGTGCTTATACCAGATCTGGAGGACCGGGTTCTACAATAGTGAGACAAACGCAAGTATAAACTAGAGGCAAGTGGCTCGCCAACATCGTGTAAGCCAAAGTACGATTGTGCGTGTCCTGCATGACAACCGCTACTATCCCAACCCCGGCAACGAGTGCAGGGATTATCAGCAACGGAAATCCCTCTACGGGAAGGATTCTGTTGCGGGACGATTTGCCGTTGCACGCACACCGACCCTTTCCGGACACATGTTCATAGGATCTTTTTTGCTCCATTTCCAGTCAGGAATCCGTCACTGCAGATAGTCGGTTTTATTAATGTTCACCCTGTATATGTTGACTGAAGTTGCGAGGTGTCGGGGCTAGCAGTGTATTTATCACTAAATTCTATTAGAATCCACATATGTCAATCATGCTCTAAGCCCCCCCTATTCTAACTCCGACTTTTGCTGTTGCACAAGGATAAGAAAAATACGCGAACTGACTCTAATCAACCCTGCCAGTGGAGTAGAAGAGAGTTTGGCACCTGCAATAATTTAATTTGATAAATAAGTTAAATAAACAAAGGTTGCATTAGCATAGTGAGGAATGATAGGGTTGCTCTATCGATTAACAGAATGAAAGTTCTGTCCAAAATAACAATATGATTTATTAAGACTAAACACAGAATAGTAAAAGAAACACAGGAAATATAATACATCAAATTGGCTCAAATTTGGAGATTCATACAAACACTGTAAAGGTGAAGTTGTCCCTAAACTAGATCGTGAGGTTTAAGACGAGGTGGTATGTGGAGCCAATTCCTTGCCACTCAAATCTCAAGAGAGACACACAGCTAACCCAACAGTAATTGCTGCTTCTCAAGACAGAACAAAGTTAGGAAAAGACGAACAGGCGCGCTCTGCTGAGCTCTGATTATCACCTAGGAAAATCCCTGTCTGCCGGTGCTGCGGACATACATTACCAAACTGTCTTCTTGACTGCCAGGACACGATCTGGCGTACCGGAGCCGTTGGCTGGTTGCTTCGACGTCCTCGACCGAAAGGCGACTGCCGACTACTTAGAGCACCCGTACAGGCCGAACACACAACATTCCCGCCCCCACGACAGTGGCCGTGGTTACGTTCCAATCAGCAACTCGAAAACCGGCGGAAATTCCACTCCATTGCCGGGGCACTACCATTCCACCAATGGAGATTCTTGGCGCCAATTTCTGTGCTGATTTTGCTCCGTCACGGAGCTATGCCCTGAGCACGCCAATCACAGTCCTATTTTGCAGAAAGCGCGGGAATTTTCCCGCCACAGCTGCCTGGGTACATAAGTCATTCCCACGCCTCGCTGGTAGCCCGCCAGAAAGTGTTTTCGCTAAGCTTCTGCAAAGCAACGGAACCTCCAGCCCAGCCGCCACTTCCGGCTCCAAACGGGCGCGTCTCCTGACAATGCCGGCGTCCAGAAAGCATTCACTCGACCCCCCACGCCTGTCGGCCTACCCTTTGAAAGTCAGAAGAGCCCGCCTGTCACTGGACCACCCGGGTGACGAGAGACGCTGCATGGGAAGTCCGCGTGTGAAGGAATAGCAGCCCTCCACCGCATGCAAATAGAGAGGAGAGTCGTAAGATAGAAATATGAGAGGGGGCTCATGCCACCTCTCATAGCCCCTACGCCATTTTAGATTGTAATTGGTGAGCGGTTGGCTCACTTAGGAGCAAGGTAGTGAGTCAATCGCCCAAGAACAATCTCGCAACTGGCTTCACATGCCGCACTCTATAAAGAAAATCACTGCAACTGAAAAATGCAGCTCATAGAGGGAGGATTATTTATGATGTAGCCAACTTCACCTTCTTAATATGGAACACTAACACTCACATCACACATCCATACCCAGGGAGCCCCTTCCAAACACCGATTCACGCAGACATTCACGCTCTAAATATGGCCCGGGCATCTGAGCCAAATATGGAGCAGTTTATTCTTTACAATCAGAGTTGGAGTGCTCCGCAATTAAATGCCCAAGATGTTACAACAATTTTAATCATTAAACTAACCTGAACTCACTCACACATGATACTATTTAAGTTAACAATCTCTTTGTGAGCTTTCAGAATCTAATTACAACCTCCGATTCATTCTGTCTCCCTGCAGCAAGAATAACCTTTACAAAATGTTCCCTGAACTGATGGTCCATTCACAATGACCGTGGTGGTATCTGCTTCAGTTTATGGGGACTTCAGGCACACTGTTCGCATACACACAACAATAAATACAAAATACAAAAAAAACATGGTGTGGAGAACAATACAGTAATTTGTAATAAGAATTACAGTGTAAAACACAAACACATACAAGGTATAACATACATTACAAAACCAACACTAGAGAAAGAAATTTAAGAAAGAAAAGAAAAAAAAGGGTTCATGGGGCATCAAGTTGTGCGTGCACATTGCACAATGTTCACGACTGTGCTGAGAATGAGGCACTAAATCACATTGTTAGAAATATCCGTAGCACTTCACTAATTACACAGTACTGACATCACATAAGGCTAAACGTCGGGTGTTGTTGCTACGTTGTGGCAACAGCAATAGGGAGTTCTGGAGTGTCTGCAGTACGCTGTTGAGATTGTAGTCAGACCCACGCATATGATCACGGCAGTACGGTAGGAAGACACAGTGATAGGCTCTCCTCACGTCGATTAATTGTCTCTGAGGTCTACTCGTTGGGATACATCACTAGTCTAGGTCTCTTCTCTCGCTGGACAGAACTTTACGTTTCCCAATATTGCAGTTCGACGAAGGATGATGGCACGTGGAGTGACTCCACAAGTGTGTGAGGTCATCCATACAGGATCGAACTAGGAGTGACTATTGTTAAAACTGCTCTCTAATAGAGAGGAGAAGTAAGAAATGAGACCATACATTTGTTAGTGTGGCACGATACTGCTTTGTGTATGCAGATCGGCCAATGCTAGTGAGTTGTAAAAACCCAAACAGGTGAGTATATAGCGTCCCTTTCTGTCCTGAGGCACATGAGGCGCAGATTCTGACACGATATGTGATCTTCTTCGTGTACTCACGACAACGTGGTCTGCCGCAGGGAATCCCTCCAAACGGCTGCCGCGTCCGGAGAGCTAGCAGGCTGTCGCGTGTGGGTCGCGTGTCAGTGTCAACGGCCAGCCCCACTTTCGCTTGTGGCCCAGCGAGGGCTGTCTGCCGCCTAATCCCTCAGGTACACGGCCCCGTGCTGTCAGCTCGTAGGACCGGATGCGCTCGCCCTTCACGTCAGGTGGGGTGCTGACGCTCTTTTCTTGCAGGTAGCCGCAGACCTCTTGTTCCCGCTCCGGCCGGCCTCCGCATTGCCACGATCCCCGTCATCTGCACAATTCTTACAAAAATCTTATGCCTAACTTTTTCCCATGACCTTCTATGTTATAATAAATTTACATAATGAAACATTGATGGTCTGTCATTTCAGACACTCTTATTTTACTTTTATAGTTATTAATCTATGGCAATCATTATAACATCTAATCTAGACATGGAAATAATTTATTTTGATATATGTGTAGAGACCGATCTCAGTATGTACATGGTGTGTGATAACTGATGCTTTGTAATGGATGAACAACTAAATGTGCGGGCCCGCACTAATATTACTATTAATTATATAGATAGACAGTAGACATGCTCAAGAATTAACTACCATATGCCAACGATCTACATTCTATGTCTTCTGAATAAATTATGTTATTGCAACTATTCTACGTTCGCTCGCCGGTCGTCCCTCCATCTCGGGTCTGTGATTTGATGACCTGAAAAATAACATCCAAACAGGCGCGCGCCAAACACTGGTGGTAGAAAACCGCCACAATATTAAGGATCTAGTTATTGTAAAATCCTAAAGTTTAATTTATCCTAGAATATGGTACTCTCTCTATTATTATTATTATTATTACTTTTTTTTATACAATACTCTTACATAATTCCTGTCACGTTGAGATGTCTCGCTGCTCGCCGCTATTGCCGACAGTGATGTGCGCGCCGTACGACATGACCTCCGAGTTTTCATTCCGCCTCACTGAAACTCCAGAGACTGGGTTAGCCATGGCTATACACGACAATAAATTTATAGTTGCAACTTCCTTCTCTATCTGATGCGGTTTTCGGGATCAAAGCACACCTTTCCAGAAGCAATGTAATATGACCGAGCCAGGGGTGGTTCCTGTTGAGGATTCAGTCGCCCAACACACGCCAGCTACACAGTATGTCACGAATATCCAAGTATAAGTCCCTGGTTATTCATCTGTGACAGTCACGAGCAGCACGCTAAATCCCCAACGAGCACATTGGCATGGTAGGCTTTATGCTCGCATTTCTCTCGTCTAGGGCACCATTGGAGTCAAACGCTCACAGGATCACCCCGACTTGCAAGACAACGATGCTGGCGCAGCCCTGCAAAAAAAACTATACTGCCCATATTCATCCTCGAAATCACGCAATATACCACAATCTTGCAGTGCACTGACGCGTGCCTGCAAGCATTGGTATGATCGACTCACGAACTGGTTGTGGCCGCTATGGAGCGTATCACGACTTCTCAGAACGCTTCTAAGAGCACGTTCTTGTATGCGCCCGTTTGTGCGACATCTCGTCACTCATCATTATCCCTCAACATGGACACCAGATAGGAAGGGACAAAAACATTGCTCATGAAAAGGTAGTGTCTCCTACTCCATCGACATTGGAGATCGCGAACATAAACAAAAAGAGGATAGCAGCAGTAAATTCTTATGCAAGACAACGCAGCGTGTTAATACTTTAGCAATCTTAATCTATTAATGTAACGATTATTGTTCCCCGAAGAAAGGTTCATACATTTGCCTATTCTAATATGTACACCACTTAAACTACTATTATTCCACGAACTTCTTTGTGTGAGAGAAGTGGTGGAGTCCTATGGACTAGCGTCAATCCCTTCTTAGACTCCCCCTCCTCTGACGTGCATTAGGATTTGGAGGTCTAATTTCTATCTCCCGGTTCTCCTGTTGTCCTTGATTTCGCTCTCTCCAATTACGGTCGCTTTGCCGTTCGTCATTCCTCCTGTCCCAGATTGCTTGTCTAGATTGACCCTGTTCCCTGACGTTTTGGTTTCCGTGTCTCTGGTTTCCATAACCTTGAATAGCGTAACCTTGATTTCCGTAACCCTGGTTTCCTAACTGACCAGTCCGATTATGCGATCTGTTGTCGTCTTCCCTTGCTGGCCCGTGGTATTTGTTATTTTGCGCCTTCTTCCTGTCCTTTGCGTCTTGTTTATCGAAGACTACTTCGAGTTCGCGCAGTAGACTCTTGAATGCATCTATGTCAGATCCACACTTCCCGACAAGTGTCTGTTGATACCTAACTGGCAATTTGGAAAAGCAAAATTTAATGATTTCTCCGTTGCTATATGGACTATCTAAAAACTGATTCTTCTTGAGTAAATCATCAAAAAATTTGGTTGCGCTTCTATGCCCGGACACTTCCAGTTCAGGACAAAATATTATTTCCTCCTTAATCCTGTCTTGCGTTTCCTTTGACCAGTAGGTACGCAGGAATGCACCAACAAATTCCTGATAGGTCCGACACGTCGCTGCCACACCCCGCATCTTTTCCGCGGCGTGGCCTTCGATGTGTCCACACATGAATTCTAATTTTGCGTGGGTTGGCCATGATGACGGTAATGAATTAGTAAACTGCGTCACCCAGCTCTTCGGATGCACCGACCCTCCATTATCTCTGAACTTTTGGAATTTTAGTATCGACAGGAAGTGATTGTGATCAAAATCCTGTCCGATCCTCGCACTGGTGTTGTCACTCGTTTCCGATACTTGCACGTCTGTTGAGTGTCCTGATCTATCTTGCTGATAACTGTGATGTGCTACCTCTGTATCACAGTGGAAGTGGCACTCCGAATTCCCTCTCCTAAGTGGACTACCATTATTTGAACTATTACTAGGTGTTTCTGCGTGTGCATTGTTAGTTCCGCACTCTGTCACTGGGCTGGAGCACGGCGGGCTTTTCCTCGGAGACACAATTCTGTGTACTCCATCATTGGTATCCGAACGCGCAGTGCTCGTGTGCCCGTTTTGCTCTAGTTTTGCTATCCGACTCTCTACTTCTTCCATTCGTTTCGTGGAGTTCGCAACCGCGATATTACCTTGAGTTTTTAAGAATGCTAGGGATTTTGAGTGGGATTGTGTTGTACGTCGCAAGCGCCCTGCGAGTTTAGAAGTTGCTTCCGCGACTTTCATTGCCCCTATTGCTGCCGTTTTGGCCAGACCTGCTACTTTTTGTGCAGCCATTGACATTTGTTTTACTTCTCCACATTCTTTCTTTATTGTTAGTAATTCCCCACGAATTTCCCCTATATGCGAAATTATTGCCTCAGTGTCCTTCTTACGCTGTTCATCAGCTTCTTCCTCCTCCTGCTTACGTTGTTTCTCCTCTTCTTCCTTCTCCCTCTTACGCTGTTCTTCAGCTTCTTCCTTCTCCTTCTTACGTTGTTTCTCATCTTTTTCCTTCTCCCTCTTACGCTGTTCGTCAGCTTCTTCTTTCATTGATCGTAGGAAGCTAAGTATTGGGTTTACGTCATCTTTTTGATCCTCTTCAAACGTGGGAGATGTAACTCTGGACACCTGGGCGCTAGAGCTCTGACGTGACCGAGCTGGCCTCTGTCTGCACACGTTCGTTTGACTATAAACTTCTGCTACCGCCTCGACCTGTGTGCCTGTCTCTGTTCCATCCTCCAATTCACTATCATAATCACGGTCGCGACGTTGTTCTAAGATCGCGTCCAAATCACCTTCCTCATCAATGACCCTGTCGTCCTGTGCTGCCAAAAATGTGCCCATCTCATCTCTGAACCTATCCTCGTCAGTAACCTGCCTCTTATCCATTATGCTATTCTCTTTTGTTTTAGTTTCGCTCGCTAATAGTCGTGCCTTACTTCTCGTGATCATTCATGAAAAAACAAATTTATCTAAAATATACAGTAAAATTATCTACTCACTGTAGTTTTACACATAGACATAAAATATCAACAACGCTGTTCCAACGCTGTAATTAACAACACAATTTGATGTGGTAGAGAAACCGCACACAAATCCGACAAAGTGCGATGTGGTACGGACACCACATCAACGAAACACAAAAAAACAATGAACAAAAAAATATATACACTGAAAACAAAAACTGTAATCATGCGCCACTACTTAAAACTAAACGCGGAACTACCAGAAAAAAACAAGTTGGGTATTAATCATTAAAAAAGTAGAGGAAAAAAATTGAATGTTACTACTAAGAATCCTGTTTGCTTATCAGAGATTCACAGGAAAGATCCGAGGCCAAGGGTCGCCATTTTATGCGAGGTGCCGGGGCTAGCAGTGTATTTATCACTAAATTCTATTAGAATCCACATATGTCAATCATGCTCTAAGCCCCCCCTATTCTAACTCCGACTTTTGCTGTTGCACAAGGATAAGAAAAATACGCGAACTGACTCTAATCAACCCTGCCAGTGGAGTAGAAGAGAGTTTGGCACCTGCAATAATTTAATTTGATAAATAAGTTAAATAAACAAAGGTTTCATTAGCATAGTGAGGAATGATAGGGTTGCTCTATCGATTAACAGAATGAAAGTTCTGTCCAAAATAACAATATGATTTATTAAGACTAAACACAGAATAGTAAAAGAAACACAGGAAATATAATACATCAAATTGGCTCAAATTTGGAGATTCATACAAACACTGTAAAGGTGAAGTTATCCCTAAACTAGATCGTGAGGTTTAAGACGAGGTGGTATGTGGAGCCAATTCCTTGCCACTCAAATCTCAAGAGAGACACACAGCTAACCCAACAGTAATTGCTGCTTCTCAAGACAGAACAAAGTTAGGAAAAGACGAACAGGCGCGCTCTGCTGAGCTCTGATTATCACCTAGGAAAATCCCTGTCTGCCGGTGCTGCGGACATACATTACCAAACTGTCTTCTTGACTGCCAGGACACGATCTGGCGTACCGGAGCCGTTGGCTGGTTGCTTCGACGTCCTCGACCGAAAGGCGACTGCCGACTACTTAGAGCACCCGTACAGGCCGAACACACAACATTCCCGCCCCCACGACAGTGGCCGTGGTTACGTTCCAATCAGCAACTCGAAAACCGGCGGAAATTCCACTCCATTGCCGGGGCACTACCATTCCACCAATGGAGATTCTTGGCGCCAATTTCTGTGCTGATTTTGCTCCGTCACGGAGCTATGCCCTGAGCACGCCAATCACAGTCCTATTTTGCAGAAAGCGCGGGAATTTTCCCGCCACAGCTGCCTGGGTACATAAGTCATTCCCACGCCTCGCTGGTAGCCCGCCAGAAAGTATTTTCGCTAAGCTTCTGCGAAGCAACGGAACCTCCAGCCCAGCCGCCACTTCCGGCTCCAAACAGGCGCGTCTCCTGACAATGCCGGCGTCCGGAAAGCATTCACTCGACCCCCCACGCCTGTCGGCCTACCCTTTCAAAGTCAGAAGAGCCCGCCTGTCACTGGACCACCCGGGTGACGAGAGACGCTGCATGGGAAGTCCGCGTGTGAAGGAATAGCAGCCCTCCACCGCATGCAAATAGAGAGGAGAGTCGTAAGATAGAAATATGAGAGGGGGCTCATGCCACCTCTCAAAGTGAGGAATGAAAATTTGTACTAAGGCTGGTATTCGAACCCGGGTCTCCTGCTCACTATGCAAATGTGGTAACTGTTAGGCCACCCTGGCACAGTAGCTTCGCACAACTACAGGGACTACCCTAGCATGCCTCCTCCTCAACTCAAATTCCCATTGGCACCACATCCCATTTAGTGTTGGGGTTGAGAAGTGGGCCAACTATAGTAGGCCCCGCAGTCGTTCAGAGTCACCGTGCCAGAGTGGCATAGTCGATAGCGCAACTGCCTAGAGAGCCAGAGATTCCGATTCCAATGCTGGCCTCAATAACAATTTTCTTTCGTCCCATGAGTTGCATATGTGCATCCTAGATGTGCGAGACTTCAGTAGGTCTTTGGAACCATACAGTTTCACTTGTAATAGATAAGATAGCATAGTGACTCCGAAAGTGTGTCCAGAACGAGGAACGCAGTCATCCGGATATGTCGTCCGTGCATAACGGTTATCTTTCTGCACGGATACCCTTTTATTTCTGTGTGCGAATGTCTTGCAATACGGACTTACTTACTCCTCAGCTCTACAGCCCTTGAAGGCCCTTGGCCTGCATCACAGTATCGTGCCATTCTATCCGATCCATGGATTTCCATCCTCTGACAGCCAGCTTTTTCATGTCTTCGTCAACTCCATCCACCCGTCTCTTTCTGGGGCGTCCCCTCCGCCACCTGCCTCCAGCCTTGCCATCAAAAATCCTCTTACATGCTCTGTCTTCTTCCATTCTGACCACGTGCCCTGCCCACTGCAGTCTTCTTATTTTAACGGTAGTAACAATGTCAGGTTCTTCAAAAAGGTGTTGTAGTTCTGCATTCGTACGAATGCGCCAACCTTCTTGCTCATATACTGGGCCATATATTTTACGTAGCACCTTTCTCTCCCATATGCTAAGGATCCTTTCCTCATTTACAGTCATGGTCCTCGTTTTGGCACCATACATAACAACTGGTCTTGTTTTGTAAATGAGGATTTTGGATTTTCGTGATAGAAGCGAACTCCTAAGCATGGTTAATAAGGCAAAGTAGCATCTGTTACCTGCTGCTATTCTTTCTTCACCTCACTGCCAATGTCATTTGTCTCAGTTGACCCAAGGTACTTGAAGTCTCTCACCCTTCCAAACTCCCTGTCGGCTGAGATTTGGTAGGTTTTGTTGCTTGGTCATTGCCATATACTTGGTCTTTTCGATGTTGACTGTCAGACCAAGTTCCCTTGCACCTTTCTACAGTTGTTGATAGGCTTCGCCTAGTACAGCAGTGTTTCGTGCGAGTAATGCCGCATCGTTAGCATAGGCTAGGTACTGTAGTGAACGATTTAAGAAGGTTCCTACTTTATTTAACTCTATCTGACTTATGACTTTTTCTAGACAAATGTTGAATATCAATGAGGAGATATTGTCACCCTGTCTAAGTCCATTCTTCACTTCCACTTATCTGGAGATTTCGCCCTGTATTTTTACTTTACAGTTGGTTTCGCTGAGGGTCATCATAGAAAGTTTCATGAGCTTCTTAGGTATTCCAGCCTCTTCCATTACATTGTTCAATGCCACTCTTGAGATGCTATCATAGGCCTGTTTAAAGTCGATGTAAAGCTGGTGTATGTTAATTTGATGTTCCTAAGGTTTTTCAAGTAGTATGCGCAATGTGAATATCTGGTCAGTTGTTGACGTATGTCTTCTAAAGCTACTCTGATAGTCTCCAACTCTCTCTTCCACATATGGAGTAAGTCTGTTGGTTAGAATCTTGGAGAAAACTTTGTATGTAGTATTTAATAGGGAGATTCCTCGATAGTTCTGGCAGTGTAATTTATCTCCTTTTTATGTATGGGGCACATTATAGCTGTTTTCCACTCATTTGGCATGCTCTCCTCTTGCCAGATATTCAGTGTTATTTTATGAATTGTTTTCCACAGCGTTTCTCCACCATACTTGAGAAGTTCGGCCTGGATCTGATCTTCTCCTGCTGCCTTATCGTTTTTTAAGGTCTTAATGGCTGGCATCACTTCCCACAGTGCAGGTTCTAGTGTTAAAACCTCTGGTCCATAGTAAGTTAGTGCCACCTGTTTTTCTCGTTCTAACCCTTCTACTTCTGAGTTCAGTAACTCTTGGAAGTATTCTTGCAATACGGATAGCTTACGCATATTTTAAAACAGTGTGAGCCGTGGCGGCTAATCGATTTCACTGCAGGGCTTTGAAACGAGTGACTCCCTTTGGAGGGAGCCGTCACGAACAAGGGGTTTGGTTCTATTTGGTCGTGGCAATGCGGCCTGTGGAGCGGAATCTAAAACAAGTACCTGGCGGCGTCCGGTCTATCGGTGCACTACGGGAAAAGGGCTGCCAACATCGCGGCCTGAAGGAACCTTGTATCCAGCGTTCGGCATGTCAGAGGAGCGTGGAGTTGGTTACGACGGAGGTACCGGGCTGCCAGAGGTGTGCTCACCACAACAGACGGGTGTTTACGTTGCGGTTATTTTCGTCTCCATTTCGTCTCCGTGATAATATACCTTGGGAATGTCTTTTTATTATCTTACTGGATTATTTTACTGGCCTGTAATTGATGTCAAATGTTCTTGTAAGGAGGCCACTGTGCTAGGCGGCAGTGACTGTTATGTGTTCTTAGACGTGCCGTTTATTTCCCTCATGGCATTTTGGTAACGCAGCTTGGTGTTTAAAGGAACTTCAAATTGTAATCTTCGTGCATGTCTGAGGTAGGAGCTACGAATTAATGTCGTAAATTGTAGCTCGTGCTCAATTGTTTTAGTGGAAGAATTTTTCATATTTGGGATGGCTTTGGTTTGCCATGCCGACACAAAAATTATGTAACCCGACTAATGTGGCCTTATCCGTTAAAGCGTGATTAATGGGTGATTAAGCACGGTATACTATTTCCCTTAAACATCAGCCTTTAGTTAAAATTATTTTAAGCTGTGTTTTTGCTGCTGTGACTGAATATGTGCTTATCGTTAGTAAAGGGGCTCACGTAGTAACAAGTCTGTTTCAGCACTTACTGTGTACCGGCGTCTCAAGGTTTCTCAACAGGGTTGAGTTGATTATGAGGTGCCGAGTATTTATACGAGGCTGTTCTCGTGTGTGCAGGTGACGCTGAACTTCAGCCGCAACGACATCACGTCGCTGAGCAAGGACACGTTCAATGGCCTGAAGTCGGTGCAGGTGCTGGACCTGAGCTACAACCAGCTGTCGTCGCTGGAGGGCGCGGCGCTGGCCGAGCTGGGCGATCTGCGCGCGCTCAACCTGACGGGCAACCGCGTGTCGGCGGTGGGCGAGCGCGCGCTCGAGCGCCTGCCGCAGCTGCGCGAGCTGCTGCTCGACGACAACCAGCTGCTGGACGTGCCGGCCGCCGCGCTGCGCCGCCTGCCCGCGCTGCAGCGCCTCGGGCTCGCAGACAACCTCATCGAGGCCGTCGCCGAGGGCGCGCTGCCCGCGCTGCGGGACCTGCGGGCGCTCACGCTGCGCCGCAACGTGCTCTCCTCCATCGACCGCGCCGCCTTCGACGGCGTCCAGTCCCTCCAGGTTCGTGCACCCACTCTCTCCCAGTCCACCGCTCATACCTCCCCCACTTCTCGAAACCTAACATCACATCACCCTATGTCTCCACTCTTAACACCACGACATCGCCCCCCCCCCCCTCTGTGATTAGTGGTGACACTTGGAAAGTGGTCCGATAATTGAAAAACAGCAGCGATAGCTCTCTCATTAAATACCTGCCGTAAAACAGGGCAGTTCGGCTTCTGATGACCTGAGATAGAGATATTTCGCTCATAAAGATGTACTGAACTTTACACAGGGCGATAATTTGAGTAAAATGTGAGTAACATTTAGCCTCTGATATTCCTTAACTCGTTTTCCACTGAAGAACCGCTTTACCTGTTTGTGGCACAGTAGTTGAGTACACATTACAATTAAGGGCTCACGTCTGAACTTTTGTATATCCCCCTATGAACTGTGGGCATCTTTTGTGCAATAGTGATCAGCTTTGCGTCAAGTGTACGACTTATAATCTTCCAGTTGCCGTTCTGATCGGTTTCTCACGGCCAGTATCCACCCAAATTTAATTAAAGGCTAGTAAAATTAATACAACCGAGGTGCAGAGCTCACAAACAAGTAAACAGGCGACTTTTAAGAGCTGAGAGAGTGTACTAACCATCTAGTCCTGTTCCGATTTAAATACAGCTTGGTTGTTATTAAATTCAATTGAAATAGTCAATAGTACGAGAATGCTCCATGTTCGTAACTCAGAACGAGCAAAATGCATAAATAAATCTCTGTTTACTTAACAAGCATTTTTACAGTTAACAGTTGAAGTTCGCACTCGTTACTGTGGCTAAAATACAACCTTGCGTATTGTCTGATCACAATAGTCTGGGGCCATTACAAAGTTTGATTAAAAGGAAAGATAGAAAAGATCCAAAGAAGTGCGGTGCTTGGCGTCACGGAATCGTTTAGTCGGCGAGAGCGTTACGGAGTTACTCCCGTGGCAGACGATACACGATAGATAGAGAGATCATGTGCGTGACGGAGGGGTTTATTGTTCAAATTCCGGTAGCGTAGGCTACTTTCTAAGAAGAGTAGGACGACAAATTAGTCTCTTCCACACACATGTGGCGAAATTACCGCGACTGAGAAATCGAGAAACTTATTCGGAGATTGGCAGACAGTCGTTCTTCCCATGTGGATGGATCAGGGAGGGAGGGAAAAATAGTTACCAGAAATACCCTCCGCCACGTATCGTTCAAAAAAATGGCTCTTAGCACTGTGGGACTTAACATCTATGGTCATCAGTCCCCTAGAACTTAGAACTACTTAAACCTAACTAACCTAAGGACATCACACAACACCCAGTCATCACGAGGCAGAGAAAATCCCTGACCCCGCCGGGAATCGAACCCGGGAACCCGGGCGCGGGAAGCGAGAACGCTACCGCAGCCGCGTATCGTAAGGAGATTAGTAGAGTACAGATGAAGATACACATGGTTAGCGTCAGTCTGCATTATCCCCACGGAAACTACGAAAATTTTGATGTAATACATTGTATGATAATTATTATTCATATGCGATGGTTAACTTTATTCAGTTATCCATTTTTAATCAGAAACCTTCTTAACACAATCTCCTAGCACATATTACTAATTCGTGCATTAATCGCGTTACTACTGCATTACTCATCGTCTACATCGATTAAATATTGTTCGCATCCATTACTGTTCCAAGCCACCATCTCAAAATTCTAATTTCTTCCACCTGACTGAAACGTCTCTAGAGTACGAAAACGCCTCTGCTCTCAACTAAAAAGTATATTGTAAACATTACATTGCTAACGACCGTCTGCCGAATTAACAAAGAACTAAGCCTGAGCAGACACGGTATGCTTACACAGCGTTACACAGCGGCTCGCCGCCTTCTTATATTGCAGAGCCTGGACGTGAGCGACAACAACTTGACGTCGGTGCCGACGTCGCAGCTGTCGAAGCTGGCAGACCTCGTGGAGCTCGACCTGAGCGGCAACACTTTCGACACCATCGAGGCCGTGTCCTTCCAGAGTCTCTTCGAGCTGCGGCAGCTGCGTCTCAGCCGGCTCCGACAACTACGCAGGTAAAGGCCGCACCTTCGAGTTTTCCAGTAGATTATTCCCACAACTTCTTTCTGCGTATGAAACTAATGTCTCAGTTACCTGTTTTTATAACATGTCTTGTGGCCGTTTCTTAAAACAGATGTACTGGCACGCTGAACTAGTTCAGATGGCTCTAAGCACTAGGGGACTTAACATCTGAGATCCATCAGTCCCCTAGACTTAGAACTAATTAAGCCTAACTAACCTAAGGACATCGCACACAACCATGCCCGAGGCAGGATTCGAACCCGCGACCGTAGCAGCAGCGCGGTTCCGGACTGAAGCGCCTAGAACCTCTCGGCCATACCGGCCGGCTGGCTGAACTGACACTGACAGAGGGAGTATAAGAGCGATAGAAGCTTTCAAATCCTCGTAGGACCGTCCAGATTTGATTCTTCCTCAATTTCCCTAAATCCGTACAAGGAAATGTCAGGGTGACTTAGACAACGAAAATTTTTGTCCATTTCAGTTAGAGAGTGACTACGGGCCAGGTATGAACGTCTGAGGCCTTCACGCTGAAGGGAAGTAAAACTAGGAGAAGCTAAGTCATTACAGACGTAGTACTTGCTCCCTATACAAGAATGGACTAGAAATTCCGTCGTTGTGTTCATGAAGAAAACGTCCAAATAATATCACCAGAATGACTGAGGGAATTTGGTAAAGGCGGGGGAGGGGGGGGGGCGTGAGGTGTCGGCAGGAGTCGACCGGGATATATATTTCTGAATTTCGGATTTAAGGAGAAGACGGTGGCATGTTTTATAGCACGAAACTTTTGAGTTTATGTGACCTCACAGGTCATCCAACACCTCAGTAATTTCTATCGTAATATATAAACAAATCCCTTGGCGACGATTTGGCAATATGGAGCTTCAATAATGATAAAATTAATGTCTAATTTTTTCAAAACAGAATTGCAGGTGTTTCTTTTTTTATCATTACTCGTCCTCTACAGTCTTTAGTCTCTACGTCTCTAACACCATGGAACTCCGTCGCTGATGTCTTAGCACATATTCTGTCATCCTGTCCTTTCTTCTAGTCGATTTTTCACACATAGTAACTCATTGTCATTAATTACTGAGAACATTTTACTCGTGGAGAACAGCGGTCTGGCGAAAAGTACTTTAAAAATGAACACAAACAGTCTAGACCGCAAAAATATTTCCTTTATGATAACTGGTCTAAGTTAGTTTCTGATCATCTTTAGATCCTCATGCCATAACGGTAGACGATGGCGATGAGTGGAGTGGGTGTTGTAACTCCAATAACTCAGCACTTGAATTTCCTGAAGTTATAACGCCCGCTCCGTATCGGCCAACACATACCATTATAGGATGAGAGCCTGACGATGGTCAAAAACTGACCGAAACCTGTTACGATAAAATATATGTTTTGCGGTCGAGACTGATTGTGGTCATTTTTAAAGTATTTTCATTACTTTTATTTTGTGTTGCTGAAAACAATACTTGCCGGCCGGTCTGGCCGTGCGGTTATAGGCGCTTTAGTCTGGAACCGCGTGACCGCTACGGTCGCAGGTTCGAATCCTGCCTCTGGCATGGATGTGTGTGTGGTGTCCTTAGGTTAGTTAGGTTTAAGTAGTTCTAAGTTCTAGGGGACTGACGACAAAAAATATTAAGTCCCACAGTGCTCAGAGCCATTTGAACCATTTTTGAAAACAATATTTGCTAGTAATACGGAACCATTTGTGTTATAACCTAAAGAAATGTAATATACACGACTTGTTATTAAAAATTAGGCAACAGGTCTTTAAATTTGCTATAAATGAAACGAAAAAAAATCGGTTTTATTGTTCAAGGGTGGAGAACTCTATTGTGTACTTATTAGAAATTGCGCTGCCGGTGCAGGGTGGACGTGCGGGCTTTCGTGGACAACATCAAGCTGCAGTCGGTGGAGCTGGACGACAACGAGCGGCTGTCGTCGCTGCCGCCGCGGCTGTTCCACGGCAACCCGGCGCTGGAGCGCGTGTCGGCGCGCGGCAACGCCTTCACCGCGCTCGAGGCCGAGCACTTCCCGCTGGACCGGCTGCGCGCGCTCTCGCTGGCCGGCAACCCGCTGCACTGCAACTGCTCGCTGCTCTGGCTCTGGCTGCTGGCGCGCAAACAGCGCGACGCGCCGCCGCCGCCGCCGCCGCTGCAGGCGTCCGCCGCCAACCTGACGACGCTGTCCGCCCCCGGCGCCACGGCGGGGCCCAGCCAGCAGCCGCCGCCGCCCACCCCTGCGCCCGACATCACACCTAGACTCGACGTGGACGGCATCCGCTGCCACGAGCCGGAGGCGCTCCGCGGCCTTCTCATCGTCGACGTGCCGGAGTCCGACGTAAGTCCACCCCCTGCCAGAAGCCAACGTACACCCTTCTGAGAAACAACGAGGCTGCAGCCTGAGTGCAGCATGGCAGGGAGCGGCCAGAGCGCTCGATGACGTCAGCACGCCAGTCGACGCTTTAGTATCCAGAGCATCAGTACCTTGTTTGGCATGTGTAATGGCGCTCTGCAGAGAGCAGACAAACATGAGCCGGATGGTCTACTACCCGATGTGATTGTGACAAGGCGGGACGGCGAATGATCACTTCAGTGCAGGTTGACACCAGGCTCGAACTCTAAAGGGAATCGTCGAAATGCCGCGAATAATGACGATAATGGGCCAGGGGCAGTACTTCAGTAGCGTGTGGATGAGCTGAGAATTTGGGTCTGATGGAAGGCGTGCTAGGGTAGTCGTGCAGTTGCGATGACCACTACCTCTGGATGGCTTGACGGTCAGAGCATCTGCCTAGTAAACATGAGTCCCGGATTCGCCTAGAACCGCCAAATTCCATTCAACTATATCGCTAGAGGAAAAGTTTATAGATACCCTGATTTAAGTTAAACTGAATTCAACAATAATATTTGAACGAAAATAGTACTAAACAATTACCGAGCGAGGTATCGCAGTGGTTAGACACTGGACTCGCATTCGGGAGGACGACGGTTCAATCCCGCGTCCGGCCATCCTGATTTAGGTTTTCCGTGATTTCCCTAAATCACACCAGGCAAATGCCGGGATGGTTCCTTTCAAAGGGCACGGCCGACTTCCTTCCCCGTCCTTCCCTACTCTGATGAGACCGATGACCTCGCTGTCTGGTCTCCTTCCCCAACACAACCAACCAACCAACTAAACAATTCAAACAATTGCGTCAAACATCACTGGTGGCAAGAAATGCTCGAGACATGTTTTTCGAGTTACTTTTGTCAGAACAGAATGGCACAATAAAAATGTTTATTTGCCTTCAATATTATTTTCAGCTGAAGGGGGAAAATACATTATTTTTAGTGAAGAGTGTACGAAACAACAAACAAAAATCTCGTCCTACACAAAGAACACTCTAAGCCAAAATAACTACGCGCCACGAAGGAATTATGCAATTGGGGCGGAAATCGGTGAACGTGATGCACATGTACAGACAAACAAAATATTACAGTTTCAGGAAAATTGCATGATTTATTCAAGAAAAGAAGTTTCACAAATTGAGCAAGTCGATAACGAATTGGTCCGCCCCTGGCACGGATGGAAGCAGTTGTTCGGCTTAGCACTGATTGACAGAGTTGTTTAATGTCCTCCTTAGGGATATCGTGCCAAACTCTGTTTAATTGGCACATTAGATTGTCAAAACCCCAAAATGGTTGGAAGACACTGCCCATGATGCTCCAGAGGTTCTCAATGGCAGAGAGGTTCGGGGAATGGCACCCGAGACCACCACTCTTGGTTGTCGAGCAGAAGGGAGGGCGACAGTCACGTTGGTATTCCAGTGCTGTCAAAGGCGTCTCCAGACAGGTTTTCGCCGCTCACCGGGGCTCACTTCGAAGCTCCAGTCAATGAGATTCCAGGCCTAAGACTTGGCTGGGGATGCCCCAGGGATACGAACCTGATGGTCACCCGATATGGAGCCCGACAACCAGTGGGTACTATTTCACTTCAGAGCACTCTTACTGCACGGAGGTATGTTGACGATACTCTCTACACCCTACGTTTTTGCCCTTCATGGCAACCCATCGTGGGCTTACTTTTCAGCAACAAATGGCCGGCCACATGGGGCGAGAGTTTCTGCTGCCTGCCTCCGTGCTACCAAACCCTACCTTGAGCCGGAATGTTATCGGATCCCTCCCGAAGTGAGAACGTTTAGAACTTTATGGGCAGGGCCCTCCAACTAGCTCGGGAGTTTTGACGATTTAACGCGCCAGTTGGACAGAATTTGGCAGGATACCCCGCTGGAGGACATCTATCAAGTCTATCAATCAACCCCAAGCCGAATAATTGCTGAATAACTGAAGGACCAGATGTTGACCAACGCGTTACTGACTTGATCAATTTGTGAAGCTCTTTCTTTTGAATAAATCATCCAATTTTTCTGAAAATGTGATCATTTGTTTGTAAATGTACATTACATCTACCGATTCGGATAATTCCTTAGGGGTGCGTCGCTGTTTTTTCTGCTTGGATTGCATTTAAATTGTTCTAAGTTCTTTGAACAACCAAACTCGTACATGTATTTGACTGAAAAGTCCACTACTTATTTGCATGGTTCTTCAATAGTTTGTGACAGAAGTTTAAGTTTCAAAGACACAAGGTTAAGTGTTTTATATTCATTCAAAACATGCACATATATTAAACTCAAAAATATTCCGTATTTTCATTTTTTATGTGCGATATAACTCCAATTCAATTTTTGACCATACATATTTATTCATAAATTCCCGACATTTCCAGGATAGGAGCGATCTTAGTGTAACGAAATCCGTAAAAATTCCATACAGCTAAGATCTATAGTAAATTATTTATTTAGATGACCGGTTTCGGTAAGACTATGTTACCATCTTCGGATCTTCAACGTTACAGTTCACCCAATCTCCCCTATCTGCGCTTTGTATCGTCTCATATCATTGTCTGTATTCAGCTGTGGTATGAACATGAACACTGTCAGTCAGTGCAGTTTTGTATATACAGTTATTTTTATTATGACATGCTAACATCAAGTGTATTCCATGATCCCTATACATACATCTGTGAAATGAGGTGGTGCAAAGCGAAGGTGGCGGAGACTGTATGAATTGTAAAGCTGAAGATCCGAAACTGGTAACGTAGTCGTACTGGAGATCTGAATTACCATAATTTAGACTCCAAATTCGGCTACTGTTATAAATTCTTACCTACAGTACTTCCATCTTCTGATGTGTAATGTGACGACAACTCTTAGTGCAGCTTTAAGTACTAGGGATGCCACCTTCAGCTGCAATTAGAGGTCTTAATTTCTTTGCAATCGATTTCTGTGTTCCATTACATCATCTCCAGATTCTTTTACTTGCGTCATATAGGGGGTTGAAGTTAGTGTAATGAAACACTGAAATCGACTGCAATAAAATTAAGACCCTGGTGTCTGTTCAAAAATACTGACACCCTTATGTACTGCGGAATTGACCATTAGACGCCGCGAGAGGAGAACTCGACAGTATGGAAGAAAGCAGGGAGTATTTTGTTGTCAGTAGAGAAGTAGTAAGAGCACAATGGGTTGGTCAAGAGAGCACGCTGGCGTAGAACGTGGACTAGACTTTGGATGTCACCTGAGTAACAGATACATCAGGAACATGTCAACCCTTCTGAAGCTACCCAAATCGACAATTAGCGATGTGATTGTGGACAGGAAACGCGAAGGAATGACCAGAGCTCAACAAAGACCAGCGGACCTCATGTAATGGCGGACAGGGATCGTCGGACATTGCCAAGAGTTGTTGTAAAAAATCACATGAAATCAGCGGAAAGAATCACGAGTTAGTTTCTAAGTGCTACCAGTAGTGCAGCTAGCACAGTTACTGTACTTAGCGAGTTAGAGAGAATCTGTAGGCGGGGTAAAGAGCAGAGTTAGAGAGAATCTGTAGGCGGTGTAAAGAGCAACGCCGCTGGACAGTGGGTGAGTGGAAACTAGAGAACATATTTTACAATAATGTGTACAGCAGAGAAACAGTTCGGAGGGTAAGATTGTTTCTGTCAGCATGACAGTGCACAGAGGACGTTAGAATATAGGGAGACGCTCTTTCGCCGGAAAATTGAAACCTGTCTCTGCCAAATTGCTGAGTCTTAGTGAAGCGTTCGTATTGCAGTGCTGCTCTTCGATCTCACTTAGAACAGTAATAAAACTTTAGGCTGTTTTACTGCGATGTACATCTTGCTCGAAGAGCTACAGTTGGCGTTAAATAATTGATGATGAGCATTCATCCGCGAAGGTATATTGTTTCAAAACATATACTCGTAACTGACTGTCAATTCACTTTATTTGTAGAAGTCCATCTTGGTCTCACTGATACCGGTTGTGGCTACTGCCCTCTTCAGATCTGTTACAAATATCAAGTTTTTAATTAACAGTCACTCTTTCCATATTTACCTTATACTTAAGTTTATGGTTTAGTTGTTTTTTTCATACTGGAAGGTTTCGATTTATAGATGTGATGTTATTTTTAAACTTTACATTCTGGCTTTTACACAATTGTGTGTTATTTATTTTGCCAGGCTAGGAGCCCCCATTATTCTCTTTATATCTTTTATTTGGAATTTAGGCATTGTTCTGATTCCGCATATTGTATGTCAGTTCTTGTTTTATTGTCAGACGCTCATTTTGCAATGTGAAGAAATTTCAGTTGAGGACTACGCATACTGCATTTTAACTACTAAATATACGATACTGGTTACTTATGTACCCTAGGTGTAGTGTCCTCTGCTGGTTTCAGTTATTTGTATAAATATCACAAGCATCCAAGCCGTCACCAGCATTTACTATTTACCTTCGTGTATAGATTTTAACATTGACACCTACATCAAAATATTTTGTGGTATGTATGGCTGGTAAGAATGGCTGTTGATCATTTTTTTTAATATTTTTCTAATATATCACCAGGCCTTTTATAGATTTTTCTCCAGCTACTTGAAGTTAGTTGGTCGCATCTCAGTTTTTTTACTTGTAACAGATCCGAAGATGGCTGTCGCCGAAACCGGTAATAGTGAATTGCAAAATCAGTGTGATCGCTACGGACCTTTACAAATAAAGTTCCACAATATGATCGCGGACTCAGTCGCAGACTTTACGTCTTCGACTGATGAAGTAGGTCAAGTCAACGCATTAACTCTAAGTGGGTTGGCTTAATAGAGCACTTTAATGGACAAGCAGGCTTCTGATACAGAGCTGGCTGACAACCTTCAATTGGCACTGTACTCGGTATAGACAACAGCATCTCCCCTATGTTTTAGCCTCCTTGCATTCACCCTGTCGTAAAGCAGCATCTGTGAGTAAATAGTCTGCGGACATTTCTGAAATGAATAGACGAGTCCAAAGTCCTTATGTGAGCTCAGTGGAATATCTGGTGAACCATGAATTTATTTTCAAATTTTTTTCTTAAAGAATTTACTTTATTTACTAGCGATTCATCAAGAACAGTAACACATTTAATCACACTAGGTGAGCGTGGAAGTAGTTGCCAGGAAGTAACTGATGGAAAATGAAATTACTTTTAACAAATGTGAATTTTATTCTTAAAAGCCTTTTCACAAACAGATTTAAAATTATAAGCAGAAAAGCGCCCTCGAAATATCAAGTTACAATTGTATATAGAGGCAGAAAGAACAATATTAACAGTAGGAGCCTTCGGGCTGAGAAGCTTGCCTGCTCCCTTTCAACACGGCCGTAGTCATGACCGCTCACAACAACCTCTGAAAGAGTACACTGGAGCAAATCTGCAACACACCAGATTACTTTAAACTAAAAATTTTTTAACAACTCACACAAACACGTAAACTATGCACCCCGTAAAAGGGATGAAAATGTACACAACACTCAAATTATTTGCCACCGAAAGTGCAATTTTTTCTTAAGGACTCTTACGGTAGAAGGGTGGAAACCTTATAACCTAAAATGACTATTTAAATAAAACCCATAAAATGCAGACTTACATAAAATGTTCAACATGCTCTACATTACACATTTACACATATACCACCTCGCAAGATGATAGGCAGGGTAAAAACATATTTCAAGAATGCGGCCATTAAGCAATAAATTCGTTAACACCGAATCCGCCAAACATGACAGAGGCAGCTATTAACGTACGGCAGACCGACAGATAGACACTAACTACCTAAAAAATGCGGGCGGGAGACAGACGAACAAGCTGGGGACGAGAGACTGACCAAGAAAACAAATAGAATTTAAGTCAATGAAACACATATCACGAATCACTTCTAATAAACTGCGATGTCTTGCGAAGACCTGGCTTAGCACCCCCAAAACGCTCTCCCGAGCCGTCCGCTACGAGCCGCTTCAACGGACGCAGGTTGGCGCGCCGATCTCCCGTCTCAGGAGTCGCAGCTCGCGCCGGCCAGACCGATGTCGTGGGTTGACTCCCATTGCTCTCGTGTCGGCCGCGAAGCCACTACTCCTCGCTATACGGCGCGGTCCACTGGACTGATGTGACGACCTCGCATGCGCCGACGCTCAAGACGGACAAGGCATTTTGTGTCTCAGTGCACGACCAACCAACCGATCGATCCAACCGGCCTTAAAGGTCGATCCGAACGACAGACATCCTGGCACTGCAGACGGCAGACCGACATTGACTAAGCGATACACTCGGTTGGACCCACCCCTGCAGAGGAAACATGCCCTCAGGCTACCCGACATCACTGCCCCGGGAAGAGACCGACCCACCGAGCAATCCAACCGCCAGTGTCCATTGCCTGAACAAACTCGAGCAGACTGGCGGCCTAACACATACTGGCACTTCGATCGACAGACACTGACTGCCCCACACCGACCCGGCTGACCAGCTGACCGACTCGCCGAGACTCACAGACTGCAGAGCTCATAGCGCCCCTTAAATGCACATGAACAGGCAACTTTTCCCCTTTTCCACCAGAGGGAGACACCAAAGCTGCGACTGCCACAGCGGCGCCACCGCCACATGTAGACGTGGCGACTGCTTTATACTACGCGCTGCGGCGCGCTCTTCAAAACATCAAATTTTAGCACGGCTCTCCTGGACGGTCGACTTCGTGCCGGACCAGCTTCCCTCCCCGCCCACCCCACCGCCGCCGCCTCCCCCCCCCCCCCACCCCCCGAAACCCCCAGCGCCCGAAATAAATACCCGTTCTGTCTTTTCTGGTTTCGTTCTTGAGAAACAATGATTTGTCATTCCTCCACAGACACCTCACTGATAGCGTCCCCGGCATCGTTCGTGCTGTCGTAAGGGCGAAGGGTGGACACAGCCCATATTAATGTCCACTAATGTGTATCCAGATACCTGTGATTAGATAGTGTACATACAGAACTGAAGGTGTCATTCCTGCTACAAAAAAAAATTTTTTTTTTTTTTTACTTGGTTGTATAGGCCATTTATTAACTGGCCCTAGTCGAGCTTCGTAGCTGCCACTGAAGATCTGCGTTTGTCCCGGCAGGTGCGATGCGACGCGTCGTGGCTGGCGGTCATCATCGTGACAGTAGTGGTGATGGCGCTGTTCGCGGTGACGTGCGGCCTGCTGCTGGTGATGGGCAACTGGAAATGGTGCCGCAAGAAGGAGGAGCAGCTGGCCGCCACGACCGACACGCACCACCACTCGCACCTGCAGAACGGCGCCGTGCTGATGCTGGTGTCCGGCAAGGACCGTCCGCCGGACGCGCCGTCCGCGGTCGACACCTTCCGGATAAAGGCGAAGAAGGAGGAGGCCGCGGCAGCGGCTGCGGCCGCCATGTCGGGCGGCTTCCAGCACCGGCCGCTGCCGCCCTGCTGGGACGAGGAGCGCTCGGCGGCCGCCGCGGCCGCGCTCTACCGAGGGCACCAGTACCGCTCCCCCGCCACGCCGCCGCCGCCACAGTACCCCGGCGCCATCAACGGCTCCCTCAAGAAGCCCGCGCATATCGTCTACGTCTGAGGACGCTAGCCACCGACACGTGCGCGCCGATTACCGCTGAGGGCCCACTGGAAAAGAGGCTAATGCCACAAAGCGTCTGCAACTCCAGCAGTTGTACACGTCTTTCTCTGGGAAGTCCGCCTGTGTAGCGAAGAGATTGGCGTGTCTGACTACGATTATGAGGATCTAGGTTCCTTCCCCGATACTAGCAGGAATTTTGTATCTCGGTGGGAAGGCTGCGACGGGATGATCTCGGCCTCGTGAGACCATTTGAAGGCCCACTTGAACGTCAAACAACAGCTCTGGGGTATGAAATGCTGGCTTTAGCTCTGGGAGACCAGTGTGCTCGGCCATGACCACCCCCGCGCCCCCGTCCCACCCATTCGCGTCCAAATGGTAAATGGTGATACGTGGCAAAGTACGACACGGTGACCGGTTGGCACAGTCAACTGGAGTCAAAACACAAAATGACGAAACTATCACCTCGGTCGACGAAGAGAACTAGGGACATTGTTGAAATATCTTTTGAAAGATGGAATAAGAACTCTGATGCGCATTCGAAATGTTCTAAACCACAAATTTTGCCGAGGAAACCTGAAGGATCACACTGATTTTATGTTGCCCAGGGAGAAATGTGAGTTTACTCTTGTAACGAAATAGTCTTCCCTATGTAGTACATACGGGGAACGACACATTAGTTTTTGAGCGTGCAGCTATAACGCCCGTCTTCTCCACTAGTATTCCAAAGTATGTCTTTCAAACATAAGCTTTTCCAATCATCACACATGGCAGCTATTACTTCCAGTAACTAAAATCTGCCTCTGCCCACTTTCTTTTATTATAGGCGACTGATTTTTGGATGATAAGACTTCCCACTTCAAGCGTCCGTTGAACATTGTTACGTTATTGAACAGTCGAGCCATATATGCATTAAATTATTTAAAATTTGAAAAAACATTATACACACAGGACACAAAATCGATTAATAGGCTCAAATAGTAAGGGTTCTGGTAGATGTTAGAAACAGATTACCTACTTCCACAAGCAGTTCAATACATGATGTAATAACTAGTTACAATAAAATACTTTTAGCTGCCAAAAGAAGCTTAAAAAAAGTAGCTGCAACCTTTAGTTATCTCTCTATTGACCAACCAACTAGGATCACGTACGTTCTATGTTGATTCCTATTTTTGCAGTATCGCATTTTCTCCCTACATTGTCTTTTACTTTCTTCTGCCCATGTTATTCCACATTTATTTTTTGTATCTTGAAAGACTTCTAGATCTAGCACTTTACTCTTAAGAAGAAACTTTTTGTCCCACAAGTTTCGACATGGTCGAGAATGGAACAGTAATTCGAAAATTGACGATAAATTTATTTCACGTCTATGATCTTCATGGCCTGTTTTATTGTTTTAAGCTGTAGACATTCACTAGTTTTATTTCTATTTTTGATGCATATCTCAAGGTGTCACTGCTGGCCGACAACCTACAATATTTGTGCTCACAGACGTGAAATACAGATATTTGTTCCAAACTTTTTCTCACTTTCGGTTCATTGATGTTTCTTTCTAGTTATATTCTTATTTCTTAAAAAAAAAAAAAAAAAAAAAAAAACAAGAGAGGCAGATTTGATGCTTCATTGGTCGCCTTTGACAACTTGATTACAGTATTCACCACCATAATTAATTCTTAAAAAATATGTTTACTAATCCTTAGGCTGCTTTACTATTCAGCTGTTCACGATACGTTATTAACTCTGAAGCTCTGCGAATCATTTTCTCATATGACAAGCTGTCCTCGGTGATTTGTGCTGGTCTGATGTTATGAAAGCATATGCTTAGAATTACTCTCAGATTAGGCAGCGAGAAAAACGTTAATACAGCAGCACTATATAAGTGGCAGGGCCAAAGGGAAAATAAAACTTATCACTTTAAAATTCACATCAGAGAATAGTGTCTTCGTGGAAATGGGACCTTTAGCACAACGGGCATATTTAGAAGTACTACATTCTGTCACTAACTAACGTTGGCAGACTTTTGTAATCCTATATTCAGTGTAAGAAGGGTAACGAGATTTAGTGATAAGAATGTATTTTCATCAACTAGTACTCTACTTTGTGTACCATTAAAAACCTAATATACCAATGGATTTCCCAATGGTGATGAAATATTCAAATTTCGGTTCTTTACACGCGTGCATTGCACGTGCTTCGTAGACACCTACTTATGGGGTAAAAGACTGTAATGTAACAGAAAGGATGACAGACGATCATATTTCGAAGATGAATCCAAAAAACTAAAAATCTATTGCTAAGTGGCATGGTCTCGTTCCTCCAATGGGCCTTCATATTACTCTTCGTTGTTTCCAGAAGCAGCGTGATATTTCTAACGATTTGATATATTAAAGTACCATTTCCATAAAAAATGTATTCTAAATACCTACTTCCTGTTTAGCAAGTAAGTGCAACCCGACGCACAGTGTTCTGTGTCGTAGGCCTACGTAAGCGAGCAGAGACGGTAGTTGAGCCCACGGCAGTGGATATGTGCAACCGCCTGCCGCTGTTACTTTGCAATAATTAGATTCCCTGTGTTTGTTAAGAAGTGATTGAAGTGCTGTTCTTTTCTGAGTCGTCGAGAATCTTGCTGGACTGTGGTACATTAAAATATTTTTGTAACTGGTCGTGCTTTTTATAGGAATGTGTTTCCAGACTGTAAAGAAAGTTGTTAACATTTGTAAGAAGTGAAACGTGATTTGTTGCAAAATGTCATTTTCCATATTGAGCAGCGTGTGTTTTCAGCTTTTAGGAATGCAGTGGTGAAGCTAGGTGCTTAAAATTCCTCGGAGTTTGTGACTGACAAATCCCAGATTGCAAATGAGTAAGCAAGAGTGTGTGAAGTTTTCTCAAACAGTTGTTTCCGGTAAATAATCTCGGAGAAGTTGAGCAGTTTCTTTTCACAACTCTGGGGACATTGTGGATTCTCAGAAGAAGAGTATCGTCGTGCGTCTGACATAATATTTGCGAAAGAAAACAACCCCTGCACGTAGTTGTTGTTCAAGAGAACAAAGCTATACCTGTGACATACATAGGACACAATAACAGAGAGGATATTGCAAATTCGTTCTGGAAAGACGATTATTTATGCACTCTCGTCTTAAACGTATTCAAACGTGCCATTCCGCAATGCCACCATCTTTCGTTTCAGTTAGCTAACATTTTCATTAACTGCGACTACATTTCAAGCTGTTATGCGTATTACGTTTTCCGACAGTGCTACTGTGACACTTTACTTCCTCCTCATCCATTAAGTAATTGCCAAACAGAATCAGCACTACCACTCGTGAACATTATTTGGTGGTTGTCATAATGGAATGAAACAAGTGTTTCAGTCCTCTAGCTACTATTACCACCTTGAACATGTTTCTCTTCAAGTGAATAGTGATGCAAGACATTACATTCTCTGCTACGCTAAACACTTTGTATCTTAAATGTAAAATTTTCTTTTTTGCTAGGCCGCGTCGTATTTCTTCTACACTATTAACGTTTCGATCCTATGCTGAGATCTTCTTGAGGAACTTGTGGCTTTCACGGTAAGCTAAACAATACAAGATCCCGAAGATGATTCCAGCAGAGGGATGGAAACGTCGATCGTTCAGAAATATGACGCGGACTAACAAACTAGAAAATTTTACCTTCACTGACAATGATCACTAAAGCCTGCAGATTAACAGTTTCTTTTTTGTCAATTCCTACTTCTGGAAGCATTAAACTACGTATCGCAGCCATCCCCGAAATAAAGTGAGGTCTTTAGAGGTTTCTAAATATGCAGAAAACCTTAGATAGTTACGCTTTACTCAATAATCTGCTAAACTGATATTCCGGTATGCATGGGCTCCTTCAGAGGGGCTTTTCTGTAATTTTGTGCACAATATTTGTGCAAACACCAGAAATTTTTAACTATAATAACAATCTTATCTACTCCTATTACCTTAATGTAACATTTATTTAATACCTACCACAGACAACTTTTTTATTTGCATGGTCCCTGCTCTATTTTTTATGTTACCCACAGACTCAAGTCGAAGAATGGATACATATATAAATACACTAACACACGAGCCATCCTTTGGTTGCCACATAAAACGTAGTTATCAGAAGAGTTATTTTAGAAAAAGTGATTGTTTGTCTTCCTCCACCGTTCCTACTAGAGCTAAAAGCAGTGTCTTGTTGGTAACCTATACCACCAAAATATAGAGGACTAAGATACAGCTCAGGATGTTTTTATTTTTCATAAAGTCAGTGCTGTACTTACGAGGTGTATCTCTACAAAGCTTTACAAAAGGAACCGTTACACCAAAAAAAAGTTCAGAAAATGACACTGTATACCTTCCATACGATTGCCACCTGTATTTACCTCCTTACTCAGGCCTTTCAGTCACATACCTACCTCATACCCTCTTTATGATGAGACTAACGTTCTGTTCCGTTTTACAGTTCTCCAACTGATAAAGTTTGTTAATGTTATACGACGTTTCCCTAGGTCAGGTATCGAATGTACATAATTTTGGTGATACAGCGGTATACATTATGTATAATTTCCCCGAGTTCAGCTCCACAAAATGCATTGAATACTGGCTTTTTGTCTGTTGTTTTGAATACTTTATGTGATTACTTTAGCTGTACGAGACATTAGGAAAAGGTAATTTCTATGAGATGTACAACGTTAAAAACAGATTAAGGCATTGAGTGCCGTTCCCAGGAAGGCTACACTGAGAACGAAAGATGGGGTATAAACGGTTTACAGAATTTCTGCAACTATTAGATTCATGGCAAACAGGCCAAAGATGAGCGTCATTACGGGATATAACCAGTTTCCGAGAAACGATTATCATATATGTATTTACAGTTCGCCAAGTATACACTTTTTACAGTATCCACAGATTCATATACCTGTAAATGTGTGTATTAACAATTTAGTAGCTGTTTGACTTAAATAGTACGCAGATAATAATTAATATCTACAATCGCTGTTGCTTTTGCACTTAAAACAACAAACGCTTCTATTACAGCCACATAAGGAACGACTCTATAGCGCAAACACTAAAATTGCTTCAGTACTTTTACCCCATTCTCATCCGTATTTCTTATACAAAGAAAAATGATTCTCTCATAATACTTGAAGACTGAATACTCGAAGTGTTGATCATATCGCTATCTAGTGATTCATCATTTTGTTACTAACACTGGTGAGGTTCATTAAATGATGCATATGTATTATTTCTGTTTTTTGGAAATGGACTTTGTTATATGCGAAATGTGAACGAAGACAGGAATAGAAGTTGTGACTGTGACAGTTTGAGGTTTATGGCTAACAATTTATAAAGGTGATATAATTGTACTGGAATATTTTTACCACGAAATATTTTTGTGTTACTTACCTAGCAATAATATGTGTACTTTACAATAAGCAACAATGTAGCTATAAAGTAGAAGGGGATTCGTACTTAAGGATATGCCATAAATTATTATGCTTCTCAAAATCAGTGCACGGAAACATATAGGAGCTAATGCGGTCCTGTAGCTGAAAAAAAAATCTAGTGACACTATCGTGCTGTATTTGACCCAGTGAACTCAACAGCGAGGCGCTTCCCTTCTGATTTGCCTACATTTAATGTAGACATTTTTCAGTTATCTCGTTCCGTAAGGCCCAGATGCCAATAATGGGAATGTTGTGATACCACATTGTTCAATGGGTAAATATTTTCACCCTCCTCAGTGCAAAGCTCCTACCGTAAATGACTGAAATACAAATGCAATAATTGGCACGGTATTTTCTGAAGCATTAGCATTAATCAAGGCAGCTTAGTTATGTGATTATCACCATTCCTTTCTTTTGATAATTACGTTTTCTAACAATAGGAAATAATAGAATAGAATTTTTAGTTATCTGCTTTATTAGTAGTATTTAAGTTTCTGATCTCTTATTTGAATTTAGTTTCACATGAACACTGACTCGATTCATACCTGGAAATGTAGGATGAAGTATCGTCTCATGTGTCATTCTCTGACTTTTGACTGTATATATAACGTAAACTCAATACTCTTGTATGCATTGAAGAGAAATGTCTTTCGTCTACTCGTTTTGTACATTTTATACCGATATTTGGGCTCTTAGGCAAGGCGTTTGTTCTACAACAAAACATGAGAGACAGAGGAGACGTAAGTCAGTTCGAGAACAATAACACTTTTTTTAGATAAGCAAATCCCCTTTTCTTTGGCATACAAACAGATATGAAATGTTGTAACTTTGAGAATGATATTAATAAAAGACATGTGCAATTATAAAATATACATATATAAATATATATTATTTTAGTTGTGCGTTGTTAAGTTGTATTGTAATTAAGAACTTCCTTGAAATAATAAAATCTGTATACCAAAATTTGTTTCATTTGGTTATTATAAGTTTCCCTTCACTGACATTGTTATCTTACTGTGAATTAATTCATTAAATTTTCTTATATCATGTTCCGCTTCCCACAAGGGGCTAAAGCACACTGTCAACGATTTTGAGATTGTGCTATGTATTCATTATCCTGACGTCTGTAGACGTCATGGTCAACCAGCTTCTTTATATGCATCTGTAGCCCCTCACTGTATCTATGAACATTCACGAAACGCTACCTCACTGATTTCTTGTACGTTCATTTCCATAAAAGACCGAAGCACAAAGCATAATTTTGTTGTTATGCGTTACTCAGTTGTTGTCTAAGGTTGACAACATAACTTAGTGTCTACATCATGTACGTAGTACTAGTAGTACTTCATAATCGGAAGTTTATCAGCAGTTTTCTCTGAACCTCAAGCCACGGAATGTGCTCAACGGAAATTATGATGTCAAGGACAATCAAGTGCTGCAACACGTCATAATTTTGGTGTGGTGAGTTTAGTATGTATTGCTCATTAGTAATTTTCGAAAAAAGTTCTCTTGGAGAATGTTCTGGTTCTAATAACACAAAATTTACACCAATCGAAATGTAGTATTGTCAATAGCCTACATATGAAAAGTTCGTCAATTAACATTAATATTTAATGTAATCTTAAATATTAATTAATATTTCACAACAAGATGGATACTTTATCTTTTCATCGCAAGTACAGGGCGTTGAGACTCGGTTAAAAACAGTGTAGACCTATGAGACTGGTGGTTTGTCTATAATTTTGATTTTCACAAACATATTTTTCTCAAAATTTAGTTTCTGTGCTCTGGACACTTATGGTTTTCAGTGCCTCAATTATTTAATGTTCATTGTTACAAAAATTATTTCTTAAAAGGAATGACCATAGTACATTAACAACCTCAATCGCAAGCAGTCCAGCAACAGTATGTACGCCAGAATAAAAGTACACACCCGATGTTATAAAAAAGAGCTGGTATCATTAATGTTAAGACTCATGGCCAGTTATAGAGTATACCTACTGCACCACCAGTTCTGTTCGAAAAGTTAGTTCTGAGCCATATCTATGTGCAGAAGAAGAAATTACTGCACAGGCCTCAAATTCAGTTTTAGCATACCCATTGGTTGTGCTAATGGCGTAGATTGCTGTATCTGTTACAAGATTCCTAGTTACCTAAAATTCGTAACAGCGTTCGTGTGTATGATGCCTAACAAAAATAAATAATATATTGAAGAAGAGCATAAGTAACGAATGGTTACTCTGCTATCGATTTGAAGGTCCACTGCTTCATCCTCTGCCAAAGTAGTCCCTTGACGACAATATTGAAAACCATTTCGTTAGTTCCTGGCTATTAATATCGACATCGCTTTGACATCGCACTCCTTCAAATTCGTCCTAACCGATGAGTTACGCAATCCAGTGAAGATACTGGAACAACTCACCAGAAAGAGTATCCAAGTACAGAGAGAATCTATGAAAACAATGAATGATTATGTGAGCGAACAATTTAGCGACAAAAAACGAAGTATTTTAACAAAAAGATCTGCGAATACAGAATATCAGACCAGGGCAAGAAAAAATATTTAAATCCATGTATACAGTGATGAACCAAGATGAAAGTGTAAACTTCGCAATAGAGTTTAAATTCGTTCAGTGTTGTCCGCACAAAAGTTAAACAACACGATATAAGCGGAAATATTAATCCAAAAACTAAAATACTAGCTACTATTTATATTACGAATTCCAATCATTTCAACTAACTGACCATCCGTAGAGTATAGCTATGAATAAAGAACTCGAGCAAGCAGTCCACTTATAGAGAGAATTTAAGAGACTCTAATCATTTCTAGCACAGAAAACCATACGAAGGATGTTCGCGCGTAGTACGACCATTAGATTTCTTCGTCTTTTCACTCTAGAGCAAATACCAAATCTAGTTTGTAAGAATATACTCTGAATAAGTTAAATGTTACACAAATTAGATGATTAATTATACATTTGTCTACGATTTTGAAAACAAATTAAAAAGAAAACCAACCGATGTGAGTCAATTTCAACTGATATTTATATGTTCTAATACGTATCCCCCCCCCTCCTCCTCCTCCTCCTCCTCCTCTAACTATGGGTCCTGAAGAGCGGCAGCAACATTTGCAGTAGTTACAGAGGCAACAGTCTGGATGGTTGAATGATTTGCCATTGTAACATAGGCCACCATATCTTTACTGTGTTGGTACTGCGAGCAGCTGATAGCGAGGGAAAACATTGCCGTTATATTTCCCGAGAACGTGAAGCTCTACTGTATGTGTTAATGATAATGACATTGTCAAAGGTAAAATGTTCCGGAGGTAAAAGAGACCCCAATCAGGATCTCCCGGCGGAGGTAAAATAGTCCATGATTCGGATCTCCAGGAGGATATTTCATCAGGAAAAACAAAACACGTTTTACTGGTCGGAGAATGGAATGTTAGATCGATTAACCGGTTAGATAGGTAAGATACTTCAAGAAGAGAGATGAATTGACTGAAGTGAGATATGCTGGGAATAAATGAAGTGCGGTGGTAGTAAGAAAGAGGCTCCTGGTCATGTCATCACAGAATTACATAAAATTAAAAAGGCGTAATACGGGAGTAGGTCTAATAATGAATAGGAAAACTGCCATGAATAGCAAAGTGAACACATTAGAATAGTCAAAACACCCATTAAAATAATACTGTATTATATTCCGACTAGATCTGCAGAGAATTAAGAGATTAAAAGAAAGCATGACGGAACAGAAGTAATTACACAGACAGTTAAGTGAGACGACAATGTAATTGTGATAGGAGACTGGAATTGGGATATGCAAAATTGAACAGAAGGAAAAATAGTAGGAAAACATGGACTGGGGGAAAAGAATGAAAGTGGAAATGCACTGGTAGAATTTTGCATAGAATTCAATGTAATCATTGCTGCTACTTGGTTTAAAAATCATTATAGAAAATTTTATACGTACAAGAGGAGGCCTGGCCACAACGGTATGTTTCTGACAGAGTATATAACAGTAAGATGGATATTTAGAAACCAGAGTTTGAATTCCAAAATGTTTCCAGTGACAGATATGAACTCTCAGTATAATTAAATGTCTATGAACTGCAGAGGAAAAGTGAAGATAACACATAAAGGTAAGACGTTAAGGAGATGGAACCTGGATAAAGTGAAAGAACCAGAGGTTGTTGAGAGTGTCAAAGTAGCACTAAGCAATGATTGACTGAAACAGGGGGAAAAGATACAACAAAAGACGAATGGATAGCTTTGGGAGATGAGTAAGGCAGCAGAGTATGAAATTAGCCAAAAAAGGCAAGGCCCAGTAGAAACCCTTTGATTACAAGCGAGATGTTGAATCTAATTTATCAAATGAGAAAACATAAAATTGCTGCAAACTAAACAGCCAAAATGAAACACATTCTTAAAAGAGGTTGTAAGAAAGTGTAAAATGGCAAAACAGGAATAGCTAGACGAGAAATGCAATGTTGTAGATACACTCCTGGAAATTGAAATAAGAACACCGTGAATTCATTGTCCCAGGAAGGGGAAACTTTATTGACACATTCCTGGGGTCAGATACATCACATAATCACACTGACAGAACCACAGGCACATAGACACAGGCAACAGAGCATGCACAATGTCGGCACTAGTACAGTGTATATCCACCTTTCGCAGCAATGCAGGCTGCTATTCTCCCATGGAGACGATCGTAGAGATGCTGGATGTAGTCCTGTGGAACGGCTTGCCATGCCATTTCCACCTGGCGCCTCAGTTGGACCAGCGTTCGTGCTGGACGTGCAGAGCGCGTGAGACGACGCTTCATCCAGTCCCAAACATGCTCAATGGGGGACAGATCCGGAGATCTTGCTGGCCAGGGTAGTTGACTTACACCTTCTAGAGCACGTTGGGTGGCACGGGATACATGCGGACGTGCATTGTCCTGTTGGAACAGCAAGTATCCCTTGCCGGTCTAGGAATGGTAGAACGATGGGTTCGATGACGGTTTGGATGTACCGTGCACTATTCAGTGTCCACTCGACGATCACCAGTGGTGTACGGCCAGTGTAGGAGATCGCTCCCCACACCATGATGCCGGGTGTTGGCCCTGTGTGCCTCGGTCGTATGCAGTCCTGATTGTGGCGCTCACCTGCACGGCGCCAAACACGCATACGACCATCATTGGCACCAAGGCAGAAGCGACTCTCATCGCTGAAGACGACACGTCTCCATTCGTCCCTCCATTCACGCCTGTCGCGACACCACTGGAGGCGGGCTGCACGATGTTGGGGCGTGAGCGGAAGACGGCCTAACGGTGTGCGGGACCGTAGCCCAGCTTCATGGAGACGGTTGCGAATGGTCCTCGCCGATACCCCAGGAGCAACAGTGTCCCTAATTTGCTGGGAAGTGGCGGTGCGGTCCCCTACGGCACTGCGTAGGATCCTACGGTCTTGGCGTGCATCCGTGCGTCGCTGCGGTCCGGTCCCAGGTCGACGGGCACGTGCACCTTCCGCCGACCACAGCTGTCCCCATCGAGGTATATCAACAACACCTGTCGACAGCTGAGGGTTTCAATTAATTATCATTCATTCTTATCCATTTCAGCTCAACAGCAGCAAAAATCCCAGACAAGGAAGAAACCTTGTAACGAAATCAAGTCTCCCGTTAACTACAGTTATCACAAAAGTCTGTCCTGTGCCTAAAATTAAAACATTCTGTCCCACAATTACAGCAATCGGCTACAAAACGGAAAAACCTGATCCATTGCTATTGGAGATACCATATAATCGCCTACCTCCAATCGCATGTTAAGTCAAATAATTAAATTAGAACAGGAAGAATACTTTCGGATTTTACATGAAAACATTTGTGTTCAAATAACTACTGACTGAAAATTCGTACACTCTTACCCATCGACTCGGAAAGACATGTCAAGCACAAAATGAAAACAAATTTTGCTGTTGTGTAAGAGCTAGAGAAGTGCAGCTGTGTGGCCAAGCTGGGTGAACAGCGCTCGTCTACACCACTCACTATGCACGCGCAAGCGGAAACACGCGGCTGCCAGTTCAATCACTCGGTATCACGCGGCTCTCACTCACCGACTGACAGGTAACAACCACGTGGCCTTGCAATGGAGGTGAGGAAACAGACAGCAACAGGAATTCATCTGGCTCACCCACCCCGCACGCTGCTCCGACCGCTGCGTGTGACCTCAAAGGCGCTCACAGCTTCGACACAACGTAGCAGCACTACTGGATCCGGCAAGACTTCAGATGCATTTAAAATTAGAATTTCTTTTAGGAGACGATTTTCCGTGTTTTTCTGTGGAGAACGTGTGTGCTGTATGCCTGAGATTCGCCAAGTGTTACCAAAGTATAACGAATATTAAAGTGATAACCGAATATTAAATGTTATTGAAGGTCATTGTTTCAGTTGCGGAACTGCATATTTCTGTGAAATAATAGCTGATGTAACAGTGCTCACTTTCAGACAGCTGCTAAAATCGCACTGACATTTAAGAAAAATTTTATCAGAAAAATTAAAGAGATTTACATTGAGAGTGAGGCTACAGATTGTAATTGTAAACATTGTTTACAATTAACCAAAAAGCTTCAAACCACACCATAGACATTCATGAATAAATCGAGCAAGTGAAATAGTAGGACTCATTACATTTGATATACGAGGGTTGCCCAGAAAGTAGTGCACTGCATTTATTTTCTCAGCCGAAAACAATGCAACAAATACCAAACGTTATGAATGTATTATTTGAAGTCTCCTGGCGCTTCAGTCTGGAACCGCGCGACCGCTACGGTCGCAGGTTCGAATCCTGCCTCGGGCATGGATGTGTGTGATGTCCTTAGGTTACTTACGTTTAAGTATAAGTTCTAGGGGACTGATGACCTCAGATGTCCCATAGTGCTCAGAGCCATTTGAACCATTTTTTGAAGTCTCCTGAGTGAGCGTGCCAAGTTTCCGTCAATTCCAACAGATAGCGTAGCAGCAGGACGGGTTCAAAACGGCATCCGTAAGTGATGTACGTTAAAAGCAACGTACCGTCATTGAATTTCTATTGCAGAGAGAAAACTCTAGGGAATATTCACAAACGCTGGTGCAAAGCCTGTGGAGCATCCGCTGTCTACAGAAGTAGAGTTAGTCGTTGGGCACAGAGGGTGAGGTCATCAGAAGGCGGTTCGGAGGAGCTCCACACTGATGTCTCACCTGACACACCTGACCTAGCTCCCTTGGACTTCCACTTGGTTGGGCCTTGTGGATGCTATAGTGGAAGGCATTTTAAAGACGATGAGCAGGTGCTTCACACAGTGAAGCATTGGCTCTACCGCCGGGACAAGGATTGGTGCCGACAGGGCATAGACGCTCTTGTTTCGTGCTGGAGGAAGGCCATAGAACGGGGTGGTGACTGCGTGGAAAAATAGGGTCTGCAGATAAAACACCATTATTTCGCGTGTTCAATAAAGAATTGTTGAAGAAAAAAATGTGGTGCATTACTTGCTGAGCAACCCCCGTGTGAATAGAAAAAGAAAAGAAGCGAAAAGTCTTGTGTTGAAAAGAGATTTCTATCTGGATAGTAATTCGAATAAGCTGGTCGTTAGAACAAAGTTATTTACTCATGAATTAACTGTAAATTAAGTAGAAAATAACATATGATGCCACTGCATTTTGTTTGTTTACTTCTTGTTGGCTCTGAGCACTATGGGACTTAGCATCTGAGGTCATCAGTCCCCTAGAACTTAGAACTACTTAAACCTATCTAACCTAAGGACATCACACACATCCATGCCCGAGGCAGGATTCGAACCTGCGGCCGTAGCAGTCGCGCGGTTGCAGACTGAAGCGCCTAGAACCGCTCGGCCACACCGGCCGGCTTACTTCTTGTTAAAAGTTAGTATTTTTAGTATTTGTTCCCTTGGATAAGCACAGTTCCTGTTTTGTAAATAACTTATTAATCGTTTGTCCAGAAAGGTGCCTTTGTGGCTCAGTGGCCACAAAACATAGACTTAAGGTTCGATGCCCAGATGGCCTAATGTCTTTCTCTATCATTACCGCTCCTTTCGCCTATAACGATGACAATAATGCCAAGTCACGTTGCATCATATTTCAGAGTCGGTGTTGAACTGTAGATTCCCCCTCTAACTGACTATCTGTTCAGAGGTGGGAGAAGTCAAGGGCACACCACCATGCCAATAAACCACTGCAATGCTGAAACCACAGTTTCTCAATGTGCGGAAGTTGAGCATAGCCTTACATGATTTGTCCGCAGCTCGTGGTCGTGCGGTAGCGTTCTCGCTTCCCGCACCCGGGTTCCCGGGTTCGATTCCCGGCGGCGTCAGGGATTTTCTCTGGCTCGTGATGACTGGGTGTTGTGTGATGTCCTTAGGTTAGTTAGGTTAAAGTAGTTGTAAGTTCTAGGGGACTGATGACCATAGATGTTAAGTCCCATAGAGCTCAGAGCCATTTACATGATTTATGTCATAACAAATGAAACATAACAGTGCTTGTAGGCAGATGGCCTCATCAGATTGCGCTAGAACGCACTAGTGATATGGAGATGGGGCTAATGGTGCAATTTTTATGTCAAATTAATATGGAAATTAAATAAACTGATCAACTGCCTTTCATCTCACCCCACCGCACTCCACAACCCCAGATGACGAGATGCGTTTTCCCCAGCCGGCCTGAAGATCTCCACCCTCTCCACCTCTTCCCCTCCCCCTCATACCGTATTGCCGAAAATTTTGAATTTTGGTGAGAATTTCGATTTTATGTGGTAATTTCTTGGTCCCAGGACTGTACTGGCGTCACACCTCCTCCCTCCCTAGGAATTGTCTGGAAATTAGAAATGGCAGTGCCCTTTCTGGGACTCGAAGCCCGGTTCTTCTGGATGGAAAGCACAAGGGCACACCCCCTATATGGAAACTGACCGGATGCGGGAGAGGAAGGTTAGGCTAGTGTACGTTACGTATTTTGGTTGAGAAACGGATGTAAAGATAACTCTTAATGATGTAATTAATTATTAAGTTTGGACCTAATTACACAACTATAAGCAAAGTTCTACACAAGGCGTGCCTGAAATCGCAATACAGATCAAAAATTGACGATGCCATAAAACTGGTTCTATCCTGCTGGGAAAAAGTTTTAGAATTCCACTCGAAACTTTTGGCAGACGCAGTCAAACTCTATGCTTCACCTACAAGCTGGTGGGAAAAAGGCTGGAGTGGAAGGTATTTAACTGAAGAGATGCTGGTGTTGGACAGAGAGGAGTTTAATAAGAACATTACCTGTAATCATACAGCTGAAGACTATTTATTAGCCGGCCGGTGTGGAAGCGGTTCTAGGCGCTTCAGTCTGGAACCGCGTGACCGCTACAGTCGCAGGTTCGAATCCTGCCTCGGGCATGGATGTGTGTGATGTCCTTAGGTTAGTTAGGTTTAAATAGCTCTAAGTCTAGGGGACTTATGACCTCAGACGTTAAGTCCCATAGTGCTCAGAGCCATTTGGACCAACTATTTATTACTATTTGATGTTGTAGTTTGCTACAGACGCTTCCCACTGCATTGCTCAAGAATCACCCTGCAGCCAAGGAAATTGAAGCCAATACACACTACTACAGCTAATGGAAAATGCTTCATTGTTATAATTACCCATCTAAATTTTCATGGAAAAAAACTAGCACTCGTAATCAATGCATCATAACCGAACGCATGTGGGGGACTGGGAAGAATCGTCATCCCAAAGGACTGCAACATTGAATTGAATGTGCATTCTCTTTGATGTACAGTCAGGAACTAGCAAAATTAGAGGTAGTCGTAGCTCTCATCACTCGCTCTCCCTCCCTCTACTTCTCAAACGACCACATGCCTCCACCTATAATCGACCGTAGCCCCTACCGTATGTGGCAACAGAATCTTCGGCTGGCTATTTGAGGCGGTTGCTGATGCAAAATGCCGCAACGCCCCCTAAACAGAGAGAGATAAATGATGAGAACAACTTGCTTGTTTGTCTAGAATGTAACTGCGCCCTAACCAGAGCACAGCTGCTTAGGGCGACCCCCCCCCCCCCACACACACACACACACACACTGGACCCGTCTCTACCTGAAACAGAAAACACATTTGTAACGATAGGAAATATCCTCTTCCCACGAAAATAGGAGCAGTGAATTTTCTTTTATTTCAATGAGCTAAATCGGCAAAGTTTTTACGCTTGACTGCAGGATACATTTAACAGCTCTCTCTCCTCCCACCTCCTGTTATTTGGCGACATCCAACGAAGTGAAAAAAAAAAACAACAGCACTGCCGCCGATTACAGATGACCAAACTACAGAGGTAAGAGTGATTTCTTTCAGTTTGACAGACAAAATTAAATGGCTTGAGAGTGCCCCTCATGTTCAGATCGGCGTCTGTTAATAAACTGTCTTACCTAACTGTATTACAAACATTTCAGACACGTGAAATAACATTACCGAATGCAGCCTTTCACACCATTTGATCACATGTCGAAAAAAGCACAATCATTTAGCTTTCGATAACAAGAAGGTATAATTCAAGAGGACATTGCCGATTTGTACACTATGGCAGGTCCTATTTTTCCAGTGTGATTCTACACCGCACTGGCGTTTATGAAACAAATCGTGAGAGTATATCTTGTAACAAAACCTCATAAAGTCACATAGTAGAGAACCATGTAAGATTCCTCCGATTACCGAAAAAAAAAAACCGTATGCCTGATGGCGTCTGACATTTTTGGATCCATAACTCGCCTCTTCCGACCTGTGTGTAAACATCCAGCAGACAATCATTCACAACAGCAGTCTATTCTTCCATTTTAGTTTCGTAAGCAATTTGACCATCATAGGACAGCATGTTTCACGCAGTCTACTAACATGTCGGCAAAAACACTGTCACTTCCATGTTCCACTACAAGCTATAATTCAAGTGGTGTCCACTTTATAATTAGAGAATATGAAGTATGAAATGATGTATGACGAGCAGAAAAATCTATTTTTTAACACGCAATTATGAAGATAATAATAAGTACAGTCTTGATTTCACGAGATTAGGTACAGTCGATTTCTGTTAATTTTATGCGCAAAATCGGTGTAGGTTTCACGAGATCAGGTACAGTCGATTTCTGTTAATTTTATAAGCAAAATCGGTGTAGTTTGAAAGCATTCCCCATGTTAAAATGACAAATTGTCAGGCATGAGGGCATTACATTCACCAGAGATTGAAAATACCGGCGGGGTCAGGGATTTTCTCTGCCTCGTGATGGCTGGGTGTTGTGTGCTGTCCTTAGGTTAGTTAGGTTTAAGTAGTTCTAAGTTCTAGGGGACTGATGACCATAGATGTTAAGTCCCATAGTGCTCAGAGCCATTTGAACCATTTTTTGAAAATACCGCCGCAGTTGTAACGTTCTTTTATTTAGAACGCGACCGGTTTTGGGCTCTTTATACACCGGGTTGGACGAGTACAAGATGCGGTGTGCTACCAGCGAGTGCAGAGCACGGATTACATTTATCAGACTATAAACTACCGATTTAGATCAGTATCTATACAGTCACGTAGTATGTTCGAGAGTAGTCCTCATCGTTATTTTGTAACATGTAGAGTAGGTGAAAAAACTATGAACTATCTGCATCCAAACTTTAACCAGTCATACCGCTCCTTGTAATAGAACCTCCTACAAAATTTTACCATGTGTCTCTCTTCCAGTATACCGAAAAACAAACACCGTCTTCGTGTTGACATCGAGCATATTATATATACATGCGTCGCCCCAAAGGAGCAGGTGGCCAGTGGTCGAAGTCGATTGCACAGAGTTGTCGCCCTTCTCTGTATACGCTCAATATCCCCTATTAGCTCTACACACTTGAGCAGTATTTTAAGATGGATGGCACCAGTGTTAAGTAAGCCATCTTCTTTGTAGACTGATTGTCTTTCCTTAGTATTCTACTAACTAACCGATGTCGGCCTCCTGATTTACCTACAACAGATCCAATGTGATCGTTCCATTTCATATCCCTACAAAGTGCTAAACCCATATATTTATATGAGTTGACCGCTTCCAGCTGTGGCTCAGTGATATTGAAGTCATAGCATACATCGTTTTCCGTTTGTGGAAGTGCAAGATGATACGTTTCTGATGATTTAAGCATGTTGTGAATCTTTGCATCCCTCTGAAAGATTACCAACGTCTGAGTATTTCCGTTGCTTCCTTCAGATAGTACTGCATTAGAGGTGACTGCGCCGTCTGCAAAAAGAATGGGGTTGATACTAATACTGGCTGCATGTTCATTAAAATTAACTATGAACAGCAAGAGTTCCAACACATTTCCCTACGGCACCTGCGCAGTTACTACTACATCTGTTGATGACTCTCTGTCCGAGATAACACGCTGCGCACATCCTGTGTATCAACTTCAGTCGAGTCACAATTTTCTACATCTACACGGCTACTCTCCAAAAATCACATTTAATTGCCTGGCGGAGGTTTCATCGAACCACTTTCGCAGTTCTCTATTATTCTAATCTCGTAGAGCGCGCGCAAAGACGAACATCTATATCTTTCCGGACGAACTCTGATTTCCCTTATTTTATCACTGTGATCGTTTCTCCCTATGTAGGTCGGTGTCAACAAAATATTCCCGCATTCGGAGAAGGAAGTTAGTGATTGGAATTTCGTGAGAAGATTGTTCCGCAACACCTTTGTTTTAATGAAGTCCATCCCAAATACTGTATAGTTTCAGTTACACTCTCTCCCCTATTTCGCGATAATACAAAACGTGCTCCCCTTCTTTGAACTTTATCGATGTATTCTGTCAATCGTATATGGTAAAGATCCCACACCACGCAGCAGTATTCTAAAAGAGGACGGACAAGTGTAGTGTAGGCAGTCTCATTAGTAGATATGTTACATTTCCTAAGTGCCCTGCCAATAAAACACAGTCTTTGTTTAGCCTTCCCCACATTTTCCATGTGTTCCTTCCAATTTAAGTTGTTCGTAATTGTAATTCCTAGATATTTAGCTGAATTTACGGCGTTTAGATTTGACTGACTCATCGTGTAATCGAATTTTAACGGATTCCTTTTAGCACTCATGTAGATGACCTCACACTTTTCGTTATTTTGGGTCAATTGCCAATTTTAGCACCATACAGATTTCTTTTATGAATCGCTTTGCAATTTGTTTTGATCTTCTGACGACTTTACTAGTCGATAAACGACAGCGTCAGCTGCAAACAACCTAAGACGGCTGCTCAGATTGCCTCCCAAATCGTTTATATAGATAAGAAACAGAAAACGGCCTGTAACACTACCTTGGGGAACGCCAGAAAACACTTCTGTCTTGCTCGAAGACTTTCCACCTACTACTACAAACTTTGATCTCACGAATCCAGTCACATAACTGAGACGATATTCCATAAGCTCGCTATTTCACTACAAATCGCTTGTGTGGTACAATGTGAAAAGCCTTCCGGAAATCCATAAATACGGAATCAGTTTCTAATCCATTGTGAATAGCACTCAGCACTTCATGCGAGTAAAGAGCTAGTTGTGTTTTCTAAATTCGTGTTGACTGTGTGTCAATAGACCGTTGTCTTCGAGGTAATTCACAATCTTCGAACACAATGTATGTTGCAAAATCCTGCTCCATGTCTACGTCAATGATACTGGCCTCTAATTTAGTGGATTACCCCTACTTCCTTTCTTGAATATTGGTGTGACCTGTGCAACTTTCCAGTCTTTGGGTGTGGATCTTTCGTACAGCGAACGGTTGTATATAAGTATGGAGTTATTACATCAACATACTCTGAAAGGGACTTAACTGGTGTACAGTCTGGACCAGAGGTCTTGCTTTTATTGATTTAAGTTGCTTCACTACTACTTCGCCTTCTTTTGTGAAGGCATTTCGGAAGGCTGTGTTTAGTAACTCTTCCAGCACTGTCTTCGACAGTATCTCCAAGGCTATCGCGGAGAGAAGGCACTGATTGTGTCTTGCCGCTAACATACTTCACATACGACCAGAATCTCTTTAGATTTTCTGAGAGGGGTCGAGACAAAGTTTCGTTGTGGAAACTATTATAAGCATCTCGCATTGAAGTCCGCGCTAAATTTCTAGCTTCCATAAAGGATCGCCAATCTTGGAGATTTTGCGTCTGCTTGAATTTGGCATGTTTCTTTCGTTGTTTCTGCAACAGTGTTCTGACCCGTTTTGTCTACCAAGGAGCATCAGCTCCGTCGTTTGTTAATTTATTTGGTACAGATCTCTCAGTTGCTGCCGATACTTTTTCTTTGAATCCATGCCACATCTGGTCTACACTTATATTAATTTGGAAAGTGTGAAGATTGTCTCTGAGGAAGGAGTCAAGTGAATTTTTATCTGCTTTTTTGCATAGGTACATTTTTCGTTTATTTTTGGAGGATTTTGGGGGTACAATATTCAGTCTCGCTACGACAATCCTGTGTTCACTAATCCCTGTATCCGTTTTGATGCTCGTTATTAACTATTATTTGTTGCTAAGAGGTCAAGTGTGTTTTCACAACTGTTTACTATTCGCGTGGGCTTATGAACTAACTGCTCGAAGCAATTTTCAGAGAATGCGTCTAGGACAATTTTGGATGATGTTTTATTCGTACCTCCGGAATTAAACACGTATTTTCGCCAACATACCGAGGGCAAATTAAAGTCACCACCAACTATAAACGCGTGAGTCGATACGTGTTTGAAATCAAACTCAAGTTTTCTTTGAACATTTCAATAATTGTATCATCTGAATTGGGAGGTCGGTTGTCAGCAATGACCTCGGCCCCCAGTAACTCACAGGAACTGCCTGCTTCAATTTCGCGACAAGATAAACTACTTGTAACAGCAACAAACACGCCACCGCCAACCGTGTTTAGCCTATCCTTTCGGAACACCGTTAGGTCCATCGCAAAAATATTGGCTAAGTTTATCTCCAGCTTTAGCCAGCTTTCAGTGTCTATAAGGGGTTGAAAATCAGTTCTTTCTATTAGCGCTTGGAGCTCTGGTACTTTCCCAACACAGCTACGACAATTTACAACTGTTATACCCATGGTTCCTGTACCTACATTCTTCCTGTGTTTGGCCAGCACCTTTTGTGACTAAAGCCATTACCTTTTTGTGTTAACCTAAAAAACCGCCCAGTCCACGCTACACAGTCCCTGCTATCAGTGTAGCCACCTCCTGCGTATAGTGGACTCCCGACCTATTCAGTGGAACCTGAGCCCATCCACACTATGACACAAGTCGAGGAATCTGCAGCCTACGTGGTCGCAGAACCGTCTGAGCCTCTGATTCAGACCCTCCACTCTGCTCTGTATCAGAGGTCCGCAATCGGTCAGCAAATGGTCAACTCTGCTTTCATCTCACAAACAAGAATGGCAGTCTTTATCAGTTCTGTTAGTCCCTCGAAACCAGAGAGTATCTCTTCTGATCCACAGTGACACATATCATTGGGACCAATATGAGACATCACATGCAGCTGGCTACACCCTATGCTCTTCATTGTTTTCAGAAGAACCTGTTCCACATCTGGAATGACTCCACCCGGTATGCACATGAAGTGCACACTGGCTTTCTTCCCATTCTTTGCAGCCATGTCCCTAAGGGGCCTCATAACGTGCCTAACATTGGAGCTCTCAAATATCAAGCTGAGAGGTTTCCTCTGAAACAGGACAGGCATCAGCATCTGGCTCAGCGACAGTGTCAGCCACAGACAGCACCCCGAACTTGTTTGTCAGACTAACCAGGGAGGCCTAAAGTGCGCCCCGTGGGAAATCTTTCGCCGCATGCTATGCCCTTGGGAGACCTCCCACTCGATAACAGCTGAAGGGTCAACCTCAGTGCGAGCAGTAACTGGCCTGGCCACTGGTAAGGACCAATTGGAGGACTTGACAGCTGGAGGTCCGTTGGATCCCCACGGTCGGCCCACTGCAGTAGTGCCCATACACTGCAACTTCAAGCTGTGTAACCGAAGCCATCACAGCCTGGAGCGGAGAGCAAAGTGTCACCAACTCTGCTCGCATCTGCAGACAATAATCACAGTCCCATCCATACTAAAGACCGTGGAAAAACGAAACTACACAGATAAGCAGACTATCAGCAAGTGCTGTGGAACTCTACTGCACACACTGACGAAAATGCAGGATCTATGTCTAATAAATTAGTTAAATACACAGAGATTCAAAAACCCATCTATCGAAGAACTCAGGTGAAACCAAATAATTCACCCCTGATTATGAACCTGTAATATGTCACAAAATCGGTTTACTTTCCGACGCAAACGAAAACGCGAGAACTGTGGCTATTATTTATTAAATTAACGTGCAGAAACTCAAGAAACTAAAGTATTAAAGCACACAGATGATATTATACAATTCGCTCCTGTTTATTAACTCATAAAGTTTCAAAACCGGTTTACTTGCCTGTTGCTGTGTGTGTCTCGTCTGGTTATTGGTGCCTGATTGCTTAATACTCCTCTAATCGTACTTTTTATAATGAGCACGTGTTTAGTAATGACTCAAATACTGTTCGTAAGTCATGATTGACTTGATGCACAGCTTTCATGGTGTTATTGAGGTAAGTGTGAGATGAGTATCATATGATTTTAGAATCCATGTTGCTTCGCGTGGAGGAGATGATTCTGCTCAAGATAACTCATTAAATTCAAGCTAATAATATGTCAAAGTTCTTGGACGCTAGTTTTGTGGGTCGCTTCTGCTGCCCTTCTTGTAAATGGGTGTGGCTTCTGTTTTTTCGAAGTTTGTGGTTCGAGCTTTCAGTTCAGAACTAGGGGCCGCAATCAGTTTGGGGCCAGTGCTACAGACTGTGAGCCTTGCTGAAACTATGAGTAAGGCAGATCTCTACCTTTTCCGCCAGGCCCTGGAATGGTCCCATTTTGACCTCAGAGATAAGACAGCAAAAAAAAAAAAAAAAAAAAAAAAAACGTGCGCCACAATCTGCACTTGGTTGCACCTTGTTTTCTCAATGGCTGCTAGAATAGCCTCTTCAACATGTAGAATGAGGCCACGTATCTTCCAACCGTGTGCACAAGGTGTTCCTTCGCAACCCTTGCTACCATTTCGCTAAAGAGTAGCACTATTAGCTATACATTCGAAAAGCCAACGATTAACAGACGCCGGCCGGAGTGGCCGAGCGGTTCTAGTCGCTACAGTCTGGAACCGCGCGACCACTGCGGTCGCAGGTTAGAATCCTGCCTCGGGCATGGATGTGTGTGATGCCCTTAGGTTAGTTAGGTTTAAGTAGTTCTAAGTTCTAGGAGCCTGATGACCTCACAAGTTAAGTCCCATAGTGCTCAGAGCCATTTGAACCATTTCATTAACAGACGCTCCACCCTTCAGAGTTTAGATCCCTTGAAAATGTCCACAGCACGTTTCCCAAGAACTGAAGACATTCTTGAATGGGTCAGTTTCAGCGGAAAATAACTCCACGAACACGTTGTTTAGTGGTGTTGTGCAACAAATCATGTTTCAATGATTTTGGACATAAGATTACACCTTAGAGTATGGACTTCATTTCGGTGTCTTAATTATCTACGAAATTTTCGATCTATTTTTGATAAAAAAAATAAGAGAACTGTGTTATAACCAGGAATAACACAATAACCTCTTCAGTCTGGTTTATTAAATCACAAATCACTTTTTAACAATTATGTTAACCAAGCGTCTACCCAGGCTCACACTCAGAAGTAATGCATAATTAAAGTTTGGTTATACCAATGTCCAAATGTGCATGGTGGGGTGCACGTCCCGTAATTATTCCCAAGTTCAGTGAAGTTCAGTCTCTCCAAGTGAAGTCGCAAGATTTCCGCCAAGTAGCCAGGTAACCTCGAGTGGGGGCGGCGAGTCATCCACAAGCAGCTGGAACACGGGCACTTCCCGATGAGAACTGTCGTTTGCGGCGGCGGCCGGGTTTATATAAGGCTTGCTAGTTAATGGCTGAATGATCTGAAGATGGTAGTACCCGAAACTGATCACAGTGAAACGTAAAAAAAAAAAAAAATGTGATCAAGACGGACCTGTAAAATAAAGGAGTCAGTGAAGTGAAGTGGAAAGAAGATAAGGATTTCTGGTCAAATGAGTATAGGGTAATATTAACAGCAGCAGAAATGGTATAACGGGAGTGGGATTCATTATGAATAGGAAGGTAGGGCAGAGAGTGTGTTACTGTGAACAGTTCAGTGACAGGGTTGTTCTTACCAGAATAGACAGCAAGCCAACACCGACAACGATAATTCATGTATACATGCCGACGTCGCAAGCTGAAGATGTAGTAGAAGGAGTAGAAGAAAAGGTTACAGAAGAATATGGGCTTGGGACAAGGAATGAGAGGGGAGAAAGATTAATTGAGTTCTGTAACAAACTTCAGCTTGTAATAGCGAATGCTCTGTCCAGGAATCACAACAGGAGGTGGTATACTTGGAAAAGGCCGGGTGATACGGGAAAATTTCAGTTGGATTATATCTTCAGATCATAAAATAATCTGATGTAGGACGTACCTACATGTTTAGTTTGACGTTGATACTACATCAGAATATTTGATGATTTGAAGATGGCAGTAGCCGAAACCGGTCATAGTGGAAAAAAGAAAGACAATTATGAGATCAAGACGGACCTGTAAAATAAAGTGCCAAAAATATGATGATGGACTCATTTTCAGAAAGTGTACAAGGATATTGAAAGGGTAATACAGTATGTAAAGGGATATGAAAATCTAATAGTCATAGGTGACTGGAATGCAAATGTAGGAGAATGAGTAGAAGAAAAGGTTACAGAAGAATATGGGCTTGGGACAAGGAATGAGAGGGGAGAAAGATTAATTGAGTTCTGTAACAAACTTCAGCTTGTAATAGCGAATGCTCTGTCCAGGAATCACAACAGGAGGAGGTATACTTGGAAAAGGCCGGGTGATACGGGAAGATTTCAGTTAGATTACATCATTGTCAGACAGAAATACTCCGAAACCAGATACTGGATAGTAAGGCGTACATGGGGGCGGGGCAGATATAGACTCAGATCACAACATAGTAATGATGAAGATAAAGTTGAAGTTTAAGACATTAGTCGGGAAGAAAGAATACGCAAAGAAGTGGAATACGGAAGTACTAAGGAATGACGAGATACGCTTGAAGTTCTCTAAGGCTATAGTTACTGCAATAAGGAATAGCTCAGTAGGCAGTACAGTTGAAGATGAATGGACATCCCTAGAAAGGGCGATAACAGAAATTGGTGAGGAAAGCATAAGTACAAAGAGAGAAACCGAGAAGAAATCATGGGTAACAGAAGAAATACTTCAATTGATCGATGAAAGGAGGATATACAAAAATGTTCCGGGAGACTCACAAATACTGAAATAGAAGTCGATGAGGAATGAAATAAATAGGAAGTGCACGCAAGCTAATACGAAATGGCTGCAGGAAAAATGGGAAGACATCGAAAAAGAAATGTTTGTCGGTAGGACTGACTCAGCATACAGGAAAGTCAAAACAATCTTCGGTGGCGTTAAAACAAGGGTGATAAATTAAGAGTGCAACGGGAATTCCACTATTAAATGCAGAGGAGAGAGCGGATGGGTGGAAAGAATACATTGAAAGCATCTATCAGGAGGAAGATTTGTCTGCTGTGATAGAATAAGAAACATGACTAGATTTAGAAGAGATAGGGGATCCAGTATTAGAATCAGAATTTAAAAGTGCTTTAAAGAACTAAAGATCAAATAAGACAGAAGGGATAGATAACATTCCATCAGAATTTATAAAATCGGTTGGAGAAGTGGCAACATAACGACTATTCAGGTTGGTGTGTAGAATGTATGAGTCTGGCGACATACCATCTGACTTTCGGGAAAACATCACCCACACAATTCCGAAGATGGCAAGAGCTGCGAAGTGCGAGAATTATCGCACAATCGTCTTTAACAGCTCATGTATCCAAGTTGCTTACAAGAATAATATACAGAAGAATGGAAAAAAATTGAGAATGCGCAGATGACGATCAGTTTGACTGTGGGAAAGGAAAAGGCACAAGAGAGGCAATTCTTACGTTGCGGTTAATAATGGAAGCCAGACTAAGGATAAATCAAGTATCTGTCGACCTGGAAAAAGCGTTCGACAATGTAAAATGGTGCAAGATGTTCGAAATCCTGAGAACAATAGGGTTAAGCTACAGGGAGAGACGGGTCATATACAATATGTACAAGAGCCGAGAGGAAATAATAAGAGTGGACGACCAAGAACGACGTGCTCGTATTAAAAAGGGTGTAGGGCAAGGGTGTAGTCTTTCGCCCCTAATGTTCAGTCTGTACATCGTGGAACCAATGATGGAAATAAAAGAACCGTTCAGGAGTGGTATTAAAATTCAAAGTGAAAAGATATCAATGGTACGATTCGCGGATGACATTGCTATCCTGAGTGAAAGTGAAGAAGAATTAAATGATCTGCCGAATGGAATGAACTGTCTAATGAGTACAGAGTATGGATTGAGAGTAAATGAAAGAGAGACGAGGTAATGAGAAGAAGTAGAAATGAGAACAGCGACAAATGTAATATCAGGATCGATAGTCACGAAGTAGATGAAGTTAAGAAATTCTGCTACCTAGGGAGTAAAATAATCAGTGACGTACGGAGCAAGGAAACACAAAAAGCAGACTAGCAATGGCAAAAAGGGCATTCCTGGCCAAGAGAAGTCTACTGATATCAAATATCGGACTTAATGTGAGGAAGAAATTTCTGAGTATCTACGTCTGGAGTACAGCATTGTATGGTACGGAAACTTGGACTATGGGGAAAGCGGAACAGAAGAGAATCGAAGCATTTGAGACGTGGTGCTGCAGACGAATGTTGAAAATTGGGTGGACTGATAAGATAACGAATGAGGAGGTTCTGTGCAGAATCGGAGAGGAAAGAAATATGTGGAAAACATTGATATGGAGAAGGGACAGGGTGATAGGACATCTGTTAAGACATGAGGGAATGACTTCCATGGTACTAGAGGGAGCTGCAGAGGGCAAAAACTATAGAGGAAGTCAGAGATTGGAGTACATCTAGCAAATAATAGAGAACGTAGGTTGCAAGTCCTACTCTGAGATGAAGAGGTTAACACAGGAGACGAATTCGTGGCGGACCGCATATATAGTGCGCCACATGAACGCTATGATCTTCCTTGATAGAGTCGAGACAGCCAACGCCTCGCCGCAGACCAGGCGGTGGTCGTCCCTATCCAGCACGCCGCATTGCTGACACATGGGCGAAGGTGCCAAATGTATTATGTACTTTTTGTCATTCGTTGGGTATTTCCCGTTGACTACAATGTACCATGTTGACCTGACTGTTATAGGTAGTCGCGGATGGTGTACAGTGCGACACATCACTTTGCCAATTAACGGCAGTATATTGCCGACCCACCATGTTCCGGCAGATCTGTCGAAGAAGCAGACGGTACACGTCCTTCGACGTCGTCTCTCGGCACGTCGGTAAATGCGCCAGAATGTAACTGTGTTCAACGAAGAACGTGCGCCCGTACGTTGACGGGGACGATATATGGCCGCCACTGACCGGTGGAAGATGCGATGTTGGTACTAGTTCTTCGATTATCGTTCACATAAGACAGTTATCCTTGTTGCGCCCCTGTTTTAGCTTGGTAATAGTATACGTTGCACACGCCTTCTCGTGTACGTTAAATAATCAACGCCCCCTTCTGGCACTGGGAGGATAAGGGTGTTGTACTGTACCTTAAACAGCTATGCCAAGCTTACTTAATATCCAAAAGTTCCCTGAATCCTCATAATCATCGTGCGTGTCAAGGGGAGAAGGTGTGTTAGGTGGCACATCGTGGGAGTGAGGTAAAGGTTGACGAGTGATACTCGCTGCATCATATCCATCGACCGTAGGGCGTTTAGTCGGACTGAGGTGCGGACTCTGAGCAACAGCCGTCGGTAGTTTTTCGCACCATTCCTGCCGTATCCTTATGAAAGGTGATAACCAAACGTCGAAGGATTTGTAGCACAGGTAAGGGTGCTTCAGTTCCTGGTTGTACTCCACGCCCATTATGCATGAACTGTGATTTTCGTAAGTTGACCTCCTTGCCAGCTGCCATCCCACACATCTGTAGCCAATCCAGTGCTGTTTGAGTCTCCTCCTCATTCCGGACGAGGAACACAATATCATCTTCCTATGCTCTACATTTGAATAGTTGCCGCAAAGAAATCCCGGTAAGTCGTTGGCGAAGGCCTGCGAGGCACGGTTTTAAGGCGATCGCATAAAGGAGGATCGGAAGGGGCAACCCTGTCTGACTGATCTTAAGATCTTAAAATACTCTGTTCTTCCTCCGTTGATGACCATCGCTGAACTGGCGCCATGCAACAGCCGTCTCACTGCAGTGGTGAATAATAGACACCCATCCTGTTCATCATCCCCGCGAGGTACACATGATACGCTCAAGCAAAGGCATGACCGAAATCTACAGCAACCATTGCCCCCGGAGGCGGCATGCAGCTGCGAGGGCGAAGACGCCACGATAGTCTCTCGCGGCTGTGTGGATATTACTGATGCCGCCAAGACAAGTCTGATCGGCATGTATTCGATCCGCCAGCGACATTTTGATACGGATGCCCAGTATGGGCATTAAGATCTTGCAGTCACTATTAAGGTGGGTCAAGGGGGCCATAATCACAAGGTCGTTTGCCGCCATGTGGCTTGGGTATCGGGATCATGAGTCCTTCCGTGAATTTTGTTTGAAGCTCATTGAACATGCATATCACACCGGGATCATAATGGTCACAAAGGCACTGTAAAATTTCAACGGGAATCCATCTGGGCCTCGTTACTGGTTGGAGGCACCTCCTGCAGTCGCTTCCTCCTGCTCCTCGCACATAATTACAGATAACACGTCCGCTTCCCCTTTCAAACTAGTCGCACCTTGCGTCTCTTCCATGACGTTCCCCAGCTCCCTCTGGCCCTCCCCGTCTCTCGCGTAGAATCTGATAAAATGATCCGTGACAACGGTGTAACCTCATGGGCGTAAAAATCTGCTAATTACCTTCTCTTATCAGACCCTGACGGTGCATATATTGATGAAACGTATTCCACCTATGGTAACGGCCGTACCACGGGCCGATGGCAAATACTCCACTTCATCTGCAAGTATCCCTTCCTTAAACAGTATCGCAGTGCCCACACCTCTCTCGTCACACGGAGAACAGTAAATATCGTAACCGTAAAAGTCCGGAGGCGAAGCACCCGAACTTCCTGTAACAGGACTATGTCTAAGTCTGCAGTTCTTATAATGTCACTGAGCATCTTGATTTTTACCGGCGTCCCAATGCTATTGATGTTAACAAACGCTTCGATAAGCTTGTTGCATGGCTGTCAACGTAGATAGGGCACCTTACGGTCGCTAATTCTTCAATACACAGGCTGCTTTCTTTCTGACGCCCCCGCCGTCCTCTCACGTGGTCTGCCATTATTCCGTGCACTCTTGCGGCCATACACCGGGAGAGTGTGTGGGAGCAGTTCCTCCAGCATCACCTGTTCCCATGATCAGTCTCCCAGCGTCCCATAGTTGTCATGTGTTGTAGGCGCCGTAGCCTCCTCAGTAGCCTGTTGCCGTGGATTGGACTTCTCCGCTGTTTCTGGAGCATCACCATCGGAAGGTCGTGTCACCGTCCCGCAGGCCACCCTTACATCCACGCTAGGGAGTTCTCCTGTATTCATAGTCACCTGCTCTGTAGCCGGAAACGCTTCAGCTTTGCCTGCTGGATGTGGTTGTTCGGCGCTTCTTCCGGCGATTGGTGATCGCTGTTTCCGTTGCCGCGCGTGGGAATCAGAGCTCAACATGGCCTCTTGATGTTTGTGAGGGGACTTCGGAATCGCGCACCGTCGAATTACCGACGACCGTAAATGCCGTATCTGAAGGGGCCACAAGCGGCATCGAAGAAAGGGCGTCCTGTGACTACTGCAGGCGGTCCAGCGCAACGTCGTCGTTCCGTGTCTTGCCACGTTGTGCCTCTGTACGTTCCGGTACGTTTCTATCGCGCGGGCTACGTTAGTGCGTAATACCGCGACATAGGCCGTGGGGATCATAGTCGGACTCGGTGGGAGTGGTGAATCATCCCTTGGCAGCTGTAACAACCTTCGTCAAGTACACTCAGAACGTACGTGTCCCTCCTTCAAAATGGTTCAAATGGCTCTGAGCACTATGAGACTCAACATCTGAGGTCATCAGTCCGCTAGAACTTAGAACTACTTAAACCTAACTAACCTAAGGACATCACACACATCCATGCCCGAGGCAGGATTCGAACCTGTGACCGTAGCAGTCGCGCGGTTCCAGACTGAAGCGCCTAGAACCGCTCGGCCACAGCGGCCGGCGTGTCCCTCCTTCCCTCACCCAAATGACGTTCTCGGTTGCCCGTCACATACGACAATCGCCCCACAACCAGCGATGTACAGGTGTGATGGAACATGTTTTCGTCGTTCTATCCGTATTTGTCTGACACCATTGAGGACAGGATACGTTTTGAATCTCACCCATTTTTCAGCCACATGGGATATGACCGTTGCGTAAGGACGCAGGACGTCTGGCGCCAATACTTCTGACACTTCGAATGGAAGTTCAAAGACGCGGATCGTTCGTAGTCCCATGCCAGCGTGTTCAACTGCAACCGCTCCAATATTCCGGTCCGAATGACAGAAACGAAGTCCTTGTCGGTGTCGGAGTAGTACTTCGTGACATGCCGCATCATTGATGAGCTTGACACAGACCACGCTGCTGACTATAGCTAAGTGTATTCAGGTTCGATTTTTACCTCGTCCCGTTAATAACGTTTTATCTCGTAAGCCTTCGGTCGAGCATATTCGTCAACGAAACTAAATTTCATTGTCGATTTGCGGAACGACAAGGCCATGATTCGTTCTAGGTATTACCACGGCACACCGCTACATATTTAACGTAAACACCTCTCGCGCACACATCGGCAGCGACGTATACCGTCCGAAGAGCTGCGCCGCTGAAGGCTGACGGGGCCACTAAGTCGCCTTGGCGCAGCGGTTCAGTCAAGTGTGCGGCAAACCCTCGCACACCTCCCTCCTCAATCCAAATTCTCACTGCCACCCAATCTACTTTAAAATACCCCTTACGTACGAACAGAACTGCATAGACTCGCCATGTTCTGGAATAGCACCTCAGCATCCAATACAAATGGGGGATCCAGCCTGAAATCAGGTGCAGGTACTTATACAAATGAAATGACACAATTTCATAGTATAAAGCACTCCGTCTTCAGGCCACAAGTGGCCCATTGGGACCATCCGACCGCCGTGTCACCCTCAGCTGAGGATGCGGATAGGATGTGCGTGTGGTCAACACACCGCTCTCCCGGTCGTTACGAAGGTTTTCTGTGACCGGAGCCGCTACTATTCGGTCAAGTAGCTCCTCAATTGGCATCACGAGGCTGAGTGCACCCCGAAAAACGGCAACAGCGCATGGCACCTCCAATGGTCACCCATCCAAGTGCCGGCCACACCCGACAGCGCTTAACTTCGGTGATCTGACCGGAACCGGTGTATCCACTGCGGCAAAGCGGTTGCCCAGTTTCACAGTATAAGACCAGTAAATTCACTGAGGTTCTGTCATTTCATATGTAAAAGACATAACGTCTGACCGAACCATTTTGTACCACAAGAACAGCGAAAACTTCAATGCCTTCTATCTCATTTTCACAACTACATGCTTTCTTTTCTTGCTGGCAATGTGTCCTTTCTTCGTTAACAGTATACATTCTTGTCTATACTTAAAATGTCAGAAATCCACACCAGGGGGAAAGGAAGCATTACAATTGAGGCGCTGAGAACATAAAGGCCTAAAGCACACGGTCGTCAATTTTGGGACTGTATAGAACGTACGCAAGCTCCTGACACCTGTTTATCTTACGGTGAACCAACTTCATGGTGCTGTACGCCTACACTGTATATATGAACATTTACGAAAGTGTCACACCAATTTTCCTCATATTCGATTTCATAATGTCCCGTTTCTTGATTAAAAGTGAAACGTCTTGAAGGAATGCCTCACCATTCTTACATTCCATGATTTCAGAATTCAAATTCAAAAAGTGGACGCTGAGAATTTCGGAATCTGTAAGAATGTTACTACTAAAACAAAAGTTGATGGTCGTGATAACACTGCACGTTTCAGAAATTTTACAGTTATGAATTTTTAAACAGGTTGCCATGAACAACTGTTTAAAACAGCATTGTTCTTCAGTAGAGTCGTGGAAGGCCGCCATTTCGGAAGACCAAAATTTCTTATTTCTCCACAGTTTGTAAATTCCTTCCCAAAAACAGGGCCCAGATACTTAAGTGGAAGGCAAATATCAACCTCGGAACAAACTTAACAGACGTTTTAAACATGGCTGCTTGATTCAGTGACCGTTTATAAATTAAATTTGAAACAAATGAGCCCTCGGTCACAAATTTTTAGTCTTATTAACCAGGTTTCAACACTTCTAAGAGTGCCTTCATCACAATTTAACTGTTTAAAGCAGCCTATAACATAATTACAAATTTATGGGAAAAGAAATTTTTTTATAGAAAACTGTAAGTACTGACTAACAATACAAGACAGTGACAATACTTACATGTCACGTATAAAATAAATAACAGGCCAGAAGGGCTTTAGTCACAAATTTATTTTAAAAGAATACATGAAGACGAGCCACTATGGGCTGCTCATATTTGTAAAGCCACATGTAGCAACGGACTGAGGCGCCCGCGTTAACAAGTGCGGGCAGGTGAACATGGCACCAAGAGTGCCATCTAGTAGCCGTAAATATAAGTAGGCTACTTAACATTTAAAATATAACCAGCTGAATGTTAAAATGAACACTATTTAGTACTTGAACTCACAGGCAAAGTTTTATATGACAACAGTAGACATGGTAAGATCTTGCTTATGTAAAAGCATAGAAATACAGTTTGAAAACTGAAACTGATTAACAGTACAAAAAGAAGCCGTACTTACACGTCACGTATAAAATAAATATAAATGTGACTAAAGCTGTTTCGTTTTATATTTGTATGGGATGCTAGGTGATATTTTTCTTGGGCCATATATGTCACCAAACATAGTATATAGAATAATCTTCGTTTTCTGCAGCGTCATGTAGCAGGATTGCTTGAGGATGTTGCCTAACAGCAACGCGAAAGGTTGTGGTAAATGAACGATGGGGCATAGGTATATTTTGTTGCAATGGTGACAAGACATCTAATTCGCCATTATGGACAAGGACGGATTGGACGAGGAGGAGATTTTGCTCCAAGATTAACTGATCTGAACCCTACGTATTTCTGTGTTTGGAGCAACCCGAAAGGTGTAGTGAATGTCACTCCAATTAACAAGGTTGAATAACTGGGGTAGACTAGAGTGCTTGTCAAGAGTTTCGAAATGATCCAGGCACGTTTGGAAGGACTCGACGGGTACAGACCTGCATCCTGCTACGAGAACGACAACTCTGAATACCTCCTTCAAATATGAGAGCAGTTGTAACACCGAAAAAGCGTGATGCATGGCACCTACTACCGATATGTAACTTTTTCTGAATAGTATGTAGATATTTGTAATTTAAATGCTTTCTTTTAATAAGTAAGGACATTGCTTCACTGTATGTGTACATTTAGGTAGAAGTCTGTTGACGTTTCATTGTATTTATCTGTGTTTTACTGTGAAACTTACAAGCTCTGGGAAAAAGTCAAAGGAGTTGTTATCTGCATCGACTATCAACGATAATAGCAATGCTTGTGCGTTATAAAACCTTTGGGTAGGGAGTTGCGCAGAGCGTGCGAAGAGAGGGGAGACGGATCCAGCGCTTGTAGTGTGCGGAAGTGTTTTGTTACCTCTCTCAGAATAGAGAGTACCGTTTTCGGCGGCATTGTGTACGCGCGCCGGTCAGATGTCTAGAGCAGGAGCACGGACAGTGGTCGGGCGGAAGAGGCTGTATTAATTACGATTGCCCGTTCCTATAATTAGCCGTGGCTCCATAATATGCTACCGTCTTCAACAACAGCAGCAGTTCCAGCAACACAGTTTCGTCGTCGGCTCCGAATTTCGTCGTATGCACAGCACCGAAGTAATGCTGTTCATTGGTAGAAATTATTAACGGCTAACCCAGCAGCACAACTGAATGTGATTTGATAAGATTTATTTAAATAATAATCAGTAAAACTCAGGGCTATTGTTTCCTCATTGCCCCCAGACATTGTCACCAAGCAGGATCGTTGTTCCTTTTTTTCCTAATATGCTAACAGTGTCATAAGAAACAAATTGAGTAGTTACAGCCAGTTTATTAACGAATAATTTCTCCTTTAAGAATTTTAGCCTCAGTCTACTTTCAATTAACTGTTGTACAACAGAAGCTTCAGTATATGACTTAAGTAAAGCAATTTCATTTTTCAAGTTTGAGAATCAATCACCGGAAAAAATCCAAAGAAATGCACAAATTAAGAGTGTGGAAGTTTTATTTATTTTACATATAGCTTGGAGCACATGGCTATTTGGTTTGGTACGTATTCTAGTATTTAATTCTGTTCAAGTCAGTAAAAAAGGCTCAGTTGTTCAGACAATAATATGAAATCCAATTTACAAATTAAGTAACGGCAAAGTAATAAGTGCTTGCTTTGTTTTCTAAATTTCTATGATGACGTTATGCTGAGGTCACTGAAAGTCATTGTTCACGTAACGAAGTTCAGTACTGACACACAGTTTAATTGCATATTTACAAATCATTACTCGATTGCCTTTTTCAAAATTAAATGCCAAACATAACGTAAGAGGGACTTCTCAGTTTTCTTTATCATTACATACTCACTTAAAATTAGTGTAAAAAAAAGAAAAAAAAATAACGTGGCAACCTTTAGTTGCCACGTCAGTGTTTAATAATACACGTTTTTCTTTCCCCTCATCTTCTACAGGATTTTGGATGTAAATTATCCTTTTGAGCTGGCAACCGCTAACTACTTCCTTTTCGTTCATTAGTGAAACTTTTGGATTTATGATCAGTGGTACCCCTTTCTGTCCAGTGTTGTTCGTGAGTGAATGCACAAAATAACGTTCATTTTTCAAAAAAATGGTTCAAATGGCTCTGAGCACTATGGGACTTAACATCTGTGGTCATCAGTCCCCTAGAACTTAGAACTACTTAAACCTAACTAACCTAAGGACATCACACACATCCATACCCGAGCCAGGATTCGAACCGGCGACCGTAGCGGTCGCGCGGTTCCAGACTGTAACGCCAGAACCGCTCGGCCACCAGCGGCCGGCTATGTTTACCAGTACTGCACATCATTCCACTGAATTTCTGTTTCTTATCGTAAGTCTAAGAACTCACTATGAATATGATTCTCTGTCTCTCTCTGTCTCTCTCTCTCTCTCTCTCTTTCTCTCTCTCTCTCTCTCTCTCTCTCTCTCTCTCTCTCGGTGTGTGTGCGTTTTAGGTATTTTAATGATAGTTAGGTTTTGGCTGTATTACCACTTTTAACTAGACGCACAACAGATTTTAATGTGGGTGCTAAAGACTTACCTCTCTCTCGCCAACATACACTGAGGTGACAAGAGTCATAACATACCGCTTAATATCGTGTCGGACCTCCTTTTGCCCGGTGCAGTGCAGCACCCTGACGTGGCATGGATTCAAAAAGTGTTTGGAAGCCCCTGCAGAAATATTGAGCCATATTGCCTTTATAGCCGTCCGTAATCGCAAAAATATTGCCGGTGCAAGACGTTGTGCACGAACTTACCTCTCGATTATGTTCCATAAATATTCACTGAGATTCACGTCGGGTGATTTGGCTGGCCACATCATCCGCACGAATTGTCCAGTATGTTCGTCAAACCAGCCGTGAGAAATTATGGCCTAGTGACTTGGCGCTTCGTTGTTTCGGAACATGAAGTCTATGAATGGCTACAAATGGTCTCCAAGTAGCCAGCATAACCATTTCCTGTCAATGATCCGTCCAGGTGGACCAGAAGACCCAGTCCATGCTATATAAACACAGCCAACACCATTATGGAAGCATCACCGGCTTGCACAGTGCGTTGTTGACGGCCTGGGTCCTTGAATTCGTGTGGTCTGCACCACACTCGGGGCTCACCGGACGAGGCCACGGTTTTCCAGTAGTCTAGAGTCCAACCGAAATGGCCTCGAGCCCTGGAGTGGCGGTGCAGGCGATTTCGTGCTGTTAGCCAAGACCCCGGCTATGGTCGTCTGCTGCCATAACCCATTAACTCTTTGAGTCCCTGTGGTTTCTGCCTGAAACCACTATTTCATCAAATATTTTTTTGAAGTACATGTGCTTTCGCGTGAAACCACTCACGCCATTGCAAGACAGAAACTTGTAGTGGTACACTGAGGTACCCGTACGAGCGTAGTGCGTTGTAGAAGTAACTTATGGCGTTCAGAGTATCAGTTGGGTCAGAGATTGTGCTACATGCGGTTTTTTTTTACAGTGGCCATACTGAGGAGGTCGTTGACGGTGAAAGCGAGTGTACCTTAATTAATGGAACGTAAACTGGAGTTTGTACTACTACTTTTATGTGTATTATCGAAATAAAACAACTGGGACAGTTGTGATACAGAATTTATTAAATTTGGGGCCCATTTTTCATTATTGTTCAGGGCTATAATTTGCTTTCGACATTTGCTTAGTTCATAGAAGTTTCGAGATGTGGGAGTTTATGTAGGAGCAATGTCAGATTGCTTCCAAATGATGAGTGGTTCAAATTGTATGTCGCAGTTGTTTCAAAGTGAGACTAACTCATTAAAATATCTAATTACCTTTTGCTACTTTCATTTTACATTCATCGCATACTATGTTAATAAAGGTTAACTATGTGTCACGATTCGTTTTTTCATATTGTTGGGACTCATATGGTTAACTCCAAATTTCGCCCCATTGTCCTAACGGAAACGTTCATCGTTGCTGGTCTGTTAGCACTGACACCTCTTAGCAAACGCCGCTGCTCTTAGACGTTAAGTGAAGTCCTTCGGCCGTTGCGTTGCCCATGATGATAGGTAATCCTCGAAAATTGGTATTCTCGGTACGCTCTTGACACTGTGATTCTCGGAAAATTCAGTTCCTTGACGATCTCCGAAATGCAATGTTCGATGCCTCTAACTACCATTCCACGTTCAACTTCTGTTAATTGTCGTCGTGCGGCCATAATCACATCGGAAACCTCTTCACCCGAATCAGGGGCGGTTCTAGAAGTCGGTCAAGGGGGAGGGGGGGGGGTGGAATATCGCTTAACAAAAGGAGAGTAGGGGGCCTCCGTCGACAAATTGGTAAAATTTGGTCTTGCTTAAAGTAGTTTTTGGTAACTGATTTTGAGTTCAGGGTAAAAGAAACTTCTTTTCACATGGGAGATTTTATAAATTACGTAAACCATGGAAAAGGTCGACTTACAACAAATAAGTTTTCATTAATTTTCTGGATACAGAAGGTGACATAAATCAAAAAACTTGAACTTGACATGAATATAAGAAAAATTCTGTAACAAAATTCACTGTATATTTCCGTCTTCTGCCCAATTTGTCATGCTCATTCACCTCTGTTTCTTTTTACTGAATATGTCAATGATATTTTAAATGTTCTGATCTCTTTCTTTATGGATATTTGCAAAAGTCAATCCATTTAGTCTCATCTGCCCCATTGTGTAACGCAAGTAAGTCTTTACTCGTCTCAAAGTAGAGAGTGTTTGTGATGACAGGAATAGTCCCAAATATTTGAAGTAAAACATATACATTTGGGAAAACTGCTTGTCACTGTTCTTTAATGCTTCAGTTACTGTTTCAGATCTTTTAATTTCATCAACCCACTTTTTCTTCCATAGGTTCAGCTCTCCTTTCATTAAAAGCGAAGAACTCTCCAAAAACTGTTCATATTCCTCGGATGCCTGGATCACTTCATCCTCACTCTATTTTAAACAGTAAGCAGGAATAAGACCGTCAAGTGGTAATATGGTGTGAAAATCTTGTTTCTAGCTCGGCAATAAAACGATCCACAACAGGTAAAAATACTGTTCGCCTGAAGTATTCCTTGGCGTTTGAACCAGGAAGGTTGTCTGTTTTGGTTTGTGTTGAAATAGTTCTTGGCATTGCTATTACACTTCCGGTATCTTCTGCCAGTTTAACAACGTCTTCAAAAATATTTCCGAATTCTGTTTCCGAATCCGTCCTTATATTGTTGAACACATCAAGCACATCATTGACATGATTTAAGGCAGCTGTTAAACCCATTTTAAGACTTTAGGACTTAGTCTTAAGGCGGGACGTTGATGAAATTGACCAAAAATGTCAATTTTCGATTTATTTTTTATTTGTTAGTACAACTAATAGACAATAATTTCCCAAAGTTTCAATGTGGAAATCACATCCTAAATGCTTGAAAATTAATCAAAAGTGTGACGAGGCCTCCCTGCCACACCCACATTTTGAAGCAGCACTTTAGTACTAGCTCGAGAACAGCGACTCTGTGTATTACTTTCAACCAAACGTGTGCGAGATACATCTAGAAGGCCGTGATACATACTCTTTGGTTTTATAGATCATCTTTGGCCGATCCTGCACTTCTAAAAAAGTGTGTTCATGGCAAAATCCAAAATCCAAATGAGTCTCTAAATTCACTCATATGGAAACCATGCCCTAAAAACACATTTGCATCTGCTACAGTTGTCAGAATTGCAACTTATGATGCAGTTATTGTATTTAATGATGGGAACGTCGGGAGGATGAAGGTATTAGAATAAATAGGCTTCAAGATAGGAAATTTTACTCAAGACATCCTGAGAAAAATAGATTTACAGCGCGTCTCTGCAGCTGAAAAGTCAGTTGAAGACCTGGTAAAGAAAAGAAGACAGACAACAAGGAACCAGAAGAGAAGCCTTGAAGGGAAAGACGACCCAGAGTACAAATGTGGTGCCTTCTCAAGAAGTGACATAACGAAAAAAGTTAGGTTGAACTTTAAATGCGTTTCCTGAAAAGTTTGTTTTTTAAAGTTTATGTACCTTTTCCTCAGATTCTATGAATGCTAGAATTATGAAATTTTGTACACATATTTCTGTAAACCTAATAAATGTGTCTCAAGAGCAAATTTTGAAATTCTGATTGCAAGCTGAGATATGGGGCAAAGTGCTTGGAATTTTGCATGAATTTAAAATTGTACTTGTGGAATTATAATAAAAAATTATGAAATACTCCTATTTGACCTATTTCAAAAACCTCGTGAGAGAAGCTTACACTATATAAAGAGACGAAACCGAGAAATTTTTGTAGAAATCTCTTGAATACTTTCTGAGAAAAAGGATCATACATTATTTTTTGAAAATAAAACTTCAAATTTCATTAAAAAAAGTTGAATATATAAAAAGGGTGTTATACGTAAATGTGTTACTTTCATGTAAAGCGTGGTACAAAATTTCATTGCCATACCACCAAAACTGTAGATCTGGTGCATTTTTGAAATAGTGTGTGTTTTCATCAACGTGTCCCCCCCCCCTCTCTCTCTCTCTCTCTCTCTCTCTCTCTCTCTCTCTCTCTCCCTTAAAGAGAAGCAATATGCTGCAGTTGCTAAAGCTACTACGGAGTCTCCTCTTTGAACAGCAGAACTAAACATACAAGCTTTACTAGCCGTTTCTGCTTTGGTTTCACGACTACTTGAAATTTCGTCAAGCAAGGTCACGACCGGGACAAATAGCTCCTTGATAGTAATAAGGGTATCGTGTCTTACCACCCATCTTGTTGCACACATTGCCTTCACCTTTGTTTTCTTTGACTCTTTGAACGGTAGTCGTGATATAGCTGCCTCTAGGGAATTTTTTCTGTTTGCAGAGGCAGACAAGAATGCTGAAACTGATCCTGCAATTCCCATCACATTTCTAACTATTGGAGTATCACAAGACTTAGAAATACACAAGTTCAAAGAGTGGCTAAAACAGTGGGTATAAATAGCCAACGGTTGTTTACTTAAAATAAGAGCTTGAACTCCTTAAAATCTCCCAGCCATGTTTGAGCCGCCATCATAGCCCTGTCCACAAAGATATTGACAGCTCAGCCCTAGTGTCTTGGGTTCTCCATCGATGACTTCTGCAGTCGAAGTGCCGGTAGTTGATTTAAGCTCAGTAAAACCCAGAAAGTCTTCTTTGGTAACAAAGGTCCCTATGTCAATGTACCTAATACAAAATGTCACCTGTTTCTTAGTGGTGAGATCAGTTGTTTCATCACACATAATGCTAAAAAAATTTAGCCCTTTCACATCCCTCGATATTGAGGAGCGAATAGCGTCTAGCGTCACCAATGCAATGCATGACTTCGTTTTGGATTGTGTTACTTATCATAGGACTGTTTCGGCCACATTTACTGAAATGATGCTTTAAATCTTCATCTCCAGCATCCACACGAAAAGTCAAAAGACTCTGAAACACTCCATGTTTTCCCTCTAGAAGATCATCAGTTTTTTCTTCTTTTAGCTGACGAATTAAACCATGATCACGTTGTCCTCGTAAAGGTAGGTTATTTCTAGCTCACAGGACTATAGTCTTTATAATAGGCCTCAAGCGTTTCCAGTTTTCTTCAGTAACTGAAGATTTCTTGGTATCGAGGACAACAGCAATACCTTTTTACTTGATTCCATAGACTTGGTGAACTCTGTAGCCTTCTCCATGAAAATTTTGTGATATTTTGTGTTTTCATGAAGATGAAGATCTTCTGTAGCCTTTTTTTATTTGACCAATGGTTCTTTTACCAGTGTTTTCAACGCATATAAAAATAAATTAAAAATGTCTTAGGTAAAGAATTAAGTAAAGAAAAAATAGTGCAAACACAAAACCTGGTAAGCACTCTAAATGTCAGCAACACAGAAATTTTTGCTGAAAAACCAAGCCTGAAAACTATTTGAAATTTATGTTTTGTATATGAAGAGTTTCCGATTAAAAACGACACCTACAAGTTATTTATGTTTTTTATCAAGCCAGTTAAAGGTTTCAGTTGTTTAGAATAATGGAAAGCTGTAATAAGTACCTGGGAGCTGATTCCGGCACCTGAAGGAGAAAACAGAACACATGCAGTACAAAATCCACCACGTAGCATTTTACTCTATGAAAGCCAGTTGTACTGACTCATCCATTCATGCTTAAATCTTCGATTTTGCTTCCCTTGTAACTGAGTAGGAAAAGAAAAGTTTGCACGAGGCTTCCAAGTATTCTTCAAAAACTTAAGTTCCTCATCATCACGTAAGGCGCCTTTAACAGCTCTTCGTATATCATACGGGTCATAATATGTTTCAATCCTCTGTGGTCTTTCTTCCTGTGAATTAAATATGCTTTAAATGTCAGTATTATGTACAAGTAGCTCAACACAAAAGTATATAACGTTATTCACACATAATTTATTATGACCACTAAAAAGTCACCCTTTGTCTTCCAAAACATTAACATTACCCCATAGCCCTCGGTCTTGCCCCATCCACCTACAAACATTCGTATGGGCGCCCTCGGTAAACAGTATTGAAATGGTCTTGTGTATTGACATGCTTAAATAAGGTACTACCTGCAGCAATTCTGTACAGTAATGAAGCAGTAAAAGAGCAGTGAAGCAGTAAAGAGTCAGAAAGCAGACAACAATGGCTACTTAAGGCAGTGTTTCAGTTACCTAATGTTACCGGCAGCCCGGAACAAGTGACTGCCATCACCCGCCTTCTACCAATTCAGGACTGGCAAGATACAGTTTACACACCGTAACTCTAATTTGTTTGTGAAACCGGTCCGTGAATGGTATTTATGAGTCCAAAGATACATAAAATCTAAGTTTCTCTTAATTTAGTGGCCTTTTCCTGGAAGTTTTGTTTGAAAATTTTCCTACAGAAAGCCTTCAAAATTTAACACGACATTAGCGATCTATGTCAGTGAAAGTCGTTGGTTGGTTCTGCACTGTGCCATCAGTCGGTGGCAGTCAGATTAATAACAGCAAAACCAGGAAATATTTCGCATCACATTACGTACTGCAGACCTATAAGCTTTCTTCTAGTAGTCTGAAAAGCTTTTAGAAACTTCTGAAATGCTCTCACATGTTTATAGACTATTACTGAAAGTTGGAAGATATTGTTGATACAGAAAGCTTTGAATAATTTGTAAGGTGACAGAATAAATGAAGGTCAATTTCGCACCTTTATATATCGTAGCTTTATATATCGTAATGGGAAGGTGAATATGACACAGCAAATTTGCCTGAAAGTATGTAATGCATAAGGGATGACACTCAATCGACGGTATTAACACGCCGATCTTATAATGCACATATATGAGCAGAAGGTGAGACAAGCAGTGAGAGGAAACGTTTTGGTTTGGAAGCCATCACGAGGAGAGGTGAAGGCCACACCACAGGGGGTACCACAGAAAGCACTTATGATGCATCCCAAGTTGGGAGTCAGTGACTGCCCGACCAGGTGACTCAGACCCGATTGGTCTAAAAAAGCGATGACACGGAGAACGAAAGGACCCTGGTGCGGAGACAGTTCGACTACGAGAAAGACAAGACGGAAATTTTCGAGGACTCTTCTCTGAGCAGGTGTCAAGTGCAGAACGAGACGTATAATGCTCTGTACGATGCAGAGGAGAAAATTGTGTGAACACTGCGTTCACAGCGGCTGACATCCGGCTAGAAATTAGCTGCAGCGTCGTTTAGCTCCAACAGCGTAGAAACGAACCAGCCAGTTAGTTATTTGTTCTTGAGAGAACTGAGAGGGCAATACAACATGCACGCTGCTCCAGCCATGCGCTTGTATATCGCCATATTCCAAGCCTAGGGATGAGTACTTGTTTTCTGGCGCAACGAGAAACAGAGGGAGAGTTTCTGCTGGAAAATTCAGCAAAGGTTTAAAAGTTTTTATAGGAATTTCAGAGGAAGAGAGCGGCCATGCATACGATAGCTCATCACAGCTAAGGTAAATACCACGTGCAGAGGCGTAAATTTGTTGGTTCACCAGCTTGCGTCCACTGTAAACTTGAGCGACCTTGGGTAATCTTTCACTCAACTTGTCACAAAACTAACCATCCTCCGTAGACTTGATTGTCATCCTAAATAGTACTGAACTTTGAACCGGAATCGGATGATTTATCACTGGACTCGCATTCGGGAGGACGACGGTTCAATCCCGTCTCCGGCCATCCTGATTTAGGTTTTCCGTGATTTCCCTAAAATCGCTTCAGGCAAATGCCGGGATGGATCCTTTGAAAGGGCACGGCCGATTTCCTTCCCCATCCTTCCCTAACCCGAGCTTGCGCTCCGTCTCTAATGACCTCGTTGTCGACGGGACGATAAACACTAAATCTCCTCCTCCTCCTCAGATGATTTATCTTAGTGCTAACCAACATCATAACGTAATTGTAAGAATAATTTTGTAAAGAAAATTCTAGTTATAAATTAATATTGTTTTGTTTAGGATTTGTTAAATTTCAGAGGACAAGATGCGTCATTTTCCAGATTGAAGCACCTAGAACCGCTCGATCACATCGGCCGGCACAACCGTCTTAACATTGTCGCATTGTAAACTGTGTAAAAGCGTGTATGTCTGTGAAATGTTTGCAACATTAAACAAATGTCATTACAGCATACACAGTTGTGTCCTCAGTCATAGAGTAAGCAACCACCATCTCTCATCTTACAAATTTTCTCGATATTATTAATACCAAAAATACGTATAGCCAGCTTTACTAAAAAAATACAATAATAAAGTGTTATTTTTCAGTACAAATTAATTAAATAACGCTGGTTTGTGCAGAAAATATTTCACTACCTTATAGATGACTGACGTCTTTAAAAATTGAATTCACTTTTTATGTTTTCAACCAGTCGTATTCTTACCATTAGTTATCGAATAAACATAATAGCGCTAATCTTACTTAATTAAACTAATAATTACTAGTAAAAATCTTAGTAATATGAAGGAAGTATTATTTAAAATTAAGAAGATATGACCCTTACCGCCGGCCGGAGTGGACGAGCGGTTCTAGACGCTACAGTCTGGAACCGCGCGACCGCTACGGTCGCAGGTTCGAATCCTGTCTCGGGCATGGATGTGTGCGATGTCCTTAGGTTAGTTAGGTTTAAGTAGTTGTGAGTTCTAGGGGACTGATGACCTCAGTAGTTAAGTCCCATAGTGCTCAGAGCCATTTGAAACATTTGACTTTGAACCATTTGACCCTTACCAATTGTTTTGTGTTGTCGAAATTGTAGACTCTAGACGCACAAACCTGTGACGGTTCCAATTCTGTAGCCCAAGCTTGAGATTCCTTACGAGAGTTTTTGGCCCTACGCTGAGGTTCCGTTAGCTTGCGAATCATTGGAGGAGCGTCTTTACTCACTCATTCCAATCGCTAATACACTATTATTTCAGAAAAAAATTGACACTTCACGACGCATAATTCGGTCACACTACTCAATTACACACTTCAGTAATATCAATAATCGTACTCGAAAAACAAGTGTTCGCTGACAGCACGTCGAAGAGTTGGAAGGACAACCGTCTGTTTTTAACGATCGATTGGTCAGTCGATTGTTTTTACGTCAAATCGGTTTCTTCACTCGGTTGCAGCCGTTATATGAATTTTACACTCAGTTTCCGGGTTTGAGTTATTTTATTTATATTCTCTTTCGGACTTTTCGGTTATCATATCAATTTTTGGTTGGTTTTTAAAATTTAATATCAGATGCTGCCCTGTAAATTTATGTATATATAAATGAACCATCACCTTTTAACACGTTTCTGAAGTAGCTATGATCAAAGTTGTAAAGATCGTTTTGGAACACCCTGTATTTTCCTTACTCCTTTAATGAGATAATGACACGCCTCCAACAATCGGCGATCGTATACACCGCGACGTCGCCCCGCTGGCCAGACAACTAAGTAATTTAAATATCATTTGCCTTCTACTCATTGATGTGTATTAAAACGGACTTAATTTACGTTCATATTCCTTACTACAAACGCGTACTACGTTTGAACATAAACGTCTCTATAGAGCGCTTTCACAAGTTCCTGTAACTCTCGTGTGTAGTTTATATCTACTGGCCGGTAGGTGGCGAGCGCCCGCTGGCGTTACCAGCACTGCAAAGCGTCTACAGAATGTATATGCGTGGGAAAATAATACGATTTGACCCAGATGTCCAGCGATTTCGAAGTTTTTTTCTGGGGTTAGCAATTTAAGTGTTGGCATTTAGATTTCTTGATTATTGTAAGAGGTACATTAATATACATCCAGTGTATATTAATAAATAAGTCGCCCATTTTAAGTTAAATTATATTTATTGGTTTAGATAGTAAGCTGTTTGCCGCTCTTATTCTTTTGTTAAAATGTGTTTGAAATACGTTGCAACCCATAGTGCGACAAAATTATTAAAAAAATGATTGAATCTGTTGAAGTAATATATTCGCTGATTTCTGAAGTCATTTTATACAGTGTAAGATGGTACTCCATTAAGGGGGGGCCTATAACCCCCATAGCGCCCCCCCCCTTTGCCACCACCCCTACAAATGGCGTAATATTTCATGGGTGATTAATTGTTCGTCTAGTTTGCTTATTTGGGTCATAGTCAAAACTTCTGTCTAGTCATACATCAAAATTTAAACAGCTGCGACAGAAAGTGCTACCCAGCATATAAGAGCGGTCTGTGCCATGTACAGCAACGCCCCGTGGCAACTGAAATATGACTATCTGCAATCTTATTTAGAATCGGTATTAGAATACAGTGAGGTGATACAAGTCATGGGATACCTACTAATACCATGCCGGACTTCCTCTTGCGCTGCGAAGTGCACCAACACAGCGTAGCAGACTAATTGAACCATACTGCCTCTATAGCCGTCCATAATTGCTTAAGTGTTGCCGGTGCAGGAAGTTGTGCAAGAAAAATGGTTCAAATGGCTCTGAGCACTATGCGACTTAACTTCTGAGGTCATCAGTCGCCTAGAACTTAGAACTAATTAAACCTAACTAACCTAAGGACATCACACACATCCATGCTCGAGGCAGGATTCGAACCTGCGACCGTAGCGGTCGCTCGGCTCCAGCCTGTAGCGCCTAGAACCGCACGGCCACTCCGGCCGGCTGTTGTGCAAGAACTTACCTCTCGATTATGTTCCATAAATGCTCATTGAGATTCATTTCGGGTGATTTGGGTGGCCACATCATTCTCTCTAACTGTCCTGAACGTTCCTCAAACCAATAGCGAACGATTGTGGCCCAGTGACTTGGCACATCGTTGTTTCGGCTCGTATATGAGTAGCTGCAAGTGGTCTCCAAGTAGCCGAACATAACCATGTCCAGACAATTATCTGTTCATTTTGACCAGAGGATTTAGTGCTTTCTATGTAAACACAGCCTACACCATTATGGAACCACCACCGGCTTGCACAGTGCCTTGTTGCCGGCTTGTGTCCTTGGCTTCGTGGCGCCTACAAATGACAGCTCCGCCAGTACATTGCGCTACTATATGTTGTTTACGTGATACTACAGCCATCTGTGTATGTGTATATCGCTGGTTGATTGGTTGATTCGGGCGGGGGTGGGGGTGGGGGTGGGGGGGGGGGTGGACCAAACAGCAAGATCGTTGGTACCATCGTATCAGGGAAGGATGGAGAGGGAAGTCGGCCGCGCCCTTTCGAAGGAACCATCCCAGCATTTGTCTGAAGCGGTTTAGGAAAAACTAAATCAGGACGGCCGGATGCGTGTTTGAACCGTCGCCCTCCCAAATGCAAGTCCAGTGTACCAACAACTGCGCCACCTCGCTCTGTGCTTGTCGCTAGCCCATGAGTTTTGTCACCACAGTGTGTAATCACCACCACTATCTCCTTCTTCCACTGTGATGCCTCCGTGCTTAGAACTCCTCGTTTAATTTCGTCGACCACAAATCCACGTCCCTTGAATGACGAGGCAGGGCAGAGCTGAGCCGCGGATGTATCCAGCTGACGCTGTGTGGCTGCAGGCCCGCCCCCGCGTGTCAGTCTCATCTCTGCCCGGGCAGGCTGTGCGGGCGGTCGCCGGTGGGGTGGCTGCGCCGCGTCACGCCATCACGCCGCATTAGCCCCAATGACAGCCGCGACAATGCGCGGATTTGGGCGATTTTCGCAGCTGTCGCTGTCGCAGCCTCCCTGACCTGGGAGCCGCCCCGCTAAATGCGTCCGGCGCGGCGGTCACCTCGTCAGCGGCGGCGCAGAATGGCGGGCCGAGAGCAGTCACTTATCCCCGGGGCCGGCAAGGCGGCGGCGGCGATTGACAGGGGCGCGCCCCATTCAATCGGTCTCAGCGCCGCTCCCTATTCCGCACTCTTCTGCACACAAAGGCTGTCAGCGCGTCCCCGGCGAATTGCTGGGCTGCCCCTCCCCGTGCTCGTGAACTCGGGAAGCGGCGGACCCGTCTAGCAGGCGACACGAGAAATCGTCCCTGCCGTATGCTACAAGTTACGGAGGTTCGAGTATTCGTACACTGAAAGTCAACACTTGTTGATACGTGATTCTACATCGACATACATACTCCGCAATCCACCATACGGTGCGTGGCGGAGGGTACCTCGTACCACAACTAGCATCTTCTCTCCCTGTTCCACTCCCAAACAGAACGAAGGAAAAATGACTGCCTGTACGCCTCTGTACGAGCCCTAATCTCTCTTACCTTATTTTTGTGGTCTTTCCGCGAAATACAGGGTGCTAAAAGAAGGTACGACCAAGCTTTCAGGAAACATTACTCACACACAAGTAAAGAAAAGATGTTATGTGGACATGTGTCCGGAAACGCTTCATTTCCATGTTAGAGCTCATTTTAGTTTCGTCAGTATGTACTGTACTTCCTCGATTCACCGCCAGCTGGCCCAATTGAAGGAAGGAAATGTTGACTTCGGTGCTTGTGTTGACATGCGACTCATTGCTCTACAGTACTAGCATCAAGCTCCTGCACATTTCAGTCGAAGTTTTCGTACGCTTCTCAACAACAGATTCGGTGACCGATGGATTGGTAGAGGCGGTCCAATTCCATGGCCTCCACGCTCTCCTGACCTCAACCCTTTTGACTTTCATTTATGGGGGCATTTGAAAGCTCTTGTCTACGCAACCCCGGTACCAAATGTAGAGACTCTTCGTGCTCGTGTTGTGGACGGCTGTGACACAATACGCCATTCTCCAGGGCTGCATCAGCGCATCAGGGATTCCATGCGACGGAGGGTGGATGCATGTATCCTCGCTAACGGAGGACATTTTGAGCATTTCCTGTAACAAAGTGTTTGAAGTCACGCTGGTACGTTCTGTTGCTGTGTGTTTCCATTCCATGATTAATGTGATTTGAAGAGAAGTAATAAAATGAGCTCTAACATGGAAAGTAAGCGTTTCCGGACACATGTCCACGTAACATATTTTCTTTCTTTGTGTGTGAGGAATGTTTCCTGAAAGTTTGGCCGTACCTTTTTGTAACACCCTGTATAAGTTGGCGGCAGTAAAACAGTACTGCAGCCAGCCTCAAATGCTGGTTCTCTAAATTTTCTCAGTAGCGATTCACGAAAAGAACGCCTCCTTTCCTCTAGAGATTCCCACCCGAGTTCCTGAAGCATTTCCGTAACACTCGCGTCATGATAAAACCTACCAGTAACAAATCTAGCAGCCCGCCTCTGAATTGCTTCTACGTCCTCCCTCAATCCGACCTTATAGGGATTCCAAACGCTCGAGCAGTACTCAAGAATAAGTCGTATTAGTGTTTTATAAGCGGTCTCCTTCACAGATGAACCACATCTTCCCAAAATTCTACCAATGAACCGAAGACAACTATCCGCCTTCCCCACAACTGCCATTACATGCTTGTCCCACTTCATATCGCTCTGCAATGTTACGCCCAAATATTTAATCGACGTGACTGTGTCCTTAGTCGTACCACACTTGCAAAGCATGTCTTAAATACCATAAAAGAGGAAGCGGGATGGAATCATGGTTGGTAGTCACACATTGTAATTAAGACACTTTATTGGCATTACGCCTTTAAAAAAATAATTTGAGAATTACAAATCGTGGACGAGCCACTAGATAAAACTTTGCAAATAAAATTATAAACCCAACGTAGTCAGTACTCTAACAAACAATTCCAAATCAAGAAAAGGTGGTTACTGACAAACTTGAGAACTTCAAACTCCCATATTGGACTTCCCTAAAAACAGATATAATGAAACAATTACTGCTAAAGTGTGACTTAAAAACAATTGAGCACTAGTGCCAAACTAAGATGCCATTACATAACATGATAGAATCACTTAATTAAAAAAAACTAAAACAGAGACACTGGTCTTAAAAAAATAAATGTTTACGTACTCAGACGTGTTAATAAAAAATTACTAGAAAAAGCTGCACGCGGAACTCAGCAGCTGATATGCAGTTTAAAGTTTAGCCAGTTGCCAGTCCGTAATATTTCAGAAAACAAGTTCATATACAAACAGTTTACATACGAAATATGTATCTACCAGCTTAACCCGCCTTGACGGAAGGAAGATAAATACTAAACTTTGGAAGGGGATATATGACCAACTCCGATAGTGGCCAGGTTCCTAAACACTGCCAGGCCTTGACCTAGGATGACATTGTGGTCCCCGCCAAGGCGCTGGCACAATTAAAAGTTTCTGCCCGAATCACGAAGACAGTCCAACAACTGAGAAACATAGAAACACTGGGCAGAAGCTTTGACTCACTTACACATGGACAACTGTATTAATAGAGTGCAAGCTTTAAAAACAGCAACATAAAATCATTTGATTGCAAGAGACACAATAAAACGTCTGAGAAAATTTTCAAATAACGGCCACCATTAAAACTAGGCCAAGAAAGTCTCACATAATAATAATAAAGTTTAAAATCTCTGAGTGCGTCGGTGAACAAACAATTACGGTGACTTACTCCATATCAGGTACACAATACGAAGGAGCTGGTTCCACAGCTTCACCTCTTCCCTTCAAATTTTGTTCGCAGCGAAGTCACAGAACTTGTATCTGCAAGCTGCCCATGTTGGCAAAACATCCAACCTATTTCACATCACAACGTGTAACGGTCATCACACTCGTTCGGCAGCCGTTGACACTCGTCTCCCCCGCGAATGACACGAGATCTCGAGGGTTACGAGTCTAAGGCTAAAAGCCAACTCGCTTCGCCTCCGAAGCCGCAAGATAAGACACGCGAAAAGCAAAGATAGCTTACCTCAACCACAATCGATCTTAACGATACATGAACAAAATAAGACTGGTGCCAGCTCGACATGGCTCACTTGTGTGTCAGTGGAGTGATATTCAGAGATAATTATACACTGACGTGATCAAACTAATGAGATGGAGGTACGCACATCATACAACGGTAGCATCGCGTACACAAGGTATTAAAGGGCAGTACACTGACGGAACTGTCTTTTGTACTTAGGTGAGTCATGTCAAAAGGTGTCCGACATGGTTACGACAGCACGACAGGAACTTAGAGACTCAGAACGCGGAATGGTAGTTGGAGCTAGACGCGTGGGATACTTATTTTCGGAAATGTTTAGGAAGTTCTATATTCCAAGATCCATTCTGTAAAGAGTGTGCTGACAATATCAAATTGCAGGCATTACCGCTCACCACAGACAACGCAGTGGTCGAGAGTCTTCACTTAACGACCGTGAGAAGCGGCGTTTGCGTAGAGTTATCAGTGCTAACGGACAAGCAGTACTCGTGAAATAATAGCAGAAATCAATTTGGGGCGTTGGATGAACGTACCTATTAGGACGGTGCGGTGAAATCTGGCGTTAATGCGTTACGGCAGCAGACGACCGACGAGAGTGAATTTGCTAACAGCCGACATCACCTGCACCGCTTCTACTGGGCTCGTGACCATATCGGTTGGAAGCTAAATTGGCCTGGTAACATGAGTCCCGATTTCAATTGGTAAGACCTGATGGTAGGGTTCTAGTGTGGCGCAGGCACCAAGAAGCCAAGGACCCAAGCCGTCAACAAGGCACTGTGCAAGCCGGTGGTGGTTCCTTAACGGTGTAGGCTGTGTTTACATAGAATGCACTGAATCCTCTGGTGCAACTGAACAGATCATTGGCTGGAAATGGTTATGTTCGGTACTTGGAGACCACTTGCAGCTATTCATAGACTTCATGTTCCGAAACAACGATGTGTCAAGTCACTGGGCCACAATCGTTCGCGATTAGTTAGAGGATCTTTCAGGAGAGTTCGAGCGAATGATGAGGCCAGCCACATAACCCGACATGAATCTCACTGAACATTTATGGGACATAATAGGGAGGCAAGTTCGTGGACAACTTCCTGCACCGGCAAAGCTTTCGCAATTATGGGTGACTGTAAAGGCAGTATGGCTCAATTAGTCTGCTAGGGACATCCCACGACTTGTCGAATCCATGCTACGCCGTGTTGGTGCACTTCGCAGCGCAAGAGGAGGTGGTGTTGGTTAGTGTTTAACGTCCCGTCGACAACGAGGTCATTAGAGACGGAGCGCAAGCTCGGGTTAGGGAAGGATTGGGAAGGAAATCGGCCGTGCCCTTTCAAACGAACCATCCCGGCATTTGCCTGAAACGATTTAGGGAAATCACGGAAAACCTAAATCAGGATGGCCGGAGACGGGATTGAACCGTCGTCCTCCCGAATGCGAGTCCAGTGTGCTAACCACTGCGCCACCTCGCTCGGTCGCAAGAGGAGGTCCGGCATGGTATTAGGAGGTATCCCATGACTTGTATCACCTCACTGTATTCATATACCGATTCTATAAAAGGTTTCAGATATATTTCAGTTGACAACGAGGCGTTGCTGTACATGGCACAGACCGCTATTATACGAGGGTGACTCAAATGAAAAACTTAAATATTTTTGAAAATATTATTTGTTGTGCAGAAGTGGTACAAAGCTGTATCACTTTTGAACATAATCTCCCTCACGCTCAATGCAAGTCCTCCAGCACTTACAACGTCAATAAATTCCTTAAGAAAAAAATTCTTTTGGTAGTCTGTGCAACCACTCATGCACCGCGTGGCGTACCTCTTCATCAGAACGGAACTGCTTTCCTCCCATTGCGTCTTTGAGTGGTCCAAACATATGGAAAACACTTGGGGCAAGGTCTGGTAAGTATGGTGGATGAGGAAGACACTCAAAATGCAGGTCTGTGATTATTGCAACTGTTGGACGGGCGGTGTGGGGCATTGCATTGTCATGTTGCAAAAGGACACCTGCTGACAGAAATCCACGTCGCTTTGATTTGATTGCAGGCTGCAGATGATTTTTTAGGAGATCTGTGTATGATGCACTGGTGACAGTGGTCCCTCTAGGCATGTAATGCTTCAAAATGACGCCTTTTTCGTCCCAAAAGAGAGTCAGCATAACCTTCCCCGCTGATGGTTCTGTTCGAAACTTCTTTGGTTTTGGTGATGAGGAATGGCGCCATTCCTTGCTCGCTCTCTTCGTTTCCGGTTGGTGCAAGTGGACCCGGGCTTCGTCCCAAGTAACGATTCTTGCATGTAAGCCACCACCTTCCCGTTCAAAGCGCCGAAGAAATTCTTCACAAGCATCAACACGTCATTCTCTCATTTCAGAAGTCAGCTACCGTGGCACCCATCTTGCAGACACTTTGTGAGACTAGAGCACATCATGCACAATGTGGTGTGCTGACCCATGACTAATCCGTAAACATTCTGCAATGTTCCTCAGTGTCACTCGGCGGTTTTCCTTCACTATGGCTTCAACTGCTGCAGTGTTCTGTGGAGTCACAATTCGTTGTGTCTGACCTGGACGAGGAGCATCTTCCACTGAAGTCACACCATTTGCGAACTTCCTACTCCATTAGTAGACTTGCTGCTGTGATAAACATGCATCACAGTACTGAACCTTCATTCATCGATGAATTTCAGTAGGTTTCACACCTTCACTACGCAAAAACCGAATAACAGAACGCTGTTCTTCCCTGGTGCAAGTCGCAAGTGGGGCGACCATCTTTATACTGATACTGCGACGGTATGTGTGCATCTGCACTATGCTGCCACCTACAGGCCATTCTGCACGCTGATTGTAGCACGCTTACCAACTTACAGAATAACGGCGCGAAATTTCGATTTGTTTTTACAAATTTAAATTTTTATTTGACTCACCCCCGTATATCTGAGTAGTACGTTATGTCGCAGCTGTTTACGTTTAAACACATGACTAGACAGAAATGTTGACTGCAACCGAAATAGGCAAACTAAACGAACAAGTAATCACCCATGAAATATTATGCTAATATCACAAAACACCTCCACACCTCCTCTAGTCTTGATAACGCTCTCAATTACGCGAAGAGGAGCGTCCACAACATTCTTCACGGCATGCTATAAGAGGCGATTAAAACATTTAAGCGTTTCCGTTTCAGGCGTTCCTGCACTGTTTATGCAACGTAGTGCGACTGTGATGCGGGTATATAAGCACCGACATGTAGACAAGGGATTAGTGTGGCATTCGCGTCTTTGCGCCGTACGTGCGGTAAATGTGGGACTGTAAACTAAATACGTACAGACAGTACCAAAGTGCTGTTAATCCATTTCTTGGCTGCCGATGGACAAACACCAGTAGACATCCATCGGAGACTAAATAATGTGTATGGGGCAGCATGTCTGTCGAAAACCTTCGTTGCGGAATGTTGCGCCAAGTTGCGTGCTGCTTCATGATAACGCACGTAGTCATATCGCAAATATCGTGACACAGAGGTTACTCCAACTCAAGTGTAAGACACTCGAGCACTCGCTCTGTAGTCTTGATCTCTCTCCTTAACGACTTCGATATGTTAATAAAGGACGAGGATGTGCAGCAAACAGTTGCAGACTTCTTCATTCGGCAGGTCACGGTCTTTCACCAGACGGGTACCTCCAACTTGGTGCCTCGGTGAGATGATTGTCTCAGTGCTCACGGTGATTTTGTATGATTGTCGTACCGATTCTAGACTTTACGGGTTTCGAACGGAAACTTTTTGATCGCCACTTATACAGGATGATTCAAACAGAAAGAACATATTTCAATTGTTTGTGACAGACATACTATGAAACAGAAAAACAAAATGTGCATGTCACTGGATAGAGCAAGGTCCAAATATTTATGTTCGCTCTTACGCTACATCATACTCTCAACATGAGCACCACGCGTTGTTCGAGAAGCGCCGAAACAGCAGGCCATTTCATTCCGCATACAAATCAAAGGTCCCTGTTTACTTAATCGACAGCTTCAAGAATTCGATTTCTCAGCTCTTGAAAAGTAGCTGCCGTAGGTGGGACAAAGACTGAGTCTATCTCAAGTGTAACGTCTGGTGACCTGGAAGGCCATAAACAATGAACAAGATTTTGTTGTCCACCTTTTCCAGTCGAACCTTCTGGGATGATGTTGAGATAAAGCTGCACCACAACGTCAAAGTGAAGCAGGGCGCCGTCATGTATAAAAATTAAATCACTCGAATCTTCGTGAAGAGAGGAAATAACCAATTTCTCAGTATGTCCAGGTATGACATTCCTGCCACAGTTTTCTCGGCAAAAAAGAAAGATCGATAAACATTGTGAACAGAAACGGCACAAAACACATTCAATTTCGGTTAGTCTCTTTCATGTTCGACGACGACGCAAGGATTTTGTGCCCCGAAATTCTTAAATTAATTTACTCGACAGATGAAACGTCGGTTGATCCGAAGAGATGAGTCTTTCCAAAAAAGCGTCCTCTGCCATATCCTGGAGAACTGAAATGCAAAATACGTAATTACTGTTATGGTCGCCGGGATGCAACTGCTGCAGTAACTGCATCTTGTAAGGCTTCATGTGCAGGTGTCGTTTCAGAACACACCACATCGTTGTTGGAGAAAGCTGGAGTTTCTGGCCTGCCAGTCTGGTGCACTTCCCAGGGCTCCATTTGGACGCATCTCGTGTACGCTCGATATTTTCATCAGACGTGCGTGGCCGACTCTGCTTGTACAGAGGCGGCGTCCTGCTGAATGCACTTTGCTCTCGAACAATGGATTGCCTTAGCGTAAATTCCAGCACATAAAATGATTTCTCTTGTGGTGTAGTCGCCATGTTGTTACAAACAAACAACATCAAAGCTTTAAACCTTCCTCTATCAGTGACATGCCCAATGTGTTTCTATCTTTTACAGTTTGTGTAATAAACAACTGAAATCTATCTTTTTTAATGACTTAGTAATCCAGTAGAAGTCGCTCAGTGATCCCTTAAAGCTACCTTATTGCGGGGACGCTGACTGCCGCGTTTCACTCGCAGGTCCAAACAGCCCCAGACATTTTCCATGCGATTAAGTTTGAGTGATTTAGCGAACCAGTCGAAGTTTTGATAAGGTGGCTGTGTGTTTGTCAAGCCAGTAATGTATGCGGGGAGCCTTGTGAACGAGGCCGATTTCATCTTGGTAGACGGGAGTGTCCACAGCATACTTAGGAGAAAGGACGAGACTTGGTCACCGTTAATGTTGAAATAAACATGAACATTCATGTTGAAGGTAATTTGAACGAGTTGGGCCAAGCCATCGTATGGAAAACAGCCCATGAACATCACAGAACCACTTCCGCTATGAACTACTCTCTCCAAACACTACAGATTAAACGTCTTTCGCTGGTCGGTGCACACGAGTCGTTCCGCCATTTGAAAAGAGACGGCGACTCTTCAGACCGTGTGCTGCATTAATCCAGAGAAACAGCTGTGTCTGCAGAAAATAATAACTGCAACATTCCGACTACTAACAGAGAGCCACAAACATTCATGGCAACACAAGATGTAGCACAGTGGGACTTACGCACATAAAACTCAAAGTTCGCGAAACATTAACAAACGAAAAGCATGGCGTACACGCATGTTTCAGAATAAACATCAGACTGCAGACTCACGTACCAGAAGTAAAACAAGCACAGAAAGATTCCTGGTAAGAAGGAAGGAAGAAAACTAGATTAGGGTTTAACGCTCTGTCGACGAGGATATTAGAGACGAAGCAAAAGGAAGAAAGCCGGTCGTTTCCTTTTCAAAGGAACCATTCCGGTACTTGACTTCAGTGACTTAGCGAAACCTGGACAAATATATGGTAGCAGTAAATAATAAATTTACTCATCTTCAGTTCCCTCCCACTGTGTCTACTACTACGATTACACAAGTAAGAGACTACAGTGAACTCCAAGACCTACAAATAATGGCGAACAAAAAATATAACAATAGCCTCATGACGCAAACGACTCCCTGCACGAATTTAACTACAGTGAATCAGAACAGCCCCTCATTGTTATCTTTACCATTCCCCACTGAAATACCGAGCAGGTGTTGACCTACACCGACAAGGAAGTTACCAGTAGAAATGTTTCAAACTTTTTAGTACAGGTAATAGTAATCTAAACAACTGAAGAGGTAACAGGGCGACAACACACGAAAATACAGTGTGGTCCACATAAAGTTTGGTCCATATAAAGCTGGACTAGTTTAATGAGGCATAACATTTCAACCAGTAATGAGGTATGTTTGCAATGTTGCTAGATAATAATACACAATTGTGGGATTACACACATAAATAAAAAGTCCTCACATTTAATGTTGGAATTGCCCTCCACAAGCATCGATGGATAACTGTACTCCTTTCAACATATTCCACGACGTTCTGTGAAATGAAGTGTATCCTCGTTAACGTTGCCTATTTCGTATGTAATGTCCTTACGGAGATATACAGTTGTGCTTGTGCTACCCCACCTAGAATAAAATCCCTGAGGGACTGGGTCAAGTGATCTGGGTACCACAAATTCTGTCAAACTGCAAGGTCACCAAAGAACCTGGTTACAAGTTGAATGGAAGCATTAGATGTACGACACATTGCTCCATCTTGTTGAAAATAATGTTAGTTAGACTTCATCCAACTGCTCCACAAATGTATTGAAGATGCCCGTGTAGACTGTAGCGTCTACTGTCGTATCAAAGAAAATAGGGCCAGCAATCCAGGAAGCTGACAGAGCGCACCACACTCCCACCTTTTCATCAAGCACTGGTGTTTCGTGGATAATATGATGGTTTACACCAGCCCAGTGTCTGCTTTTTTGTGTGTTGACGTAACCTGGCAAATGGAAGCATGCCTCATCTGTAAACTAAGTTACAGAGAGAATGTCTGGACGCTGAGTAAGAAACCCCTGTAAACATCGACAGTAAGGCATTCTTTTCACATGGTCCGTTTCTTGCAATGTTTGCATCTCTCTGTACGGTCGCAATGCTGACTTCTTCGCAGCTCTCTGACATGTGCCATATGAAATGCCTGTCTCCTGGCTCAATCGAAGCAACGATTTTCTTGGAGATTTCTCCAAGGTCTTCGAACATTATTAATAACCTCAGCACTCAGTGAAGGTCTATGTTCACGATTGTCACTGTTTACTTCAGCTTCCTTACAAACGATAAAATTGTTGCCACTGATGGAACATCGCGCACATTGAATTCTCTCCAGAATCCCCGTTGTGTTGTAACCAATGAGTCTTTCTTCCTATATGTTTTCACAGTGACAACCAGTTCTCGAAGTTTGTACGGCATGTTTCAGCCAGATAGAGATCGCGAACGAATCACTAATTTGCTCGTTACAGTCACGTGGCCCAAAATACACACTCACAGACTTCACAACCGCGAGTTATGAGGCTACGAACGAACTGACACGAGCCGAGCGCGAGCGGTACTATACCGGACGAAGTACCTCAGGCGCAGAAACAACCGTAAACTTGCCAATACACGGACGGTACTCCTGATTCTCCCTGAGCTACTGATAATCATTAAAACAACTTTCACATTTTTATGAGCTTTCGGAGGGAAATTATGATCCACTGAAATACACTGAAGGGCCAAAGGAACTGGTACACCTGTCTAATATCGCGTAGGGCCCCCACGAGCACGCAGAAGTGTCGCACCACGACGTGGCATGGACTCGACTACTGTCTGAAGGTGTGCTGGAGGGAACTGACGCCATGAATTCTGCAGAGCTGTCCATGAATCCGTAAGATTACGATGGGGTGGAGATCTCTTCTGAACAGCGCATTGCGAGGCATCGCAGGCATGTTCAATAATGTTCATGTCTGGGGAGTTTGGTGGCCAGCGGTAGTGTTTAAACTCAGAAGAGTGTTCGTAAAGCCTCTCTGCAGCAGTTCTGGACGTGTGGGATGTCGCATTGTCCTGCTGTAATTGCCCAAGTCTGTAGGAATGCACAGTGGACATGAATGGATGCAGGTGATCAGGCAGCACGCTTACTTACGTATCACTTGTTACATTAGTATCTATACGTATCTACACTCCAACTGCACACGTCCCACACCATTCCAGAGCCTCCTCCAGCTTGAACAGTCCCCTACCGACATGCAGGCTCCATGGATTCATGAAGTTGTCTACATACCCCTGCATGTCCGCCCACTCGATACATTTTGAAAGGAGACTCGTCCGACCAGGCAACATGTTTCCAGTCGTCAGCAGTCCGTTGTCGCTGTTGACAGGACCAGGTGAGACGCAATGCTTTGTGTCGTGCCATCATCGAGGGTACACGAGTGGGTCTGCGGCTCCGAAAGCCCATATCGATGATGTTTCGTTGAATGGTTCGCATACTGACACTTGTTGATGGCCCAGCATCGAAATCTGGAGCAATTTAAGGTATGATTGCACTTCTGTCACGTTGAGAGATTCTCTTCAGTCGTCATTGATCTCGTTCTTGAAGGTCGCAGCGTTGTCAGAGATATGATGGTTTACCAGATGCCTGATATTCGCGGTACACTCACGAAATGGTCGTACCGGAAAATCCCCACGTCTTCACCACCTCGAAGATTTTGTGTCGTATCGCTCATGGCCGACTGTAATACTACGTTCAAACTCACTTAAATCTTAATAACCTGCCACTGTAGCATCAGTAACCGACCTCACAACTGCGCCAAACTCTTGTTGTCTTATATAGGCGTTGTCGACCGCAGCGCCGTATTCTGTCTTTTTACACATCTCTGTATTTGAATACGCATTCCTAAACCAGTTTCTTTGGTGCTACAGAGTAGTTCGGGTTTTAACGCGTGTGGCGACGGGCTATAACCACATGCAGCGGCGGAGGCTAGCGAGCGCTGTGCACTGTTCCCCACCTGTCTGGGGCAGAGCGGACAGTTCGGCTCACAGCGAGACGGCTAGTATAAAGATCCGCGTGTATCTCGTTTAAGCTGGACATTATTTCAGTGTTTTTCCTACATGAGACTGATTTTTCTTAACCGATGACCACTTTCAGATAGTCCCAGTACATATAGAACGATTGAAAGCGCACCTGTGTTAACCGTTATTGTTGTAGGGTGGGGGGGGGGGAGTTTTCTGGAGAAACTGTTCGGGGGGGGGGGGAGCGGGGGTGGCAATCTTTCCCAGAAATATGATTAATAGCTCGCAGGAAACGTCCTGTTCTTCGAGTCTTTTCTCCGTCGGTGAGTGATTTCTTCAGACCGGGAACAGTATATTACTTCCAGCAAATGGATCTCTTTGTGTACTATCAGTGACATAGTGACAGGCTAGAACAGGTTCTGTATCCCTACCTATGGATGGAGTAGAGGGAGGGAAGGGGGGAGGTAGGAGGTAAGACTGGTTCTTAGCTGCATAGTCTATATCCACACACTGAATGGAACACGCATGCAGCTGACGCCACTCTCACCTGACGAGATCTTTTGTGGTCTATTTTTTTCGGTAGTTGTGTTATTGCAATGATTTTCCCAATTCCCATTGCGTGTGTTGCATTACGATCCATGGTTTACGAGTGGTGGCTTCTTCACGACAATTTCAATATCTAATAGAGCAGTCAAATGTTTTCAATCAGTTGAGGTACTGAGTATTAGCTTTCCTACACTTCAGTGAGTTTGCTGCTCTATCCCTCTTTACAATGTACCTGTGTACACGTTTTTCACTTTTAGCGCGGTAGAAGGAAACTCAGTGATAGTTTGCTGTCCTGTCCCTTCTTAACATTTGCGTATGTGTGCGTGTACAGCTTTTTCAGTTGACAGTTCACTTGCAAATTTTTGGGAGGCAATTCTTCGGGCAGTGGCTGTAGGATAGTTACCAATTCCGAGTGGGATTGTGGACTAGAGCACATAGAAACGTGAACATATGCACACACGTGATTGGAAAGGGAAACAAAATTGATTTAATTAACTTTTAAATTAATAAATAATATTATGCTCAAATTTATAGCCCATTTCGTGTTGTGAGATCCGGCTTTTGATGAGAGCGTTTGTTTATCATCCCACCAATTATGAGCGGTTGTGTGTACTGGAATTTCAAGTAGCAAGGCTTCAGAGTAATTGTCAGCTTCGAAATTCGTCCAGCAGGATAATACACACATAAATAAATGAATACAATTCCCAGAAGAGTACCTTACATGCTTCCCTCCAGCAGCTAAGCACAGATCGAGTCGTTTTCCCACCAATTCACAAGTGGGGTAGGGAAGGGGACTTGGGGGAGAGGAAGGAATGTCGAGGAGGGGGGAGGAGTGGTTGGTGGTGACGTCAGTAATGATACATTGCCACATCTACTCCGTATGGAGAGGAGGTGGGGGCCCACTCAAGAAGAGCAGCCACCATGGTTCAAATGGTTCATATGGCTCTGAGCACTATGGGACTTAACATCGGAGGTCATCAGTCCCCTAGAACTTAGAACTACTTAAACCTCACTAACCTAAGGGCGTCACACACATCCATGCCCGACGCAGGATTCGAACCTGCGACCGTAGCGGTCGCGCGGTGCCAGACTGTAGCGCTTAGAACCGCTCGGCCACCCCGGCCGGCGCAGCGACTATGAATAAATTTGGCAACAATGTTGACTGCATCAGAACAAACATTATTCCGCTACTTTCGATATTTGTTTTCGATTCATCAGTACTACTGCTCATCCCAAAAAGGGCATCTCATACTTTGGTATCTTTCTTATCGAGTATTTCGAAAACTACTTCACTGTTAAAGTCGCTACTCTGATCAATAAGACTTCTCGTCTCTGAGCACATGCGCCAAAAACAATGCATATTAAATTACACCAAGAAATGTGACTCCTTCCGATGTAAATCTTGTAGTATCTGATAACACGAGGTTAAGATGGTGCCACTTTAGGCTTCAGGCTTGAACAACATTTCGTTGAGCATTCATAACTGCGCCATTATCATAACTTTGGCCTCTGAAATCATGAATTTCGAGACCTAGTTGATTTAGTTTCAACAATAGGGTTTTAGTCAAACTTCCTTCCTCCCGTTGTTAAAGTGACGCTCAGAAAGTCGAGAAAGCTTTCTTCTAGTCATAACGTCTTCTGGCAAGTTTACAAACCTGACATTCAATGTCATTTGTTTATTGTAGCTTTTTATCAGGAGTACAATCAAGTACAACTGAAAAATATTTAAGCCGGCCGAAGTGGCCGTGCGGTTAAAGGCGCTGCAGTCTGGAACCGCAAGACCGCTACGGTCGCAGGTTCGAATCCTGCCTCGGGCATGGATGTTTGTGATGTCCTTAGGTTAGTTAGGTTTAACTAGTTCTAAGTTCTAGGGGACTAATAACCTCAGCAGTTGAGTCCCATAGTGCTCAGAGCCATTTGAACCATTTTTTTTAAAAAATATTTACTTTCAGTTACAAAATCAGTAATTCTGTTTTTCATATTCTCGGCAAGCAAATTTATGAGTTCAATTTGAATGTTTTCTCTTTAGGCTAGTAGTCATGATTTTCTTGGGTTTTCACTCGCCTTAAATATTCCTGCATAACAGGGTCGAATACTACTATCATTTCAGTCAAACCAAGAAAATTACTATTATTATCTTAGAGCTTGTCGCTAGTTCTTTTTAATGCGTTATTATACTGAGCCAGGTAGCCGATAGCGAGTATAATTCTCTTTAGAACATGATGCCAATATTTCTTTACTTTTTTGTGTGAACCGTACGACAAATTCTATCCATTTTTTGTACACTCTATGTGGTTAAATAAGTGTTCACACTATTGAATCTGATTTCCTAAGTGAACCCAATCACAGGGTCGTCCCTTGACAGCTTGTTTGAAGGAGATCTAGAAAGTTTACAACAATAAAAAAAGCTTTGTCGGTAGATTGCGAATACACAAGCAATCTTATCCCAAGCAACGTTATCAAAAGCCTTTTCTAGGTGTATAAAACACATACGCGTATAGGTCCCTTTCCTTTTGAATAAACCTCTCTTACAAAATTCACAACAGTCCTATGACATCTCTTGTGACGGTATTCTGTCTAAAGCTAAATTGTTCTTCAGCCAGATTCTCTTCCATTATCTCTTTTATTAATGATTCTTAACATAATTATCGCTGTATGTGAAATGAGGCTAATTGTACTGTGCTTACTGCATTTCTTGGTTCCTTGTTTCTTTGGTATTGGATTTTGTCTCTGTACCTACTGCTGCTGCACTCTTTACTTCTTCCGTTACAATTGTTGGTTCTTTCTCATCTTCGTTTACTTTGTTCACAGATTCAAGTTCCAGAGTTGTTGGTTTGTGACATAGGTCATTTAGCTGTTTCAAATAGTCTTCCCATCTTTCTACGATGTGGCTCTGAGCACTATGGGACTTAACAGCTATGGTCATCAGTCCCCTAGAACTACTTAAACCTAACTAACCTAAGGACATCACACAACACCCAGTCATCACGAGGCAGAGAAAATCCCTGACCCCGCCGGGAATCGAACCCGGGAACCCGGGCGTGGGAAGCGAGAACGCTACCGCACGACCACGAGCTGCGGACTCTCTACGATGTCCTCACGATCTTGTACATTACATTTTCATCTTTACTGAGAACTTTCAAAGGTGCACTTCCCGGTCTGTTTTGATCCGATGATAAGGATATATATTACTATCAAGCGTTCTTATCATAGTCCTTACATCCCTCGAATCTGATGCAGCGATATTTTCTGTGATGTACACCAGTAGCCATGTAGTCGTCTGATAATGGGTGTATACTTCATTTATATTACATTCGTATTAGAATTAAAAGTTGTTTCAGAAGCATCTTACTTCATTTTTGCAATATAACTGTACTACCAACATTTCAAGTGATAGTTTCAATATAACCTAATTCTTAGCACGAGACCCGTAAAAGCGTAGGGCCCTGTGCGGCTGCGCCGTTTGCACTTGCCAAAGGCCGGCCCTGCTAGAGAAACTGCACAAAACATCTGCATAAAGCTTCATCCTATCTTCACTGTCGTTTTAATTATGCGACCGGTCGGAGCTTGAAAAAATAAAATAGCGCTCCTAATACTGATCACAGAGAACAGAAATTAAAAAATTATTACCAAATAGATATACATGGAGGACAACACGAAACTCGTCCGAAGAATTGTCATTAATATAAAAAATATTTATAAACTGTAGCAACTGCGAGGCGTGATGGGAGCAGCAGGAATCTTTTCGGAAGTTGGGCGTCTTGCATCGTATCTCGAGGCTGTCAGTCTGCTATCGAGACGGGGCACCCGGCACGTTATTGAACGCTGTCCCGTGCCGTCCCGACAGTTATGAAAAAGAAAGCTGGACGGGAAATATATTTCCCGGCCGCTCCTTCTTCTTCTGCTGCTCTGGCGCCCGGCGCCCGGCGCAGGCCGTAGATATTAACGTCCGAGTCGCATCCGATGCCGGCGCGGATCGCCAGCAATATTGTTTCCGGCTGTCAGGCGGCGGGACGTGATTTACGGCTTCTTTAATACACACGCCGTCGCCGCGCAATAAATACGCCGCCGACCGGCACCACACGCGGGGCAGCAGGGCGCGGCCTCCTCCGTGCCGGCCGAGCGGCGGACTGCTGGCGCCAGTAGAGCAATACTAGAGACACGGAAAAGTACGGCACTTCTTGGCATCGAGCACTCTTGTCCCGATACTGAGACCTTTTTGTTGGTACTTTTAAGTTGATACTTTTACTGTATCAGTACTTTACACCCCATATTGAATGATTCAATACATTTTTATTATATCTATACTAAGGTGGTATCTGTTCTTTCGGACATGGGCAGTTGGCCTTTGGCTGTGCTGCGGTGAGGACGCGCTGTTTGTGTTCCTGCCGCCGAGCGAGCGCTCGTGTTGTTTACATCGTATTCGGCCGTTTCGCGCGTGCCGTACTCAGCATATAGATCACTATGGCGCACCAATACAGAAAATCGACGCTCAAATTTACGTTCCGCAACGAATTTGCACGGCCCAAAGCACTCGAAGTCGAACGATTTCTACGAGAAGAAGTTAAACCCCGGCGACCGACATTCTCGGCATTCTCTTGTCCATTGTGAGTAGTATCGTATATGTCAAGATCATCAACGACGCAACATGTGAACGGATCCTTCGGGAAACGAAACAGGGCCTCCGTTTCTGCCATGCTGATGGCAATGTGGGGACTGTGCACGTCGATTATTCTGGCATGGGACTTCGCACGATCAGACTTTTCGAACTTCCTTTCGAACTATCGGCGGAGGACGTCGTGACAGCGCTGAGCCCCTACGGCACGGTCCATGATCATTTGCGGAAAACTGGACGCAATTCCAGACATATCCTGTGCTGAACGGAGTCCGCCAGGTCCGAATAGAACTTAAAAGACACGTTCCTTCATGTCTGAATATCAGTGGCTGCCGTGCCATCGTCATCTACGATGGGCAACCGAAGACCTGCTCTGGTTGTGGGAAGGAGGGACACCTCAGATCCGAATGTATCCTACGTCGAATCACTCAACTGCCGCCGGCTGACGCGGACCTGCCGTCGCAGCCGACGCTGCTTCCTGTGACTTATGCAGCAGCCCTCACGACAGCAACCACTTCACCACGACAGCCGACATCCACTGTTGGGTCGCGGCTCCATCCTCCAATACAGGGCGATGACGACACACCCGTTCCACAAGCTACGGATTCAACTCCGATGCAGCCGTCCCCGTCGACGGATAAGATACATTACGATAGCATGGCCGCAGACTCGCTTATTGTGCCTACGGCTGCCTTTGTGCCGGAACGTCGTGAATCTTTGCGATCGTCTGACACAGGACACACCAGGAAGCAATGCTCTCCGATGGTTCAAATGGCTCTGAGCACTATGCGACTTAACTTCTGAGGTCATCAGTCGCCTAGAACTTAGAACTAATTAAACCTAACTAACCTAAGGACATCACACACATCCATGCCCGAGGCAGTATTCGAACCTGCGACCGTAGCGGTCACGCGGTTCCAGACTGAAGCGTCTAAACCGCACGGCCAATGCTCTCCGAAGCGACGGAAGCGGAGGCGTAGAGCAACTTCCGAACGGGATGCGACACAGCCTCCAGAGGATGACGACTCCACCTTCAATGACGACGCTACCACAGAGGCAGCCGCCATTTGCTGCAGTGTGGCACCACCGAACGGAACTAAGGACAAACCACACGTATCTACAGTGGCAAAATCGGATGCCGATACGCAGGACAGATGCTGCCCACCACCTCCTGGAGTGCAAGCACTCATGCCGTGTCCTGAGGAAGCTAGGGAAACCGATCTGGCTTTGAGTTCCCCGACGTGGGCGGATGACCACGACGACGACGGCACCATGCAAGTTACGCCAACAGGGCTCACGCCATTGGCGCCGGATCTCTAGAAAGGACTGCAGGTGAGGTTTGGGGGGGATGCGGAGGTGTCAATACAGTCAGAAGCGTCATAGGTAGTTCCAGTCTTAATGCATAACTTAGCACCTGCGGTTCGGCAACAAGCTTATCGTATCGCTACGCTTAACCTCAACACGATACGAACGGCAGTGAAGATCCAGTTGCTCCGTGAGATGCTTTGTTCTTCGGATGTTGACATTGCCCTGTTGCAAGAAGTGTATATAGTGGCCCTCCCCGTTTTCTACGGTTATGTGACCGACGGACCGGAATGGCAGCGGTACGGCAATACTAGTGCGCGACGGAATTGCCGTCGAAGACGTGACTTACCTTCCGTCAGGAAGGGGGCTGGCGATCACAGCACTGGGCACGCGCATCATTAACATTTACGCTCCATCAGGAACTGACCAACGCCGCGAACGATCGCTGTTCTACTCGGAGGATATCGCCCCCCTCTTTATCAGTCCCTTCGATCAATATATCTTCGGCGGCGACTTTAACTGTGTGCTCCACCCCAAAGACCAAGTCCCTCATTTCTCGACTTGTCAAGAACTTCGGCTCCTGGTTCGTGATATGGGAGACAGTGGACGGTGACCGTCCCGAGCCGACATACCTTACTAGTCACTCAGCCAGTCGCCTAGACCGCATTTATGTCTCACGAGCTCTAGCGCCGGGAGTATTGGACGCCGAACGTTGGCCGCTTGCCTTCTTCGATCATAGCGCTTTCATATGCACACTCGCTCTACAGCAGCAGCGGATACGGCGCAGCCGAGGACCCTGGAAGCTGAATGTGGCACGTCTTCAAGCCCCGGAATGCCGTCAGATTATCGCCAACACATGGATGGATTGCGAACGTCGTCTTCCCCGATACCCTTCGACTCTAGCATGGTGGGTAGAATGTGCAAAACCAGCGTTTCGGCGTGTGCTAACACAGTTCGGAAAACATATCGCAGCTTGGCATCGTCACACTTTGGACTTTTATTACACGATGCTCCGCGAACTCGCCAGCCAACCACCATCTCCAAACCGACAAATGGAAAGCCGCCGAATTAAAGGTAAAATATTTTCGCTTACGAGGAAACGTTTGGAGGGGGTCGTCGTGCGATCGCGACGTCAAGACCGAGCGGAAGGAGAAAACCCGTCCATGCATCACATCGTGGTCGACAGCCGCCGACGCCGACAGCAGCTGATCACGGACCTCATATTGCCAGGTGGTAGGGTCGTAATGACTCAGGCGTCGGTTACAGAAGCCTTTGCAGATCACTATCGCCGGTTTTACGACGAGGTGAATACAGAGGAAGCGGACGAGCACGACATACTGCAGCACGTGTCGCACACCCTCGACAATGCAGCAGCGGCGACGCTGTTAGCTTGACTTACACGGGACGACATCGAGGACGCGCTTAACAAGGGAGCACTCAACAAATCTCCCGGGCCAGACGGACTGCCGCTCGAGTTTTATCGGACTTTCCGCGATCTAATGATGCCCCGATGCATCACCATGTACCAAGAACTGATGACCCCCGGTTCCCACGTGCCACCTGGATTCGTGGAAGGTCTCCTCATACCGATACACAAGCCTTCCAGAGGTCGGACGGTCGAGGAATACAGGCCAATTACAATGCTCAACACGGACTATAAAATCTTCGCCCGACTACTCGCCAGCCGCATAAAGAAGGTTCTGCCCTTACTCCTCTCCATGGAGCAAACGACACAGGGCGGGGTGACCAACATGCAAACGGCAACCAGCGAATGCAGGGATTTAATAGCCATCGCCACATCCTGTCGCCTTCGAGCTGCTCTGGTCTCCATTGATTTCGACAACGCCTTCGACAGAGTTCACCACAAGTTCCTTCTGTCCGTTATGGCCCTCATGGGCTTCCCGCCTGACTTTCTCGACATCTTTCAGCGCCTTTTTCGTGGAGCTGCAACCCGTGTACTGGTGAATGGACGGATTGCGGGTCCCTTTCCGATCCGACGGTCAGTTCGCCAAGGATGCCCAATCTCCATGATCCTTTACGCGATCGCACTCGAACCACTTGTCGGAGGGTTGAAAAACAGGCTCTCGGTCATGTCATTGAGGGATTACATATTTCACTGTAGGATATATGTTGGTGACCTTCTGTTACTTGTCCGATCTGGTGACGAGGTACGCTCGGTGATACAATGGATCAATCGCTATGGATTGGCAGCAGGCAGCCTCATGAATGTGGCCAAGTCGGCAGCGATGCCCATTGGGAGAGGTCTACAGGAGGATGCTTTAGCCCCACTCCCACTAGTCAACAAGATCCGGTTCTTGGGCATAACATTTACACAGGATGTGCGCCGCACGGCTGCCATGAACTATGCACGATTACTACAGGCAATATGCACAGAAGTTCGCCGGAACCTACTTCGACGGATGGACCTCCTATAGCGTGTGGAATACCTCAACCTTCACGTGGCGACTAAGATGATCCACATGGCCCAGGTCCTACCGATATCGACAGCGATGGCACACAGACTGCAAGCAGCGTTTGGATGTTACCTTACCGCCGGACACCTATTCAAAGTCAGCTACGAAACACTCACCCTCCCTCCGCGTGATGGCGGACTGGGACTTATAAATGTACGAGCGAGAGTTACAGCGTTATACTTGTGCACAATGATGAAATTGTGGACCCACAAAGATGTTTCCCTTAGAGGAATTGCTGCCGGCGTCTCTTCTGCCACCTGTCACGATTGCGCACATTACACCCTCACTCTCGCACCTATCGGCATTTATTCTTGAGTATAGTTACGTGCACCCAGACCTCCCCAACACTCGCACTCCCAAGGCGAGAGATGTTTACAGGCTGCTGCTAAGGTCCATCCCTCGCAATGTGATGGAGAGGAAAAGCCCGACCACCCTGTGGCCTGCAGTGTGGAGAGCGATCCAGAAGCCGTTCCTCCCCACGTGGGTACGAGCCGCGTGGTACCAGGTGGTGAACGGGAAGGTTGTAACACGACAAAGACTGCACGCTATTGGGATGACGGATTCCCCCCTTTGCCCACGTTGCCACCTCGTGGATACTGACGAACACCGTTTAACATGTGGATCGGCGTTAGAGGTATGGCTGCTAGTGCGGAAGATCCTCGCCTGCTACCTACGTATCGCGCCTCACACAATTGAGCCACGGCTCCTCCTTTGTCCAGAGGATACTTATTTCCCACCTGCGAAGACTCACGCTCTCACATGGTTTAAAGGCATGTCCATATACTACCTCTTTCGAGATGATGAGAAGATGGTACTTGATTACTGGCAATTTCTCCAGGACAGTCATAGCACACTTGAGTGTACATCCCGATACCGACAACTATTTGCGAACTATTTGCGCAGTGTCTTCGATAACCCCCCCCCACAGTTGGGGAGTACCGGGCAGAGGATGACCGCCGTCATGGAGCTCCACACGCTGCGAAATGTTTTATCAATTTGGAACATGGAATCTGTACGCAGATGAACCACGCACATGGAATGGCGTGCGGGATTTGGTTACATTTTTCATTCTTTATTATCCATTATCATACTATTAGTTTCGAATTCTATTTCATAGTTTAGAAGGAACTCTTGTTCTGTTGTTGCTCCGGATATACATTCTACTTTTGTTTGTCGTAAATGAAAGACGCCTTTTTCCATATAAAAAAAAGTTGGTAGAGAAAAATTTACAATTACAACAAATAAAAAATAAACTTAAAAAACAAAATTAAAAAAATAAGAAACACATTAAAAATAAAACAAGGAAAAAGTGCTATGTGTATCTGGCTAGTAAACGGGAGGTCCAGGTTCGCATCCTGCTCCAGCACAAATTTTGAACTTTCCCTATTGATTTCAATTAATGCCCACTGGCAGAAAAAAAAGTGGTTAGAAAAAAAAGCGGCCTAAATAAAAAAAAGATGGATAGAGCGTCTGCCATGTAAGCAGGAGATCCCGGATTCGAGTCTCGGTCGGGGCACACATTTTCATCTGTCCCCGTTGACGTATGTCAACGCCTGTAAGCAGCTAAGGGTGTTCATTTCATTGTAATTACATTTTTATTACTTCGGTTACTAAGGTTAAGCAGTAATGGCCAAATTACTCTTAATTACCCTATATCAAAATTTACACTCTTAAAGTCGAGCTATGTATGTATACAGCAGTATGCTAAATTGCGAACTAAGTCTGCACACAACTTTTCATATAAAATATGCAATGCCAGAATAAGTTAGTACACGTGGGAAGTGTCAATGTTGATCCGATGACGAAGTATGCCCTCTGGAGGATAGTAGCTGTGTTCATAATGATTTCAACGTCGTGCGCCAACAGATAGCATAGAGGCATAGCTACTAGACCGCCTTTTGTGCCTGCCTACAATAGGAAATGCTATCCAGGAGACTCAGTGCGTTGCAGACGTTTGAAGCAAGCAGACAACCATCCCACCCAGAAGCACTCGTGCTTCATACAGCCAACTGAACGAGTTGGGAAGGGGTCAAATTGTAGCCTTCATCGACGCAAGCGATGGTAGTTCGTGCGTACGCCGTAGACCTGATGAGCTCTGTCTCGTTCAAGACACGCTGGCCCCACGCAATCCTTATGGTCTGTGGTGCAACAAGCGACAACCCTCGTTCACCTAATCAGCGATCGGTACGTGGAGAATGTTGTCGGATTCGTTCTTTTGCCATTCTTGTAACAGGAAGGTGGCGTGTTGTTCCAACAGCATAGTGCTCGTCCACACACTACCCGCCAAACTCAACGTGCTCTACAAGAAGTGCAGCAACTTCCCTGGCCAGCGCGATTTCCGGACCTGTCTCCAATATAGCTGCCGGCCGGTGCGGCCGAGCGGTTCTAGGCGCTTCAGTCTGGATCCGTGCGACCGCTACGGTCGTAGGTTCGAATCCTGCCTCGGGCACTGATGTGTGTGGTGTCCTTAGGTTAGTAAGGTTTAAGTAGTTCTAAGTTCTAGGGGACTGATGACCTCAGATGTTAAGTCCCATAGTGCTCAGAGCCATTTGAACCATCCAATAGAGCTCGTGATGGGACGAGAGTTCACTCATGCGACTCGTCAGCCAACAAGTCCCACAGAATACATCGAGCAAGCGTGATATGACGTATCACAGGACAATGTTCGCCATCTGTACGATGATGCCAGAATCAGTACCTGCATTGCCGCCCAAGGAGGCTGTACCACATACTAATAGGGCTGTTTCAGCATGGGTCGATACCTATTACCTCAGAACGGCTTTTACTATTGATCTGTAAATATGATCATTTCATGTACTCTGTATGCATTGTTGTAACAATAAATACTGAGCGAACTGCTAACCTCTGAAGGGGAGTAGTTGTTTTTTTTCTTTTTTTTTTTTTACGGCAGTGTATTACCATCAAATCATCCAACTACATGTACCGGCACTCACTTACCCAAGGGGTGAGGGGGGGGGGGGGTGTAATGAAGCTAGACTAGGCTACATGTATTTTTAATGGGGAAAACCCACTTTAATATGTTTTCTGGGGAAAATGAAATTGTTGGATATTTTCAAGGAGGTCAGAGACTGCTTCATAAATAAATGTTGAAAAACTAGTTTTAGTTTTAAAAATTAGGCAAAAGAATAACAAAATTGAGGATTATTTCGATCTTGTAGTGAGCAATTATGGATATACCTAAGTCTTATCAATCAATCTTGCTGGTTGAGTGATATTAATACAACTTATTCATTTAAGGAACATATACTACAGTACAGAAAATCAATCACAAAACAATAAAAGTCGCTTAGTACATAATGCATCTGTTGTTGTGGTGTTCAGTTCAAAGACTGGTTTGGTGCAGCTCTCCATACTATATCCTGTGCAAGTCTCTTCATCTCCGAGTAATTACTGCAACCTACATCCTTCTGAATCTGCTTATCGTATTCATTTCTTGGTCTCCCTCCACGATTTTTACACTCCCCGCTGCCCTCCAGTACTAAATTGGTGATCCCTTGATGACTCAGAACATGTCCTACCAACCGATCCCTTCTTCTAGTCAAGTTGTGCCACAAACTTCTCTTCTCCCCAATTCTATTCAATACCTCCTCAATAGTTATGTGATCTATCCATCTAATCTTCAGCATTCTTCTGTAGCACCACATTTCGAAAGCTTCTATTCTCTTCTTCTCCAAACTATTTATCGTCCATGTTCCACTTCCGTACATGGCTACACTCCATACAAATACTTTCAGAAACGACTTCCTGACACTTGAATCTATACTTGATGTTAACAAATTTCTCTTCTTCAGAAACGCTTTCCTTGCCATTGCCAGTCTACATTTTATATCCTCTCTACTTCGACCATCATCAGTTATTTTGCTCCCCAAATAGCAAAACTCCTTTACTACTTTAAGTGTCTCATTTCCTAATCTAATACCCTCAACATCACCCGACTTAATTCGATTACATTCCATTATCCTCGTTTTGCTTTTGTTGATGTTCATCTTATATCCTCCCTTCAAGACACCACCCATTCCGTTCAACTGCTCTTCCAAGTCCTTTGCTGTCTCTGACAGAATTACAATGTTATCGGCAAACCTCAAAGTTTTTATTTCTTCTCCATGGATTTTAATACCTACTCCGAATTTTTCTTTTGTTTCTTTTACTGCTTGCTCAATATACAGATTGAACAACATCGAGGAGAGGCTACAACCCTGTCTCAATCCCTTCCCAACCACTGCTTCCCTTTCATATCCCTCGACTCTTATAACTGCCATCTGGTTTCTGTACTAATTGTAAATAGCCTTTCGCTCCCTGTATTTTACACCTGCCACCGTCAGAATTTGAAAGAGAATATTCCAGTCAACATTGTTAAAAGCTTTCTCCAAGTCTACAAATGCTAGAAACGTAGGTTTGCCTTTTCTTAATCTAGCTTCTAAAATAAGTCGTAGGGTCAGTATTGCCTCACGTGTTCCCATATTTCTACGGAATCCAAACTGATCATCCCGGAGGTCGGCGTCTACCAGATTTTCCATTCGTCTGTAAAGAAATCGCGTTAGTATTTTGCAGCCGTGACTTATTAAACTGATAGTTCAGTAATTTTCACATCTGTCAACGCCTGCCTTCTTTGAAATTGGAATTATTATATTCTTCTTGAAGTCTGTGGGTATTTCGCCTGTCTCATACGTTTTGCTCACCAGACGGTAGAGTTTTGTCAGGACTGGCTCTCCTAAGGCTGTCAGCAGTTCTAATGGAATGGTGTCTACTCCCGGGGCCTTGTTTCGACTTAGGTCTTTCAGTGCTCTATCAATCTCTTCACGCAGTGTGATATCTCCCATTTCATCTTCATCTACATCCTCTTCCATTTCTATAACATTGCCCTCAAGTACATCGCCCTTATATAGACCCTCTATATACTCCTTCCACCTTTCTGCTTTCCCTTCATTGCCTAGAACTGGGTTTCCATCTGAGCTCTTGATATTCATACAAGTGGTTCTCCTTTCTCCAAAGGTCCCTTTAGTTTTCCTGTAGGCAGTATCTATCTTACCCCTCGTGAGATAAGCCTCTACATCGTTACATTTGTCATCTAGCCATGCCTGTTTAGCCATTTTGCACTTCCTGTCTATCTCATTTTTGAGACGTTTGTATCCCTTTTCGCCTGCTTCATTTACTGCATTTTTATATTTTCTCCTTTCGTCAATTAAATTCAATATTTCTTCTGTCACCCAAGGATTTCTACTAGCCCTCGTCTTTTTACCTACTTGATCCTCTGCTACCTACACTACTTCATCCCTCAAAGCTACCCATTCTTCTTCTACTGTATTTCTTTCCCCCATTCTTGTCAATTGTTCCGTTATGCTCTCCCTGAAACTCTGTACAACCTCTGGTTCTTTCAGTTTATCCAGGTTCCATCTCCTTAAATTCCGACCTTTTTGCACTTTCTTCAGTTTTAATCTGCAGTTCATAACCAATAGATTGTGGTCAGAGCCCACATCTGCCCCTGGAAATGTCTTACAATTTAAAACCTGGTTCCTAAATTTCTGCCTTACCATTATATAATCTGTCTGAAACCTTTTAGTATCTCCAGGATTCTTCCAGGTATACAACCTTCTTTCATGATTCTTGAACCAAGTGTTAGCTATGATTAAGTTGTGCTCTGTGCAAAATTCTACAAGGCGGCTTCCTCTTTCATTTCTTAGCCCCAATCCATATTCACCTACTACGTTTCCTTCTCTTCCTTTTCCTACTGTCGAATTCCAGTCACCCATGACTATTAAATTTTCGTCTCCCTTCACTATCGAAATAATTTCTTTTATGTCATCATACATTTCTTCAATTTCTTCGTCATCTGCAGAGCTAGTTAGCATATAGACTTGTACTACTGTCGTAGGCGTGGACTTCGTGTCTATATTGGCCACAACAATACGTTCACTGTGCTGCTTGTCGTAGCTTACCCGCATTCCTATTGCTTTATTCATTATGAAACCTACTCCTGCCTTACCCCTATTTGATTTTGTATTTATAACCCTGTATTCACCTGACAAAAGTCTTGTTCCTCCTGCCACCGAACTTCACTAATTCCCACTATATCCAACTTTAACTTATCCATTTCCCTTTTTAAATTTTCTGACCTACCTGCCCGATTAAGGGATCTGACATTCCACGCTTCGATCCGTTGAACGCCAGTTTTCTTTCTCCTGATAACGACGTCCTCTTGAGTAGTCCCCGCCCGGAGATCCGAATGGGGGACTATTTTACCTCCGGAATATTTTTTCCCAAGAGGACGCCATCATCATTTAATCATACAGTAAAGCTGCATGCCCTCGGGAAAAAATTACGGCCGTAGTTTCCCCTTGCTTTCAGCCGTTCGCAGTACCAGCACAGCAAGGCCGTTTTGGTTAGTGTTACAAGGCCAGATCAGTCAATCATCCAGACTGTTGCCCCTGCAACTACTGAAAAGGCTGCTGCCCCTCTTCAGGAACCAGACGTTTGTCTGGCCTCTCAACAGATACCCCTCCGTTGTGGTTGCACCTACGGTATGGCTATCTGTGTCACTGAGTCACGCAAGCCTCCCCACCAACGGCAAGGTCAATGGTTCATGGGGGCTGTAGGTCCAACGTGTTTGAGAACATTTCCAGCGGCGAGAACGCCACAATTAAACGTCTGTAACAGAAAAGTCATTTTACTGGATAGAAACTGGCCACGTGCGAGTAGGGCTCGCGCACTGAGGGTTCTGTAGAAACGTAAGTATGTACATGCAAACGTCCACCAAAGTAATGCATCACCGCGGTTCTAGGAGTTTCTGACTCTTACATGAAAATGGAATATAGGTATATAGAAACAACATTTCAGCTCTCTTTATTGCCCAAGTTGAACAATTACAACATAGACCTTCTGAATTTGTGTTCGAGATTGCAGCCTACACCAGTACCTCTAATACACAGTAACACGCCATTTTGCATTGATGCATGCCTGTATTCTTCGTGGCATACTGCCCACTGTTGGTCCACCTTATACCACTACTTAACGGCGATTCGTTGTGGACTTCTCAGATTGGTTGGTGGGTCATTTGGTCCGAAAACAGCCTTTTGAATGTATCCCAGGGGGTTCGATAGGGTTCATGTTCGGAGAACATGCTGCCAGTTCTAATCGAGTGATTTCTTTATCATGAAGGAACGCATTCACAAGAATGATGAGTGCAAAAACGGTTGTCCATTACGTACCAGTAGAAGGAAAAGATACAGATGAATATCGCTTGGAACAAGAAATTAAAGAGAGGCGAAAGATTGAGTTCTGTAATAAAATTCAGTTAGTAACAGCAAATACTCCATTCAAGAATCACAAGATCAGGAGGTATTCTTAGAAAGGCCGGGCAATGTGGCAAGCTTTCAGTTAGATTACATCATGGTCAAACAGATATTTCGAAATCAGGTACTGGATTGTAAGGCTTACCCAGGATCAGGTATAGACTCAGATCACAATTGTAATAATGATGAAGAAATTAGTCAGGAAGAATAAACACCAAAAGAAGTGGAATACAGAAGTACTAAGGTATGCCGAGATATGCTTGTAGTTGTCTAAGACTGTAGATACAGCAATTAGGAATAGCTCAGTAGGCAGTACAGTTGAAGAGGAATAGACATAAGAAAAGGCAGTCACAGAAGTTGTGAAGAAAAAGATAAGTATAAAGAAGGTAGCTGCGAAGAAACAATGGGTAACAAAAGAAATACTTCACCTTCGTAAGACGTGCAGATTTTAACGGATCTTACATTAACTTTATCCCTAAGACGGTATGATACAGTATGAGATCCTCAGAAAATAACAATTATATAAAAAAAAAAGGCAATTGCAGTTTATCTCCTGAACCCCAAAAATAACAAGGCGATCTCTTCTAGTATATGGACAGTGGCATGAAAGAAACAAGTTAAAGCGAAATGCATTTTGCAGACGAACCGAGCAGGTGGCTAATGATATCGTAAAAATCCCATTAGCATGGGAACAGCGAGATTCAGCGCCGAAATGGATAAGGCCAGAACAACTCATTATTCCCTTTAGCTTAAAGGAGGGCAGGACCTAGGGTAAGTGGCTGTATGTCATTAACAGTGCTATGCCACGACCCAGAAAGAAAAATCAAAATGTTTATTCACCTCTAGCAAGACAGTGATTGGCTGAAGCCATACTTTTCCACACAGACACGACACGGTGGGGAGATCCCCATTATATAAAAGCATTTTGAGACCTAAAATTAAGGCTCTCTCTCTTTCCCTCTCTCTCTCGTCTCGTGGCGGACCGCACAAGTATGTGGAAATACGCGAAGGCATTAAGAGTTTACTTTCTGCGAAGTGAGGACGATACGCTTCACATATCGTGGCGACAGATAGAAAAGCAGTAGTTAAATATTCCTGGGGAATTTTTGCGGGCAAAGAAATTGTGCATGTCGCTCCAACCCATAGTGAGTGTGCAATAGCCATTATTTCGACTAGGGAAAGATTAACGTTCTACGGAATGCAGGACAGTTGCGACTGAGTGAATCCAGTCAGCCCAGAGAGGCAAATAGTATTTCAGAACCAACACAGAGACAACGCCATTGCAGATGCCGCTTGGTAAAGTACCATCGCCCATTAGGCCACAGTAAATGTTGAGTCTAGATTTTGCTCACTCCAACTTGCGTAAGCTTTGACCATTGAATATCAAAAGCTAGGACACAAACCTTCACTCACATTGCGTACATGAGAGTTTTTTCATTGGTTCAAAACGTAAATTTGTCCTCCACCAACTCAGTGCGTTGACCATCTATGAAAATGTAGATTTAAATGAGCTGCTGAGGACTTTTAATATTCATTCTTTCCTGTGACAGAAAATTTTCATGTGTAGACATAACAATTTTAATAATCGTCTTTTCAATACATCCAAGAATTAAATATTTTGTGATTATCAAATGTAATTGAACATGATTATTGTTTTTCACTTGACCCCTGAAAGCAACAGTCGACAAATTATATGTAGAATAAAAAGGGGAATAGCTGTTTTGTCTCTCTAAAATAGACACCAAACTTTCAGTTTTATCAATTCATGCATTCCAAGCACTTGACAGCACAATTTCTAATGATTTTTGTTACTATCTGCACCTAATATTAGCTGCCTTACAGGGCCAGGGTCATATTTATTTAGTATGTCTGTTTGACACCCTGGGCTTGAGAAGACTGTTCAGAGGTTCTGCCCATTTGCGCACTAAGTGGTAAGCTAAGTTTGCACACATTAGTACACTCACTGTGCCGATACAAATGTCGGATGTACGACACCTTGATCGATGAAAGAAGGAAGTGCAAAAATTTCCAGGAAAATTCAGGAATACGTAAGTGCAAGTCGCTGAAGAATGAAATAAATAGGAAGTCCATGGAAGCCAAGACGACATGGTTGCACGAAAAATGTGAAGAAGTAGAAAAAGAAATGATTGTCGGAAGGATCGACTCAGTATATAGGAAAGTCAAAATAATCGTAGGTGTAATCAAGAGCAAGGGTGGTAACATTAGGAGTGCAAAGGGAATTCCACTGTCAAATGCAGAAGAGAGAGCAGAGGCATGGAAAGAGTACACTGAAGGAATCTATGAGGGGGAAGATTTGACTGATGTCATAAAACAATAAACAGGAGTCGATTTAGAAGATATAAGGGATCCAGTATTAGAATCAGAATTTAAAAGAGCTTTGGAAGACTTACAATGTAACAAGGCAGAAGGGGTAGATAACATCCATCAGAATTTCTAAAATCATTGGGTAAGTGGCAACAGAAGAGTATACAGGTTGGTATATAGAATGTATGAGTCTGGCGACATACCATCTTATTTTCGGAAAAATATCATCCACGCAATTCTGAAGACTGTAAGAGCTGACAAGAACGAATGTTATCGCATAATCAGCGTAACAAGTAAATTGAGGATGTGTTAGATGACGATCAGTTTGGCTTTATGAAAGGTAATGGCACCAAAGAGGCAATTCTGACTTAACGATTGATAATGGAAGCAAGTCTAAAGAAAATCGAGATCCGTTCATAGTATTTGTCAACCTGGAAGAAAGGCAAAAGTAATGAGAACTAGCAGAAATGAGAACAGCATGAAACTTAACATCAGGACTGACGGCCACGATGTAGATGAAGTTAAGGAATTCTACTTCGTAATTTGCACTTGTGGTGTAGGGGTAGCGTTTTGATTCATGATTGAAACGTCTTTGATCCCTGGTTGTAATCCCGCCGCTGCTTAAATTTTGATTAATAATCAGCATTAGTAGCCGAAGACTTCCGGCATAAGAAGTCATCCTCATTCTGCCAATGGCCTTGTCAAATAGGGCGGAGGAGCGGACAGAGATTCAGGGCACTCTCTGGTCCTAGCAATGGGAAACTGCACCTAAAGGTAAAATAATCAGCAATGATCAACGGCATGCAGAAGGCAATGGAAACCACTGCATGAAAGACACGTAACATGTATTCACAGGACATTTGGCCTGTAGTTGAAAAAGTGTCATGATGACCTCTCCATTGGCAAAAGACTCCAGAATAGTCCTCCATTCGGATCTCCGAGACGGGACTGCAGAGGGGGAGATTACCATGAGAAAAAGATTAAATAATGAACGAAATAATAACGTTCTACGAGTCGGGGCGTGGAATGTCAGAGGTTTGAACTTGGCAGGGAAACCAGAAAATCTGAAAAGGGAAATGCAAAGGCTCAATCTAGATATAGTACGGGTCAGTGAAGTGAAATGGAAAGAAGACAAGGATTTCTGGTCAGATGAGTGTAGGGTAATATCAACAGCAGCATAAAATGGTATTACAGGAGTAGGATTCGCTATGAATAGGAAGGTAGGGCACAGAGTGTGGTACTGTGAACAGTTCAGTGACCGGGTTGTTCCAATCAGAATCGACAGCAAACCAACACCGACAACGATAGTTCAGGTATACATGCCGATGTCGCAAGCTATAGATGAATAGATAGAGAAAGTGTATGAGGATGTTGAAAGGGTAACACAGTATGTAAAGGGATGTGAAAATCTAATAGTCTTGGGAGACAGGAATGTAGTAGTAGGGGAAGGAGTAGAGGAAAAGGTTACAGGAGAATATGGGCTTGGGACAAGGAATGAGAGAGGAGAAAGACTAATTGAGTTATGTACCAAGTTTCACCTAGTAATGGCGAATACTGTTCAGGAATCACAAGAGGAAGAGGTATACTAGGAAAAGGCGGGGTGATACGGGAAGACTTCAGTTATATTATATCATGGTGAGACAGAGATTCCGAAATCAGGTACTGGATTGCAAGGCGTACCCAGGAGCAGATATAGACTCAGATCACAACGTAGTAGTGATGAAGAATAGGCTGAAGTTTTAAGATATTAGTCAGGAAGAATCAATACACATCAGAACTGGTATACGGAAGTCCTAAGGAATGACGAGATGCGTTTAAAGTTCTCTGCGGCTATAGATACAGCAGTAAGGCATAGTTCAGTAGGCAGAAAGGTTAAAGAGGAATGGACATCTCTAAAAAGGCCATCACAGAACTTGGAAAGGAGAACATAGGTACAGCGAAGATAACTGCGAAGAAAACACGGGTAAAAGAAGAAATACTGCATTTCATCGATGAAAGGAGGAAGTACAAAAATGTTCCGGGAAACTCAAGGATACAGAAATACAAATCGCTGAGGAATGAAATAAGTAGAAACTGCGGTGAATCTAAGACGAAACGGCTGCAGGAAAAATGTGAAGGCATCGGAACAGAAATGATTGTCGGGAGGACAGAGTCAGCCTATAGGAAAGTCAGTATAATGTTCGGTGACATTAAAAGCAAGGGTGATAACATTAAGAGTGCAACGGGAATGCAACTGTTAAATACAAAGGAGAGAACGGATAGGTGGAAAGAATACGTTGAAAGCCTCTATGAGGGGGAAGGTTTGGCTGATGTAATAGAAGAGGAAACAGGAGTCGATTTAGAAGGGATAGGGGATCCACTATTAGAATCAGAATTTAAAAGAGCTTTGGAGGACTTAAGATCAAATAAGGCAAAAAGTTTAGATAACAGATCAGAATTTCTAAAATCATTAGGGAAAGTGGCAACAAATATTCACGTTGGTGTGTGGAATGTATCAGTCTGGCAACATACAATCTGACATTCGGAAAAGCATCATCCACACAATTGCGAAGACGGAAAGAGCTGACAAGTGCGAGAATTATCGCATAATCAGTTTAACAGCTCATGCATCCAAGTTGCTTACAAGAATAATATACAGAAGAATGGAAAAGAAAATTGAGGATGCACTAGATGATGATCAGTTTGGCTTTAAGAAAGGTAAAGGCACGAGGGAGGCAATTCTGACAATGCGATTAACAATGGAAGCAAGACTACACAAAAATCAAGACACGTTCATAAGATTTGTCGACTTGGTAAAAGCGTTCGACAATGTAAAATGATGCAAGATTTTCGAAATTCTGAAAAAAATAGGGTTAAGCTATAGGGAGAGACGGGTCATATACAACACGTACAACAGCCAGGAGGGAATAATGAGAGTGGACGACCAAGAACGAAGTGCTCGTATTAAAAAGGGTGCAAGACAAGGATGTAGCCTTTCGCCCCTATTGTTCAATCTGTACATCGAGGAAGCAATGATGGAAATAAAAGAATAGTTCGGGAGTGGAATTAAAATTCAAGGTGAAAGGATATCAGTTATACGATTTGCTCATTATAATGCTATCCTGAGTGAAAGTGAAGATGAATTACGTGATCTGCTGAACGGTATTAACAGTCTAATGAGTACAGAGTATTGATTGAGAGTAAATCGAAGAAAGACGAAGGTAATGAGTAGTAGCAGAAATGAGAACAGCGAGAAACTTCAGGATAGAGAACTTCAGGATTGAGAACTTCAGGATTGAGAACAGCGTGACCATCATCAGGATTGATGATCACGAAGTTGATGAAGTTAAGGAATTCTGCTACCTAGGCAGTAAAATAACCAATGACAGACGGTGCAAGGAGGGCATCAAAAGCAGACGGGCAATGACAAAAAGGGCATTCCTGGCCAAGAGAAGTCTACTAATATCAAATATCGGCCTTAATTTCAGGAATAAATTTCTGAGAATGTATGGCAGTGAAACATGGACTGAGGGAAAACCGGAACAGAATCGAATCGAAGCATTAGAGATGTGACGTTACAGACGAATTTTGAATACCAGGTTGATTGATAAGGTACTGAATGAGGAGGTTCTGCGCAGAATCGGCGAGGAAAGAAATATGTGGAAAACAAGGAGAAGAGACAGGATGATAGGACATTCGTTAAGATATGAGGGAATGACTTCCATGGTACCACAGGGAGCTGTAGAGTGCAAAATCTGTAGAGGAAGACAGAGATTGGAATACATCCAGCAAATAATTTCGGTTGGAAGTTCTATTCTAAGATGAGGTTGGCACAGGAATTCGTGGCTGGTCGCATCAAACCAGCCGGAAGACTGATGACTCAAAGAAAAGAAAGAAAAAGACGAATCCCTCTCCGAAATGCTGATATAGTTGAACTATATGTCGGAGGATGTCATCTCCGCATCTTACAGCCGTTTGAGTGCCTTCGGTGACCACCAGTGGCGTACTTTCGGCCTGGCCTGCATAAGGCCATCCTAAAACGTAAGGAAACCACCGACTTACTGCACTCGCTGGGCAGTGCGTCTAAGACGTTCCAGACCGCCTCCAAAAACGTTTCCAATGATTGTCCGAATGGAGGCAATTACTTGGTGCCAATTCCGACGAGTCAATTCATCCGTCCCGGGATCGAGAATCTCAACGATTTTTGTGTGTTATCGATATCGATACTGCAAGATATTGTCCCGAGAATTCCAAAAGTGTATGAAAACCTTTACAGTAGTTCCTGAAACTACCCGGGACATACAAAAAGAAGGGAACAGGGGACTTCAGTTTTTATGTGTCGAGAGTGGAAATTCTACAAAAACAATTTATTTACTAAAACTTATATGTTACTTTTGTATACAGTAATAATCGTCTGTTATGCTTTTGACAGATGAAGGATTCAGTTATGTTCAAATGAAAAAAGATATGTTTATGTTTTTTTAAGAACTTCAGATGTTTTTACCTTACGTGTATTCTGAAACGTTGCTTCTTGTCAAATTTCATGATTCAAGGTGAAAGGGAAGTACCCTGTAGCTTTTGATGGGTGAGTTTTAGAATATCTAAAATGGCCGTATCTTTTCACTGCATTGAATTTTTACGTCGCCAAGGGACCATAGACCTTAGCATGTGACATAAATTTGAACTTGATACGCCAGACTGCTCTGGAGAAAAAAGGTCTTAACAGACAGACAGAGGGGTAAAAATGACAAAAATATATTCTCGTGTGACATAATTACGAATTAATAATTATGGGATTTTTTTTCCTTTCCTTGTTCTTTGAGAACCTGCTTCTTGCCAAATTTCATGATTCTAGGTTGGCAAGCACGATATATAGGTTTCGATGAGTGAGTTTTCGAGTATCAAAATATGTGACATAAATGGCCTATCTTTTGACTGAAGTGATTAGAAGTTTAAATTTTTATACCTTCAATGGATCATAGACCTTAATATGTTACAAACATTTTAACTTCATACGTCTACCGGTCCTTGAGAAAAAGAGTTTTCAACAGTCGGATAGACAGACAGACAGGCAGGCAGGCAGATGGATAGCAAATTGACTGAGGCACAGAACCCTAAAAACTAATGACTATGCGCATCGATGCCTCGTAAATCACTTAAATGCAGCCGGATGTGTAACCGGAGACGAACATCGAGAGAACAGTGATTTTGGCAAGATACCACGAGGACCTCGACAGTCAGTCGAAGTTGAGTCAAAAGGAAGTAGGAAAGAGAATGAACTTGAGAGAAAAGTTAGGAATTGGAGTGGCGCTGAGGAGAAAAGAACTAGTGCTGGAGGGGTCAAGGGCCTGAAATCTGTAGACTGTTCGCAGCCGAGAGAAGAGGGTTTCAGAAGTCTGAAGGGAAGAGTGCTGTGTGACGGGATTCGAAAGGAAGAATTACGTTGTAGTCAAAGTTTTTATTCAGAGGACTTAGCGATCTGTGAAGTAATGAGCTACACATGAATATTCTGTTGATTCTCCATATGTTCCGGATCAATTATCAACATTTCGTAAGTAAATCAAATAGCACAGCGCAATGGGTTGTTCGTAGTGGCCAGTAATTTACTGTAGTGGTGACAGTGAGCGTTGTAATGTTTTTGGATAAAATAATACGATTCCGTCGAGTTCATTATTTCCTTTTCTTTTTGCGGGGGAGGGGGACGGAGAAGGAGATGCTATCAGCCTTCAGAATGGTTTTCATGAGAGCAGTCGCAGTTTCTATTCTTGTACCAATCTATATATAACAGAAAAACAATTACATCCAAAGTTCATAAGTAGTAGTCGGATTTAATTATTGGATATATTCCGTACTCCATCTTCCTCTATAATTTTTACCCTCCGTATCTCCATCCTGTACATCGTCTCTGTTCTTTCTAGATCTCCTGTTTTCAGCATCCTTCTTTGATACAACACCTCAAAGGCTTCGATTATTTTCTTCTCTGGTTTTCCTATAGTCCATGATCCAGTTTCATACACTGAAGTGCTGCAAATCTACACTGTAAGAAGCTGGTCATAGATTGTGTTACAGAAATGAACAGCATAGTGACAGAACTGATGACACTTTCTGCAGGACCTGACCGTCATTTTGCAGGACAGTGCTCAAGCACGTACAGTGCAGGCTGTTACTGACTTTTTTCACTGATGGGGCTGCTAAGCGCCATACGACCTACTGTACTCCCCTGACTTAAGCCCTCGTAAGTTCAACTCGGTTTCTAAACTGAAGGAAACACTTAACGGCATCCACTTCAAAACTGCCACAAATTCGTCGGGCAAAAGACCACGCCGATCGAACTGTCAACACAGCTGGCACAGCTAACAGTATCCTATGACTTCCACATCGCTGGCAATGGCTCAAGTGGCTCTAAGCACTATGGGACTTAACATCTGAGGTCATCAGTCCCCTAGACTTAGAACTACTTCAACCTAACCAGCCTAAGGACATCACACACATCCATGCCCGTGGCAGGATTCGAACCTGCGACCGTAGCAGCCGTGTGGTTCCGGACTGAAGCGCCTAGAACCGCTCAGCCACAGCGAACGGCGATGCTAAGATATTACACGTACTTTATGAGTCCCAGGTTGTCATCAATTAAGTGTGTCAATGTTTGTTATGGGTGCTTTCAGACAGCAGACTTCATCTCTGTACGTTCTTGTACTGCGCTAGTTTGTTGGGGCTAGCGCATACTATTGCTTTCGCGCTTGGAGCCGCATAGCAGGCCTGCTACGTGTGCGCATGCAAGCGTTTGGGTGTAGATGAGCTCGCGCAAACCTTGTATTACGCTGTTATACAGTAACCCTAAACTCAGGAATCCTTAATTTCGTGGTTTTGAGATACGGGCGTTAAAGCAAAAAGTGTCGGCTCTTTGAGCAAAGGGAGCTGCTATCTAACGTTTCTCTGCAGGTTTTAATATAGTTTTCCTATCAAATGAGCTTGTTGTGATACCAGTTGTATTACTCGTATTACTCGTGTCGGACTGGTTCCACCGGCGTCCGGGAGCTTTTCGTTGTACACAGATGAGGCATCCATTTGCGTTGATTGTACTGTGACAGAGGACCCACTGAATTGACAGTATTATAGGTTTAATTAAAGTCACATATTGCCTAGATAAACTCTATCTGTTGTGCTAAAGATTCCATTGATGATTCAAAGGAATGTTTAAATTTTGCTGTGTTTTGAAATTTTATGTAATTGCTTAGGTAATTAATATATGTTTTACAAAGCGACTCTGCGTTTACTGGGCTAAGTTCCCGCTCCACTCCTGTAGCTGTAAGAAAAACTATCCGTTCCCTTCTCTGCTTATAAGGGTGGTATTGGTTTTGAACTTCTTATGGTGACGCCTTTGTTTTTAAATATTTGAAAGTTGTTTCGACTCCTTGCACTTTGGTTCTGTCCTTACAACCATCTCTTCACACTTTGCTTGCAATCACTTCCTTGCAGTTTCTACTGACTTCATTTCTGAGTGATTAATGGTGCACTATTACTTTCTTTTTCGGGAAATTTCTATATTAAACACTGTCGTCAGGAAATTAAAATATTTCTTGTGTTTCCCCAAGTTTCTCCACAGTTGCATTTCTTCTGTCTTTATTTGTCTGTCAGACCTGTTGAAAGAGTTCATTACCCCCTGAGTTGATCTGCGTGGTATTTATCGGCTGTTCAAGATAGTTATTCAGTATAGTGAACCTCAATGAAGAGTGCCGACCTTACAAGCGGTTCGCCACTGGACTCATCTGAACACGTATTTCTCATTCACATACGCAGACACACTTGTTGCTTTTTCGTTTAACGCAGGTACTAAATCACTCGTCACCGGGAGGAAATTAATGGCACACTGTGCATGAGAGCTATGTAATTCTTTATTTGCTAGTTAATACTGGACCTCTCTACACAGTGCATTGTAATATCTGGTGGCCAGAATGATACCTGCATGTCCCTGTTAAACACAGTGTATGCACGAGGCAGATTTGATGTGACGTGAATAAGAAATGTTTTGGGGATTGTATCAGCTTGTAATATCAGCTTGTAACGCTTCCGTCAGTCTCCCTTTCCATGTGTATACTAATAATAAAACTAAAAATAACATGTCTGTCTTTTTGAACACGCATCTCCAAAACTGCTAATCGAATAGGCTCTATTTCATCATAATCGGATCACAGAAAAAAAAGTTATCGCAATTGAAAGATTGAAAGAAGTTTTCACGACTAACCCACTGAAGCGATTTCGATGACATTTGATATGGTGATAACCATTATCCCCGAGAAAGAACATAGGTTACTTTATAAAGTGTATAGTGCAAGATCCTTGTTGATTTGAAGAATATTGCATGAATTAGGGAAAATATTTACTCTTTGAAGAAGCTATTAGCTTTCTGACTTTTGAACTTTATCGTATTTGTCAAATGATTTTATTGGTTGACATGTCCTAAATGACACGTTTCGAAGTGATGGATAGAACGCTGACACAATCTTCAATGTGTTTAGTCCACACTTCCACACTATTTGTTGCATAAGATACACACTGTGTGATGTATAGCTACTTCTCTTTGTCGATGGACACATCTGCGCTCCTGCCAATGCCGCTTCGTATGCACTGCTCTGTAGTGATGCTCCACATGCCGACGCATCGTGTATTGAGACAGCCTGGGAGTGGGCAGAGCGAGACGCACATCACGAGCTGTGCTTACACGAGCAGACAGACATGCGACTGCAGCTGACGTCATTGCTAGTACAGTCAAGCTCAAAAGTATCCGAACGACCTGAACGGCATTTCGCCTGATTCGCATACAACCGGCATAACGCGGCTGTCTAGCAGGTCCTCTAATCGCTCCTTGGTACAGTCGTTTGACTATTGAAAATTGTTCCAACAAGTCACCACTAGAAAACACTGTTCTGTATCGCAGTAACTCATGATGCTACAAATATCAGGGAACACCTTATCACAGATAAGACTGTCCTTCAGGCTTGTAAGCTCACATTTATTACAATAAGTGACATAACTGAAATGTTACCACTCTCATTATTACGTCAGATAGGGTAATGCACGTAGTAAGTTCGTCGTATTCATGATTTCCTCTTCAAAGTAACATACAGTACTTATTATTTAACACAAAATTATATTAAAAATTTAAGTTATCCACGAGCAGCTAGTTGAGAATATGTATGAACTTCAAATGACACGACGAATCGTCACGTTCTGCATATGGATTCAAACAAAGGTCAAGCAGACTAATTAAAGATTTCGTGACTGACGCAAACTAACAGTCATTCCTGATTAGGCATACAGAGAGTGATATACCTCGATTTTAGACAGTATCAGTTAGCAAATATCAACTTTAAATTACATAACACAAACATCTCTTGTCCCTGTTAACGAACTACGAGAGATGTTAAATATTGCTTCTTCACAAGTAACTTACTTGAAATGCCGTGAGGTAAAGATTTGTGTTGGTCAGGGATTCGAACCCAGAACCTAATCGGATTGATATCGAAACACAACCAACTGTGACATATCTGATTTCCTTGCCAGTAGCTAGATGTTTTAACTGAAATGACGAGAAGAAACATTAATTTTTTCGTTCCCAGCACTCCAACCCGGCACCTATCGCTGTTATATTCTAGAGAAAACGAACTTTAAATATGGGTTTGTTGCACCAGCAGCGACGTGTGAGCATGTTTGAACTAGAAATAAAGTGACGAAGAGTTCAGCGCTCACTGGGAATAGAGCCCCACACCTATCGTTGTTGACTACACACAAAGAGACGTCAGCTACCGAATTTTTCTCCACCAGCAGCTCAGAATAACATCTTGAACTTACAGTGATCTCGCAAATAGTTCTGTGTCCCACTGGGAGTCAAATCGTCAGATATCGTTAGTGTTGACAACGAATGAAAAAACATTAAAAATCAAAATTATTATCCACCAGCAGATAGGTGTTCTCATGCTAGAGCTTGATAATACATAATGAAATCTTTAGTGCCGGGCCAGGATTCGAACCCATTCACACGTAATATGTGGAGATGTTGAGGAATCTGCAGTTTTGAACAAACAACAAATTGTAGCCGAGCTGTATTGCCACGAAGGCATCAAATTCCGCGTTAAGGGCGGTCTGAGTTGCATTCTCAGTTCAGAACCAATTTTATCGACATACAGAAGCTCAGATAAAAGATGGAATAAGTGTCCTGCGACTCTACATAACGTTTGTTTCGTCACTAGATATAAATAACTAGTATAAGAAAGGTTACTGGTGATAAAGTTTCTACATGTCGCCACTCCATACTTTATTGTGGTTCAACCTAACGTCTACTTGGCAGAGAAGGAATCTCATCTTTAATGTGAATTTCAGACCACACTGCCATTGTATCTTCTTCACTTGGCGTAGTCAGAAGAGAATGGAATCTTTCTCTCCCTATCTAAAATCATTGACAGAAGTGGGAATCGAACCCAGACCACAGGTATAAAAACCTACCATCAGTCCAACAGACCACCAAACCCTCTTTTCTGTGACTCATTTTTCTATTGTAAAGCCGTTGCGCCACACTGGATGAGAATTCTGACACACAGGCTCCCTGTAGTAAATTGCAGCATGTTCAGTAAATTCATTTACTTGGTTGACCGAATCACCATGAACTAGCTGCCTCGGCTACCCAGTGCATACATTCGACTCTATTTTGTAATCACCGAAATAAAATCACGTAACTGCCACCTACACAGAACTGCCAACAGTGTAGGATGCAGAAGTTTAAATAGGAAGTGTTCCTTTCGACTTGAGCTATTCTATTGCGCTATCTGTTTGTAAAAAGCGTCGTGCGGTGCAAAAGAAAAGCTGTAACTGTTTCTCTCATTGTCAGAAGTCTAGACCCGGCCATTTGCATTATCTCGCAGCGCTGTGGTATGCAGAAGTTCTGGAGGAATCGTTGTTCAGCTCTGGAGCTGTTGGAGCTATGTGTCAGCTAGTAGTGTAATGGTAATTGACGTGCACCATAGATAAGATGTCGCGAGTTCGAATACATTTACTACTGAACTTTTTTAAAACGCAATTCTGCTATCTGCTGCAGTTACCAATCTAATGGAACTTTGAACATAATTCCCTTCACTTCTCAACCCAAAATAGTCGCATGTGGAAAAAGGGCTAACTTCTGTGACATTTTGTTCTTTTCAGGTTTAATAGGCAACCAGGCAGCAGATGCATCTCGAAGCTTTTGTATTATGTATTAGGAGAGCGCATCGTGCCCACATACGTCAGAAAAGTATTTTCTACATTAGCTGTCGTGTGGTAGTGGCATTTTATTCTTCTTCAAACATTGTTTGACAGCTTTAACTCAGAATAAGTTTTATACATGCATGTAATCCATAAACTGCATGTGCATTGTCAGACTGTTATAGATAACATCAGAGAATACGCATATATCGTTGATGATTATTTTCGTTCTCATGTTTACTATTGTTTTAACAACACTAAAGGAAACCTTACGAAAACCGTGCACTTTACTATAAGAAATGAAATGCAACTACCCACGCTAACCTTACAACGAAAGTCTGTTTTAATAAAACTGAGTAGCTGTACACAAGCATGCCTCTATCGACACGAATTAGTAAAATACTACTCACTTAGATTTTGATTGGGCCTGTGATTAATTGGTATGCTGTGTCATACTCAAGAGGTATGCAAATGTGGCATTTCATAAATGTAGTTATGTATTTCTAGAAACCCAAAATTTGCTTGTCAGCAGCGGAAAGAGGCGTTACCTGTTGTGCAGCATTGCAAGTTTTTCACCACTGCACTATGAGCCGAAAGTATTTTCATGCGATTTCCTTATTGATGTTTGATCTGACTGCTTATAGCTCTTTCACAGAAAGGGTTAAAACGTTGAAGTCAGTGAGACTGGAACTGAGAACCAAAACAAACGCTTCTTCAAGCACAGCACCAATCCCGAAATCCGATTCATCCACCATCAACAAAAGGGGTTTCTGGGGATCGAATGGCGTAAGGCAAGTATTGGAAAGTAACGCCGATTTCAACTGGCGAAAGGTGCGTTCGCATTCCGTCGTCCAGACGAACGGAACACCGTTACGGCGTAAGCGATGAAGCGGAGCTGAAATGGAAGAGGCGTGTCGCACATAGCGATGATAATAATTAATTTTTCCCAGCACACTCTGTAGCTGCTTCAAATTCTGCGGCGAAGGCAAGTCTTGTATGGCACGGAGGTGCTCGGGACTGGGATGTATGCCTGGGGCATTGAGTACATGTCCCAGGTAGGGTAAGGCACGAGCAAAAAACACACATTTGTCCTTCCGCAAGCGAAGACCATTTTGTCGCAAGACCTGAAATACTGTTCTGAGATTGGCTAAATGTTCTTCTTCCGTCTGTCCGGAGATCACTATATCGTCCAGATAGTTTGCTGCAGTAGGGACCGACGCACAAACAGTTTGCAGATATTGCTGAAACAGTGCAGGGGCGGATGCACACCCGAATGGCAGTCGTTTGAATCGATACAAACCAAGATGCGTGTTGACCACCAAAACGCGCTGGGATTCTTCGTCCACCGGTATTTGCAAGTACGCATCTGCTAGGTCCAACTTCGAAAAATATTTACCCGGGCACAGTTTGTCAAAAAGATCTTCCGGGCGGGGTTAAGGAAAAGTTGCAATCACTAGTTGTGGATTCACTGTTGCCTTGAAGTCCACACAAAGTCTCAATTTTCCAGAAGGTTTTGGCAAAATTACTAACGGTGATGCACAGAGAGAAGCCTGCACACGTTCAATCACACCGTGTGATTCCAAATCGTGTGATGTTCTTGCGACCTCATCACGCAATGCGTGGGGAACATGGCGCGCTCTGAAAAATTTCGGTTGCGCGTTTACTTTCAGTTCCAAATGTGCTTTATAGTTCTTAGGCCCGGTGCAAAAATGTCTGCAAATTCTTCACATAGACTAGAAACACTGTCTGAAGGCACAGTCTGGTTCACGGATAGGACCTGATTGACTATAGACAAATTAAACAACTGAAATAAATCTAAACCAAACAAGTTCACTGCAGAAGAAGAACGAAGGTCGTACAATGACACAAGTTTTGTTTGTCCTTTGTATGTTGAAGAAGGCTGCACTGTCCTAACACAGGGATCGCTTGTCCTGAATAGCTATTTGTAAGTAGGCTGTTTATGTTTTCTTATTGGCAACGTTACGTAGCGCTCTGTATGAAAATCACTGGCTGTGCTGTGTGCAGTCTGTGGATAGTTTGCATTGTTGTCTGTCATTGTAGTGTTGGGCAGCTGGATGTTAACAGCGCGTAGCGTTGCGCAGTTGGAGGTGAGCCGCCAGCAGTGGTGGATGTGGGGAGAGAGATGGCGGAGTTTTGAAATTTGTAAGACTGGATGTCATGAACTGCTATATATATTATGACTATTAAGGTAAATACATTGTTTGTTCTCTATTAAAATCTTTCATTTGCTAACTATGCCTATCAGTAGATAGTGCCTTCCGTAGTTTGAATCTTTTATTTAGCTGGCAGTAGTGGCGCTCGCTGTATTGCAGTAGTTCGACTAACCAAGATTTTTGTGAGGTAAGTGATTTATGAAAGGTATAGGTTAATGTTAGTCAGGGCCATTCTTTCGTAGGGATTTTTGAAAGTCAGATTGCGTTGCGCTAAAAATATTGTATGTCAGTTTAAACACAGTCATGTACAGTTGTTCTAAGGGGACGTTTCATATTTAACTTAACATTTGCGGCACGCAACGGAGGTGTGCCCAGCTGTTTGTACGTGTCGTGAAGGATCAGTGAAACTGCAGCTCCGGTATCGAGCTGGAATGGTATCACTTTTCCGTTAATGTCCAAGTCTACAAAAAGTTTATTGTCCTGCTGACGACAAGAGCGACTGTCTCGTGCAACGTGAACTGACACTGGTACAGAATCACTTGCGCCTTGACGGGATTTCCGGTGACGTCGACGCACACGTTTTGTGGGACGAACACAGTCACTGGTAGAGAGAGTGGCACCGGGCGGAGTGGAATGAACTACATGAATTTCCATGGGCGAAGGTTCACGAGCCTGAGTATCCTTGGTTTGATTCCGATTCCGGCGCGAAGCAAAGGGCCTGGAATGGTTGTGAGTGTCCATTCTGAGCTTTTTCTGGCAAACACTCTGAACATGTCCTTTTTTATTACAGAAAAAGCAAATAGCCTGGCGTGACGGGCAATTCTCACGCGAATGTCTAGTAGCACACCGCGGGCATGATTTTAGCACTGCATTTGCTTGCCTGCGCGGCACACGCGGCTGAGAGCCAGGCGGGCGCGAGGACTTCTGCTATGTCATTTCCCAACGTAAACCGGCTCTGCACCGTTGCTAATGAAGGAACGTGATTTTTAATGCGGATTATGCATTATAACGTCTTTCTCTTGAGGTTATAAGAGGTAAAATAAATCTGTTTCTGCCTCTTAAAAGTATCCTTTCTTTCAGGAGTGCGAGTTCTGCAAGGTTCGCAGGAGAGATTCTGTAAAGTTTGGAAGGTAGGAGACGAGATACTGGCAGAAGAAAAGCAGAGAGTACCGGGCGTGAGTCGTGCTTCGGTAGCTCAGATGGTAGAGCACTTGCCCGCGATAGGCAATGGTCCCGAGTTCGAGTCTCGGTCGGGCACACAGTTTCAATCTGCCAGGAAGTTTCACATCAGCGCACTCTACGCTGCAGAGTGAAAATCTCATTCTGGATATTTCTATTGTGACCAAAAGGCATTCAATGATCTTCAAGCACGTGTGTTCCAGCAGCGGTATGAATAAAATGATGGTAATAATGAGGATAATAATCGAATTATCCGGTAACTTCACAGTTCACAGTGCATTTTCTCGAACTAAGGAATTTGCTCAATTTGTCAAAATTCAAAATGGCTTTACTTCCAGCCTATGATGCCTAGAAGAGTCTTTACATCCTGCTGAAATGAGAATAGCATAACCTCCGAGTCAGAAGCTTACTTCTACTTAACCATTTAACAGACTCGCATTTTTGCCACTGTGACTAATTTTGTAAGCTAAGCACATCATCTGTTTCAGCACATTCTTGAGGCTGGGAAATGTGGCCACAATGGTCTGGTGGAATGAATTATCACAGGTGCACTGCGTGGGTTCAGGAATTTACTTTTAAGAGGCAGAAACAGATTTATTTTATCTCTAATAACATCAAGAGAAAGACGTTATAATGCATAATCCGCATTAAACATCTCGTTCCTTCATTACCAACGGGGCATATCCGGTTTACGTTGGGAAATGACATAGGGGAAGTCATAGCAAACAGAAATACAGTCGCCAGTAAACTCACTTACATTAGAAAATTTTATTCTATTTGATGAACCGATAGCCATTTAAAGGAACAAGTCAAACACGCACACATCTTACGGTTGGTGAGTAAGGAACTGATACTTAAGCTATATTCGTGGATGCATCGTAGGTGTGCAGTTCGATTGTCGCTTAGGCACAAAACTTTGTATCCTTATTTTAGATTCAAACACCTAGCAGCTCGTAAGAAAAACCGATACGTAACATTTGATTTTTCTCAGTTAACAATCCGATTACTTGTTGGGTTCGTATCTCCGTCACAGAACTTCACATCTTGCACTTCATCTTTAAATGCATGCACACTTTGTTACTTCAGAATAGAGGTATATCAGACATCTTTCGTGGTTAGCTAACAGGGACGAAAGGGTCTTGATAGGGGTCCCAGTTTATTACAAAAATTGTCTTCTTTTATTTTCAAGTTTAGATTTGGTTACTGGTATTGGCAAAAATTTCGGTAATTCATGACTCTTCATGGCTAGTCATCAATATGATGTGATTAGATTAGATTAGATTAATTCTTGTTCCATAGATCATGAATACGACATTTCGTAATGATGTGGAACGTGTCATTTTAAATGAGAGATTTCTTTACATATCATGATTCAATTTCTTTACAACAATTTTTTACATTCTCTCTCTCTCTCTCTCCCTCATTCATTTTTATTTCTCTCTCTCTCTCTCTCTCTCTCTCTCTCTCTCTCTCTCTCTGTGTGTGTCACACACACACACACACACACACTTTTTTTTTATTTGTTTGTTGTGCTCGACTATCGGTGAGGCACGAAAACGGCTGTGAATGAGTTCTTAGTTTTGAGTACACTTGCGAAAGAAATATAAAAACAACTATGAGAGTTACTGATTTATGATGCTTAGTTTGCAGTCAATTCTGAGTATTTTTAGTAACTACTCTCCAGTCCCTAAACCTAGTTACGGAAATGCGAATCAGTCGCATTACGTATTCCAGGCCGTAGCAGCTGTAACTTGGAGACACCAGCTATGGTCACTTCCAAGCCCGCTGTAGGATCACATCGGTTCGTCTTCTTCCTGCTGGTAGTGTAACTGAGATTTGGCAACAAGGCAACGTATGTTTGGCAACTCTGTGATCGACGAGTTACTTTCTTGTGTGCACGGAATTAAGCCTCAAAGTTCACTTGATTTTACCTGTCATTTCCATTGAATAATCTCAGTTATTATCGCTTGAGGTGTAACTAAAGATTGTAAACTTACGGTTTTCAGCCCAGGAAAGTCGTTGCAGGTGGAAATCGCAACTAATCTCGTCCTTTAAATAGCGGTTTATGAGTTCTAGCCACTATTGGCCTCGTAAGAGGAAGCTCACAAACATACCTGTTCGCCGGCTCTGTGGTAACATACTGACCTGTGAAAAAGCGTCTGTTTTGGTTCTCAGTTCCAGTCTCACTGACTTCAACGTTTTTACCCCTTCTGTGGAAGAGCTACAAGCAGTCAGATCAAACATCAATAAGGAAATCGCAAGAAAATACTTTCGGCTCATAGTGCAATGGTGAAAAACTTGCAATGCTGCACAACAGGTAACGCCTCTTTCCGCTGCTGACAAGCAAATTTTGGGTTTCTAGAAATACATAACTACATTTATGAAATGCCACATTTGCATACCTCTTGAGTATGACACAGCATACCAATTAATCACAGGCCCAATCAAAATCTAAGTGAGTAGTATTTTACTAATTCGTGTCGATAGAGGCATGCTTGTGTACAGCTACTCAGTTTTATTAAAACAGACTTTCGTTGTAAGGTTAGCGTGGGTAGTTGCATTTCATTTCTTATAGTAAAGTGCACGGTTTTCGTAAGGTTTCCTTTAGTGTTGTTAAAACAATAGTAAACATGAGAACGAAAATAATCATCAACGATATATGCGTATTCTCTGATGTTATCTATAACAGTCTGACAATGCACATGCAGTTTATGGATTACATGCATGTATAAAACTTATTCTGAGTTAAAGCTGTCAAACAATGTTTGAAGAAGAATAAAATGCCACTACCACACGACAGCTAATGTAGAAAATACTTTTCTGACGTATGTGGGCACGATGCGCTCTCCTAATACATAATACAAAAGCTTCGAGATGCATCTGCTGCCTGGCTGTCTATTAAACCTGAAAAGATCAAAATGTCACAGAAGTTAGCCCTTTTTCCACATGCGACTATTTTGGGTTGAGAAGTGAAGGGAATTATGTTCAAAGTTCCATTAGATTGGTAACTGCAGCAGATAGCAGAATTGCGTTTTAAAAAAGTTCAGTAGTAAATGTATTCGAACTCGCGACATCTTATCTATGGTGCACGTCAATTACCATTACACTACTAGCTGACACATAGCTCCAACAGCTCCAGAGCTGAACAACGATTCCTCCAGAACTTCTGCATACCACAGCGCTGCGAGATAATGCAAATGGCCGGGTCTAGACTTCTGACAATGAGAGAAACAGTTACAGCTTTTCTTTTGCACCGCACGACGCTTTTTACAAACAGATAGCGCAATAGAGTAGCTCAAGTAGAAAGGAACACTTCCTATTTAAACTTCTGCATCCTACACTGTTGGCAGTTCTGTGTAGGTGGCAGTTACGTGATTTTATTTCGGTGATTACAAAATAGAGTCGAATGTATGCACTGGGTAGCCGAGGCAGCCAGTTCATGGTGATTCGGTCAACCAAGTAAATGAATTTACTGAACATGCTGCAATTTACTACAGGGAGCCTGTGTGTCAGAATTCTCATCCAGTGTGGCGCAACGGCGTTACAATAGAAAAATGAGTCACAGAAAAGAGGGTTTTGCCTGCCGATGTGGCCGTGCGGTTAAAGGCGCTTCAGTCTGGAACCGCGTGACCGCTACGGTCGCAGGTTCGAATCCTGCCTCGGGCATGGATGTGTGTGATGTCCTTAGGTTAGTTAGGTTTAATTAGTTCTAAGTTCTAGGCGACTGATGACCTCAGCAGTTGAGTCGCATAGTGCTCAGAGCCATTTGAAAAGAGGGTTTGGTGGTCTGTTGGACTGATGGTAGGTTTTTATACCTGTGGTCTGGGTTCGATTCCCACTTCTGTCAATGATTTTAGATAGGGAGAGAAAGATTCCATTCTCTTCTGACTACGCCAAGTGAAGAAGATACAATGGCAGTGTGGTCTGAAATTCACATTAAAGATGAGATTCCTTCTCTGCCAAGTAGACGTTAGGTTGAACCACAATAAGGTATGGAGTGGCGACATGTAGAAACTTTATCACCAGTAACCTTTCTTATACTAGTTATTTATATCTAGTGACGAAACAAACGTTATGTAGAGTCGCAGGACACTTATTCCATCTTTTATCTGAGCTTCTGTATGTCGATAAAATTGGTTCTGAACTGAGAATGCAACTCAGACCGCCCTTAACGCGGAATTTGATGCCTTCGTGGCAATACAGCTCGGCTACAATTTGTTCAAAACTGCAGATTCCTCAACATCTCCACATATTACCTGTGAATGAGTTCGAATCCTGGCCCGGCACTAAAGATTTCATTACGTATTATCAAGCTCTATCGTGAGAACACCTATCTGCTGGTGGATAATAATTCTGATTTTTAATGTTTTTTCATTCGTTGTCAACACTAACGATATCTGACGATTTGACTCCCAGTGGGACACAGAACTATTTGCGAGATCACTGTAAGTTCAAGATGTTACTCTGAGCTGCTGGTGGAGAAAAATTCGGTAGCTTACGTCTCTTTGTGTGTAGTCAACAACGATAGGTGTGGGGCTCTATTCCCAGTGATAGGTGCCGGGTTGGAGTCCTGGGAACGAAAAAATTAATGTTTCTTCTCGTCATTTCAGTTAAAACATCTAGCTACTGGCAAGGAAATCCGATATGTCACAGTTGGTTGTGTTTCGATATCAATCCGATTAGGTTCTGGGTTCGAATCCCTGTCCAACACAAAGCTTTACCTCACGGCATTTCAAGTAAGTTACTTGTGAAAATGCAATATTTAACATCTCTCGCAGTTCGTTAACAGGGACAAGAGATGCTGGGGAGGAATTCGAGTCCATTAAAAATGTTTGTGTTATGTAATTGAAAGTTGATATTTGCTAACTGATACTGTCTAAAATCGAGGTATATCACTCTCTGTATGCCTAATCAGGAATGACTGTTAGTTTGCGTCAGTCACGAAATCTTTAATTAGTCTGCCTGACCTGGGTTTGAATCCATATGCAGAACGTGACGGTTCGTCGTGTCATTTGAAGTTCATACATATTCTCAACTAGCTGCTCGTGGATAACTTAAATTTTTAATATCTTTTGTGTTAAATAATAAGTACTGTATGTTATTTTGTAGAGGAAATCACGAATACGACGAACTTACTACGTGCATTACCCTATCTGACGTAATAATGAGAGTGGTAATATTTCAGTTATGTCATTTATTGTAATAAATGTGAGCTTACAAGCCTTAAGGACAGTCTTATCTGTGATAAGGTGTTCCCTGATATTTGTAGCATCATGAGTTACTGCGATACAGAACAGTGTTTTCTAGTGGTGACTTGTTGGAACCATTTTCAATAGTCAAACGACTGTACCAAGGAGCGATTAGAGGACCTGCTAGACAGCCGCGTTATGCCGGTTGTATGCGAATCAGGCGAAATGCAGTTCAGGTCGTTCGGATACTTTTGAGCTTGACTGTACATTAGCTTATTCATCCACCATCACTCATCATAACAAAACTACTGGTATGCAAGTAGTTGCGGGTAACAGCTAGCACTAAATCTGATATGTCTTTTTAATATACACAAGGGGTACTGGGCATATTCGTGAGCAAAATAGGTTTACACTCTCCGTAACTTTGCGTGTGCTCACACACACACACACACACACACACACACACACACACACACATAGACATGCGCTTCCCAAAACATTGTCATTAAGAACAAACAAAAATAATATGATTAATGTCTACCAGCAAATCCCAGTTCTTTAAAGAATCAAGCTCATACATCAACAACTTCATATTTTTTAAACTATGTGTCGTACAATGATATAATTTTTTAGGAACATTCAGTGGTGTACGTGTTGCCAATAGAAAAAGAACAGAGTCTGTAGTAAAGAAGTACCAAATAAAACGTAATATCTGATTCTGAAGTGTTGTTGCACGAACACGGAAAGTATAGTAAGCGATAAACTTTTTTCCTTTCATAACTTTGTGGGAAGTGTCAGCGAGAAAATGTTTTTTAAGGACTGGAAATTATGTGTAAGCTTTCTTGAAACTCGCTAAGTGCTCTTATTCTTAAACACTGGGTGTATAAAGTCGAGGTATTTGCGCACTGTCATTTACACTGCCTCAAGTCACACACACAGTTTCTAACTGTAATATTTGGTTTATCGTATTAAACTTTTAACATAAGTGTAAACGTAGGCTGCCGCGGCCGTTGTCACAGTCAATCTGCTTGTCAATTGGGACTGCACTGTCAACTACAATATTCCGACGTTTCGGTGACTATTGCAGGAGGCCTTCCTCACGGTGCGTTGCCAACCTCCATAGTTTATAAGTAATCAAACTAGTGTCCATTCAGCAGTTAGCAACACACCCTTAGAAAGGTGTCTTACAATAGTCGCCGATACTGTCAGAATTTTATAATTGACAATGCGGTCTTTTAACATAAGGTAGCACCTCTTAAGGAGTTGATTATAACAGAATTTTTAATTTTTCAGTTCGGTCAGAACTGAATATTACATTTATGTTGCACCCTGGAAGCCATTAGATAGGCAACTTGTAACTGGTCCCGGGTTCCGGAATAGTCGCTTAGTTATACAGTTCAGCGGTTCTCACGTAGACAGTACCGCCCACTGTTGGGTGGGGCGGTGTTGGTCCAAAGCAAATGTGGGGGGCGCTAACGGACATTCGCCGCCCCCTCGGCGAAACAAATCATGATAACATTTTAGCATTTCGTCGCACTTGGCCTCACTTCTAGGAGAGTTTAAAAACAGATTTCAGGCTCTTCTTCAAATGATCATTCCAATTTGGGTACTGGAACCTTTCTCTCACCCACAAACATAATAATAATCCATACAGGAACGGCTGATAGAACATTCAACAAATGAAGAGCTAAAACTAAAATCCAAAAATGGCTATCAATAATTCTGGCTTCAGTAACAAATTCCCATATTGTATACAGCTTTATGGGCTGCAGCGAAGAAGTATCTCACTACTTTCCCATCTTTGTTTTTTAACAGAAAGAGGGTTGAACGTGGTTCGCAAGTTAACTACCAAGAACAAAAACTGACAGCCAACTGTAGAGCGCGAAGATTTAAGATCGTTGACCATATAAAATGTTGAAAGATTAGTGTCATTATACAAATTTCAGCCTTCTCACTACAAATATTGTAAATTACTTCAAGAAATGAATGGAGGTCTTTCTCTTGGTGGGACTGAACCGTAGGTATGCAGTTCGTGCGGTCGTCATCGTGTCTTTAACTTGTAATATATTCACAATCAGGAAATGGCTCTAGACGAGAAAATCTTAATGAAACCTATATACACGGATTGACACGTTTCATTCTCTACTCAATACGGCAGAGAGGATGGTTGTACAACTCTCGGATTCTAGGTCAAATTCCAGAAAACTGGGAATAGGCAATTGGCAAAATGATACATGAAAAGCGCTTGTTTCCTTTTGTTCTACAGTATTACTTTTATTGTGTTAACCAATTTTCGGCTTACAAAGCCATCTTAAGACATTTACTGAGTATTGTCACTAAAGAAGTCACAGTGATTGTAAACAACACTGGAAGAAAATTACACGTGTAGATTGAAGTAGAAACGTACAGGAAATAACATCTTTGACAATGTGATACTAATGCAACGAAAAAAGTAAAAAATTGAAGAGTAAATAAATAAAACGGAGCAAAAATGAAAAAATTTAACACAGAACAGGAACACCAAGCATACATAACAGTTTATATTAATAAAAAAAACAATAAAATAAAATCAATACTTGACAAAGCTAATTCAGGAAGTATACAACATGGAGAGTGATACACAAATCATTTAAAAGAACAAAGAATTATCAATATATCTACAGAATATATAAGGAACTTATGCAATATCAATCAGATAAATTGAAACTAGTAAATGCATTAAAATGGAGGAGTGTGAGGAAACGTACATTAAATTAAATCTTTGAAACTGTGCTGGTACGGCATTTTAAGGGGAAAAAAAGGGATGAAGAACACACAAGTACCAAAGGAGCGAACATGAAGAACATTAACATTATACACGAAACTGTTACTATGTAACAGATGATTACATTAAATAAATGAACCAATTAAAATAAAAAAAAGTACTTGATGAGACAACTACAGGAGATATTAAGCACGGAAAGTAATACAAGTACCAGTTAAAAGAAAGCCTTAACAATTTAAACTACTGTCTGTATGCATTATACGGACAATTTCAATAAAACAAATTAATGAAAACAGGAAAATGAGCATATTCCCACACAGACAGTGTGGGAAGTAATGGAAAATAAGAAGGTTATGTGAAGTTTAGGAGAGGTGCAGTGCTGAACTGTGTCACGTCATTTAGGATTAGATCTGAACTGTCAGTTATTTTTTTATTTCCAGGGCTTCAGTAAGTTGAGTTTATGACTTTTGTTTGTTAAGTGAAGAACATGGGATTCTGGCTAGTAGTTGTACCCCTCACTCAGTACTTGCTCAACAAACGCGGACTCACAATTCTGCAACCTCCAGCTGCATTCATGTTCGACCAGCCTAGTTGCTATGTGTATGCCTGACTGATCAATGTAAAACTTGTCACAATCGGAACAGGTAGTTTTGTAACCCCACTGTTGGCTAATAAGTGAATCTTATATTTGCTATTGAGAATACACTGTACTGAGGTGTTCTTAACATGGTAGGAGAGTCTATACTTGATGCTTTCAGTGCTTTGGCTACAATCTGTGATACCTTTCCTAGATATGGTAATGTACACCATTTCTTGCAGATATTGGATAGAGGAGGGGTATAATTTTCCGTTTTTGTTTCCTATGCAAGATTTGGTCAATAAGGACTGGATTGTATCCATTGAGTGGGACAATTAATTTCACTGTATCTAATGCTGCTTTAAAATCGCCTGTAAAGATGGGTACAGATATGAGGTAGTGTACCATTGAGCAGAATGCTGCATGTTTGTGAGCTGTGGGGTGCTGTTAGCAAGAAGGTATTACTGTGCTTGCAGTTATAGCTTTTCTGTAAATTTTGAAATAATGTGTTTCTGTACTGATGTCGATGGTGAGATCTAGGATGTTTATGGATTTGTTGACAATCTCCTTTGTGAACTGAATATTTTTATGTTGACTGTGTAGGATTTTCTAATTGGTGTTGAGTTGTCTTGTAGTACTAGTCTACATACACAAGACATCATGTACATATCCAAACCAATATTTGATATTTGCACTCAGAGGCTCTTTTTCAGAAAATCTTGGTCAAAATGCTCCATAAATATTTCAGGCAACAGTGGACTAAGAGGGGAACCCATAGCTAAGCCATCTAATTGTTTATAAAGAGTCCCTTTGAAATGGAAATAGTTTTGCGCCAAGCATGCCTGAGTGGCCAGTCTCAAGTCATTTAATTCCACAGGACTGACGTTAGATTTGAACATCAACTCTGTCAGAATATCAATGCATTCCACTACTCATATGTTAGAAAACAAACTGCAGACATCAAAGGATATTAATTTATCACTACGTGTGGTGGATATAACTTTTAGTTATTTACTAGGTCCACAGAGTTTGAAATATCATGCTTTGGTTTGAATTTAGTCTTGCTCTTAATTAACATGTCCAGTTTACTAGCTAGTTTTTTTAAGATGGAGCAGTGAATGATGATACAAGTGGATGAATATGAACATTTTGTTTATGCAGTTTACGAAGCCCATACATTCTAGAAGACACTGGATTCATATTAGTTAACAGTTTTGCTTCAAAATCAGATAATGTGCTTTTGCATGAATTGATTGCACATTTAACACCCTCTTTGAATAATTTAGTAGAGTCTTTAGGAAAGACTCGGAAACATGTGGTGTTCAGGAAATCATTAACTTTATCCAGCTATTGACGTTTGTTCAAAAGTACAATACTGTTGCGTTTATCAGGTTTTGTACCACTGATATCTTGTTGGAATTTCTGGTTTATAGAGTTGAGGGTGAGAAAATTAATAGCCCGTAGGATGTTACCCTCAAATCTGGTATCTTTCTTTAGTGTATTGGCAACTAAATATTTTTCAGTAGTGTTATTCATTAGAGCATATTCAGTACCTACTTTCATAACATCCAGTTGTTTTTCTGATGGAGGGAGGGAAGGACCATATTTAAAACCTATCTCAAGTCCTTTTTGTTCATTTGGTGAGAGAACCAAATTCGATATGTTAATTTCAGGTTGTGAAAACTTTGGTTTGTAATTTTACGTTACAAGTGCGATCCAATACCTAATCATAAATAATTTCTTGTTCTGTCGCAAAAATACATCATGAATAAGATCACTTACACTTTGACAAACTTCACTATCAAAAACATCAAACGTCCTGTGTATGTAGACTGTTACTACAAGACAACACAACAGGTTTTTGAAAAACCTAAACAGCCACATAAAAATATTCAGTTCACAAGGGAGATTGGCCATAAATCCATAAACTTCTTAGATCTCACCAGGAGATTGGCCACAAATCCATAAACTTCTTAGATCTCACCATCGACATCAGTACACAAACACTTTATTTCAAAATTTATAGAAAAGCTATAACTACAGGCACAGTAATACCTTCTTGCTAACAGCACCCCATAGCTTACACATGTTCAGCATTCTACTCAATGGTACACTATCTCATCCCTGTACCCATGTCTACAGACGATTTTAAAGCAGAGTTAGATACATTGACATTTATTGTCCCACTCAGTGGCTACAATCCAGTCCTTATTGACCAAATCTTGCATAGGAAACAAAAACGAAAAATTATACCCCTCCTCTATGCCTCATCTGCTTTCCCATCCAATATCTGCAAGAAATGGTGTACATTACCATGTCTAGGAAAGGTATCACAGATTGTAGCCAAAGCACTGAAAGCATCAAGTATAGACTCTCCTACCATGTTGAGAACACCACAGCACAGTGTATTCTCAATAGCAAATATAAGATCCACTTATTAGCCAACAGTGGGGTATACAAAATTACCTGTTCCGAGTGTGACAAGTTTTACATTGATCAGTCAGGCATACACATAGCAACTAGGCTGGTTGAACATGAATGCAGCTGGAGGTTGCAGAATTGTGAGTCCGCGTTTGTTGAGCAAGTACTGAGTGAGGGGTACAATTACTAGCCAGAATCCCATGTTCTTCACTTAACAAACGAAAGTCATAAACTCAACCTGCTGGAAGCCCTGGAAATAAACAAATAGCTGACAGTTCAGATCTAATCCTAAATGACGTGACACATTTCAGCACTGCACCTCTCCTAAACTTCACATAATCCTTTCCGTTTTTCATTACTTCCCACACTTTCTGTGTGGGAATATTCTCATTTCCTGATTTCATTAATTTGTTTGTTTTATTGAAATTGTCTGTGTAATCCATACAGACAGTAGTTTAAATTGTTAAGGTTTTCTTTTAACTGGTACTTGTATTACTTTCCTTGCTTAATATCTCCTGTAGTTGTCTCATCAAGTATTTTTTTATTTTAATTGGTTCATTTATTTAATGTAATCATCTGTTACATAGTAACAGTTTTGTGTATAATGTTAATGTTCTTCGTGTTCGCTCCTTTTGTACTTCTGTGTTGTTCATCCCTTTTTTACCCTTTAAAATGCAGTACCACCACAGTCTCAAAGATTTAATTTAATGTACGTTCCCTCACACTCCTCCATTTTAATGCCTTTACTAGTTTCTGTGTCCCTGATTCATTTTGCTTAAGTTCTGATACATCCTGTAGTTACATTGATAATTCTTTCTTCTTTTAAATGATTTGTGTATCGCTCTCAATATTGTATACCTCCTGAAGTAGTCTTGTCTAGTATTGATTTTATTTTATTTTATTGGTTTTACTTATTAGTAGAAACTGTTATGTAGGCTTGCTGTCCTATTTTGTGTTAAAGGTTTTCATGGTTACTCCATTTTATTTATTTACTCTTCAATTTTTTACTTTTTACATTGCGTTACTATAGCATTGTCAAAGATGTTATTTCCTGTACGTTTCTGCTTCAATCTAGACGTGTAATTTTTCTTCCAGTGTTGTTTACAAACATTGTAACTTCTTTAGTGACAATACTCAGTAAATGTCTTAAGATGGCTTTGTAAGCCGAAAATCGGTTAACACAATAAAAGTAAACTAGTGCTTTTACTTATTATAATGTTGTTCTACCGAGAACCGACGGAATGATCAGTTAAGTTTGTAAAATATGTGAGGGAAACAGAACACTTTTACGAAGATATTGGACGTGTCTTGATATTACAGTTTACGAACAACGACAACAAAAAAGTTTCATAAATACAGGCATTTATAATACTTACCGGTCTCCTTTGAAAGGCAGTCGTCCATAGCCGTGTCGTAGGAACCATCCCCAGCATTTACCTGAAGTAATTTAGGGAATCAACGGAAAACCTAAATCAGAGGGGTATGATGAAGAACGGAGCATCGATCCTCTACAAAGCACGGCCAGTATGTTTAAAACAGTGCTACCTCATTTGCTTTATCCCTACTGTATGGTCAAGTACACTCTGACGACAGACCACGAAGAATTATCCAAATGGGACGGAAATGGATAAATGTGATGTACAAATACAGACAGAGAAATTGTTACAATTTCAGAAAAGTAGGGTGATTTAACAAGTGAAAGAGCTTCACAAACTGAGCAAGTGAATAATGCGTTGCTTCAACTCTGGCCCTTGTGCAAGCAGTTAGTCGGCTTAGTATTGACAGATGTTGGATGTCCTCCTGAGGGATATCGTGTCTAATCCTGTCCAATTGGCGCATTATATGGACAAAACCCCTGCCCATAATACTCAAAATGTTCTCAGTTGGGGAGAGATCAGGCGACCGTGTTGTTCAAGGTAGGGTTTGGAAAGCACGAAGACAAACAGTTGAACCTCTCGCCGTGCACGGGCGGGCATTATTTTGCTGAAATGTAAGCCCAAGATGGCCTGCTGTGAAGTGCAACAAATTGGGGTGTAGAATATCGTCGACGTACCGCTGTGCTGGAAGGATGCCGTGGACGACAACCGTAGCGGTCCTTCTATGAGAAGAAATGTCAGCCCCGACCTTCATTCCTGGTTGTTGGACCACATGGCAGGCGACAACGAGGTGCGTATTCCATCACAGTCCGAGGCGTCTCCAGATATGTCTTCGGCCTGGAATCTCATTGAGTGGAATAGAATTATCTTCAGTGACGAATCACGATGACCACCGAAGACGTGTCTGGAGACGCCGTGAACAGTGGTGTCATATCAACCTGTTTGTCGCCCGCCGTACGACCCTAAAGCAACGAGTATATGGGTGCCTTTTTTTTCTTTTTTTTTTTTTTACGTTCGTGATAAGCTACCCTGGGCTAAGCCTTCGTGGAGTTACATTTCAGCAAGATTATTTCCGTCCATACACGGTGAGAGTTTCTACTGCTTGTTTAGTGCTTTCCTGTCGCTGCCTTAGTCATAAAGGTCACCCCAACAGAATCTCTGCCCAACGTTCGAGGTATCATGGGCAGTACCCTCCAACCAGCTCGAGATTCTGACAATCTAATGCTCCAGTTGGACAGAATTTGGCACTATATCCGTCAGAAAGACGTCCAACAATCAGATCCAAGCCGAATAGCTGCTTGTATAAAAGCCAGAGATGGACCAACATGTTATTGACTTGCTCAATTTGTAAATCTCTTTCTCTTGAATAAATTATCCGATTTCCGTCCCATTCGGATAATTTCTTCGTGGTGCGTCGTTTTTTTTTTCATTTTTTTATAGAAGTTTGTTGTCTGTAACACAGGGCGTGGGAGAATAAAGTCTCAGGTAAATTTAACCGAGGTGTCTGCAAGTACGTAAAACTGACACACAAAAGATAAACACACAAGGACTAAGTTATATACAATAATAGTTATTCGCCGTTGTAACAATTTTCGCCATCCCCACAACAACATAGCTAATAATAAGTTAATAGTCTCTCTCAATAACAGTAACAAATGTCCGCTCTTAGAGCTATTTCCGTATGTGTATAAGCCACATTATTATTATTGTTTGTGTTGTTGTTGTAATGGTGTTGGTGATCTAATCCGAAGGCTGGTTTGATGCAACTCTCCATTCTGCTTTACACTGTGCACGCCATATCTACATATGTAACTATTGCAACCAAAATTCCGTTGAAACTGCTTACTATATTCATCCCTAGTCTGCATCTACAATTTTACCCCTTTCCCCATTCCCCTCCTCCACGATTACCTTCATTGCCAAACTCATTATGCCTTATATATCCGGAAGTGTCCTATAAATCGATCCCTTCTTTTCGTCAAGTAATGCCGTAAATCTCTTTTTTTCGCCAGTTCGGGTTCAGTATCTGCTCATTAGTTAATCGATTATTCTGTAGAGTCATCAGTTTAAGAAATCAATCTTTCTGAAGAGACGTTCGTGCTTGAGATTTGTAAAGTACTTTTGGCTTGCGTTCCATTTCTTCCTGCAGGTATTTGTTCGAGGGCAAATTTCTGGGGGATGCACTTGCACTAATTGGGAAGAAACAAAAAAAATGGTAGCACTTACCCAGTTGTTATACCTTTAGCTAAATTAATTTACGACTTTGCCCTAAGTGAAGCTTCCCTTCTCTTTAGAAGGTTTTACAATGACAACAGTATTTAAAGTGAGGTACAAAAATAACATAAACTACGTTCTAACATGGGGTCGTAACCGTAAAATACTTCAGTCCTTAGCCACTGAATAGCTGCAAGGCGGAGCTACTTAGCTTAACTGGCTTTAGTACGCAATATCAGAGCACATAACACTTGGTTCAAGAATCATGAAAGGAGGCTGTATACATGGAAGAAGCCAGGAGATACTGACAGGTTTCAGATAGATTATATAATGGTAAGACAGAGATTTAGGAACCAGGTTTTAAATTGTAAGACATTTCCTGGGGCAGATGTGGATTCTGACCACAATCTATTGGTTATGAACTGCAGATTGAAACTGAAGAAACTGCAAAAAGGTGGGAATTTAAGGAGATGGGACCTGGATAAACTGAAAGAACCAGAGGTTGTAGAGAGTTTCAGGGAGAGCATAAGGGGACAATTGACAGGAATGGGGGAAAGAAATACAGTAGAAGAAGAATGGGTAGCTCTGAGGGATGAAGTGGTGAAGGCAGCAGACGATCAAGTAGGTAAAAAGACGAGGGCTAATAGAAATCCTTGGGTAACAGAAGAAATATTGAATTTAATTGATGAAAGGAGAAAATATAAAAATGCAGTAAATGAAGCAGGCAAAAAGGAATACAAACGTCTCAAAAATGAAATCGACAGGAAGTGCAAAATGGCTAAGCAGGGATGGCTAGAGGACAAATGTAAGGATGTAGAGGCTTGTCTCACTAGGGGTAAGATAGATACTGCCTACAGGAAAATTAAAGAGACCTTTGGAGAGAAGAGAACCACTTGTATGAATATCAAGAGCTCAGATGGAAACCCAGTTCTAAGCAAAGAAGGGAAGGCAGAAAGGTGGAAGGAGTATATAGAGGGTTTATACAAGGGAGATGTACTCGAGGACAATATTATGGAAATGGAAGAGGATGTAGATGAAGACGAAATGGGAGATAAGATACTGCGTGAAGAGTTTGACAGAGCACTGAAAGACCTGAGTCGAAACAAGGCCCCGGGAGTAGACAACATTCCACTAGAACTACTGATGGCCTCGGGAGAGCCAGTCATGACAAAACTCTACCATCTAGTGAGCACGATGTATGAGACAGGTGAAATACCCTCAGACTTCAAGAAGAATATAATAATTCCAATCCCAAAGAAAGCAGGTGTTGACAGATGTGAAAATTACCGAACTATCAGTTTAATAAGTCACAGCTGCAAAATACTTACGCGAATTCTTTACAGACGAATGGAAAAACTGGTAGAAGCCGACCTCGGGGAAGATCAGTTTGGATTCCGTAGAAATGTTGGAACACGTGAGGCAATACTAACCTTACGACTTATCTTAGAAGAAAGATTAAGAAAAGGCAAACGTACGTTTCTAGCATTTGTAGACTTAGAGAAAGCTTTTGACAATGTTGACTGGAATACTCTCTTTCAAATTCTGAAGGTGGCAGGGGTAAAATACAGGGAGCGAAAGGCTATTTACAATTTGTACACAAACCAGATGGCAGTTATAAGAGTCGAGGGGCATGAAAGGGAAGCAGTGGTTGGGAAAGGAGTGAGACAGGGTTGTAGCCTCTCCCCGATGTTATTCAATCTGTATATTGAGCAAGCACTAAAGGAAACAAAAGAAAAGTTCGGAGTAGGTATTAAAATTCATGGAGAAGAAGTAAAAACTTTGAGGTTCGCCGATGACATTGTAATTCTGTCAGAGACAGCAAAGGACTTGGAAGAGCAGTTGAACGGAATGGACAATGTCTTGAAAGGAGGATATAAGATGAACATCAACAAAAGCAAAACGAGGATAATGGAATGTAGTCAAATTAAATCGGGTGATGCTGAGGGAATTAGATTAGGAAATGAGACACTTAAAGTAGTAAAGGAGTTTTGCTATTTAGGGAGTAAAATAACCGATGATGGTCGAAGTAGAGAGGATATAAAATGTAGACTGGCAATGGCAAGGAAAGCGTTTCTCAAGAAGAGAAATTTGTTAACATCGAGTATAGATTTAGGTGTCAGGAAGTCGTTTCTGAAAGTATTTGTATGGAGTGTAGCCATGTATGGAAGTGAGACATGGACGATAACTAGTTTGGACAAGAAGAGAATAGAAGCTTTCGAAATGTGGTGCTACAGAAGAATGCTGAAGATAAGGTGGGTAGATCACGTAACTAATGAGGAGGTACTGAATAGGATTGGGGAGAAGAGAAGTTTGTGGCACAACTTGACTAAAAGAAGGGATCGGTTGGTAGGACATGTTTTGAGGCATCAAGGGATCACAAATTTAGCATTGGAGGGCAGCGTGGAGGGTAAAAATCGTAGAGGGAGACAAAGAGATCAATACACTAAGCAGATTCAGAAGGATGTAGGTTGCAGTAGGTACTGGGAGATGAAGAAGCTTGCACAGGATAGAGTAGCATGGAGAGCTGCATCAAACCAGTCTCAGGACTGAAGACCACAACAACAACAACAACAACATCAGAGCACAAAGTCGTAGCTGTGTTCGCTGTTAACCTCTGCTTTCTACAGACATCTCACCTGTACCTAGATTAGACACTGTGGGTGGCATGGAAATTCGTCGCTATTTAACGGTCTATATCTATTACAATAAACCGCCAGAAACGTCTGAATTACATGCGTAGATTTTATTCATCCCGGGTCGAGTATTATTGACTCGCAACACATTTTATACATAATTTCAAACCTCTACGAAACTTTTTCTCGCTGACACCAGGAAAAAGAGAATTATACTCATACTTTGGTCGCTTTTCATGAAATAAAACTGGCGCAGAAGGCATGACGTTTTCCTTTATTTCTTCTTTACAAATAACTGTGTTCGCAACATAGTTCAGGAGATATGACATCATAAACGTTGATATGCGTGAAAAACTACATTTTGCCTTAAACGGAGCGCACATTATCAGGAGTATAGTAATCAGTGTTTGATAAAGAGAGCACTTTGCGAGTCGCAACAAACTTTAATCGTGATTACAGAACGTAACTGAACTTCCTTCACTTATTGTTTGTCAAATGTTTGGCACGTTAACTCATTTGCAAAGTAATCAGAAGTTTGAAGCTGTTTTGTACATGGAGACTTTGATTTCTTTAAAGAAACAGGGGTCAGGGGTTTACTAGTAGTTCCTAAAATAACTCAAATTTAGTGCATTACGTTCGTGCGTGAATCCTCTACATTATCTCAAAGTGTCCTTGATAGCTTATCAAACACAAGTATGACTAAATTATAGAATCCAATATCCGTGATAAAATTTAACTTCCGGTTGAATTTTCTCCAGCTGTATTTTTCAGGAGGAGCTAGATAATGCCTCACAGTGTAATTGCGAAAACGTATTCACAATTGCAAAAAGCTATGCATTTTGCTGGCCGTCAGTTTTTATTTGTACTGCAACCTGTGAACTTTAATGATAAACCCTATGGAAATCCTCCAGAATGAGCAACCTTAATGGGATATCTGACTCAAATAGATGGATAATTTCACTTCTCTGATGAAATGAAAATCTCATTCACGAAGTTGAAAAGCGTTTAGCGTCCTGTATAAGTCATCTTCGGTATCAAGTGAATGCTGATTTCTGAGTCTCGCTTATCAACGAGAAACAGATGATCATTCTAATGCAACAGAATGCTGCAAAATATTTGGCTCCAATAATTAAACCCTTGTTTCCGAGAAGAAGTAAACAGGCTTTCATTGAAGGATTCTATTCATTGCACGTTGCGCTCTCTGCCTTTACAGATGCCTACGTTCGATTTTAAAAGACAAAAATAATTAGTAGTGTGTGTACATGCCGGAGGTTATATTCTGACTGGTAGATCGTCAGCCATTATCTGTTCTAATAATTCTACAGAATATTCTCGTACACTCCATCTGGTTCGAATTTTTTCCTTTTTTTGCCGGTCGGATTAATGATCCATTTGTATATTACTTGCCATCAAGGCGATGGAAATTCAGTACTTTATTGTGTTTTTGAACGTTCAGTGTTCGACGAAGCCCCGAGCACGGGAGATAATACCCTTTAATTATTACGCTGTCTGATGAAAAGTAAGTAATGTGAAACTGGCCACTGGATCTCACGAGAGGCGGGCCCGCCAGTATAAAAGGAGGCGGGGAGTACTGCGTAGTCAGTAGAGGAGCAGTGATAGCAGAACGGGTCTGTCAGGAGAGGTCAGTGACTTCGAGCGTGGACTGGTCATTGGATGTCACAAGAGTGACAAACCCCACAGCGACATTTCAACCCTTCTAAAGCTTCATATGTCGACTGTTGGTGATGTGATTATGAAGTGCATACGTGAAACAACAACCACAGCGAAACCACGATCGGACAGACATAGGGCACTGACGAAAACGAAACATCCCTCATTGCGGTGAGTGTATGTAACAAAAGCAAGAAATTAGTGCAAGAAATCACTCGTGAGTTTCAATATGCAACGAGCAGTGTATATACCACGATGTCTTTGAGTAGGGAGTTAAAAATAATGGGCTACAATGGCTGAGCAGCGGCGTTTGACGTGATGTAAAGAGTGACGCCACAGGGGTGGTGAATCACACTATACCCTGTAGCAATCCAACGGAAGGGCTTCGATTTGGCGAGTGCTTGGAGAACACCCGCCATTTTTTGTAATACCAACATTGAAGTATGGAGGAGAGTTTTTTCGAGGTTAGGATAAGGTTCCCTTATTGTGCTTAAGAAACGCTAAATTTGGCAGGATATGAACACATTTTGCAGCATTACACATTTTACAGGAACTGTTTGGAGACGATTATTGGTTGTGTCATGATGTCAATGTACCCTGTCATAAAGCGGCATCTGTGAGGCAATTGTTTGGGGACGTCAACATTCTTCAAGTGGAATGGCCTGGCGAGAGTCCAGATCTGAAGTTAGAACGTCGATTTCGCTCCAGATACCAACGTTCAACATGAGTACCTTATCTGGTTTCGGCTCTTGAGAAATAATGTGCTGTCATTCCCCAAAGACATTTAGAAACCTTGTATGTATTGTATTGTATGTTGACCGGGTGTAAGTAGGCTGTTTAGGTTTTTATATTGGTAACGCCATGTAGCGCTCTATATGAAAATCACTGGCTGTGCTGTGTGCAGTCTGTGGCTGGGTGGCATTGTTGTAATATTCGCCATTGTAGTGTTGGGCTGTTGGCTGTTAACAGCGCATATCGTTGCGCAGTTGGAGGTGAGCCGCCAGCAGTGGTGGATGTGGGGAGAGAGATGGCGGAGTTTTGAAATTTGTAAGACTGGATGTCATAAACTGCTATATATATTATGACTATTAAGGTAAATACATTGTTTGTTCTCTATTAAAGTATTTCATTTGCTAACTATGCCTATCAGTAGTTAGTGCCTTCCGTAGTTTGGATCTTTTATTTAGCTGGCAGTAGTGGCGCTCGCTGTATTGCAGTAGTTCGAGTAACGAAGATTTTTGTAAGGTAAGTGATTTGTGAAAGGTATAGGTTAATGTTAGTCAGGGACATTCTTTTGTAGGGATTATTGAAAGTCAGATTGCGTTGCGCTAAAAAATATTATGTGTCAGTTTAAGTACAGTCTTATATAATTTTTCAAAGGGGACGTTTCACGGGGACCTAGAAACGACGGAGAGGCTCAGTCCCCGCCGCAGCCGCAGTGGTCCACAAACCCACGACGACTACCGCAGTCCATTCCTCCGCCGCCCCACACCGAACCCAGGGTTATTGTGCGGCTCGGCTCCCCGTGGACCCCCAGGGAACGTCTCACACCAGACGAGTGTAACCCTTATGTTTGCGTGGTAGAATAATGGTGGTGTACGCGTACGTGGAGAACTTGTTTGCGTAGCAATCGCCGACATAGTGTAACTGAGGCGGAATAAGGGGAACCAGCCCGCATTCACCGAGGCAGATGGAAAACCGCCTAAAAACCATCCACAGACTGGCCGGTTCACCGGATCTCGACACAAATCCGACGGGCAACCGGGCGGACTTTTAGAAACCTTACTGAAAGCGTCCCCTTCAGAATCAAAGCCTCCACGTCCAGCGATAGGTGTCAAGACACCTTTGATCAGGTAGAGTATGTGAAATTTCTCGATTCGTTACATCACTCTTAAAAGAAATCAACTGAAGAACTGAGAGTCTGTGTCTCACAGCTTAGTTCGACGGTCGTCTTGTTAGAGCAATTTAGAGGCGATTTATTCTCCCGTGAAATATTTAATTACACCTCATTCTGCAACATTTACACGTCTACTGTCGGATCATTCTGGTGAAATCTGTTTTTCTTTAGCCATTTTTTGCGGTTACCTTACGTAACCTCGTCAGCGTCGACAAACAACGGATAGATTTGTCTCGCTGTTCTGCCACTTCACGACTTGGAGCTGTAGCAAACGTTTACGACCTCTGAGTGTTACAGCGAAAATCCAGCCGACTTAAATAATTTGCGGTTATATCTCGCAGAATATTTAGCAATATTATGTTTTATTTACAGCAGATATGTCGCTATTGCCGAATACCCCACTATATGAAGAGGGAAACAGAGACTGGAATACATCCAGCAAATAATTGCTGACGTAGGTTGCAAGAACTACTCTGAAATGAAGGTGTTGGCCCAAGACAGAAATTCGTGGCGGGATGCATCAGACCAGGAAGAAGACTGATGATTGAAACAAAAAAAAAAAAAAGACACGAAACATACGTCGATCTCCCACTCCCCTTCTCTCCAGTTTTTTCACCACCACCAGTGCAATCATGTTTTATTTGCCCTTCGTACTACTCCTTCCACATTATGTTTACTTCCAAGCCATATTCTTCAGATCGATATTCATAACTTTTTGAATCTTTCATCGGAGAATTTACTGTTACGGAGAAGCGCTCCAATATTCCTTCATTGGGTTGTGTGAGCGTTTCTTTAAGTCCAACCGCTCTCGCCACACACATTCTCCCTAGAGTGCTGGCGTGATTTCCTTGAATAAGTCCTTGATCATCGATAGGTAAATTGACAATAAAAGCCATTACTTTAAATTCTGAGATCAGGCGAGAAGTAATTATTTCTAAGTCTATGTTGCCCTTCGACATCAAATTAAAAAGATTAGAAGTAAACAGAAAGCCATATATAACACTTTTGACCTCGGAAAGACATTTCGTATGGTTGTTTGGAAGATATCGTTTAAAGCAATGCGCGAAATGGAACTTGGCTTGGAGGAGAGGCGACTGATTTTCAGTATATAAAGAAGTGAAAGTACTCAACTGGATATTAATGGTACCAAGAAAGAAGCAAAAATCAGAAGGGGAGTGAGACGGGGGTGCCCCCTACCACTTTTTTATATTTAATATCTTCATCGAGATGGCAATAACAACAATGAAAGAAAAGACGGCTGAAATCAAAATTAGAGGTACGCTTATTCTCTGCATCACATTTGCAGATCACATTACAACAGTGGCAGAGTCAGGGTAGAAAGTAAATAAAATAATTAGCGTCTTAAATGTAGAGATTACAAGACTAAAAGTGAGTGCTAAGAAGACAAAAGCCGTGGTTATAAATAAGAAAGGAGGTGGAGGTAATACTGACGTAATAAAAAGCACTGAGAAACTCGACGAAGGAACCGAATTTCGCTATCTCGGAAGCAATATGGAAGCCGAAGATACAGGCATCAAGGAAATCAAGACAAAAATACCACTGACCAAGAATGTCCTCCAAAATAATTTTCTGATGAACAAGTACATCAACTCTCATACCAAGAATAAATTTATAAAGACCGTGTTTTGGAGTATCCTGACGTACGATGTAAATCCTGGTCGTTAGCAAAGCGGGATAAATCTCGCATCGAGAAGAATTAGCTGGAGTGACAAAAAAACGAATGAGATGTTTCTACAAGCGACGAATAGCGAGTAACAACTTCCTGTCATCTTACAGAGAAACAAGTATGACCATTCTGACGTTTTCATTACCATAGATGTAATTATAACGTATATTTTACATCATATCAGCATATAGTGGCTTCTGATGGTGTTTCCACATCTGGCCGAGCAGTTAGTCATGTTACTACCTTGGAATGATTTAAGGATGCTCAAATATAATTAAAAGTCTCTGAACTGACGTAGTTCTCTATAATAACGTAAGCCCTGCCCTCTTCAGCATCCTGACAGACCAACCCGCAATTTCTCGCGATTTTGCGTCACTTGGATTTGACGAATTCTTCTTCACATCATTGTCTTCACTCCGATCCCGACTGATGGCAAACCCTCCACTAGCTAACTATAGTACATACAGCACAAGTTGCTGCTCCAATTCGTGAAACCTTCCGTGCTACCGTGTAAACTGGCGCTCTATAATGTTTTATTCGAGTGACATCAAATTTACTTCGTACAGCACAGTTGTTTGTGATCTCTGTTTCATTATTGACCTCCAGCACGAAGTTAGCGTCGTATAGTCTGCATAAATAAGTTTTGAACCACGAACTCGTACATCGACGTATCTCTACGAACTCACAGATATAATTTGCATCCATAACAGTGTTTTACACGGGTCTTATTTCGGACACGAATAGGCTGATTCCAAAATAAAATTACCACATGAAATTCGCATACAGAAACGGAATTTCGTTGTTAGGCCTTATTTAATTATTGTAGCTTGCTCTGTACAGACTCTTAACAGAAGAAAAAGGAGTGGCAGGGTGTTATGCTACACAAGAAAAGTAGTACGGAGATGGGGCTCCGAGCGCAATTTTGAAATCAAATTGATATCAATTTGATATGCAAATTAATTAAATTGACCAATTAATCCCCCCCCCCCAATCAGCCCTCGACAAATCATCATCTCCAGATGATGTAACGTGTTCTTCTCAGTTGGTACGTCGGTCATCGCCTCCTCTCCACAACCTCTCCCCCTGCCTCTCTACACTATTGGCGAATTTTCTAAATTTGACGTCCGTTTCGAATTTTGATAGGAATTTCGGCGAGAATTTCGAATTATGTCAGAAATTCCTTTGTGCTGACGTCCAGCCTCACCCCCACCCGGGAATTGATGGGAACCGGGGTCCTTCTGAACAGATAGACCAAGTGCCACCCCCAACACATGGTCAGATGCCGGACAGGAAGGTTAATTACTTAATTAATCATAATATCGGCCTAAATTACACAACTATATGCATAGTGCTACACAATTATTGCCTAAAATGATAATACAGCTCAAAAATCGACGTTGCCATACAACTGTGTTATCCTGCTGGGAAAAAATTTCACAATACTACACGAAACTACTGACAGACGCACTAAAACTTTACCCTTCACCTACAAGCTGGCGGGAAAAAGGCTGGGGTGAAAGGTAATCTTTATTTTTTGGTAAGAAATATGTTCAAATGACGAGATGCTGGTGTTGACCAGAGAGGAGCTTAATAAGTACATTACCTCTAAGCTTACAGCAGACGACTTTATCTGTTGCTGTTTGACGTCACAGTTCGCTGCAGATGCCTGCTCGACAATTACCCCGCAGCCCAGGCATTTCAAGCCAATACACGCTACCGCAACTGATGGAAAATGCATTACTCTTCTAACTATCGTGAAAGAAAATATTCATAATGAATGGGTCATAATGCAACACGTGTTCTGGGGAAAAACATTGTCCCAAATAATTGCAGAGGGGGCAGCAGTTGAATGTGCGTTCTCCTCGAGGTACAATCTCAAGCTGCCGAAATTCGAGGCCCTCTTACCTGGCCTCATCCCTTCCCCTCTATCCCTCCCTCCATCCACCTATGGGGGACACAGGCTTTTACAAATGTGTCGGGAAATCATACACAGTAGACACGTCCTCAACACATCCAGCAGCCCACCATTCTGCGATGGAGACCAATCGTCCACTACTGGCCATTCAAATTACTACACCAAGAAGAAATGCAGATGATATACGGGTATTCATTGGACAAATATATTATACTAGAATTGACATGTGATTATATTTTCACGCAGTTTGGGTGCATAAATCCTGAGAAATCAGTGCCCAGAGCAACCACCTCTGGCCGTAATAACGGCCTTGATACGCCTGGGCATTGAGTCAAACAGAGCTTGGATGGCGTGTACAGGTACAGCTGCCCATGCAGCTTCAACACGATACCACAGTTCATCAAGAGTAGTGACTGGCGTATTGTGACGAGCCAGTTGCTCGGCCACCATTGACCAGACGTTTTCTATCGGTGAGAGATCTGGAGAATGTGCTGCCCAGGGCAGCAGTCGAACATTTTCTGTATCCAGAAAGGCCTGTACAGGACCTGCAACATGCGGACGTGCATTATCCTGCTGAAATGTAGGGTTTCGCAGAGATCGAATGAAGGGTAGAGCCACGGGTCGTAACACATCTGAAATGTAACGTGCGCTGTTCAAAGTGCCGTCAATGCGAACAAGAGGTTACTGAGACGTGTAAATAATGGCACCCCATACCATCACGCCGGGTGATATGCCAGTATGGCGATTACGAATACACGCTTCCAATGTGCGTCACCACGATGTCGCCAAACATGGATGCGACCATCATGATGCTGGAAACAGAACCTGGATTCATCCGAAAAAATGATGTTTTGCCATTCATGCAGCCAGGTTCGTCGTTGAGTACACCATCGCAGGCGCTCCTGCCTGTGATGCAGCGTCAAGGGTAACCGCAGCCTTGGTCTCCGAGCTGATAGTTCATGCTGCTGCAAACGTCGTCGAACTGTTCGTGCAGATGGTTTTTGTCTTGCAAACGACCCCATCTGTTGACTCAGGGATCGAGAAGTGGCTGCACGATCCGTTACAGCCATGCGGATAAGATGCCTGTCATCTCGACTGCTAGTGATACGAGGCCGCTGGGATCCAGCACGGCGTTACGTATTACGGTCCTGAACCCACCGATTACATATTCTGCTAACAGGCATTGGATCTCGACCAACGCGAGCCAACAATGTCGCGATACGATAAACCGCAATCGCGATAGGCTAGAATCCGACCTTTATCAAAGTTGGAAACGTGATGGTACGCATTTCTCCTCCTTACACGAGGCATCACAACAACGTTTCACGAGGCAACGCCGGCCAACTGCTGTTTGTGTATGAGAAATCGGTTGGAAACTTTCCTCTTGTCAGCTCGTTGTAGGTGTCGCCACCGGAGCCAACCTTGTGTGAACGCCCTGAAAAGCTAATCATTTGCATATCACAGCATCTTCTTCCTGTCGGTTAAATATCGCGTCTGTAGCACGTCATCTTCGTGGTGTAGCAATTTTAATGACCAGTAATGTATTTAACGTCAATGCATCTTTATAATCGAGCATCTATTAAAAAGAAAAGCACAATTGCGACGATAATAAATGCCCCCTTTCCACGAAAATTGGCGCTAACCACTTTCTTTTACTTTTATGAGCAAAATCCGAATAGGCTTTTTGTTAGACTGCAGGATACAATCCGCATCTCAGTATTTTCCGGCATCCAACGACGTGCACCACATGTTTTTTCTCAGCGGTTAAATTCTCGCTTTTTCTTTACTTCAATGACTGTTTCGAAATAACGAGGACATTCTGTGGTAAATGGTACATTTTGCAGCAAAATAGTTGAAGTTTTTCACAGTTTTACGTGGGATGGACGCGTATAGGAGATGTATAGCCTGACCTCTGAATATTGGTCATTTGTAATCAGCTGTCGCGCGGGATTAGCCGAGCGGTCTATGGCGCTGCAGTCATGGACTGTGCGGCTGGTCCCGGCGGAGGTTCAAGTCCTCCCTCGGGCATGGGTGTGTGTGTTTGTCCTTAGGATAATTTAGGTTAAGTAGTGTGTAAGCTTAGGGACTGATGACCTTAGCAGTTAAGTCCCATAAGATTTCACACACAATTGAACTTTTTTTTATTTTATTTTTTTTTATTTTATTTTATTTTTATTTTTTTTTTAAATCAGCAGTGGTGCACTTCGTTGGATATCACAAAATGGTGAGCTACGAATTGTATCCTGCAGTTAGATGTAAAATCTGTACGGATTTTTCTCATAAAAGTAAATGAAAATGTATAGCGCCTATTTTCGGGGCAAAAGGGCATTTATTATCATCGTGATTGTGTTCTCCTTTCTAACAGCTTCTCGATTATAACAGATGTATTGACGTTACATACAACTGTTTTCCATCGCAGAACGGCGGGCTGCTGGAGGCGTTGGGGGCGTGTCTACTGTTTGTGGTCTCCCAACACAGGTGTGGTGGCGGGGCGGTGCCGCTAAAGTTCCCTTTTGTGTTGTCAAAGGGCCAATGCCTGGGCCATCGCCTCACCCTCCAACAGGGATATTGCTGTAGGCCGCAAAAGCAGGACGCCGCAAGCGGCAGTAGCAGCTGGCCATTTGAAAAAGCCTGTGTCCCCACCATAGGTGGATGGAGGGAGTGGAGGAGGGACAGGGATGAGGGATGATAAGAGGTCCTCGAATTTGGGCAGTTTGTGATTGTACCTCGTGGAGAATGCACCTTCAACTGTTGCCTGCTCTGCAATCTTTTCAGATGACTTTTTCCCCGGTACGTGCATTATGGCCCATTCATTACGAGGGCTGTTCTTTTTCATAACAATTTCGATGTGTAATTAGGACAGTGATGCATTTTCCGTCAGTTGCAGTAGCGTGTATTGGCTTCGATTACCTGGGCTGCTTCAGTTTCCCAACCAAAATAAATAAAGTACACTAACCTAACCTTCCTCTTGTGCATCTGGATAGTTCCCATGTGTCGGGGGGGGGGGGGGGGGACTCTGACTTTTCATCCAGAAGGACCATGGTTCAAGACCCAAAAAGGGCACCGCGATTTTTAATTTCCCGCCAATTCCCGGGTGGGGAGTCAGCATAGCCCTGTGGCGAAGAAATTCCTGGCATAATTCGAAATTCCTGACAAAACTCGAAATTCGCACCAGTAGGGTAGGTCGGGTAGGGAATGATGGAGGGTTGTGGGTGAGGAGGCAGGTACCTACGTGCTGGCTGAGGAAAACACATGACGCCATCCAGGGGTGGGGGTGGGGGGTGGGTGTTGAGGTTGGCATGGTTTGGGGAGAATTTAATCGATCAATATAATTAATTTGTATATCAATATTATGTCAATTTCATATAAAAATTGGGCTTGGAGCCCCATCTCCCTACTACTAATAAAAATTGAACACCTTCTGTGCAAGTCACGTAAACATGGAGAGCAAAACACAGTTAGGTCTCATAAAGTCTGGAAACTTCATTGCAATGTAATGAAAAGCAAATTACAAGTCCTGAATAAAAACATGGAAACGCTGCGAAATACACATACTTCAATATAAACGCAAATGCAAGCCAAGCCTGCAAGTTCCGCTGCTATGATTGGCTACAGACGGCAACTGTGCAACGGCCTCAGTACGTTGCAAGTGTCAGTCGTGGGCAGAACAGTGTTCTGTGTAGTTGTGAGTTCTGTATGCCGGACATCAGTGAGTTCGAAAGTGGGCATATTGTAAGTACTTGTATGGTGGATGTTTCAGTAACGAATCTAACTGAAATGTTTGTTTTAAGGAGAACTGTATCGAATATTTATACCGCATACAGGGAAAGCGGAACACGTCATCCACTGTCACAGTGAGGACGAAAGTGTGTGTTGAGTGATCGTGACAGACGGCCATCAAAAAGAACTGTATCGAAACACAAGAAGACGACAGCTGAAAAAGTCACTGTGGAAGTGAATGTTACACTCGCAAACCATGTCAGCACCAGATCGATACGATCTGCATAAGCAGGAAATTGCAGAGCGAACTGGAATTCCAAAATTACTCGTAAGTGATGCAATAGCTGTTACAGAAATGTGAGTATGAACATATGAAACCTAGACTATGGAGCAATGGAAGAAAGTCAGATCGGTTGAGTCTTATTGCCCACTGTTTCCAGTTTCCGGCAGAGTTTACGCTCAAGACTAAAACATGGCGTAGTCTCTGTGATGATTTGGGTGTTCTTACACTGAAGAGCCAAAGAAACTGGTACACTTCCCCATATCGTGTAGCGCACCCGAGAGCATACAGAAGTGCCACACCACGACGTGGCACGGCCTCGACAAATGTCTCAAGTAGTGCTGGAGGAACTGACACCATGAAACCTGCAGGGATGTTCATAAATCCGAAAGAGTACGACAGGAGTGGAGATCTCTTCTAAACAGCACGTCACAAGGCATTCTTGATATGCTCAATAATATTCATGTATGAGGAGGTTGCTCGCCAGAGGAAGTGTTTAAACTCAGAAGAGTGTTCCTCGAGCCACTCTAGCAATTCTGGACGTGTGGGGTGTGGCATTGTCCTGCTGGAATGGCCAAGTAAGTCGGAATGCACAACGGACATGAATGGATGCAGGAGGGGCTTACGTACGTGTCACCTGTCAGAGTCGTATCGAGATGTATCAGCGGTCTCACCTCACTCCAACCGCAAACGCCCCACACCATTACAGAGCCTACTCCAGCTTGAACAGTTCCCTGCTGACACGCAGGGTCCATGAAGTTGTCTCCATACCCGTACACGTCCATCCACTCGATACAATTTGAAACGATACTCGTCCGACCAACCTACATGTTTCCAATCGTCAACAGTCCAATGTCGGTGTTGACAGGCCCAGGTGAGGCGGAAAGCTTTGTGTCGTGCAGTCATCAAGGGCAAACGAGTGGGCCTTCGGCTCCGAAAGGCCATATCGATGACGTTTCGTTGAATGGTTCGCACACTGACATTTGTTGACGGCCCAGCATTGAAATCTGCAGCGCTGTGCGGAACGGTTTCACTTCTCTCACGTTGAACGATTCTCCGCAGTCGTCGTTGGTCCCGTTCTTGCCGGATCTTTTTCCGCCGCAGCGATGTCGGAGATTTGATGCTTTACGCGATTCCTGATGTTCATGATACTCTCGCGAATGGTAACACGGGAAAATCCTCACTTCATCGCCACTTCGGAGATGCTGTGTGACATCGCTCGTGCGCCGAATGTAACACTACGTTCAAACTCACTTAAATCTTGATAACCTACCATTGTAGCAGCAGTAACCGATCTAACAACTGCGCCAGACACTTGTTGGTCATATTGGCGTTGTCGATCGCAGCGCCGAATTCTACCTGTTTATATATGGCTGTATTTGAACGCGCGTCCCAAACCAGTTTCGTTGGCGCTTCAGTGTATTATAGTAATACATGGCTAAAATGGTGCTCTACAAGGTCAGGATTATGTGACCACTTTGGCTAAACTGACCAGTTCCATGGTAAAATGTTTGTCCCTAACGGCGGTGTCCTGTTCTAAGGAAACAGGACTCCCGTTCGCACAGGTTTCATCGCCCAGAACTGGTTTTGTTAGCTTGAGGATGAATTGTGGCTTCTCTCTTGGACACCACCATCATCAGATCTCACTATTATTGAACCTTTGTGGTCCGCTTTGTAGAGAATGGTGCTTAATCGGTGTCCACCTCCACCATCATCACCTAAACTTGCCGTATTTTGCAGAAAGAATGGCATTCGATTGCCTTGGAAATCATTTATCCATTCCGGTAAGACTGGAAGCTGTTTTCAATGCCAACCATTTTCTTAGACCGTATTTGGCCAGAAAATATGTTGTGTTTTGTGTGTCGCCATGTTTCCGTCCACCTCCTGCATGTGACGACTTCAAGGCAAGGTAATTACTGTATTATTGGGAATGAAACAAAGCAACACGATATATGCAAATTTCCTTTGAGTGGGACAGTCGTGAACAAAAATCTTTAAGTTTGGTATTTCGTGGACGATATGCTACCTCCACCACCTCATTACTTGTTTTATCAAGCCTCTTTTGCTGTGAAGGTGATGGACACAAATGACAGGGCGTATCTGGCTGACAGTGCCATGAAAGGTTATATCAAGGTGTATTTATTGGTACAAAAGGGAAATAACTTATTATTATTATCCGGTTTCACAATGTAACATTTTACATTTTCCAGTACCCCAGATTACACATCAAATTTGATTTTCATCCTCCAATTTTGTCTACATATCTATAAATTTTCTTCAATATTTCTTCTTCTGATAGAGGTTCCTTGAATCCATGTGGTCAGTCGGTCTACCTCTTTTCTTTCTTCCTGGTAGCTCCCATTCCATAACTCTCTGTGATAATCTCTCCTGTGACATCCTTTTTCTACGTCCATACTATAATAGTTGTTTTTCTTCTGTATAATCTACAACTGAATTTGTAACGTCCATTTTCTTCCTGATGACTTCATTTCTCATTCTTGCTTGCCTAGATATCCCTGCGCATCGCCTCCAAAAGTTCATCTCCGTTATCGTCAACCACTTTACTATTTGCGATTTAACTGTCCATACTTTTGATCCATATGTCATAATGCGTCTGACAATTGTGTTGAAGACTTTCCTTTCGGTTTTCTTTCTAATCTGTTGGTCCCATAAAATTGCATTTACTGTTCCAACAGTAAATTTCCCAGCATTTATTCTTGAGTTAATTTCCGTGTATTGTTTTCCATCTTGTGTGATATTGACTCTTAGATATTTGCATTCTTCAGTGTGTTTAATAGTTCCCATCCCTTCTTCCGATGTCAAATCCTGGTTTGATCTCCTATTAGCATATATTTTATTTTATTCATATTAACTTGAAGTCCTCATCATTTATATTCCTCTATTAATTTCCTAAAGGCAATCACCGAAGTTAAGCGCTGTCGGGCATGGTCGGCACTTGGATGGGTGACCATCCAGGCCGCCATGCGCTGTTGCCATTTATCGGGGTGCACTCAGCCTCGTGATGCCAATTGAGGAGCTACTCGACCGAATAGTAGCGGCTTCGGTCAAGAATACCATCTTACGACCGGGAGGGCGGTGTGCTGACCCCACGCCCCTCCTATCCGCATCCTCCACCGAGGATGACACGACGGTCGGATGGTCCTGGTAGACAACTCGTGGCCTGAAGACGGAGTGCTTTTCTTTCTATTAATTTCATTGTGATGTATTCTATGTCTTCTTTATCTTGTGCCAAAATTAGTTGGTCATGAGAAAAGTAATAAATATATCGTAATATCATTTACTGGCATCCCCCATGTTTTTTATTTTCTTTTCCAGTTTTCCAATTCTTTTTCTTCATATATTTTGTAAAGTGTTGGTACAGACTGCATCCTTGACGTAATACTATTGTAACTTTTAATTTAAATTTAAATCCAGGCGACAGACAATTCTGTACTTTTGTTCTTGCTCTAGAGTTTTTGTAAGGGTTCTGAATTACTTTAATCATGATGGAATTAATATTAAATGCTCTTAAAGCTTTCCACAAGTTACATATGGGTATATTACCAAACGCTTTTTCTGTGTCTACAAATACTAATGAGGGGCTGGATGTCTAAGTTTTTTCTTTTCAGTTATTTGTTGCAAGCAAAATACATGATCTATAGTTTATCTGCCTGCTCTCCAGCCAGACTGTTCCTCGGCCTTCATTTCCGTAAATTCTGTTTCCAAAAAAATTTTTGATAATCCTACCATAAAATTTGCTAAATACATTAGTTACAATTATTCCTCTGTAGAAGAGTGTATGGGTATGTTTCAAGAAAACATTATTACTTCCTGGGAAGAAGAATAATTACGAGCTACAAAGTGATGAACCACTTGGTGGAACTGTATCGCGATCAGAAATGAAGCTTGTCTCTGAAGGTGCATATGATTGAGATCAGGGCCACTTTACAGACACATCCGATGAAGATGACGAAATATTCCATAGAAATATTTTTACTACACAAGGGAAGTATGAAAGTAAGTGTATACCTAGTATGAGAGAGCATTCCGTCGTCAGGCCACAAGTGGACCATCGGGACCATCCGACCGCCGTGTCATCCTCCGATGAGGATGCGGATAGGAGGGGCGTGTGGTCAGCACACCGCTCTCCCGGTCGTTATGATGGTTTTCTTTGACCGGAGCCACTACTATTCGGTCGAGTAGCTCCTCAGTTGGCATCACGAGGCTGAGTGCACCCCGAAAAATGGCAACAGCTCATGGCGGCCCGGATGGTCACCCATCCAAGTGCCGGCCACTCCCGACAGCGCTTAACTTCGGTGATCTGACGGGAACCGGTGTATCCACTGCGGCAAGGCCGTTGCCGTATACCTAGTATGCTAGGAAATTATTGATGGAATATGATTCCTAACCGCTGCCTTACGGAGGAAAGGGATCTTCTAAGGCAACGGCACAAAACCTGACAGAAAACCGCGAGAATCTGACAGCACAGAATTGGCAACCCGACCAGAAGGCTTATTCCGAGCCGCGTTCGTAGAGCTGCTGGGGGAGATTTTACCTACTGGTAATCCTCACTATAAAGCCTTCGATAAATGACAGCTAACAACAATGACGATCAGAAATGGAAGAACGAAAAGAGTTTTGATATAAAATATCGCCTTAAAATAGTGACATGGAATGTAAGGAGTATAACAAATAAGACTGTAGAGCTACCAAAAATACTGCAATGAAGGAAGATAAATATTGCTTTAATAATAGACACTACGAGGAAGTGAATGGATCTGAAGACCCATGAGAATATTCCATCATATACAGCGGCGTCCCACAAGAGACTAGAGCCTCAGCAGGAGTAGTAGTCTTAATAAACGAAAAATTGGAAATAAAGATTGACACATTGGTTAATGAAAGTAGTGCATCAATAAGATTTACAGTAGAAAGAAGTTATCCAAATGTGGTATGCACCCAACTCCTAGAAGACGAAAGGAAAAAAGACAGAGAAAATTTTTTATTAAACCTTGAAGGAACTAGTAGACTTTTTAAACAAAATCGACTACATCCAGTACCACAGTCAGTATTTTCCAATCCGAAACAGAAAAAAATGGTAGAAGTACAGTTGAGACAGGTGAGCGAAGCAGATAATGTGCGTTCACAGCAGACGATGGTGCGAGAAGTGTTAACTGCACGCATACCAACGGAGCGGCAGCCGACCCTCCGAACGTACGCTAAAGACGCGATAACAGAGCAGTTTACTGCGCCACACGTACCAAATTCTCAATTTACGAGTTAGAGTACAACAGGCCATATACCGCAGGTCAATATGAAGCAAGTAGAAAGACAAAACATTGACCCAGTAACGGAAAATTTATACGTATCTTCCAGTCCGATACACGAGGAACGATACGTTTTAGATAATTGCACACCAATGCATACATGCGATGCAAGATGGGACGCAAATATGTCGTCTCAGGATCCAAATGTGGTACTATGAATAAAGGAAAACATGAAGCAATTGAAGGGAACGGAAAATGGTTCGCAAACACAAACGCCATATGGTGCAATAGAAAAATTTGACAATGATCATTTTTTGACAGTCAAGAAATTCCAACATTACAAAGAAAACGGGAACGGCTTACACTCCCGCACGTTTATACATCAATTCCAGATTGGCTTACCAGAACACTGACCACTTAGACATAAACTTGATTTCATTTGTGGTCACATGCAAGGCGCAATGGCGGAAACGATGCAAACTGTCAGTCGCATGAACAATTTAAGTCTGCATTCTTGGAGCTATACTGGTCCGTGGAAACCCAAAATAGGATAAAATACAATTTGTTACAGAAGGCGTCATTTGAAAATTCGGGAGAAAAAAAGCCAGTTCAATTTTTTGAAGAAACGGTGAAAAAGAATCAGTGTTTAGATATTCCGTACAGTGACGGGGAACTGATACGTATGTGCACAATGAAGTTACCCTTGCGTTATCGGTAATAGTTGTTTGGCAGAGCTGGAGATAATATACATGCATTTAAAGGGATGTTAAGAGAACTTCAATTTATCTTCAGTGAAGATGACGCGAAGAAACAACGTGCAGTGAGAGAAACCAATGACAGGGGGAATAATAGCAACCGATTGGCCTTTAATAATGCTTACAATGGCAATAGTAATGTTGGGAAAGGTAAACGTTTTGGGAAGAGTAGTAATCGCCCATGGGATAATAATAGCTATGGGTTTGGTAACTCACAGAGGTCAAACAATAATTATGGTTTTGGTGAGCCCCTGAATTACAACAATGGCTTTGGTTCCAGAAATTAGGGTGATAACTATAATTCGCGATATGATCACCTTGCAAACGAAGCAGGAGGGCTTAGAACAGAATTGACGAGATGAACGGTAGGAAGACTGGTCACAAGATACGCAATCGCCAAATGAAGTTGATTTTATAATTTAATGTGTAAATAGACTTAGCTTTGATCAACAAGATTCTGAAGTAAAATGGCTCTGAGCACTATGGGACTTAACTTCTATGGTCATCAGTCCCCTAGAACTTAGAACTACTGAAACCTAACTAACCTAAGGACAGCACACAACACCCAGTCATCACGACGCAGAGAAAATCCCTGACCCCGCGGGGAATCGAACCCGGGAACCCGGGCGTGGGAAGCGAGAACGCTACCGCACGAGCACGAGCTGCGGACGATTGTGAAGTAGGTTTAGGGGATAATCAGATACAAATACCAGCATGTTGGGAGGCAATTGACTGGGAATCGCCCGATGATGAGGACAACAGTTGTCAACAGTTAATGTACGCAGCTGTACAAAAACTGATGATGACCAAATTGTGGAGGATGTAGTTCATTTATACGAAACAGAGGGAGAAATGGTATGCCAAGAGGATAATTCACCATTGGCAGCACCAGTATTGACACACAAGTCAGACGACGTATATAGGACAGGGACGTATCCGGAAATTAATGAAATTTCCACCAGTATCCACAGTACAACATCAACATCTAGTAAAATTGGGACTGAGCATTTTGAAGGCTGCAGCATTAAATAGAAAGAACCAGGCGGACAAAACGGCAACCTCATGAGTATTTTCAGTAGGATAAAAAGTACTTGTGAAAACTCTCTATCTCTCTAGCAATAAAAAACATCAAAGCCATAAATTCTTTTCGGCCCTATGGAAGTAAGTAAAGTGGTTCATGATAATGCAGTCGAATTGATTAACCCAAAAACAGGAAAATCATTGGGCTTGCACCGTGTGAGTCCCTTGAAAGTGTATAAATGGTAAAACAATAATATTAACTTCACAAGAAATATTTGATGTATCAAATATCCAGATTCCAATGAGAGCAAATTGTATAACTCAAAGACTAGGGACGCTAAAGAAATGCATAAAAAAAATTTAATTTGTACTTATCTCATTAAAATAAATTGGTTAACTTTCACAGTATATCAAAAGGATAGTTGTGAAGGAAGAACACTAAAGTAAGAACTTGGGTAACTCTTCTGCAGGGGAAATGTGTTAGGGGGAAAGAGTAGAAAGCTAGGAGAAAGATAGAGATTAGCATGAGGATAGTTTGACGAAATAGTAGTAGATTCTCTCTTAAAATGTAGTATGAAGCAGAAAGAAGTTGATTGTTTTGTGGTCGAAAGGAAGCCAAGAAATTAGGTGTATAAATGTAAGAAAGAAATATTCATCTGTGGTTTGTACCATCGCGGACAATGAACATTTTGTTGAGAAGATATTTTGGGGAAAATGAGAAGAATTTATGACTTGTAGAAGTTGCCACAAGTTGATATTAAAGGAGGTTTGAGGGAAATACATATAAAAGATTCTTAGGAAATAAGAATTAAGAGAGAGAATTGAATTATTAAGGAAAGCGATAAACATGTTATTTCCTGGGACGATGTAGACAGAGGGATGTGAGTTTAACACGGGAATGGTTTCAATAAAGAGGAGTAAGATAGAGGGAGAAAGTAATATAAAAGTTTACTTTTTAGAAGAAGGAGGTAGGATTAACTACAACTAATAAAAGTACAAGCTCTAGAACAATGGAATTGGGTAGTGGAGAAAGTTTTGAAAAGGAAACAAGAAATAGAGATATATTGTAATTTGAAGTTCTGCTACAGCTTATGCCGAAAAGAAGAGATTGCAGGGAAAAAGGCACTGGAGATGGAGTCAAGGTGCGAAGCTTTTATGACAATATGATGTTCCTGTAGTTACAAAAAAAAAAAAAAGGAAGACATACTGACCCACTAAACATCATTACCATCAAACCGTGAAGCAACAGCGGCGCGAAGTGGCCGCGCCGTTTGAGGAGCCATGTCACGGATTGCGCGGCCCCTCCTTCGGACATGGGTGTGTGTGTTCTTCTTAGCGTTAAGTTAGTTTACGTAGTGTATAAGTCTAGGGACCGATGACCTCAGCAGTTTGGGCCCTTAGGAATTCACACACATTTGAACGTATCTTGAGGCAGCATTCCAAGGGCTCAAGTCTCAATTACTGAAAAGTAAATTTTTATGCCTCTCCTCTGCGTAAATCTCACTTCTTCTTCTAATAGTTAGGTTGTGTATCGTGAAAGAGATGACAAGCGCGAGAATTAACCCACAGTAAGCCCCATGCATACAACTTGCTGACAAAAATAATATATAGGAATAATGGAAAAGAAAATTGAGATTGTATTAGATGACGATCAGTTTGGCTTTACGTGAGGTAAAGACACTAAAGAGGCTTTTCTGACGTTGTGGTTGATGATCGAATCAAGACTAAACAAAAATCAAAACACTTTCATAGGTTTGTCAACCTGGAAAAAGCAGTCGATAATGTGAAATCGTGCAAGATGTTCGAAATTCTGAGAAAAATAGGGTTAAGCTATAGGGAGAGACGGGTAATACACAATATGTACATGAGCCAAGAGGGAGTAATAAGAGTGGACGACCAAGAACGAAGTGCTCGAATTAAAAGGGATGAAAGACATCGAAGAAGCAATGATGGAAATAAAAGAAAGGTTTAGGAGTGGAATTAAAATTCGAGGTGAAAGGGTATCAATGATACGATTCGATGATGACATTGCTATTCTGAATGAAAGTGAAGAAGAATTACATAATCTGATGGTTGGGATGAACAGTCTAATGAGCACAGAATATGGATTGAGAGTAAATCGAAGAAAGACGAAAGTAATGAGAAATAACAGAAATGAGAACAAAGAGAAACTTAAAATCACGATTGGTGAGCTCGAAGTAGATTCTGCTACTTCGGCAGCAAGCCGCGCTGGGTAGGCTCGCGGGGCAGCAAGGGTTAGCGCGGCTCCTCTCCCCCCCCCCCCCCCCCTCCCTCGGAAGTTCGAGTCCTCCCTCGGGCATGTTTGTGTGTGTTGTCCTTAGCGTAAGTTACTTTCAGTTAGATTAAGTAGTGTGTAAACCTAGAGACCGATGACTTCACCAGTATGGAACTTACCACGACCATCACTACGCCGCAATTTAACCAGTGACAGACGGAGTAAGAAGGACGTCAAAAGCAGTCTAGCGCTGACAAAAAGGGCATTCCGGGCCAAGAGAAGTGTACTAGTATCAAACATAGGCCTTAAGGTGAGGAAGAAATTTTTGAGAATGTAGATGTGGAGCACAGCATATTATGGTAATGAAACGTGGACTTTGGGAAAACTGTAAAAGAAGAGAATCGAAGCTTTTGAGATGTAGAGCTGCAGGAGAACGTTGAGAATTAGGTGGACTGATAAGGTGAGGAATGATAAAAACTTCTGTGCAGAATCGGCGAGGAAAGGAATATAAGGAAAACACTGACAAGAATGAGGAATATGATGGTAGGACATCTGTTAAGACATTACGGCATAAGTTCCATGGTACTAGAAGGCGTTGTAGGGATGGAAACCATAGAGGAAGATAGACTGGAATACATCTAGCAAGTAATTAAGGACGTAGGTTGCAATTACTACTCTGAGATGAAGAGGTTGGCACGGGAAATGAATTAGTGGCGAGCAGTATCATATCAGTCGGAAGACTGATGACTCAAAAAAATAAAATATCGATCATCCATCTTTAGACCGAGGCAAGTGACTGACGCTCCAGCACCCGACCGCGCACTGTGCAGGCGGCAACAGATACACAAGGTGCCAGAGACGTTGACAGGCCGCAGAGAGGTACAACATACGCATGGTATATGTATGTGGCTGCGCAGTCGACCCACATTGGGATATTGATATATGACTGCAAGCTGTATTGTGCCGACGTCTTTCCTAGTTTATTACAGGAAATGCCGGATTCCATGATTTATCCAAGCTGAAGACGCTATCTGTATTACTTCGTCGTAAACCGAATATCAACTGCTTCTTTCACCACTGAGTCCCAGAAAGATGAAGTCGAGCCTAAGATTTCGACGCATTCGAAATGGTTCAAATGGCTCTGAGCACTATGGGACTTAACATCTGAGATCATCAGTCCCCTAGAACTTAGAACTACTTAAACCTAACTAACCTAAGGACATCACACACATCCATGCCCGAGGCAGGATTCGAACCTGCGACCGTAGCGATCGCGTGGTTCCAGACTGAAGCGCCTAGAACCGCTCTGCCACATCAGCCGGCTGCGTTCGTAGACTTTAGCGTGCGCAGTATCAATACAGTGCTCTGCCACCGCAGATTTATTAGGTAAGTAGAGCCAGATGTACTTGGGCTTTTCTTTACATCTTTCGTGAACTGTACGTGTCGTCTGTCCCAAGTATGAAAGGACACCCTCCCAGGCTATGTTATAAGCCCCAGACTTATGAAGCATCAAATCTTCTTTAATGAAAGAAAGCAGTGTTTCTGTCTTTGGTGGAGGGCGAAAGGTCACCTTAACTTTGTGTTTGCTGAGGATCCAGCTTATTTTTGACAATAAGCACATACGGCAAGGGAACTATGGATTTAAAACTTTCCGTGACTTTTTATGCCCACCGTTGGTTTGATTCATAGTGCCTTACGTATCTGCTGTTGTGAGTACCCGTTGGCTTCAAAGCCTCCCTTCAAGAGTAGAAGCTCGTCCTCCAGATTGCTGTCGTCAGCAATGATGTGTGCTCTGTGTACCAGATTTCTGAGATGACTCGTTATTTGGGAAGTTTGGTGGCAGCAATTTCCACATAAATATAAATCCGTATACAACGATTTCCGATATACTGCATGTCCCAATGTGCCATCACTTTGCATCGAACCAAAGCACCCAACAATGGAAGGCATCCCTCTTTTTTAGATTTCTATTGTAAACTGGATTTGTCTGAGGAAGGAATTCAGTAGGTTTAAAAATTCTTATAATTTATCTTAATCATGGGACCATACTAAAAACGTGTCATCAACGTACCTCCAAAATACTGTTGGCTGCAAGCTAGCAGATTTCAGTGTCTTTCCACAGTCCTCCATCAACAAGTTGGCCACCAATGGCGACAAGGGACTACCCATGGCGACACCGTCAGTCTTCTCTAAAAGTTCGTTACTAAGCAAAACGTATTGCCTATTGTGTGAAAATATGCTCATCGATCTTGCGACCGTAGCAGCAGCGCGGTTTTGGACTAAAGCGCCTAGAACCGCTCGGCCACAACGGCCGGACCCTCATTTAATTACCTTCGATCATTGCCAGAAGCCGAAGAGCAAATTCAGAACGTTGCTGCGGATTGTGAGGTTTCAGTTGCTGCGTATGGGTCTTTTACGGGTACCAGTGCAAAATAGAACGTAAAACTTTGGTTACTATTGACCATGGGGTAGACAATTCTCATGCCACTGCACGAGCAGTCGCTGTGTACGGGGTACGTGCTGCAAGATCAGTTACAGCAACGGAAACATCGTTAATAGCTGCCACCGAGATACGCCTTCCTCTTCCAGGTGCCACACCAAGTTCACCGTGTTTTCGAGTATCATTATCATCTTTTTTAAACCATTTAATAGTATCGTACCTATCCTCAGACCTTTCATTTGGCGATACTCCCTCAGTGCAGCACTGTAATTGCTGCCATTCACACAGAACAGTTCTATAAAACAGTCCCGTATGCTGTCTCTTTTATAGGTGAACCACTCTTTCCTAAAATTCTCCCAATAAACCGATGTCGACCATTCGCCTTCCCTAACAGTCCACATACGCTCGTTTCATTGCATATAGCTTTGCAGGATTACGCCCAGATAATTAGACGACGCGACTGTATCGAGCAGGACACTGCTGATTCTGTATCCGAAAATTAAGATGTTTGTTTTTCCGACTCAGCTGCATTAAATTACATTTTTCTACATTTAGAGCTATCTTAAATTAATCACACCAACTAGAATTTTTTTTCCAAATCATCCTGTGTCCTACAGTCACTCAACTTCGATACCTTACCGTACACTACAGCACCACCAGCAAACAACCGCAGATTACTCTTCATCCTGTCCGCAAAATCATTTATGTATGTAGGGAGCAACAGTGGTCCTATCACACTTCCCTGTGGCACTTCTGACGATACACTTGTCTGATGAACACTCGCAGTCGAGGACGACATACTGGGTTCTATAACTTAAGAAGTCTTCGAGCCACTCACGTATCTGTGAACCTATTCGATATGCTCGTGCCATCCTGATGGGGACCACACCGTGGTTCAGGTCGAAAAAAATACATTTTCGGTTTCCATCATATTTCGATAGATTAAGGTTATATCTAAGTACTCTGAAAAGGATTTTTCTGAAATAAATTTTTTTCGATCATTTAAAGAGCGTTTTCCTACAACGTGAATTTATGTGCCACGCCCACTTTGCTGTCACCCACTTTTCTGCATATATTTTAAATCGTTACATCCCCTACATTGCACGTTAGGTACTTTTCTTTTTACTCCCGAGTGTGTTGGCTATGCTTGGAATGCAACGGTCGGTATCCTTTTCTTTCTGCTGTTTGTAAACAACACGCTTTCAAACACGCGGTTAGTTTTGTTCATGTGTGATTGCGAGTAGTTGTTATACTTACGTTTGCAGTGATTTACGTCTGTTCTGTTGTGTTTATTGAAGATGACGAAACGTAAAGGCATTTTCAAGAAACGACAATTTAGAGGCAACAAGTTTAGAAAGCTTTCTGTACAAGAGGTTATGTCGCCTGGCAACTATGTTTCTAATTGTAATACTTCAACAAGTGCATCATCAAAGAAGCTCTCACCATTTCAACAGAGTTACAACGAATTTACTGTAAGTGACAAGGGTTGCAGTAACATTATTAAAAATTTGAGGATATTATCAGATGTAATTTCTAAATTTGTACAATGTAGACAGTGTGGTGAGTCACAGAGTGTGAAAATTTGTGAGGGTGCCAGTGGGAGAAAAGGCTTAGCAATTGCTTTGGATTTAATTTGCACTAAATGCTCAGCTGTGATTTAATTTATGAGTTCTTCAAAACCAGATGCAAGTGGCCCTTATGAAATCAATACTAGATTAGTTTATGCCTTGCGATCCATTGGCAAGGGCATGGTTGCAGGGAGAACATATTGTTCAGTGATGAACTTACATCAACCACCAAATAAATTTCAGAAACTGACTGCAATATTAGAGAAAGCTGTATGTGAGGTCAGCGAGGAAAGTATGAAACTGGCTGCTAAGGAAGCAGTGGAAGAAAATGATGGATGTTCGGATATTGCAGTCGCACTTGATGGAAGTTGGCATAAAAGAGGACATACTTCTCTGAATGGAGTAGTGACTGCCACGAGTGTAGAAACCGGTAAAGTGTTAGATGAGGAGATAATGTCTAAATATTGCAAATGTTGTAAAGTCAATGAATATAAAGAACAAACTGTGTGGCTAATTTTAGAGGAACAAGTGATGGTATGGAAGTTCATGGAGTACAACAAATATTTCATCGCTCTGTAGAAACAAGAGGCATACGGTACACCAAATATTTGGGCGATGGTGATAGTAAGGCATACGACAATGTGGTGAACTCTAAGCCATATGGAGATGCCATTATTAGCAAAATAGAATGTGTAGGCCATGTTCAAAAACGTTTGGGAACAAGGCTGAGAAAACTAACTGTTGATATGAGAGGAAAAAATTAGAAGATGGAAAATTGCTGACCGGTCAGGGTCAATTAACAAAAACTGAAATAGAAAACTTGCAGGTATACTATGGGCAGGCAATTGGGAGAAATAAAGAAAATATGGAGGCAATGAAGACAGATGTTGGGCCATATTCTTCCACAAGTCCTCTACTGATGATAAGCCATGTCATGGATTGTGTCCATCAGTTGAAAATTCGTGGTGCAAATACAATAGGGCTCAGGCAACTGGAGAATCTTATTCTCACCAGCATTCTCTTCCTGCTGCTGTTATTACAGCAATTAAACCTATTTTCAGAGGCTTGATTCATAATGACCTTCTAAGGAAATGTTTGCATGGGCAGACACAGAAACCAAGTGAATGATTCAACAGCATAATTTGGAACCGCCTTCCTAAAACTGTATTTGTAGGCATGCATACAATGAAACTAGGAGTTCATGATGCTGTTATTACATTCAGTTGTGGTAATATTGGAAAGTGTTGGGTACTGAAAAAGCTGGGAATTAATCCTGGTGAAAATATGATCACTGGGCTGCAAAATTGCGATAAAATGAGGATAGCCGATGCAGACAGGTCTGCATCTAATATGGCCAAGAAAGCAAGACAAACATCCAGGAAGGTGAAAAAGATGCTAGAAGACCTGCTGGAGGCCAAAGAAGGGCCATCATATGCAGCAGGACAGTTTTAATTAACTGTAAGTAACAAATTTCAAAAGTTTTTTCTTTAAAGTCAATTTCCCACAAACTAAAATTTTCGGTTCATATGCCCCATTACCCCCCCCCCCCCCCCATGAACCATGGACCTTGCCGTTGGTGGGGAGGCTTGCGTGCCTCAGCGATACAGATAGCCGTACCGTACGTGCAACCACAACGGAGGGGTATCTGTTGAGAGGCCAGACAAACGTGTGGTTCCTGAATAGGGGCAGCAGCCTTTTCAGTAGTTGCAAGGGCAACAGTCTGGATGATTGACTGATGTGGCCTTGTAACAATAACCAAAACGGCCTTGCTGTGCTGGTACTGCGAACGGCTGGAAAGCAAGGGGAAACTACAGCCGTAATTTTTCCCGAGGGCATGCAGCTTTACTGTATGATTAAATGATGATGGCGTCCTCTTGGGTAAAATATTCCGGAGGTAAAATAGTCCCCCATTCGGATCTCCGGGCGGGGACTACTCAAGAGGATGTCGTTATCAGGAGAAAGAAAACTGGCGTTCTACGGATCGGAGCGTGGAATGTCAGATCCCTTAATCGGGCAGGTAGGATAGAAAATTTAAAAAGGGAAATGGATAGGTTGAAGTTAGATATAGTGGGAATTAGTGAAGTTCGGTGGCAGGAGGAACAAGACTTCTGGTCAGGTGACTACAGGGTTATAAACACAAAATCAAATAGGGGTAATGCAGGAATAGGTTTAATAATGAATAGGAAAATAGGAATGCGGGTAAGCTACTACAAACAGCATAGTGAACGCATTATTGTGGCCAAGATAGATACGAAGCCCACACCTACTACAGTATTACAAATTTATATGCCAACTAGCTCTGCAGATGACGTAGAAATTGAAGAAATGTATCATGAAATAAAAGAAATTATTCAGATTGTGAATGGAGACGAAAATTTAATAGTCATGGGTGACTGGAATTCTAGTGTAGGAAAAGGGAGAAAAGGAAACATAGTAGGTGAATATGGATTGGGGCTAAGAAATGAAAGAGGAAGCCGCCTGGTAGAATTTTGCACAGAGCACAACATAATCATAGCTAACACTTGGTTTAAGAATCATGAAAGAAGGTTGTATACATGGGAGAACCCTGGAGATACTAGAAGCTATCAGATAGATTATATAATGGTAAGACAGGGATTTAGGAACCAGGTTTTAAATTGTAAGACATTTCCAGGGGCAGATGTGGACTCTGACCACAATCTATTGGTTATGACCTGTAGATTAAAACTGAAGAAACTGCAAAAAGGTGGGAATTTAAGGAGATGGGACCTGGATAAACTGAAAGAACCAGAGGTTGTACAGAGTTTCAAGGAGAGCATAAGGGAACAATTGACAGGAATGGGGGAAAGAAATACAGTAGAAGAAGAATGGGTAGCTTTGAGGGATGAAGTAGCGAAGGCAGCAGAGGATCAAGTAGGTAAAAAGACGAGGGCTAGTAGAAATCCTTGGGTAACAGAATAAATATTAAATTTAATTGATGAAAGGAGAAAATATAAAAATTCAGTAAATGAAGCAGGCAAAAAGGAATACAAACGTCTCAAAAATGAGATCGACAGGAAGTGCAAAATGGCTAAGCAGGGATGGCTAGAGGACAAATGTAAGGATGTAGAGGCCTATCTCACTAGGGGTAAGATAGATACTGCCTACAGGAAAATTAAAGAGACCTTTGGAGATAAGAGAACGACTTGTATGAATATCAAGAGCTCAGATGGAAACCCAGTTCTAAGCAAAGAAGGGAAAGCAGAAAGGTGGAAGGAGTATATAGAGGGTTTATACAAGAGCGATGTACTTGAGGACAATTTTATGGAAATGGAAGAGGATGTAGATGAAGATGAAATGGGAGATATGATACTGCGTGAAGATTTTGACAGAGCACTGAAAGACCTGAGTCGAAACAAGGCCCCCGGAGTAGACAACATTCCATTGGAACTACTGACGGCCTTGGGAGAGCCAGTCCTGACAAAACTCTACCATCTGGTGAGCAAGATGTATGAAACAGTCGAAATACCCTCAGACTTCAAAAAGAATATAATAATTCCAATCCCAAAGAAAGCAGGTGTTGACAGATGTGAAAATTACCGAACTATCAGTTTAATAAGTCAAAGCTGAAAAATACTAACACGAATTCTTTACAGACGAATGGAAAAACTAGTAGAAGCCAACCTCGGGGAAGATCAGTTTGGATTCCGTAGAAACACTGGAACACGTGAGGCAATACTGACCTTACGACTTATCTTAGAAGAAAGATTAAGGAAAGGCAAACCTACGTTTCTAGCATTTGTAGACTTAGAGAAAGCTTTTGACAATGTTGACTGGAATACTCTCTTTCAAATTCTAAAGGTGGCAGGGGTAAAATACAGGGAGCGAAAGGCTATTTACAATTTGTACAGAAACCAGATGGCAGTTATAAGAGTCGAGGGACATGAAAAGGAAGCAGTGGTTGGGAAGGGAGTAAGACAGGGTTGTAGCCTCTCCCCGATGTTGTTCAATCTGTATATTGAGCAAGCAGTAAAGGAATCAAAAGAAAAATTCGGAGTAGGTATTAAAATTCATGGAGAAGAAATAAAAACTTTGAGGTTCGCCGATGACATTGTAATTCTGTCAGAGCAGAGACAGCAAAGGACTTGGAAGAGCAGTTGAATGGAATGGACAGTGTCTTGAAAGGAGGATATAAGATGAACATCAACAAAAGCAAAACAAGGATAATGGAATGTAGTCTAATTAAGTCGGGTGATGCTGAGGGAATTAGATTAGGAAATGAGACACTTAAAGTAGTAAAGGAGTTTTGCTATTTGGGGAGCAAAATAACTGATGATGGTCGAAGTAGAGAGGATATAAAATGTAGACTGGCAATGGCAAGGAAAGCGTTTCTGAAGAAGAGAAATTTGTTAACATCGAGTATAGATTTAAGTGTCAGGAAGTCATTTCTGAAAGTATTTGTATGGAGTGTAGCCATGTATGGAAGTGAAACATGGACGATAAATAGTTTGGACAAGAAGAGAATAGAAGCTTTCGAAATGTGGTGCTACAGAAGAATGCTGAAGATTAGATGGGTAGATCACATAACTAATGAGGAAGTATTGAATAGGATTGGGGAGAAGAGAAGTTTGTGGCACAACTTGACCTGAAGAAGGGATCGGTTGGTAGGACATGTTCTGAGGCATCAAGGGATCACCAATTTAGTATTGGAGGGCAGCGTGGAGGGTAAAAATCGTAGAGGGAGACCAAGAGATGAATACACTAAGCAGATTCAGAAGGATGTAGGTTGCAGTAGGTACTGGGAGATGAAAAAGCTTGCACAGGATAGAGTAGCATGGAGAGCTGCATCAAACCAATCTCTGGACTGAAGACCACAACAACAACAACAACGTGCCCCATTATATCAGAAACTATCATAGATAAATGAATGAAATTTTCAGAGACTCTGCATAACATAAAAAAGCCACCTCTGGTACTACATTCATTAATATTCCCCGATTAGGAAGTTCACAAAAAATATTTTCTGCAGAAAAACTTAATATTTTTTGTTAATGAATTTTAAAAAGTATTTCTTAAAAACTATAAAATGGATAAAGGAAATTTTAGTACAGTTGACTCTATTATCATCATGTAACATACAGTAAAAATATTAAGGTCTTGCATCAAATAGTTTTTTCAGAAATGCGTCAAATACTTGCCTAAATTAACATGCGTTAAATAGGCAGGATGTGGTCCCCTTAAGAGCCTGCAGTGGGGCACCGTTTCAAATGCTTTCCTAAAATCTAGAAATCTGGGCTCTGTCTGTTGTCCTTCATCCGTAGTTCGCAGTATATCATGAGAGAAAAGGGGGAGCTGAGTTTCGCACGAGCGATACTTTTATAAAACCGTACTGATTTGTAGACAAAGTTAGGAACATTGGTGTGAAATATTGCGGGTCCGTTCTTTTTCGCTTCTTATATACAAGAGGAACCTGAGCTTTTCTTCAGCCGCTTGGGGCTTGGTGCTGGGAGACAGATTCGCAATAAATGCATACTAGATAAGAGGCAAATATCTTAGAGTACTGTTTGTAAAACCAAATTGTAATTCCATCCGGGCCTGGTGGCTTATTTGCTTTCAAATCTTCCAGTTGTTACTCTACGCCTCTTATTACTATTTCGTCCATACGGAAGTCCATCCGATGGTCAAACGACGGTATGTTTGTACGATTCTCCTGCGTGAACCATTTCTTGAATGGGAAATTTAAAACTTCGGCTTTCCTTTTGCTATCTTCAACTGCCACACCAGACTGGTCGCCAAGGGAATGGACGGAAGCCTTGGACCCGCTTAGCGATGTATCATTTTTTTTTTTTTTTTTTTTTTTTTGTCATCAGTCTTCTGACTGGTTTTATGCGGCCCGCCACGAATTCCTCTCGTGTGCTAACCTCTTCATCTCACATTAGCACGTGCAACCTACGTCCTCAATTAGTTGCTGATAGCAGTCCAGACTCTGTCTTCCTCTACAGTTTTTGACCTCTACAGTTCCCTCTAGAAACATGGAAGTCATTCCCTCATGTCTTAACAGATGTTCTATCATCCTGTCCCTTCTCCTTATCAGTGTTTTTCACATATTCCTTTCCTCTCGGATTCTAGGCAGAACCTTATCATTTCTTACCTTATCAAAAATGGTTCAAATGGCTCTGAGCACTATGGGACTCAACTGCTGAGGTTATAAGTCCCCTAGAACTTAGAACTACTTAAACCTAACTAACCTAAGGACAACACACACATCCATGCTCGAGGCAGGATTCGAACCTGCGACCGTAGCGGTCGCGCGGTTCCAGACCGTAGCGCCAGAACCGCTCGGCCACCAGCGGCCGGCTTACCTTATCAATCCACCTAATTTTCAACATTCTTGTGGTGCACCACATCTCAAATGCTTCGGTTTTTTTATATTCCGGTTCTCCCACAGTCAATGTTTCACTACCATACAATGCTGTACTCCAGACATACGTTCTCAGAAATTTCTTCCTCATGTTAAGGGCTATGTTTGATACTAATAGACTTGTCTTTGCCTGGAATACCCTTTTTGCCGTTGCTAGTCTGCTTTTGATGTCCTCCTTGCTCCGTACGTTATTGGTTATTTTACTGCATAGGTAGCAGAATTCCTTAACTTCATGAAGTTTGTGACCATCAATCCTGATGTTAAGTTTCTCGCTGTTCTCATTTCTGCTACTTCTCATTAGTTTCGTCTTTCTTCGATTTACTCTCAATACACATTCTGTACTCGTTAGATTGTTCATTGCGTTCAGCAGATCAAGTAATTCTTCTTCACTTTCACTCAGGATAGCAATGTTATTAGTGAATCGTATCATTGACACTTCTTCACGTTGAATATTAATACTACTCCTGAACCTTTCTTTTATTTCCATCATTGCTTCTTCGATGTACAGATTGAACAGTTGGGGGGAAAGAAACATTCCTGTCTTACACCCTTTTTAATCCGAGCGCTTCGTTCTTGGTCGTCCACTCTTATTATTCCCTCTCGACTCTTGTACATATTGTATACTTCCTATCTCTCCCTACAGCATACCCTTATTTTTATCAGAATTTCGAACTTCTTACACCATTTTACATTGTCGAAGTCTTTTTCCAGGTCGACAGATCCTATGAACGTGTCTTGATTTTTCTTTAGTCTTGCTTCCATTATTAACTGCAAGGTCAGAATTGCCTCCCTCGTGCCTTTACCTTCCCTAAAACCAAACTGATCGTCATCTGATACATCCTCAATTTTCTGTTCCATTCTTCTGTATATTACTCTTGTCAGCAGCTTCTATGCTTGAGCTGTTATTAAGCTGATTGTGCGATAATTCTCGTACTTGTCAGCCGTTCCTACCTTCGGAATTGTGGGGATATAATTTTTCCGAAAGACAGATGGTATGTCGCGAGACTCATTCTACACACGAACGTGAATAGTCGTTTTGTTGTCACTTTCCCCATTGATTTTAGAAATTCTGATGGAATGTTATCTATCCCTTCTGCCTTATTTGATGTTAAGTCCTCCAAAGCTCTTTCAAATTCTAATACTAGATTCCCTCTCCCTTCTCAATCGACTCCTGTTTCCTCTTGTACCACATCATACAAATTTGCCCCCTCATAGAGGCTTGCAAAGTATTCTTTCCACCTATCGGCTCTCTCCTCTGCATATAGCAGTGGAAATTCCGTTGCACTGTCAATGTTACCACCCTTGCTTTTTAATGTCACCGAAAGTTGTTTTGATTTTCCTGTATGATGAGTCTGTCCTTCCGATAATCATTTCTTTTTCGATTGCTTCACATTTATAATGCAGCCATTTCGTATTAGCTTCCCTTCACTTCGTATTTATTTCATTCCACAACGATTTGTATTTCTCTATTCCTGAGTTTCCCGGGGTGCACTCAACCTCGTGATGCCAATTGAGGAGCTACTCGACCGAATAGTAGCGGCTCTGGTCAAAGAAAACCGTCAAAATAACCGGGAGAGCGGTGTGTTGACCATACGCCCCTCTTATCTGCATCCTCAACAGAGGATGACACGGCGGTCGGATGGTCCCGATGGGCCACTTGTGGCCTGAAGATGGAGTGCATTCCTGAGTTTCCCGGAACATTTTTGTACTTCCTTCTTTCATCGATGAAATGAAGTATTTCTTCTTTTACCCGTGGTTTCTTCGCAGTTACCTTCTCTGTGCCTATGTTCTCCTTTCCAACATCTGTGATGGCCTTTTTAGAGATATCCATTCCTCTTCAACTGTTCTGCCTACTGAACTATGCCTTACTGCTGTATCTACAGCCGTAGAGAACTTTAAGCGCATCTCGTCATTCCTTAGTACTTCCGTATCCCAGTTCTTATGTGTATTGATTCTTCCTGACTAATGTCTTAAACTTCAGCCTACTCTTCATTATTACTATGTTGTGATCTGAGTCTATATCTGCTCCTAGGTGGCCTTACAATGCAGTACATGATTTCTAAATCTCTGTCTCACCATGATGTAATCTAACTAAAATCTTCCCGTATCACCCAGCCTTTTCCAAGTACACCTCCTCCACTTGTGATTCCTGAACAGAGTATTCGCCATTACTAGCTGAAGTTTATTACAGAACTTAGTCTTTCTCCTCTCTCATTCCTAGTCCCAAGCCCATATCCTCCTGTAACCTTTTCTTCTTTTCCTTCCCCTACAACTGCATTCCAGTCGCCCATGTCTATTAGATTTTCGTCCCCCTTAACATACTATATTACACTTTCAATATCCCCATTCACTTTCTGTATCTCTTCATCTTCAGCTTGCGACGCCGGCATGTATACCTGAGCTATCGTTGTCGGTGTTGGTTTGCTGTCGATTCAGATAAGAATAACCCTATCACTGAACTGTTCACAGTAACACACTCTCTACCCTACCTTCCTATTCTTAACGAATCATACTTCCGTAATACCATTTTCTGCTGCTGTTGATATTACCCTATACTCATCTGACCAGAAATCCTTGACTTCTTTCCACTTCACTTCACTAACCCCTACTATATCTAGATTGAGCCTTTGCATTTCTCTTTACAGATTTTCTAGTTTCCCTACCACATTCAAACTTCTGACATTCCACGCCCCGATTCGAAGAACGTTATCCTTTCGTTGATTAATCAGTTTTTTTCTCATGGTCACTTCCCCCTTGGCAGTTTCCTCCCGGAGATCCGAATGGGAGACTATTCCGCAATATTTTGCCAGTGAAGAGATCATCATGACATTTTTCAATTACAGGCCACATGTCGTGTGGATACACGTTACGTGTCCTTAATGCAGTGGTTTCCATTGCCTTCTGCATCCTCATGCTGTTGATCCCTGTTGATTCTTCCGCCTTTAGGAGCTGTATCCCACCCCTAGGACAAGAGAGTGCCCTTAATCTCTGTCCAATCCTCGCCCCTCTTTGACAAGGCCGTTGGCATAACGAGGGTGTCTTCTTATGCCGGAAGCCTTCGGCCTCCAATGCTAATTATTATTCAAAATTTGAGCACTGGCGGGATTCGAACCCGGGACCAAGGACTTTTTGATTACTAATCAAAGACGCTACCCCTAGACCACGGTTGCAAAAATTTTCTACCTAATAAACGATAGTCTCAACTGGAAACAACGAAAGATGGCCGCTCAGATTGTCTCATAAATCGAACAGCAGAGGTCCTATATCACTACCTTGGGGAACGACAGAAATCACTTTTGTTTTTCTCGGCTTGACTTTCCGTCAGTTACTACGAACTGTAACCTCTCTGACAGGAAATCACGAATCCAGTCACAGAACTGAGAAGATATTCCACAAGCACGTAAATCCAGTACAAGCCGTTTGTGTCCTACAATGCCAAAAGCCTTCTGGAAATCTAGAGTATGGAATCAATTTTAAATCCATTGTCAATAGCACTCAACCCTTCATGTGTGTAAGGAGCTAGTTATGGTTCAAATGGTTCAAATGGCTCTGAGCACTATTGGACTTAACATCTGTGGTCATCAGTCCCCTAGAACTTAGAACTACTTAAACCTAACTAACCTAAGGACATCACACACATCCATGCCCGAGGCAGGATTCGAACCTGCGGCCGTAGCAGTCGCGCGGTTCCGGACTGAGCGCCTTAACCGCGAGACCACCGCGGCCGGCAGCTAGTTATGTTTTCTAAATCCGTGTTGACTGCGTGTCAATAGACCGTTCTGTTCCAGGTAATTCATAATGTTCAAACACAATATATATTCCAAAATCCTGCTTCATATAGATGGGGACTGTAATTTAGTGGATTACACATATTACCTTCCTTGAATATTGTTGTGATCTGTGCAACTTTCCAGTTTTTAGATACCGATCTTTCATCGAGCGAGCGATTGTATATGATTGTTAAGTACGGAGCTGTTGCCTCAGCAGACTCTGAAAGGAATCTAATTTGTATACAGTCTGGACCGGAAGACTTGCTTATATTAAGTGATTTAAGGTGCTTCACTAATCCAAGTATATCTACTTCTAAGTTACTCATGTTGGTGACTGTTTTGGATTCGAATTCTGGAATATTTTCTTCCTATTCTTTGGTGAAGGAATATCGGAATGCTGTGTTTAGTAACTCTGCTGTGGCAGACCTTTCGTCGATAGTGTTTCCATTTCTATCGCGAAGAGAAGCTAATGATAGCTTTTGCCTCTAGCATAGTTTGCATACGACCTGAATTTCTATGGATTTTCTGACAGGTTTCGAGACAAAGTTCCGTTGTGGAAACTATTATAAACATCTCTCATTGAAGTTCGCGCTAAATTTTGAGCTTCTGTAAAAGAACGCCAATCTTTGAGATTTTACGTTCGTTTAAATTTGGCGTTCCGTTTACGTGGTTTCTGCAACACTGGCCCGTTTTGTGTACCATGAAGGATCAGCTCTGTCACTTGTTAATTCATTTGGTATAATTCTTTGAATTGCTGTCGATATTATTTCTTTGAATTCAAGCCACACACTCTGTAGGCCCGGGAGTTAGAATAGGCCCGAGGTATTTCTGCTGTAAGAGGCGACGGAAAGGAGTCTCACACATTTCAGCCTTTATGACTATGTGATGGTCCCCTGTAGGGTTTGACCTCCATTTTTCAAAATTTCACTATGCAGTGTCGTTCTTTGCGCCGACAGGGACCAAGGAATTCTTTGCGCCTCATGTCCAGCGTGGTAGCCAGTCCCCTTTGTTGGGGCCGCCATGTACCCTATTGGTTGTAGCCCCCTTATAACACAAAGATCGCCCTGCTAATGCCTGCGCCGTTAACTCCCCACGTATGCCGTGGAGTAGATGCCCATCTCCCTGGGTCATTTGGACTCCCGGCAGTGGCCATGCTGCCAGTTGGTCCTTGCTGAGGCTGCGTGGCACCTGTGGGAAGAGCCCCTGGTCGGAGTGGGTGGCATCAGGGCGGATGACATGCCATGAAGCGTAGTACGTCATCTCTTGCTGGTGGTCTGCCGCCAGCAGTCTGTAAGCGAGCAAAGTCTAACTTCAATGCTAAGAAATATGATACCAAATCATTCCTCTCCCTGGCCACACCATGGGAGAAATGGCAGGCTAAGGATGGCAGTGATGCTTATTCACCCCGGTACCTCGTATGTACGAGAGTTGGTGGAGAATGTTACACATCAATGAAGCCTCAGTTTTTTGTGGAGCATTTGGAGGACAAGTTTGGGGATGTGGAGGGCTTGTCCAAAATGCGCTGGGTCAGTCTTGATAAAAACAGCATGCTCTGCCCAGTCACGGGCATTACTTGCTTGTGACAAGTTGGGGGATGTTTGTGTTTCCATCATACCCCATAAGAGCTTAAATATGGTCCAGGGTATTATCTTCCACAGGGACCTTCTTTTGCAGTCTGACGACGAGCTGCTCTCCAATTTAGAGCGGCGAGGTGTTTATTTCGTCTGGCGCGTCCATCGGGATCCATAGGATAATCAGGTTCTACATCTACATCTACATCTATACTCCGCAAGCCACCCGACGGTGTGTGGCGGAGGGTACCTTGAGTACCACTATCGGTTCTCCCCTCTATTCCAGTCTCGTATTGTTCGTGGAAAGAAGGATTGTCGGTATGCTTCTGTGTGGACTATAATCTCTCTGATTTTATCCTCATGGTCTTTTCGCGAGATATACGTAGGAGGGAGCAATATACTGCTTGACTCTTCGGTGAAGGTATGTTCTCGAAACTTCAACAAAAGCCCGTACCGAGCTACTGAGCGTCTCTCCTGCAGAGTCTTCCACTGGAGTTTATCTATCATCTCCGTAACGCTTTCGCGATTACTAAATGATCCTGTAACGAAGCGCGCTGCTCTCCGTTGGATCTTCTCTATCTCTTCTATCAACCCTATCTGGTACGGATCCCACACTGCTGAGCAGTATTCAAGCAGTGGGCGAACAAGTGTACTGTAACCTAATTCCTTTGTTTTCGGATTGCATTTCCTTAGGATTCTTCCAATGAATTTCAGTCTGGCATCTGCTTTGCCAACGATCAACTTTATATGATCATTCCAGTTTAAATCACTCCTAATGCGTACTCCCAGATAATTTATGGAATTAACTGCTTCCAGTTGCTGACCTGCTATATTGTAGTTAAATGATAGGGGATCTTTCTTTCTGTGTATTCGCAGCACATTACACTTGTCTACATTGAGATTCAATTGCCATTCCCAGCATCATGCGTCAATTCCTGCAGATCCTCCTGCATTTCAGTACAATTTTCCAATGTTGTCACCAGTGCCTTCATCTTGGCCTTCGAGGCTGACATTACCCAAGAAGGTCAAGGTGATGGTCTACCACTGTGACGTCAAGCCATATGTCCCTCCCCCCTACCCCCCCTACCCCCCCCCCCCCAATGCGATGCTTTAAGTGCTGGAAGTTTGGCTGTATGTCTTCCCGCTGTACTTCCAGCGTCGCATGTCGACATTGTGGACGTCCATCACATCCCAATACTCCATGTGCCCCACCTCCCGTCTGTGTCAACTGCGAAGAGCATCATTCACCTTGTTCGCTCGACTGCAGTATTTTACAGAAAGAGTGGAAAATGAATATAAGACACTGGACCGACTGACCTACACTAAGGCTAAGAGGAAATTTGAGCACCTACATCCTGTGGCTATGACCTTTTACGCCTCCGCTAAGAGAACAGTTGCCACCCCATCAGTTCCTCACATTCCTGTCGCCTCTCAGAACCAGAAGACTACACCTGATGGTGGGGGGCACTTCCCTCCCTGTTGCTCCCACACCAACTACTTCAGGAGGAACACCCCACCAACCATCGGGAAATCAGTCCCCACTTCTGAGATGGAGAAGCGTAAGTCTTCTTCGGCTCCTCTCTCTAGGACGGGGTGCCTTGCCAGGCTTCTGCTAGTGGGAAAGATGACACTCGCCAGTGGCTGAAGAGTCAAAAAGCAGCTGGTCGTAGGGCGTCATGCACATCCTCAGTCCTGGAGACTAAATCCATGAAGTCCTCCCAGCCACGGAAACCCAAGGAGCAGCGAGAGAAATCCAAAAAGAAGATCCCCAAGACGAAGGGAATTGCGATGGCACCCACACCACTGTTACCTACAACCTCTGCATCTGCAGATGAGGTGGAGATTCTGGCATCTGCTGATCTCGCCAAACCCTCAGACACAATGGATATAGACTGCTCAGGCCAAAAGTCGGCGGCAGCAGGTGATCCTGAGGCGTAAACTGCCTCACTGAATGTTCCATGTCTTCCCAGTCTCACGATGATGTCTTCCCCCAGTGGAATTGCGGCGGTTTTTTGCACTGCCTTCTAAGCTACAGCAACTGTTAAGCTTTACACCTGCTTTTTGCATTACCCTCCAGGAAACCTGGTTCCCAGCAATGTGGACCCCTGCCCTCTGCAGCTATAAGGGATACTACAGGAACCGTAGCGACTAAAACCGAGTGTCAGGTGGAGTTTGCTTTTATGTCGTAAACTCAGTCTGTAGTGAAACTGTGCCCTTTCAAACCCCTCTTGAAGCTTTGGCTGTCAGAATAAGGACGACGCAGGAAATAACTGCCTGCAATATACAGGGTGGTCAGAAAATGTGTGAAATGCTTGTAGGGATGTTACAGGGCAGGTTGTACTGAGGCATAAATGTTACGAAAAAAATTCGATACGTTGCCCCGTTTCCGAGTTATTTAGCGTAGAATTCAGCCAATCGGGGCGTGGCGCGCTCAGCCTGCCAGGGGCGGTGTTGCCCAACGAGTGCTTTGTCTCGATAGCTGAAACTTGAATTTACGCGCGCGACGATCTGATTGGCTAACTTCAATGCTAAACAACTCGGAAACGGCGCAACGTATAGAATTTCTTTCTTAACATTTATGTCTCAGTACAACCTGCCCTGTAACATCCCTACAAGCATTTCACACATTTTCTGACCACCCTGTATATCTTCCTCTAGATGGTGCAGTATCCCTGAATGTGTTAACTGCACTGATTGATCAACTCCCTAAACCTTCCTTACTCTCTGTAGATTTTAACGCCCATAACCCCTTGTGGGGTGGCATCGTGCTTACTGGCCGATGCAGAGATGTTGAAACTTTACTGTCTCAGTTCGACCTCTGCCTCTTAAAGACTGGGGCCGCCACACATTTCAGTGTGGCTCATGGTAGTTACTCGGCCATTGATTTATCGATTTTCAGCCCAGGAGTTCTCCCATTTATCCGCTGGAGAGCATATGACGACCTGTGTGGTAGTGACCACTTCCCCATCTTACTATCACTGCCCTGGCGTCAGGCCCATGGACGCCTGCCCAGATGGACTTTAAACAAGATGGACTGGGAAACTTTCACCTCTGCTGTCACCATTGAATCTCCCCCACACGCTAACATCGATGTGATGGTTGAGCAGGTGACTACAACAGTCATTTCTGTGGCAGAAAACACGATCCCTCGCTCTTTAGGGTGCTCCCGGCGAAAGGCAGTCCCTTGGTGGTCGCTGGAAGTCGCTGAAGCAACTGAGGAGCGTTGACAAGTTCTACAGCGGCATAAGTGGCACCCTTCCCTGGAGCAGCTCATAGCCCTTAAACGACTCCGTGCCCGCGATCACCAACTTATCAAACGACGGAAGCAGGAGTGTTGAGAAAGATATGTCTCAACCATTAATGCCATACGTCACCTTCCCAAGTCTGGGCAAAGATCAAACGTGTTTTCGGGTACCAGACCACAACAGGTGTTCCCAGTGTTAACACAATTGGCGTGTTATCTACCGATGAAACGCGATTGCCGAGCACTTTACTGAGCACTATGTTCGAGCCTCTGCGTCGGAGAATCACCCCCCAGCCTTTCGCACTCTGAAACGGCGGCTGGAAGGGAAAGTCCTCTGGTGGAAAGTCCTCTCCTTTACTACACGCCACAGTGAACCCCATAACGCCCCATTTACAGAGTGGGAGCTCCTCAGTGCCCTTGCACGTTGCTCTGCCACAGCTCCTGGACCAGATCGGATCCACAGTTAGATGATTAAACATCTCTCGTCTGACTACAAGCGACGTCTCCTCGTCATCTTCAACCGGATCTGGCGTGATGCCGTGCAGGGGCTGCAGGTTTCGCGGGAGCACGCTTAGGTTTCGCGGGAGCACGCTTTCACACAGAAGAAGCGTCAGATGCACACGCTACCCTTTCTAACGCCCCTTTGCCCATCACGTCCTCTGATTTTGGCAGCAGATGCCTCTCCCTGTGGCACTGGTGCCAAGTTGACACACTGTAATGATGATGTCACTGACAAAGAGATTGTCTACGTGTCAAAGACGCTGACACCCGCACAAAATTACTCACAGCTAGAAAAATAACCACTGGCAATCATGTTTGCAATTAAGGAGTTCGACGTTTACCTGTTCGACTACGTTTACACTCGTTACCGCCCAAAAACCGCGGTCGCGCTCTTCAAGCAGCGCTATCGACTTGCGGCGGGCAGCACAATGGCTCGTGTTGGCCACTTTTCCTCAGCTCCTACAATTACAGCATTAAATACAAGCCCACAGCACAACACGCAAGTACCTGCCCGCGGGACCAGACCCGAGTTTTGACCGACAGGAACTCTTATGTTTCCACACAGGCACGGAACAGCGACACGCCTTGTTTGAATTTCTCATTACGGCTCCTCGAATCGCTACAGACACGCGTAGTTTTAATAAATAAATAAATAACCTGTGCCCTACAAGAAAGATCAACTACTTTTATGGTAGACACTTTTGTACTATGTTTTGCTGAATGCCGAACTACACGCAGCAGACTAATGATGACTGGGGAAGGTATCCGAGCTCTGAGCGGTGACAGTGTCGCCAATCTAAAGTTTACAAGGAAACATAAGTTCTCACTTTACTAAATGAGTGAACAGTAGTAACGGCTTGTAAACTACATGAAACTTCTAACTTGACAAATACATTAAACAAAACTGTTTTCATGCCGCGTAGCGAGTAACAAATGTGTTTTTTTTTTTTTTTTTTTGTTCTTTCTGATGCTGTCCGTAATTTGTTTCGTGTAAACGGTACTGAGCTGTGAAGCAGAGGTGCAGGCCCCGAGACATCGAGCCAGCTCTGTTGCGAGCGGCAGGTATTTGTTCCTGTCAAGCAGCTGGTGTGGGGGCGGAGCCGCATCAGATGATAGAGGTCGCCTACCGTGTGACGTGAGCGCCGCATTAACTACGTAGCAGGTCGACGCCGTCGCAATCGTCCGCTGTCGCCGAACAGATGACCGCGAGTCTACATTCTGTTTACACGTACAGAGTCTTGTCAAACGAAATTTTCAAGAAAATACTTTGATGCCGACATGTGTTGCACCAATCTAAAGTTTCTCATCGTGTCAAATTTTATCTTCTCAAGAGTCAAAAAGAAAGACTTTATTATACTTGAGCCAAAAGTTGTTCAGAATTTAAAACAATCAATTCCATGAATTTGATAGTAAAAACAAAACAATTAAATATGAAATTCTCCTTTTTTATGTAAAAATAAATTTGGACAAAATTGTAAATCTGAAGCAAAATTTTTTATGTCAAACAAAGTAAAGTGGATGGAAATTTAATCCCTCGCTGTGGTGTTTTTGGGGCTCTTTTCCCGTCAGCTGCGCCCAAATGGGGAGGGATGTAACCAAAAAAATGCCTTTTAAACACAGATATTCACTTGTGGCTCATAAAGTCAAAAATGTAAATATTGTAAAAAATTCTCATCCATTGCTGGAGTAAACAAAACCTGGTGATAATAACAGACCAAGTCACTGAAGTTTATTACATCATTAAAGCAAATGAAAATATTTATGATAATAATTTGTTACTAGAAAATCTTGACTAATTCATTCAACCAACAGTAAAAGTCTTTTACAAAATATGTAAATGAAACGTTATATATTAGTTGGTAATTGGCTGATTCTGTTCTGTCTTTACATAACGTCACGCATTCATGGATGCTATAAAACATCATTTATGATCGTTATTTACGAAAGACATTTGACATTTATGCCTTGCCCCCAAAGTGACTTCAAAAGTGTATTTATAGAAATGTATTAATATTTTAAATTATATTAAAATAATGTTTTCTGTTCATTGTGTATAAAAATACGATTTGTTCTTAAAGTCGTAATGGTATCCTTTGGTCAGAGAGCGTAACATTATCGGTTAAGAAACAAAGGATGATTACGTACTTCATTTATTCTCTTCAGTCTGTGACGCTTTTCTCTGTTGGATACCACAAAGTGTAAGCATCTGCTTGTCTGTGCCTCTGCATTTAGTTAAATGTGTGATGTCTAATTGCCTGATGGTCTTCTACCCAACGATATTATTGGACGATCGAAACGGATGCTGGATTCGCATCTGTTATTAGTAATAATTAATTTCATTTTCTCATATTTTTTTTTTTACTTTTGTTGTCCCTTGCGGTTTCCCTCGCCCGTCACGGAACTGTGACTTACTGGGAAAGCTTTGCTTAGTAATTATTCCCAGAATCTTTTCATGCACTATAAATTCATAGAGAGCGAGCGAGCGAGCGAGAGAGAGAGAGAAACATTTCACAGGCCAGGGCTCGCCTCTCCAACTATGTATCATCCGTCATCATTTTCTCCTGCTGGACTTCGACGTGTCATCAACTTCATTACGCTATGGCCTCAAATTTTGCAACTCCTCCATAGCGGGCATTAGGGTATGTCAGAGATGAAAGCACTCACCAGGCGACATGTCTCGGAAAAGAATGTGGGGGCCATGGCACACACCTATTCTTCTTGTGCCCGGTCCCCATTCTTCACCCCTGGCCTACCCCATCGCCTCTGGGACAAAATACACCTGGGGTTTGTTGATCCCTTTCTGGGCTCGATGTGGCTCGTGTGGATGCTTACTCTGACTACCCATATGTGATCACAGCATGGCTTCCATCACTACTGACACTATGCTAAAATGCTCGTCCAGATTCTAGTAGACCATCATGTGAGAATGAGCCACTGTTCATGGCAACGGCTTTTGAACAATTCTGCACCTGAAATGCCGTCAATCACCTATTTAGCCACCATTTCACCCATCCCTGAATGGGGAAGCGGAGCATATGATGCAGACAACTGCACAGAAAATTCTAAAGGCGGTGGAGCCACCACTACAACGGCTGCACTCATTATGTTTCTGAGCAGAAGACCAAGCTCATCCACGAGCATAACCTGACAAACTCCTCCATGGGTGGCGACTGCATACTCTCTCCACCTCGTGGCCCCACAGCCAAGCACGCTTGGTGCTGTTCACTGGGAACAGCAGCGCGGGCTCGTTCGTGTGGGACGAATGATTAATGGACACGGCCTGTGGTGATTGTCACCTATATTCGGCGCCTTACAACAGTTGAATGAAGCACAATTATACCAACCAATTCCGTCCAAGCCTCCTGTGTGTACTGGCGTCAGTGGCTTAATAGGGGTGGAATGCCCATCCATGCCAGTCCCACACCCACTGGGTATAACTTGCGGCCCAGGACACCAGCGCCAACTCCTGTGGATAAGTGTGTGCAGGAGGAGTTGTTGACCCAGCCTCTGGGCTCTCGGTCGTCATTACCCACTCCGCTGTTCCTCCACCAAATTGCCGGACGCCTTGGGTTTCTCCCACCAGCCGTCGGCCTCCAAAGCATCGCCCAGGCCCTCTCGGGGCCGTTTCAGGGTAGGAGGAATGAGGCATCCGGGCTGGATGCAGAGGCACACCAGTCTATCAGTGCCCGCAGCCACCGTTTGAAGCTAGCGGCTGCGCTCTTGCATTGATCTTTCTGCCGATTGTTGTTTTAGTTTCTGGATTCGCTACTTCTAAGGTTTTCGCTCTTGATTTATTCGCTGGATTTGTTATTCCTCCATAGCGCCTACGCTGCCGTTCTTCACGTTGTCTTCTGTTAACTCTCGGAGATTTTTATTTTATTTTTGATAGCCATTTAGCAAGTTTTCCGGTCTTGTCAGATTCTTGTCACAATAGTCGTAGTGGGTTCCAGTAATTTTCGGGTTTGCGCCTGGATCCCATCAACATTCTGCCACGATATTTCGGCCCAGAGAATTAAATGAATCGTGATAACGGCTTTCAACTGGATAAAAATTGGAATACAATTACTAAAATTATGCGGTCACAACGGAATCGACAGGCTCAATCGATACTCAGTGATTAGTTTGTTCTTACTTCACCACTGAGCGCAGCACACACGACTTGGCTGTCTTGCGCATGTCACTTCCTAACGTATGCGCCGTAAACCGCCAGTACGATTGGCATGCGCGGAATTCGCTATAACTACCATGACTGCATCAGGTCTCTTCAGTACTTCGTCTACTCACCTGAGGATCGCCAGACGTCTCCGGATCGAAATATTGTGGCAGAATGTTGATGGGATCCGGCTGCAAACCCGAAAATTACTGGAAGATGTTGAGCCTTGCTATCATTCCCTTCCACAGAGTGTTCCCGTAAGAGAGTGCAAAAATTTTAACAGGACATGGAGGTTGCTCCACTGAATAATTTAAGCTAGGGAACCTGGGGTCGGAGAAGCCAGCTGATAGGAATAAAATCACAATACTGTGTCAATTTTTATTTACGTTAGTTACAGTTAATGGCAAATTCCACCACTGACACAATGAACGTACCATTTGTACTGAGTGGTGGGTCTGCGTTGATACATAGCACGTTCTGCTGTGGCACAAAGTAAAGTAAAAAAAAAAAGAAAGGAAACAGAAACCCTGCATCATGATTTCTAATGAACAGACTCGTCCTCCTTGTTTCCTGGCAAGAAACAAAGAATGTACATGTAAATAAACAGTACAGTACGTCTAAACTTATAGGAATGGCGGTAGACAAGTTTACTTCCGTATATCATTTAGCTGACTTCTTCGACCCCAGGTTTCCTACCTCAAATTGTTCAATGGGGCATTCTCTACATCTTGTTACATTTTTGTGTGTTCTTACAGAAACACCCTGTATTTGAAAGATCTCTACGCCATTTCCATACACACATGAATGATGACATATATAAAGCCGGCCTGTGTGGCCGAGCGGTTCTAGGCGCTTCAGTCTGGAATCGCGCGACCGCTACGGTCCCAGGTTCGAATCCTGCCTCGGGCAGGATGTCTTTAGGTTAGTTAGGTTTAAGTAGTTCTAAGTTCTAGGGGACTGATGACCTCAGATGTTAACTCCCATAGTGCTCAGAGCCATTTGAACCATTCGAACATCAATAAAGGTTTCGTACAGTCCACATGATATAAAGGTTTGTGCGTCTTCATGTTTTCGCTGCGCAGTGATGCTCCATTAACTTTCGGGCGTGCTTCAGAGTGGGCCGAATCGCTGACGCTCCAGCATTCGGTCCGTCCTTTTAAACCTGCGGACCGCGCCACTGTGCATGCAGCCACAGATACACAAAGCCAGAGACGTTGATCGGCGGCAAATAGGCATAAAATATGCATTATATATATATATATATATATATATATATATATATATATATATATATATCTGTGGCTGCGCAGTCGATCCACGTTGGTATATCGATGTATCACCGCAAGCTGTATTGTCGCGACATCTTTGTAAGTTTATTACACAAAGTGCAGGATTTATGTAAGCTGAAGCCGCAATCCCTGTTAATTAAATTCGTCGCTAACAGAATTATCAATTGCTTCTTTCACTACTGAGACCCAGAAAGGTGAAGTCGAGCCGAAGATTTAGACGTTTTCGTACACCATAGCGTTCCCAGTGTCGATACAGTGCTCTGCCACCGCAGATTTATTAGGTTATAAGAGACGGCTGTACCTCCAGTTTTCTGTACATCTTTCATGGGCTGTAGGTGCAGTCTGTCCGATGTATGAAAGGCCATATTCACAGGCGATGTTGTAAACCCGAGACTTCCAGAGCACCAAATCATCTTTAATTGAACCCGGGAGTGCTGCTGTCTTTGGTGGAGGACGAGAAATCACTTTTCCTCCTACTTAGTGCTCGCGGAGGATCTGTCCGATTTTTGAAGACAGGCTTCCCACATATGGCAGGAAAGCCATGGATTTAAAACTTTCTGCGTCTTCTGCAGGTGTAGAAGTTCATCCTCCAGATTACTTTCGTCAGCAATAAGGTGTGCTCTGTGTGCCATCGTCTGTGAACGATAGTGGCAGCTATTTGCACGTAGAAGTAAATCCGTATGCTTCAGTTTTCACAGCACTCAGCATGTTACAAAGCGCCGTCATCTAGGCATCGAATGAAAACATTCAAAAATGGAAGGCCTCCTTCTTTTACGATTTCCATTATAAATTATTTGTCTATGGATAGAATTCAGGTGGTTTAAAAATTCTTATAGTTTATCTTCACCAGGGTGTCACACTACAAACAATCAGCAACAACCCTGCAAAATTCTGTGGGTTGCAAGCTAGCAGATTCCAGTGCCTTTTCCGCTACGTCCTCCCAAAATAAATTGGCCACCAAGGGCGACAAGGAACTACCCATACCGGCAACGTCAGTCTGTTAGAAAGAATCCTTATTAAATCAAAAGATTGTCAAGATCATGGGACGTTCAAACGAGGCTGCCGTGCGGGATAGCCGCGCGGTCTCAGGTGCCTTGTCACGGTACTCGCGGCTCCCCCCCCACCCCCCGTCCGAGGTTCGAGTCATCCCTCGGGCGTGGATGTTTGTATTGTCCCTAACGTAAGTTAGTTTACGTTAGATTAGTAGTATGTAAGTTTAGGGACCAATGACAGCAGGTTGGTCCCATAGTACTTACCACAAATTTCCAAATTAAAACGAGTCTGAAATCCCTTTATCAAAGGTTTTGCCAGTAAGAGATAATGATTCTGAAAGGGGAACCTTTGTGAATAACGACACTACATCGAAACTGAGTAATTATCAGAACTGCTCTGTTTCAGTGATTTTAGTTTGCCGATGAAGTCCGCAGAGTTACGGATGTGATGAGCATATTTTCACACAATAGGCAATACGTTTTGCTTTGTAACGAACTTTTAGAGAAGACTGACGGTGTCTCCATGGGTAGTCCCTTGTCGCCATTGGTGGCCAACTTGTTGATGGAGGACTTCGAGGAAAGACACTGGAATCTGCTAGCTTGCAGCCAACAGTATTTTGGAGGTACGTTGATGACACGTTTTTAGTATGGTCCCATGATTAAGATAAATTATAAGAATTTTTAAACCTACTGAATTCCTTCCTCAGACAAATCCAGTTTACAATAGAAATCTAAAAAAGAGGGATGCCTTCCATTGTTGGGTGCTTTGGTTCGATGCAAAGTGATGGCACATTGGGACATGCAGTATATCGGAAATCGTTGTATACGGATTTATATTTATGTGGAAATTGCTGCCACCAAACTTCCCAAATAACGAGTCATCTCAGAAATCTGGTACACAGAGCACACATCATTGCTGACGACAGCAATCTGGAGGACGAGCTTCTACTCTTGAAGGGAGGCTTCGAAGCCAACGGGTACTCACAACAGCAGATACGTAAGGCACTATGAATCAAACCAACGGTGGGCATAAAAAGTCACGGAAAGTTTTAAATCCATAGTTCCCTTGCCGTATGTGCTTATTGTCAAAAATAAGCTGGATCCTCAGCAAACACAAAGTTAAGGTGACCTTTCGCCCTCCACCAAAGACAGAAATACTGCTTTCTTTCATTAAAGAAGATTTGATGCTTCAGAAGCCAGGGCTTATAACATAGCCTGGGAGGGTGTCCTATCATACTTCGGACAGATGACACGTACAGTTCACGAAAGATGTAAAGAAAAGCCCAAGTACATCTGGCTCTACTTACCTAATAAATCTGCGGTGGCAGAGCACTGTATTGATACTGCGCACGCTAAAGTCTACGAACGTAGCCGGCCGATGTGGCAGAGCGCTTCTAGGCGCTTCAGTGTGGAACCGCGCGATCGCTATGGTCGCAGGTTCGAATCCTGCCTCGGGCATGGATGTGTGTGATGTCCTTAGGTTAGTTAGGTTAAGTAGTTCTAAGTTCTAGGGGACTGATGACCTCAGATGTTAAGTCCCATAGTGCTTAGACCCATTTGAACCATTTAATTAAATGTGGCCTAGGAATATTCTATGAGTGACGAGGCACATTTTACACCACAGTGTGCAGTGAATACACAGAACTGCCGAATTTGGTGTACTGTTAAACAGCGAGGTGAGCAAGAAGATCCACTGCACTCTCCGTATGTGACTGTGTAGTGTGGATTCACAAGCACCTTTATTCTTCTTTGAAGAGAACACACCCAGAGGACCTGTCAGGTGCACCGTGATGTCTGCACGTTAGCAAGACTTTGTGCAGCATGTGAGTCATGCTTTTTGGAAGAGCGCAGCTCTGTGGAAACCAGAGTTTTCATGCAAGATGGGACAACATCTCAGTGGCTCGCTCACTGAAAGGTCTGCTTAATGCAACCTTCCGTGAAAGTGTTTCTCCAGAGGTTTCCCAGATGCATGGCCGCAAGATCACCAGATCTGAATACATGTGACTTTTTGGCTCTGGGGCTATCTAAAAAGACGCGTTTTCCAACAACACCTTCGGTATCTACCTGATCTGAACGCCAGTATACAAGAACACGATGCTCAAATTCCACAGAACTGCCGCGAGCAACTGTTAATCACATCGTTTTACGGATGCAGCATTTCGTGATGTTTCCGGTGCTCATATTGAACAAAATGTGTAAGGGGCATTTCATAATGAAATCATCAATATGTCTTTCTCATTTGTTTGGCCTTTTCGGCTCACGTCCTGTTCCTAATCACATACGGAAACATTTCTGTACGCCTTTCTCGCATTCACAACGCTAAATTTGTACCTGGTCGCCAAAATTGGATTTTTTTTTTTTTTTTTTTTTCCCAGAGTAAATCGGTTCAGCATTAACGCATTAGAACATCTACCAGTTTTCGCTGCCATGTGATGTTTACAGCTCACACTGAACCTGTGTAAGTAACTGCAACTTCAATTATAAACACTCAGAATTTCATTATGTTTAAGCCTAGAATATATTCTAAGACTGTACAAATGAAAGACGTTAAAGATGTAGGACAACTGTTTCGTAGCTCTTTCTGGCGCCCTGTCACCTTTGCTTTCTGCCAACCACTGGGTACAGATTTTTGTTCGAAAGATCTACGGTATATTATGATTAAAAGAGAGCCTTTGTCAGCCGCTATCTCAGTAATCTGACACGTATTCAGTCAGGCCCCGTATCTTTACGCAATTTTAACGATTTTAGCTGTTTCTGAACGCTTCTGATGTATAGTTAGAGTTTCAATTTCAAAACGCTGTGGAAAGAGAACCGCTGCTCAGAATGACGTTAGATTTGAGCAGCATATAATTATACAGCGCTGTAAGCTTTGTAAAGTAAATGGGGTCGGCTAAAAACGATAGCTGAATTGCAATACGACAGCTATGATTTGAGTTGCACATTACACCATCCGTGCTATTCAATGTGCATCATGACCACGCAAATTTGGCAGTCAATTCGGCAGTCAACAGGTTTGACTCTGTCGATGAGGTAAGACCATCCACAACAGCCAAGTCATATCCCATAGGAAAGGGGAAAATTCGGTTTTTAATTTCCCTGAGGCAAAGAACCGCATAAAAAGCAAAAGGACATTGAGTTTTAATCGTCCAGGGATAAAAAAAAGCATAAGAAGCAAACCATCGTCGATTTCTAACTGTCATGAGACCGGCGTAGGATATGTTCAGTCTTCTGTCCACCGTTTTCTGCCACAAGTTAAAATCGAGAAACAGCATTTTCCACAACAGATCGGAGTGTCTCCGTGGTCACGTTCAGAATGCGTTGCGCGGTTCATGCCTCCAATTCGGCTATGTTCGTAATTGGAGCACTGAGTACAATACCTTAAAAAAAGCAGATAATCCCACAGGTAGAATTCACACGGATTAAGATCAGGTGATCTTGACGGCCAGGCTATGAGAAAACGACAGCTGACAGTTCTAGCATTTCCGAAATGTCTCTGCAGCAGCCACTTCACTGCCTGTGCAACGAGCGAAGGAGCCTCATCTTGCATAAAAATGATCCTACCTACACATTCACGCTGTTGAAGGGTTGGAATGACTCTGGTGCCCAAAAAACTCAGTGTTTATCAGTAGAGGTGCAGGACTCCTCAAAAAAATGCAGACACAGTCAACTTTTCAGAGTGAAGTGGCAGCGGTTGGTGTGAGAGCGGTTTTTCCGTTGACAATATTCTGCAATTTTGCTTACTGACATCCTTGGAAATGAGAATCGGTTCCGTCTGTCGACAGCATGTTCCATAGTCTTCATTTTCCACTTCCATGCGAGCAAGAAATTCCAGAGAGAAGGTTTGTCTTGCTGACAGGTCAGCAGAAATCAACTCCTGAACATGGTGATGTTGTATGGATAGCAGTGCAGGATCTTTCGTAGGGTTTTACGCATGTTGAAAGTTCGGGCAGTTCCCTGCGCGCTGCATGTTCGCACACCACCGCTAGACCTCTCCTGCAATGCTGTGGGCACAGATTGGATAAATGTCGGATCAACTGCTTTCCTCCCTTGCCACATTCAATTTCAGAAGAAACTTTCTTTTCGGATTTTGTAATCATTTTCTCCAGACCGACTGCCTTTTTTCATACCCTTGAGTGTCTGGAACTTCTGCAGGGTTACTGGCGCACAGTCACCGTTCTTGTAAAACTGTTTTATCAACAGCGTGCTATTCTTCAAGGAGACAGCCATTTTGGACGTCTCGGACGCAAACTGAGGAACAGCAGTGTGTCTGTCACCTATTCGTTCATGTGCATAATCTGACGCTTACAGAGCCATCTGTTGGTCAAATTGTCGTTAACGTTTTTTTGTTCCATGACATTTCCCTTGCGTCAATAACACGCTGCTCAAATTCGACGTCATTCTGAGTTGTAGGTCTTTTTCCCATAGCGTTTTGAAACTGGAATTTTAATTATGGACACCCTGTACACATTTCTACCTTTGAATTGCTGTCGTCAATATCCTGTTCTACCAGGTACGTATCAACCCACGCATCGTCAGTTATTCTTATCAACTGCAATATGCTCCTGCTCGGAGCTACATCTCAAGTTTCTCGCTGAAACATGGCAGTACTGCCCCTTCATCTACTCTACTTAACATGTAAATGTTTCTACCTTTGTACCTTTGCTACTACTGTTTCACGGTTGTGTTTTCAGAGTGGGCGCATCCTAAAATGGGTCAGGTCGTTTCTTGCCACTAGATCTAATGTATGTCCGTCATGAATGGCTAGGTTGCCAACTGACTCTCAACATAAACAAATATAACTATTTTGTATAAATAGGCAGAACGACCTATTACACGATTGCGGAAGAATAAAAAAAAAAGTTCAAATGTGTGTGAAATCTTATGGCACTTAACGGCTAAGGTCATCAGTCCCTAAGCTTACACACTACTTAACCTAAATTATCCTAAGGCCAAACACGCACACCCAGGCCCGAGGGAGGACTCGAACCTCCGCCGGGAGGAGGAATCAGTGAAAGCAGTCGCATCCATAAGACACTTAGTTGTATGAGTAAGGAGAGATTTAAGAGTGCTTTAAAGTGGAACGATCACATGGAACTAAGAGCACGTAAGTCAGATGCCAGAATCAGGTTCACTGGAAGCATCCTCGCCGCGCGGGATTAGCCGAGCGGTCCAAGGCTGGTCCCGGCGGAGGTTCGAGTCCTCCCTCGGGCATGGGTGTGTGTGTTTGTCCTTAGGATAATTTAGGTTAAGTAGTGTGTAAGCTTAGGGACTGATGACCGTAGCAGTTAAGTCCCATAAGATTTCACACACATTGGAACATTGGAAGCATCCTCAGAAAGTATAGTCAACCCACTAAGGAGGTAACCTGTAAAACCCTCGTCCGTCCAGCACTTCAGTATTTCTCGTCAGTCTGGGATCCGACATGAGTGATAGAGGAAATAGTGAAGATCCAAAGAAGAGCAGCCCATTTCGTAACGGGTCCATTTGGTACACACGAAAGCCTTTCGGAGATGCTCAACGAGCTCCAGTGGCAGACGCTGAAAGAGAGACGTTCTACATGACGTTGTGGTTTACTGTTCAAATTTCGATAGCGTACGTTCCTAGGAGAGTCGACCAATATATTTCTTCTTCCCGGATTAGGAAGACTGAACCTCACATCTACACCTGCCAATAACTGTTCTTCCCACGAAACGTACACGAATGGAACAGGAAAGGGAGATGCGACAGTGGTGCGAAAAGTACCCTCCGCCACACACTGTAAGTTGGCTTGCAGACTGGACATATAGTTGTAGTTGTAAACCTGGAACTTTAATTTCTCACAACTTCAACTCAGTAAGACAACATCCCATGGCAGAATTTCACTCGGCAGTTAACCGTGGACTGTGAACTATGCTCACATATAAGATCGATTAACTGTTGAATATTAGAAATGAGCGTTAGATTTCGACGTATAGTGCTGCTGGGACCGTACTCCGGTGTGTGCGCTTCGGAATTATAACTGCAATATGCACCCTGCATATACAATATGTACAACAACCAAGAGGGAATAATAAGAGTGGACGATCAAGAACGAAGTGCTCGTATTAAGAAGGGTGTAAGACAAGGCTGTAGCCTTTTGCCCCTACTCTTCAATCTGTACATCGAGGAAGCAATGATGGAAATAAAAGAAAGGTTCAGGAGTGGAATTAAAATACACGGTGAAAGGATATCAATGATACGATTCGCTGATGACATTGCTATCCTGAGTGAAAGTGAAGAAGAATTAAATGATCTGCTGAACGGAATGAACAGTCTAATGAGTACACAGTATGGTTTGAGAGTAAATCGGAGAAAGACGAAGGTAAGAGAAGTAGTAGAAATGAGAACAGCGAGAAACTTAACATCAGGATTGATGGTCACGAAGTCAATGAAGTTAAGAAATTCTGCTACCTAGGCAGTAAAATAACCAATGACGGACGGAGCAAGGAGGACATCAAAAGCAGACTCGCTATGGCAAAAAAGGTATTTCTGGTCAAGAGAAGTCTACTAATATCAAATACCGGCCTTAATTTGAGGAAGAAATTTCTGAGGATGTACGTCTGGAGTGCAGCATTGTATGGTAGTGAAACATAGACTGTGGGAAAACCGGAACAGAAGAGAATCGAAGCATTTGAGATGTGGTGCTATAGACGAATGTTGAAAATTAGGTGGACTGATAAGGTAAGGAATGAGGAGGTTCTACGCAGAATCGGAGAGGAAAGGAATATGTGGAAAACACTGATAAGAAGAAGAGACAGGATGATAGGACATCTGCTAAGACATGAGGGAATGACTTCCATGGTACTAGAGGGAGTTGTAGAGGGCAAAAACTGTAGAGGAAGACAGAGATTGGAATGTCAAGCAAATAATTGAGGACGTAGGTTGCAAGTGCTACTCTGAGATGAAGAGGTTAGCACAGGAAACGAATTCGTGGCGGGCCGCATCAAACCAGTCAGTAGACTGATGACAAAAAAAAATGCACCCTGCATCGTTCTGATTCCACTTTCAGTGTTTCTTGAAGCTGCAACCACCTTAGGGGCCTCACGCCTACTACGTAATAACTTCGTGTCGTAATGCTTTATAGGTCAATGGTTCTGAAGATTATGACTCAGTAGCCTGCTTCTCGAAACGACCTTCACACGAATTCAGACCACGTAAGAACCCGGAACGCTAATGCTCACGACATTCAGTCGAATGTAGTGTAGGCGCCAATCATTCTTGCGATCAATGTAGGTTGCGCGCTACAAAGCCGTAATTTTCGCAGCTGAGAAGCCTTGCGAAACTTCTTACCTAGTTCACAGACTGTGCGTTCAAGGGCAAGGTCCCAACAAACTCATTAATTTACATCTGTTTAATGAAAACAAAACAACTTATGATGCAGTTGACTACAATATCTATAATGTTCACTTCTGTTCCTCTCGAAGAACCGACTGCGTAGTGCGACTTAGTGATTAAGGTGTTGGACTCAAATCGGAAGTAGCGTGTTTCAGTTCGGGAATTTTAATTTGCCCTCTCAGGGTTTTCATAAATCACCACGGTATATCATTCACTGCGGTCTTAGGCACTTCTCTCACCCTTCCCTGTGCAGCGAAGCTCTTGCTCTGGTTACAGCGACGCTCACAGAAGGAAAAAGACAAATCTTTCCATTCTCCTTTGAAGTAGTTCTCTGGAGTCAAATTGCGGGAACGGCAAAGAATCTAACCATGATTGTAATACCATCAGCTTAACCATACCCTACAGTTCCACAACAAGCGAAGGATGTGAGCTAATTATCTTCATTGAAGCCATCACACGGAGTGTTTATGTAAGCTTTCTTGAGCATATCGAACTGCGGACGATTTCGGAGCGACAACATGAGTTTAAAGCAGTGTCTGTTAACTTTTCTTGCGGCAGACACTTTAAAAGATGAACGTTGAAAATAAGTGGTACTGCATATGATGTTAGTTCTCAATCTGAAAGATGGGCTAAACACCACAGTGACTAACCTCCTCCAGCCGTTGAATGGTTCTAGCCAATTATAGGAGAACCTATAGCTTAATGTGGATTCCGAATCAAGGTACAACCTAGCATTTTTCACATTAACAAATAATCGTCAGCTATAAAACAGCTATAAGTGACAAAAAAATCCTGCGACCAGGTGAGGACAGAATCCCGGCCTTTTGGATTTGTATTCTGGCACTTGTCAACGTCGAGCCACACACGCGTATAGACATAACAAGGCGTTGCACTGCTCTACTTTGTGTTATGCTTAGGTAAGAATACAGGAGGGCGAGATTAACCGTGGGGCCAACTTTCTGTCTACATTTGGTTTTATTAAAGAAAATAAAAACTTTGGTATCAATGAACATACTTTTTTATTTTATGAAACGCTTTTTAACAAAGAATAGAGCTATATGCCTTTAAATAAATTTTTAAAAAATTAGAAAGCTTAATTTCATACACAATCAGCGGGCTTGTTAATCGCAGTATTAAAACATTTGCGTTAAAATATAGATTGCACAACCAATTTATTTGATCTCATTGTTTATTGTATGTAACTGCATTCACCATCACCAGAAACGACAAACAATAAGCAGAAATTAACTAACTGAAAACGTAAATGAACAGAAAAACTTACATTAGCCTAAAGAAAGCAAGTCGTTAAGGACTATGCTTGATACGCAACGTGACTTCTCAGTGTCTTATCTTTTTCAAAAAGAATAACTTCTGGTTCCTAGTCCAGCTGCTGCTGGTCTCTCATTAACGGTGCAACATAATGTTGTACAGAGCCCATTACTTGTTCCCGCGTGGTGCACAAAGTGGACATCTTTCTGCCGTTGACAGTAAAGTTCTATTTTTCAGTAAACGATTCCAATTTGGGCACTTAGGCCATTGTCAGGAGCTTAAACCAGTGTTTTAGCATAAGTCAAAAATGCCGGACCATTATAGAAATATCGAGATATTCGACGCCGTTGTGAAGAAAGCCTAGGTGGCATCATAATTTGACCGTAGAATTACGTGTTTTAAATCCTGACATGGTCGTGGTAACACACAGAGTTATCTGTTTGACGAGATTTTCATTTGAATGTCAAACTGTGATGCCACCCAGGCTTTGTAAACAACGACCTCGTATGTCTCGGTATTTGAATCATTGCCAGATGTTTTTTTTTATTTATGCTAAGACACTGTTTTAAGTACTTCACAATGGTCTAAGTGACGAAATTGTAATCGTGTATTGAAAAACAAAACATTACAGTCAAAGGCACAAGTATTACTTTTAAAAATTCATCAAGTCGGTGTCAGTTTCCGTGCGTATTTGCATTAAATTTCATGATTTCCATTTGTCGCCTAACTAATTTACACTCCTGGAAATTGAAATAAGAACACCGTGAATTCATTGTCCCAGGAAGGGGAAACTTTATTGACACATTCCTGGGGTCAGATACATCACATGATCACACTGACAGAACCACACGCGCATAGACACAGGCAACAGAGCATGCACAATGTCGGCACTAGTACAGTGTATATCCACCTTTCGCAGCAATGCAGGCTGCTATTTTCCCATGGAGACGATCGTAGAGATGCTGGATGTAGTCCTGTGGAACGGCTTGCCATGCCATTTCCACCTGGCGCCTCAGTTGGACCAGCGTTCGTGCTGGACGTGCAGACCGCGTGAGACGACGCTTCATCCAGTCCCAAACATGCTCAATGGTGGACAGATCCGGAGATTTTGCTGGCCAGGGTAGTTGACTTACACCTTCTAGAGCACGTTGGGTGGCACGGGATACATGCGGACGTACATTGTCCTGTTGGAACAGCAAGTTCCCTTGCCGGTCTAGGAATGGTAGAACGACGGGTTCGATGACGGTTTGGATGTACCGTGCACTATTCAGTGTCCCCTCGACGATCACCAGTGGTGTACGGCCAGTGTAGGAGATCGCTCCCCACACCATGATGCCGGGTGTTGGCCCTGTGTGCCTCGGTCGTATGCAGTCCTGATTGTGGCGCTCACCTGCACGGCGCCAAACACGCATACGACCATCATTGGCACCAAGGCAGAAGCGACTCTCATCGCTGAAGACGACACGTCTCCATTCGTCCCTCCATTCACGCCTGTCGCGACACCACTGGAGGCGGGCTGCACGATGTTGGGGCGTGAGCGGAAGACGGCCTAACGGTGTGCGGGACCGTAGCCCAGCTTCATGGAGACGGTTGCGAATGGTCCTCGCCGATACCCCAGGAGCAACAGTGTCCCTAATTTGCAGGGAAGTGGCGGTACGGTCCCCTACGGCACTGCGTAGGATCCTACGGTCTTGGCGGGCATCCGTGCGTCGCTGCGGTCCGGTCCCAGGTCGACGGGCACGTGCACCTTCCGCCGACCACTGGCGACAACATCGATGTACTGTGGAGACCTCACGCCCCACGTGTTGAGCAATTCGGCGGTACGTCCACCCGGCCTCCCGCATGCCCACTATACGCCCTCGCTCAAAGTCCGTCAACTGCACATACGGTTCACGTCCACGCTGTCGCGGCATGCTACCAGTGTTAAAGACTGCGATGGAGCTCCGTATGCCACGGCAAACTGGCTGACACTGATGGCGGCGGTGCACAAATGCTGCGCAGCTAGCGCCATTCGACGGCCAACACCGCGGTTCCTGGTGTGTCCGCTGTGCCGTGCGTGTGATCATTGCTTGTACAGCCCTCTCGCAGTGTTCGGAGCAAGTATGGTGGGTCTGACACACCGGTGTCAATGTGTTCTTTTTTCCATTTCCAGGAGTGTATATGGTTCAAATGGCTCTGAGCACTATGGGACTTAACTACTGTGGTCATCAGTCCCCTAGAACTTAGAACTACTTAAACCTAACTAACCTAAGGACATCACACACATCCATGCCCGAGGCAGGATTCGAACCTGCGACCGTAGCAGTCGCGTGGTTCCGGACTGCGCGCCTAGAACCGCTAGACCACCGCGGCCGGCAACTAATTTATACTGACATACTCTGTGCCGGCAGAGTTTTCTCAGTCCCTGCCTATCGTGATGTGAAGACATGCTCAATGACTCTTTACACAATGACGCCAGGAAGAACGCCACTGTGTCTCTCCAAAACATTGTTAGAACAGGACCTCTCTCCAGGTCGCCGCCATATTCGCTGACGATGTTCATTCGGGGTGGTGCAGAACTGTGGTTCATCGCTGAACACAATACGATGCCGTTCATCAGCAGTCCATGCTTCCCGGCCACGCCACCACTCCAAATGCGTTATGGTGCTAAATGCAGACTACGGAAAGGGCGCAAATTTCCTACTCCAGTTGCTGCTAGTCTCTGATCAATGGCGCGGTATCACACAGAATGTTGCCGGAAGAATATTAGTTGTTCTTGTATGGCAAGTACCAACATTACGGCGTTTCAATGTGCTTGGTGCATAAAATGGTGATCCAAATTTGTGCTGGTTAGGCATAGTCGACCGGAACCTTTACGGTGAGTGTGCCTGCTCTCAGTACGCAGGCAGTCCAACATCCAGCCGCTAACGCATCCGAATGCCCCAAAAATTTGGATACTGCACTATGCGACCAGCCGATCGAATGACGACCAAGAATGAGGCTCCGTTCATGTTCCGCTAGGCGCCAATAACGCGTCTCACTCGAGTACGTGGCTCTTCGTGTCCTTCACAGGGAACACTCAACATTTAACACTCTTCACTTTCCATGGTCGTCACAGAGAACTGAAACTCTAAATCATTCACCTACCCACTGATAGGGTGTACTTATTTCATTGACCGACCCTGTCTTCTGGGTATTTCAGACTTTTTTGTTGGGCAGTATTAAAAAAGGATGCATGTACGCAGATTACCTCTCATTTTTCTAGTCGTATGTCGAAGAGCAATAAAGGAATTCACAGAAAAGTTTAGAAGCAAGTGGACGCGCGCGAGAAACTACGTTAGTGTTATTACAATTCGACTAGGACTTTCATTAGCCGGATGAGAGACACTACTGAACGAATATGTGTCTGTGTGTGTGTATATATATATACACACATATGTACGTTCAGTGTGTGTATAAATTTCAAAAAAAGTTTTGCGTCACCCCGGTTCCCAGAACTTCTAAAGATGTTGACTGTGGATGTTGTATCACAGGCACAGTACCTTTGACTGTTCAGAGATGTAACTAAATCCGCCCAAAGATGTAAACAACCATCCATGAGCAGCGCCTATTAGACGGAGGGGGGCCGGCAGCTGATCACTTCCAGTCATTCCACCAGGAGGAAGGTACACGGTTCGTGTTGTCTGTAGTTCAACCATGCCTAGACGGTCAATACCGCGTTTAGATCGTGTCCGCATTGTTACTTCGTGCCAGGAAGGGCTCTCAACAAGGGTAATGTCCAGACGTCTCGGAGTAAATCAAAGCGATGTTGTTCGGACATGGAGGAGATACAGAGACAGGAACTGTCGATGAAAGCCTCGCTCAGTCCACCCAAGGGCTGCTACTGTAGTGGATGACCGCTATCTACGGATTATGGCTCGGAGGAACCCTGACAGCAAGGCCACCTTGTTGAATAACACTTTTCGTGCAGCCACAGGGCGTCTTGTTACGACTGAAACCGTGCGCAGTAGACTACATGGTGCGCAACTTCACTCACGACGTCCACGGCGAGGTCCAACTTTGCAACCACGATGCCATGCAGCGCGGTACAGATGGGCCCAACAACATGCCGAATGGACCGCTCAGAATTGGCATCACATTGGCGACCGATGAGTGTCGCATATGCCTTCAACCAGACAATCGTCGGAGACCTGTTTGGAGGCTGCTGGTCAGGCTGAACGCCTTAGAAACACCGTCCAGCGATTGCAGCAACATGGAGGTTCCCTGGTGTTTTGGGGTGGCATTATGTGGGGCCGGCGTACGCTGCTGGTGGTCATGCAACCAATAGTGCAACCATATCGGCAGCATATTCGCGAGGCATTCGTCTCCATGGACGACAATTCGTGCTCCCGTCGTGCACATCTTTTGAATGACTTCCTTTAGGATAACTAGATCGCTCGACTAGAGTGGCCAGCATGTTCTCCAGACACGAACCTTATCGAAAATGCCTGAGAGAGATTGAAAAGGGCTGTTTATGGACGACGTGACCCACCAACCACTCTGAGGGATCTATGCCAAATCGCCGTTAAGGAGTGGGACAATCTGGACCAACAGTGCCTTGATGAACTTGTGTATAGTGTGCCACGACGAATACAGGCAGGCATGCATCAATGCAAGAGTACGTGCTACTGGGTATTAGAGGTACCGGTGTGTACAGCAATCTGGGCCACCACCTCTCAAAGTCTCGCTGTATCGTGATACAATATGCAATGTGTGGTTTTCATGAGTAATAAAAAGTGCGGAAATGATGTTTATGTTGATCTCTATTCCAATTTTCTGTACAGGTTCGGGAACCCTCGGAACCGAGGTGCGGCAAAACTCTTTTTGATGTGTGTATATACATGCCTCCATAGCCGAGGTGGTTAACGAACGCCCCTGTGGTGGTACCTGACTCGAGGAAAGCCGTTTCGATTTCTGGTGGCAGAAAATTTTCACTGGAAGTATGGTGATGGCGTAAAGTTACGATGACAAATGTCAATCTTCTGGATTAAACTGCGAACCTCTCCGCAGTATCCCATTAAGTGAGGGCATGTGACACTATTGATGGTGGCCTTTCCACCTGCTGGGAACGGCCGCGCGGGGTCACGGTTCGCGCGGCTTCCCCTATCGGAGGTTCGAGTCCTCTCTCGGGCTTGGGTGTGTGTGTTGTCCTTAGCGTAAGTTATTTTAACTTAGATTAAGTAGTGTATAAGCCTAGGGACCGATGACCTCAATTTTGGTCCCATCGGAATTTACCACAAATTTCCAATATTTTCTGATGGGAACGTTAAACTGGGCGGCCACCTTGGTTCTATTCTAGAGCAATACGCTAAGTGGGGTCATATAGTTTCACCCTCTCCCTTCCCAAATCGACAGCAACACAGCCCCAATACTACACTCGTCAGAGACATCCATACGATTCAGGTACTCACTTGACATTTCATTACAGTTCAGAGGATGCGAACGTCAAACCCACCCCACTAGGACCTTGCCTAGAACCACGGTGCAGGATTCCTGCGTCTGCTTCCTTGCGCTGATTGTTTTGACACTCAGATAATTTTTTTTATTGCTAACAATGCAAGGGAAATCACTAGCAGCACGTACCTTTAGTGTGGAAATCACCATTGACGGGTCGAAACCTGTTGCGTTATCGTGAAATTATCATATCGTAAGAAACGTAGCACTAAAATAATTTCTGTTTCTGATACATAAATGGTGTGTGTACTAGTAAATTACCGGAATAAATTACTCAGAAAACTGATGACGCTGTTTGGGCGATACGAATGCAACCTATTCATTTCACGCAATTACTGCAAATGAAAGAAAGTATGATATTTAAGTACAGTAGGCTCCAAGGCAAGGGGGCAACAGAGGTCCAGAACCCACCTCCGCAGTCGACTTGTAGGTACGTCGTTTCGAATACTACTAGTGGAATTATCACCACCAGATTTTATACGGCAAGTGGAAGAGGTGGTGGCGCCAAGTTCTTGATCTCCAGAATTCATGCCAATATCGTAAATTAAATTCCAGATCTCTCTGCAGTGTCTCATGAAACCTGAGCATGTGCCACTTGGTCGTCCATCCGTCGGAGAGGACGTTAAAACCAGCGGCACCGTTGTAGCTTTAGAGAGAAGTGAGTTATGTGCCAGCATCAACTTTCACCCTCTTCCTTCTCTCGTCATACTACAGCAACATGACACCACACTACATACATGCTCATTACGGTCACCTGCCCTCAACAGATAAACTGAACGTACAATTCTCACACTTCGCGAAGGTAAATTGCCACTCCCGCGAGGGAGAGGAAAGCCTTTCCATTCAGGCAGCTGCCTCTAGTACCATGGAAGTTACTCTCCCATGTCGTACCAGATGTCCTATCGTCGTCCCTTCTCCTTGTTAGTGTTTTCCACATACTCGTTTCCACTCCGATTCTGCGCAGAACCTACTCATTCCTTACCTTGTCAATCAACCTAATTTTCAACATTCTTTTATTGCATCACATCTCAAATGCTTCGATTCCCTCCGTTTACGGTTTTTCCACAGTCCATGTTTCACTGCCATGCAATGCTGTGCTCCAAATGTACATTCTCAGATATTTCTTCCTCAAGTTAAGACTCGTGTTTGATACTAGTAGGCCGCGTGTGGTAGCCGCGCGGTCTGATGCGCCTTGTCACGGTCGGTGCGCCTCCCCCCGTCAGAGGTTCGAGTCCTCCCTCGGGCACGGGTGTGTGTGTGTTGTCCATAGCGTAAGTTAGTTTAAGTTAGATTAAGTAGTGTGTAGGCTTAGGGACCGATGACCTCAGCAGTTTGGTCCCATAAGACCTTACCAAAAATTTCCAAATTTGATATTAATAGATTTTTCTTGGACACGGATGCTCATTTTGTCAGAGCTGGTCTGCTTTCTATGCTCTCTTTGCTCCGTCCGTTATGGGTTATTTTACTGCCTAGATAGCAGAATCTCTTAACTTCATTTACTTCGTCATCCCCAACCCTGATGTTAAGTTACTCATTGTTCTCGTTTCTGTTACTTCTCATTACTTTCTGTACTCATTAGACTGTTTATTCCATTCAGCAGATCTTGTAACCCTTCTTCAGTTTCACTGAGGATAGCAATGCCAACAGCGAATCTTATCATTCACCTTCATTGTATTTCCACTCTTGAATCTCCCTTTTATTTCCGTCATTGCTTCTTCGGTGTATAAACTGAACAGCAGGGGCGAAAGACTCATCTGAGCACTTCGTTCTTGATCTCCCAGTCTTATTATTCCCTGGTGGTTCCTGTACATATTGTATGTCACCCGTATTTCCCTATAGCTTACTCCAATTTATCTCAGAGTTTCGAGCATTTTTCACCATTTCACATTGTCGAATGCTTTTCCCAAGTCGCTTAATAATATGATCGTGTCTTGCTTTTTCTTTAGTCTTGCTTCCATTGTGAACTGCAACGTCAGAACTGACTCTCTGGTGTCTTTACCTTTGCTAAAGCCAAACTGATCGTCACCTAACACATCCTCAATTACCGTTTTCATTCTTCTGTAGATTCATCTTTTCAGCAGGTTGTATGCTTGAGCTGTTAAGAGATAATTCTTGCACTAGTCGGCTCTTGCAGTTTTCGCAGTTGAGGGATGATGCACTTCCGAAAGTCAGAGGGTATATCGTCAAATTCATTTATTTTACATACCGACGTGAATAGTCGTTTCATTGACTTTTCCCCCAATGATTTTAGAAATTTTGGTGGAGTGTTGTCTGTCGCTTCTGCCTTATTTGATTTTTAGTCTTCCAAAGCTTTTTTAAATTCAGATTCTAATATTGGTTATCTTTTCTGTATGGACTCCTGTTTCTTCTTCTTTGTATCATACAAGTCCTTCCTCTCATATAGGCATTCAGTGTACTCTTCCCACGGATCTGTTCTCTTCTGCATTTGACAGTGAAATTCCCAAAGCACTCTTGATGTTAACACCTTTGGTTTTAATTTCCACGAATGCTATTTTCACTTCTCTATATCCAACCATCATTTCCTTTACGATTTCTTCACATTTTTCATGCTGTCATTTTGCCTTAGCTTCCCTGAATTTCCTATTTATTTCATTCCTTAGTGACTTGTATTTCTGTATTCCTGATTTTTCCTGAACATTTTTGTACTTCCTTCTTTCATCGATCAATTGAAGAATTTCTTGCGTTACTCATGGTTTCTTCGCAATTATCTTCTTTCTAACTATGTTTTTCTTTTCTTTTCTTCTGTGATTGCCTTTTTTAGAGATGTCCATTCCTCGTCAACTGTAGTGGCAACTGAGCTATTCATTATTGCAGTATCTATAGCCTCAGAGAACTTCTAGCATACGTCTTCATTTTTCACAATTCTTTGCCCATTTTTTCTTCCTGAATAGTATCTTCAACTTCAGCCTACTCTTCATGACTGCTAAATTGAGATCTGAATCTATATCTGTTACTCGGTAAGTACTACAATCCAATATCAGATTTTGGAATTTTTGCCTGACCATGATGTAATCTAACTGAAATCTTCCAGTAGCACCCGGCCTTTTCCAAGTATACTTCCTCCTCTTGCGATTCTTGGACAGAGTATTCGCTTTTGCACAACCAATTAATCTTTCTCTTCTCTCGTTCCCAGTTCCCATATTCTCCTGTAACCCTCTCTTCTACTCCTTCCCCTACAACCGCATTCCAGTCCCCCATGACTATTAAATTTTCATCACCGCTTACGTACTGAAATGCTCAATCAATCTCCTCATATATCCTCTCTATCTCTTCATCTTCGGCATGCGACACCGGCGTGTATCCCTGAACTGTTGTCTGTGTTGGTTTGCTGTCGATTCTGATGAGAACAACTCTATCACTGAACTGTTCACAGTAACTCACTCTCTGGTCTACTTCCCACTCATAACATATGCTGTTCCCGTTATACCATTTTCTGCTGCTTTTGATATTACCCTTATTCATCCGACCAGAAATCCTTGTCTTCTTTCCATTTCACTTTATTGACCCCCTTCTACCTCTAGATTGAGCCTTTGCAGTTCCCGTTTCAGATTTTCTAGCCTCCCTACCACGTCAAAATTTCTGACATTCCACACCCCGATTCGTAGAACTTTATGCTTTTGTAGGTTATTCAACCTTTTGCTCATGGACACCTTCCCCTTGGCAGTCCCCTCCGGGAGATCCGAACAGGGACCGGTCCAGTATTTTTTGTCAGTGTAGAGCTCATCATGGCACTTTTTGAGTTAGAGGCTACATGTCCTGTTGCTATATATTATGTAAATGATAATTAATTGAAACCCTCACCTGCCGACAGGTGTTGTTGATATACCTCGATGGGGACAGCTGAAAATGTGCTCCCCGACCGGGACTCGAACCCGGGAACTCCTGCTTACATGGCAGACGCTCTATGCATCTGAGACACCGAGGACAAAGATGAAAAGCGCGACTGCAGAGACTTATCTCTTGCACGTTTCCCGTGAGACCCACATTCCCAACTGTCGACAATCTACATACGTAATGTACCTAATAGATGTTTGCCCATCCACTCATTACTCGCGCCCACTAAGGTGACGATTCCCGTAAGACTTCGGGCAACCTGAGCGCATTCGCACAGACGAAGGTCAATGTCTGGGTAGCCTTTAACTTCATATATGAAGACAGTAACTGTTCTCGAAACAACAGATACCATCGATGACCGTGCCGCTTCACTAGAATAAATGATAATGAATTGAAACACTCAGCTGCCAACAGGTGTTGTTGATATACCTCGATGGGCACAGAGCATTTATTCTAATGAAGCTGCACGGTCATAAATGATATCTGTTCTTTCGAGAGCAGTTACTATCTTCCTATACATATTATGTGTCTTTAATGCAGTGGTCTCCACTGTGTTCTGCATCGTCATGCCTTTGATCATTGTTGATTTTTCTGCCTGTGGAGACAGTTTCCGACCCCAAGGGCCTCCTCTGTCCACTCCTCCCCCCTCCCCAACAAGGACGTTGGATGAATGAGGGATGACTTCTCCTGCCGGAAGTCTTCTGCCACCACTGTTGATGATTTTTTATTCAAAACTCATACGGTGGTGGGGCCATATAATATGAATGAAGAAGTTAAGAAATGTAGGTGACGACAGAGGCTGACACGTGTAAAAAAGATTAGGGAGGAAACGGCGCAGTCAGTTCACAATGCAGAGAGCAGGACAGTGCTGTGTTGCGGAGGTTTAGATCGAGCATGTCGTAGAAGTCACAACAGTGAAAGCGTCTTTCGTGACACCACTTAAATAACTCACTGTAGTCAGTAGTTGGCCTGTTGCTTTAATGCGTGAGAGCTTCTGGTGGAGTCCGCGGATGACTGGGCCGGTTCTGTTATTCTGAGCTAGTTGCGACGGCCCACGGCCACTAGTGCCCACCGACGATGAGTCAGAGAGACGTGCGTGCAGCGCTGCGGAGGCGAGGCAACGGCCCGCCCACTGCAAGGCGCCGAGTGGGCGGCGAGCTGCAGCCACCGGCGTGGAGGATGGCTGCGCCGGCCGCAACACCACGTCACAGGTACACATAATTTTTAACACCTGTGTAATGTTGTGAATGATAATACGTATGCAGATACAAATCGGTGGGAAGTACTAAAAATAGAAGATCAAGGAAGACAGTGTTGTGTTAGTAAGGACGTGAATCAACTTTGCGGCATATTGCGACTACTGTGTACTAGTAAGTAGAAGAAGCGCCAAAGCTGCGTGAGGGGGAACTGACACCAGTGCTAAGGCACTCAGACGACATGGCCCGTCTTGTCGAAAGTAAAATGGAATGGACATTGTACTCAACTCCAATTACTGCTAATAATAAAAAAAAACTAAGAATAAAGTGATAAAAAGTAGCTGTTCAATGTAAACTCTCTTTTAAAAACAGGAAAATTAAAACATCTTACAGATACCCTCAAACATCATAGAATACTCATAACATCACTACAAGAAACTCGATACATAGATGAAAACAATTTTGATTCCGGAGGTTTCAGAATATACAAAGGAAAGGTAGGCAAAAGAATAATGAAAAACACACCCCACCTCGGAACGGGCTTTATAATAGATAAAAGTATTTTAGACTCCATTATCAGCTTTCAATCACAATAGGAAAGACTCTCCACACTCACTTTTAAATCTGCTAATAGAGTATACACAATTGTGAATGCACATGCCCCCATAAATGAAGACAATAGGAAAAATAAGGAAAAGGTGGAACGTTTTTGGGAACAACTAGATGACGCGGTGCAAAAGATCCCAGACAAACACAACATCATACTTACGGGGGACTTCAATGCTCAAGTAGGAAAAGAGAAGAAATACAAAAATATTGTTGGAAACTACCCAGCGCACAATAGAACTAACCAAAATGGAGTCAGATTAGTAGAACTCTGCCAAGCGCATGGCTTGATCCTGAAATCCACAGCCTTTAAGAGACTACCCAGAAAACCACACTTGGGTGAATTTCAACTTGATCATGTGGCGATAAAATGGAAACACCATACAGAAATACAAAATGTCAAAGTACTCAGAGGAGCAAACTTGGATTCTGATCACTATCTTTCTAAAATAAAACTCAAAATTATCCCCAAAAGGAAAGATAGAAACAGTAAACCCAAAAGCAGAAGATACGATCCAGAAAAGATAATGAATTCGAAGGAGTTTCCCCTCGCGACTCAAGATATAAGGAACCAAAATTGGGATCAAATGAAGGAAAGCCTACTAACCAAAGCTGAACAAATAGCACCTATAACCAAAATCAAAAAACACGCATGGTGGACAGAGGAATGTGACAAACTTATTGAGCAAAGAAAGAAAGCATGGCAACAGATGCAATCTCAGAAAAATGAATATAATAGGCAAAATTTCCTGAGTGTAAGAAAACTAGTGAGTAAAAACCTCAAAAGAATTAAAAAAGCACAAGAAGATCAACTCCTTTTGCAGATCAACGAAGACTTCAACAAAAACAAGACTAGGAGCTTTTACAGAACTTTTAAACAAAAAATAACCAAGTACAGCCCACCGACACTCCAATTACAAGATAAAAATGGTAATATTGCACACAACAACAGGGATAATTGCAAAATTTTGAGGGAATATTTCAGAAACCTTCTCAACTGTAAAGAACCAATTGAAAAAATGGATTTCAGCAACTCAACTTCAACAAGTCCTAACTCAGAACCACCCACCGTCGAGGAACTACAATCAATCATTTTGAATCTCAAAGACTATAAGGCTTCGGGAGAGAACCAAATTACAGCTGAACTGTGGAAAAATGTCAATAGAAATGCCATAGAATCTCTCCAAAACATATTTGAAGAAATATGGAAAACAGAAAGAATTCCGGATGAATGGAAGATGGCCCTCATTCACCCAATTCATAAGAGGGGATCCAGAACAGACCCCAACAATTACAGAGGGATTTCGCTCCTTGGCGTAACATACAAAATACTGTCTAAAGTCCTTTTGAACAGAGCAGAACCCCAGCTAGATTGTCAACTTGGAGAATACCAGGCAGGCTTCAGAAAGGGAAGATCCTGCCCAGAACAAATTCTAAACCTCAAAAATCTTATGGCCTACCAAAAATCGAGAGCAAAAGCGTATGTCATCACATTCATTGACTTTCAAAAGGCGTACGACTCCATAGACAGGGAATCTCTAATCTCCATATTAAAAGAATTGAACCTAGACAATAAAACTACAAACCTAATTAGAGAAACCATCACCAACACATACTCCAAAATTAAATTTATGGGAGAACTCTCAGACCTATTTGAGATAAAAACTGGAGTACGACAAGGTGATGGACTCTCTCCATTGTTATTTAACTGTGCCCTAGAAAAAATAGTAAGAGAATGGAACAAGAAAATCAATAGTGGAATCCGACTAGGAACAAAAAACAAAGGCATCAAGGTTAATTGCCTAGCATTTGCAGATGATATGGCCCTACTAGCTGAAACATGGGAAGAAGCCAAAGAACAGATCCTCGAATTACAGAAACAAGCAGAGAAAATAGGCCTTAAAATTTCTTTTGAAAAAACCAAAATAATCACAAATATAAAAAAGCCAATGAAATATCTTAAAGTAAGAGACCAAAAGATCGAAATTGTTAAAGAATTCAAATATCTTGGTGAATGGATTAGCTGGAACGCCCTTGAGAAAAAAGCAATAGAATTAAGAAGAAACAAAGTTGAACTAGCCTTTCAGCTTACTAAAAATACTTATAATAAAAAGTCCCTCTCATGGAATTCAAAAATAAAACATTACAACACTGTCATTAAACCAGAAGCACTATATGCAGCTGAGACATTATCTATCACTAACCATGGCCCAATTGAAAGGCTAAAGATCAAAGAAAGAAAAATATTGAGAAAAATTTTAGGCCCCAAATTTCATAACGACAAACTAATTCATACCAAAAATGAAACACTCTACAAAACCACAGAAAAACTTTCGGATACAATGAGGAAAAGAAGAATTGAGTTTTATGGGCACATTCTCAGAATGAACCCAAATAGACTTACAAAAAGAATGTTTGACTACTTCAGGAATAAAAAATCCAAACCAAATTGGTTTATCCAAACAGAGAAAGACTTAAGAGAACTACACATCACAGAAAAAATGCTCACAGACAGGACCGCAAAAATGATAAGCAAAGACAGAAAAGAGGGATTCCAGCTCCAAAATAGGAAGAAAAGAACGATTGTCATCTCTGATGAGGAAAGAAAAGCAAGATCAGAAAGAATGAAGCAGTACTGGGCGAAAAGAAAGGCACAGAACACACAGAAGTGATTGATTCAACGTACCCCAAAGTTGGGTGAAACGAAGAAGAAGAAGAAGAAGAAAAAGTAGCTGAAAGGAGAACAGCGTATTGCATATCATTGCAAGTAGAATGGTCACAGTAGAGACACAAATGCAAGAATTCTCCAACCGAGATTACACACGATGGCCCAAGCAAGAAAGCTATTAAAAGTAAAAAATTTTAAGGCCTGTATTGCGGTCAATTTCTGACGTGGAGCTGAATAATTCTCGAAAGCTTCCACGTGAAGTATACCGTCGTATGGAAGTGAGGCTTGCCAAGGCAAACCAGAAAACTAGATGGTAGAGGCGTAGGAAATATGCTTCTATAGAACGATGTTAAAAGTTATGTCGCACAGGGGAAACACGAAATGAGCAGATAGTAGAATACGTGAGGAAAACAGTCTATGGAAAAACCTAATTCGAAGACGGGAAAGGTCACCAGTACATATCGAGAACGTAGTTCTTCAGTGACACGCTTACGGGTATCGAACACGTGAAAAGATTCATTAAACAAAGATCAAGTCTCTTGTAGCAAAATATTGCCCCCAATAGCCTTCAACCATGCCACGGCGCATATTTCGAGCAGCCGTTCCCCTTGATTTCGGCGCTTTAGAACATTTACTATTCATCTGGTGTAACGAGAGGCGTGATTCATCCGAATAGCGGACTTCCAAGGAACCGTGGTCCAATCTGAGTGATACCACGTCCACTGGAGTCGTAATTGTTATTATTACACATTTTTGCCATTAAGACTGTGTTTAACTTGGATGTTACACGTTAATTCAATTTTCTCTTGTTACTTTCTTCTTTTTCTTTCCATAGAATCACTTCTTCCATTGAATGTCTTCCTGTTTCCTTTGCTCTGCCCATAGTTTCCCTGTTTTCCTCCTCTCTTTTACCTCAAATTTCGTGTTCATAATTTTGCTTCTATATTTTGTCCCTTTCATTTATCACTTTCCTAGAAATCAGTTGCTTATTTTTATTATGCTGTTTATTACATAAAAAATCCTCTTTGTGAGTCCGCTGTTCATTCTATCTATATGTCCATAGAAGTTCAGCATGTTCTGGTCACATCTATGAGTCTGTGTGTTCGTATAATTCTTTGATTGATGTCTTCATCCATATAACATCTCTGTGTGCTGTACTGAAGATTTTTCTGCCTCTCTGATGCCTGATGCTCCGATTGTGGTCGTTCCTGATGAGCTGAGTAGTATAACTGTATTGTTGTGCCTGAGTTTGACCTATCTTGAAATTGTATTTCTCTGTAGTGCGCCCATGTTTGTTTGTTCACATTCTGAAGTTTTTCTGAAGCTGTTTGATCCTCCTGTTTGTACACAGTCCCCAGCTACTTAACTTTCTCCACTCTGTCAACCTTTCTGTATTTTTGTGTATGGATTAAGTGTTGTTTCCTTTCCATGAACTGCGTTTTCTCAGTGACATCTGTAGACCTGTTTTGGCAGAGACAATTTCCAGAATTTACCGTTTCCAAAATTCTCGTTCCCACCCTCCGGGCCAAAAGTACTTGCAGCTTATGTCAGCGGATTTCTCTATCACGCCGTTGCCTGCTTTTCTCTAGACAGCTAGTCTACTTGCGGAGGGTTGCAGGATTGTACTTGCGCTTAATTTTGGTGTTTATGTAGCACAGCGTGCTTGTGTGTGTCCTCTCGTTACAGTGCCGGTATTTGACTTTGTTGTCATCTCGTGGTGGGCTTACTGACGTTCAACTAGCCTCACTTGCCTTGCGCGGTAGCCGCGCGGTTTAGGGCGCCTTGCCACGGTTCGCGCGTCTCCTCCCGTCGGAGGTTCGAGTCCACCCTCGAGTATGGGTGTGTGTGTTGTCCTTAGCGTAAGTTAGTTTAAGTTAGATTGAGTAGTGTGTAAGCCTAGGTACCGATGACCTCAGCAGTTTCGTCCCGTGGGAACTTACCACCACCTCTAGCTTCTCGTGCCGCTGAAAGCATCAATATTTTCATTATGCTTTCAGAGTGACGTACTTTTATATTGTTGAAGCTTACTGCATAATTACTTCTCGTATTCCTGGAATTTGTGTATCACCCTTTGTTCTCCGTGTAATGGGCGGGAAAGTTCCGTGCGACGTGGAATATCCTTCTCATTGTTTCATTTTGTTAGCGTTATATTTTCTCCATGCGTGATCTGACTGCTGCACCCAACAATAAAAGGCCAGGGTGATTCCCCATTCTCCTCTGCTCCCCTTACATAGAGTGATTCAGCTGCCCCTATTGCTGTCGTTTTATGCAACAGCAATGTTCTAGCTGGTCTTCTAAACTACGGGCGACATTTTCATATTCTCTCGCTCGCTACATGCAAACTATTAGTCCTACACAAAATATGAGAGGGACCTTTTTTTAAGAAGATTAATATAATAAATTTTGTACGTTTTCGCTGTAGGCCATGGCTTTCGAGTTGTTCAAGAAAAACTTAAGTGACTTCAAACGCACCTCCACTTAACACTCATCCCTCACCTGTCAGGATATCTAGTGTGTTGTCCGTTCCGCTCCCTCCTACCACAGCAGAAAAATTTCCGACTACACGAACTATCCCCTATATTCGACCTGCTTTCGTCTCTAATGATGCCAGCAGCATAACCAACTATTTCGTTAACATTATTCATTTAAACGTGCGTGTGAGGGTAATGAACGATAAACGATTTCTGTAAAGATTAAGGTAAAGCAGATGACGTTGAAAATTCCATCCAGACTTTAACATTGCAAGCACAATAGTTGCTTAGTCAGAAGACCTGACGAATACAATGATGTAACTGTTTATTTTATGCTGTTAATATTCACAATATTATTCGGTAAAATTTACACAAACGTCAGTTGTACACTTTTTAAGTACTCGACTAAGCCGGTGGCGTACACGGCCATTCATTGACGATCAAAGAAGGTCGAATGTGGGAAATAACGCGTGCAGTCGCAAATATTTCTACAGTGTAGGAGGAAGAGCCATAAATAACATACTACAAATTCTGACCGATAGGATGCGTTTGAAGGTCACTTTCGTGTGTTTTTCTTGAATAACTCGACAACTATGTATTCCAGTACAAATTTAACTACGTTAAATTTTCTATGATGAATACCTGTTCGTTTTTTCTGTAGTGAGGCGAAACAAGCGCTGTATCACTGTACGAGAGACAGAGGCGGGCGAGTGTGCCAGGGCTATCCCAGTTCACTACTACCAGCACCACGTCATCATAACGCACCTCCTCACCATACGAAGGACTACACTAAAATTTAAGAGTGAAATTAAAAATTAAAATAACTTTTCCAAACTTCGTCAGCGTATGCTTAAATATATTAATGTGAACACCGTAAAGTCTCGGAAATGTCAAATGCATATGTTAGGCAAAACATATGATCTTAAGAAAAAATAAGTGGTGCTGAATAATGAAGCTAGAAAGCTAAAAACTGGTCAGAATATGCAAATGCACATCAGAATTAAAACTTACAAGTCTCAACTTTATCGGAGCAATTTTTTGCTTAAAATCGGCGTTTTACGACAAATTGAAGCCCCTAAATATTAGAGCCAGAAAAGCTGAAAATTTGTATGTAGCCTCAGTTTCATGTAAAAACATTAAACATGAGACACCTACCTCTACTAGTTTTCAAGTTATTTACTAAACGAAATTTGGAACAAAAACGGTAACTAAGTATCATTTGTCGTGCTAATTACACTACACTTCATCCGAACAGGTATCAGGAGACCCTAACGGTACTGACTGACCGCCTTTAGATGCCACTGGATGCGGTTACAGAGGGGCTCTCCCAGCCGTTATCGGTTTCTGTGACCGGAGCCACTACTTCTCAGTCAAGTAGCTCCTCAGTTTGTCTCACAAGGGCAGAGTGCAGCCCACTTGCCAACAGCGCTCAACAGATTGGATGGTTACCCATCCAAATGCTAACCAAGCCCGACAGCGCTTAACTTCGATGATCTGATGGGAACCAGTGTCACCATTGCGGCAAGGCCGTTCGCTTCTATTTGTAATAGAAAGTAATAATTACAGCACTCGATCACATGCATGAAATAGTACATCCTTGCCAGCTTCAAGACTGTATTGCAAATAACAATGGTTACACGGAATCTTATAGAGGCAGTTCAGAGGTCATGTTCTACCGTCGGTTCCATTCTAAAAATTCTAGCCGGCAAAGTTTAAATGCAGTCGAGCTAAAACTAATTCAGTAATTAAAGGAAACTTAACTCTATTTCCATAAAAATTAAGAAGATTTAAATTTTGTGATCGGCAAATTCCTGGCCTACTTACTGCGTTGCTCTCTCTTGTCTGTGGGAACCAACGTCTCCAAACACGATGGAGATTTTCATCTCTCCTCGTAATACTTTATTCCTATCGGCTAATGCTGGAGACAAAGGCAAAGCTGCCGCAACTTCGATATCAAAAATAGAGTGAAATAATCCATTTGCACTGCCCTGTAAAATTAATTGTTTAGCAGTTTACAGGAAATCACGTAAAACACTCACTTCCACCTTACGATGATCCTTCTTCATAATAAAACATATTTTCAACGCTTGAGTATCACACAAAAACATAATGCAAATCAAATAAAGAAATTTCTGTCACAAATAGGTCTTGTACGCACAAACATTTGAGAGCATAAACACACTCCTCCACTACGTTTCCACTAATAATATCTGGTGAAAAGAAAATCCTGACGATCACACTTCTAGTTCCCGTCTCCTAGTGATCGCCGCTGCAGCCAGCTGCGGTGCACTGCGAAACAAGCAGCTGCACCTTGGCCCTATACAGTAGCTCTAAACATTTCCAACCTGACATATACCCACAATTTTAAAAAATCTACTTTACCCAGTCTGAGCCAGCAATGTTGTTGACCATACATCTCGAATTTCTCAGACAAAATTTTTCCATTTTATACCACTTATTTTCCAAGATAAATGGTAGATCACGTAACTAATGAGGAGGTATTGAATAGGATTGGGGAGAAGGGAAGTTTGTGGCACAACTTGACTAGAAGAAGGGATCGGTTGGTAGGACATGTTTTGAGGCATCAAGGGATCACAAATTTAGCATTGGAGGGCAGCGTGGAGGGTAAAAATCGTAGAGGGAGACCAAGAGATCAATACACTAAGCAGATTAAGAAGGATGTAGGTTGCAGTAGGTACTGGGAGATGAAGAAGCTTGCACAGGATAGAGTAGCATGGAGAGCTGCATCAAACCAGTCTCAGGACTGAAGACCACAACAACAACAACATTTTCCAAGATAGACGAAATCGGACTATACACGTATTTTCACATCGCAAAAGTGTCGTTACTTCTGGAAATCCTGTACAGGACTATAGTACAGGCTATATTCCCTCTAAATATTTTCTCATCAGCTAGAAATATTTTCTTATCTTATATGAAGTCTCCACGGGTTGTCAGCCGAGTGGCGTCGTCGTCTCGTAGCAACGTTTCGATGGAAATGCGTCTCCATCATCTTCAGGTGAAGTGTCGGGACATCGTCGGTCGCGGGCTGATATCTCTGCTTCTCTGCGCCCGCGGAATCGCCCGATGCGCCTGGAGCGGCCGAGGGGGGGGGGGGGGGGGGGGGATGCGGGGTTCGGGGTTCGGGGTTCGGGGTTCGTGTTCCGGCGTCCGTCTCTGTCTGCTCCGTCCGTGACCCTTGATGGAACGGAACGTTCTTCTCTGATTTTCCTGATTGCACGCACCCAGGCTGTGCTGAGATGGTGGACATTGTCGCGGTTCATTAGGTTGTCGTGTAACCGTATTTCTATTGACTCTTTGATTACCGAGTCCCAAAATCCGTTTGTACTGCATATTTTCTTTGTGTCCTCAGACCAACAAATCTGCTGTGGCGGAGCGTAGTATTGACGAGAAGCAAACCTTCAGTTTCGAGGAAGCGTTTTGCGTCATTGTGGAGCATTTCCAAATTGCTGTCCAAAGGTGATTCACAGCCTCTACAATTAAACTCATCTTCCACAATGACGGGGCAGCTGATGGCTCAATGTTCCATTTTGATTGATTCCTCATATTACAGTCTTGTGCCCAATTACTCTTTTGGTGCTAGCCATCCCTGGAAGGTGTTGCCCCTCTGCCAAGACTCTTCCTCAATCTCAAACGCCGGCCGCGGTGGTCTAGCGGTTCTGGCGCTGCAGTCCGGAACTGCGGGACTGCTACGGTCGCAGGTTCGAATCCTGCCTCGGGCATGGGTGTGTGTGATGTCCTTAGGTTAGTTAGGTTTAAGTAGTTCTAAGTTCTAGGGGACTTATGACCTAAGGTGTTGAGTCCCATAGTGCTCAGAGCCATTTTTTTTTCAATCTCAAACGAGAGATGTCAGTCAATCATTATATGGTAATAAACAGTATACCAGTGGATGGATGGGATGGAAAAGACACCAGTGATGTACTGTAACAAGCGTCATAGTTGATACGGCAACCAGTTTTAGCAGTTTTACGAGTTTTTCCATAATTTCAACACCAGCCATTAAGGCGGCAGCATGCTTCCCAATTTCTGTATCCTTGATAAATCGCCCCTCCACTTCTTTGAGAGTACCATACACTAGATTGCGAATGCAGATTGATGACTACACCATACGTCCATTCATTGTTATGTCTCGAACGTATACACCAAAGTATACCAGACAGTGATTTAAATATTTTCCAGCATTTCGATCATAGTGCATTATTTATGATTACGATTGCCTATCTTTTCCTAAACAAATGGGAGTTATAGAGCATTCTCGCAGACATAGGATAATCACTGATTCGATTTGCAGCTGACTGGAAGTAGACCCCTGTATTCCACGTCTCGTGAAGGAGCAGAGTGAGCTGAATTCGTAACTGCTTTTCTGCGCCAGTCTTACTCATGGCACCCATTCAAGTGCACAAGACCTCTCCAGGTGTTCGCATGTCAAGGAGGTTAGCATCCCTTATCGGTGTGTATTAGATGTGAACATGCTGTGATGATATAACAGATGGTTAAGAAGAAGAAACGTGGGGTTTTTATGCATGAAGGAGCTCCAGATAGTTTGATGCGTTTTCCGTAAATCTACTGCGCTGTCAATTCAGAAGTATTGTTCTAGTGTCTGAGGTCAGTACCAAGAAGGTACTGCAGAGATCACACACACATGTATTCCTAAGGCGACATGGTGCTGCACTTAAAACACGCCATAATGCTAGAGTGGCGTGGCTTCTGACCTATTAGTCGTGTGGAATGCAATGCTGGTAATACTCCAATGTAAGAAATATATCCTCAGCGCATGGAATACATTCCCTATGCAAGTTTCTTCACGATAAACAATAGTGACAAACTATAAAGTGATAAAACTACTACCTTGCACAACAAAGAAAACATCGATTCTTTGTAACACAAACTCTACATAGGTTAATAAAGGTGCGTAACTTGCCATCTCCCCAATGATCCACATACATGCATTTAGGTTAGGACAAGTGTGAGAAGTATAGTGACAGTCGTTTAGTACCTATACGAAACTGAAGACTCGATTTGCGTCCAAGATGTGGCAGAGAAATCGGTTACTTCGCATACATCTCCGTTCATCTAGAGGAGGGCACTGAAAAGATTTTCCATCGATGGACATGTTTCATCACAAATGGGTTGGAAATCCTCTGTGGTTTGGAGAGGTTTGCTGTTAACAATTGCAGGTAGATGGTGCTCTAAGTTGCGTACAGAACAGATAATCGTATACGAGTCGATCACAGGCTTTACCACACAACTGATTCACTGCGAGAGAACAACGCAAAAAAAGTGGTTAAATGCTTGATAAATGATTTGCAGAAACATCTCCCTCTCAACCGATCGCTCCATCTACTTCCTATCGTCCTTTAATGCAGATCCATCTAAGCTTAGAGGCAGATGACTCTCTTTTCCAGGAAAGCATCAAAGACAGTAATCGACTTGCATGTATCACTATTACTTCAATAGACATACAGTAGAATGTTACCATACAGCAACTATATGTTAACTGAAGCCCCAACGTTGTGATTAGCGTAGAGTACAGAGAAGCACATTGTAAATACTGTTTGTTAAGGTTTAAAAAACCTAAATAGTCCACACAGGGTCAAACATGTGATCCATTCTGTAGCTGTATTCTGCAGCTCTTTAGCTAAGGACACTTCATAAAAATTTATAAGCGATTGCCAATAACTTTGGGGTCACAACCGGGCATGTGATCCGACATATGTAAGTTGATTACTCTAAATTTGGCAGTATCCATGTTAAGCATTCTAGCCGTCTCATCGCTATTGACAAAAAATGTCAGCATTTTCCGGTATTTCTCTTGCTGTGGCATACTCGTTCCCATGTACAATAAATGTCCTGCACTAAGCAGTAGACATGCAAGTATTCACTCAATATCCCCGCATTTTAGCGTATTTTCCCTCAGTTTACACTTATTTTCCGTCAATTTTCGGAATTTTATCTATTTAATGTCACTTCTATCCATGTGATCATCACATCATTTCTCGTTCCATATTTTAAAATTGCTTATAAACGTATTACAATTGCCAACACCTAGTGCAAATGCACTATTTTTCTGGTCTGACAGTATAGTGCAGCACAGTACTCGAATGCATTCAGTCACCTACAACCACATGTTCTACTATTGCAGTGCATTTCCTGTTTTCTGCACTTCTTTGTCTCGGCATGTGTTGCAAATGGCTCCTATGACGCAGACCTCCTGCTAGTGGATCCAACTTCGAACACAGAACACATCTCCAGACATAATGCATTGTTGATCCCCTTTCGAGCTCTGTCCCAGATTTGACATGTTGTGAATCCGCCTATGAAAACCATTCTGCATATAACAGACAAGAGATCCACCTTCAAACCCTATTCCAGACGTGGTGTATTGTGGGTCCACATCCTAACATTGCTCCATATATAATGTGCAGCATATCGACACTCGAACAGTAACTCAGGTCTACTCTGGGCCATGGCAGCCAACCACAAATAGAGGTGAAAACCTCCATCTTCATGTTTGTAACATGGGTTCACACAGACAAGCTATCTCTATTGAGAGAGACAGACACCGGAAATGAGTCTGAAATTTGCTGATCAACGGAATATCGCCACCTGATGCTTTTTTTTTTAGGGCTGTGAGGTCAAAGAAAGCTGATATCCGCTCTGTTGCATGTAGCAACATGATCTGTAATGAGGACATTTCGCTGTTTTGATCTTCAGGTCGGCGCACAGTGGGTCAGAATCCCAAAAAGCTGGTCAAAATATACGTAGTTGTTCAATTTGTACCAAACTTAGTATGTAAGGGTTTACGGAGTTTCTGATTAAGAATATGATATCAAAAAGTGAAAAAAACAAAATGGCGGACCCAAGATGGCAGGCTCTATGTACACTACTATCATTTTTTACGTATAAAAGTAATTTTTAGGGAATTATCGAGGTTACTGATGATGACAGAGTTCAAAAAATTTAAAAATGGTGGATCCAAGATGGCGGTCAAAATCTATGTCTTTTTATTTATTTATATTTATATGTTTTTATTCATATAAAAGTCAGTATTTAGGGGTTATTGTAGTTCATGCTTAAAAAATAAACCAATAAAGTGGAAAACTCGAAGAAAGGACCAAATATAGGTTACAAGATGGTGTAAAATATTACAAAAAATTATTTCATTTTAATTACAATTATTTATTTTGTAAATTTTTTAAAACTTAATTTACAAGTTTTCATTTTCTTATTCTTTTTCATCTTCTACTTCAACTGAATCGTCATCATCCTCAAACACTGTTTCCTCATTATCTGCATCTGCATCTGAATCTTCATAGTCTTCCGCCACAGGAACTAAGAGGGCAACGGCTTCTGGCGACAAACTCTTCAGTTTCTTCGGCGAAGATTTGCGTAAGGAAGAAACGTAGGGGTCTGTCGTTGCCAACAATCTCCTGAACACGTCTTCCATAGTCTTAACTCTTGAAAACTTTCGAGAAAAACTCAGGCGATATTGCTTTATCAACTTATTGGTTGATTCCTGAGCATCCTCCGATAGTTGACCGATGGGTAAAATGGCCGAAGAAATAATGTCTGAACCGTGAATCAACAATCTATGGACTCCAGAATTGCTGTTGGCATGTTGTACCAGGGGTATTCTTTCACGTAGTGCCTGGCAGTTGCTAAGGCGTATGCTCGAAACTTTTCAACGTCGATCTGACGTCCGCTCGAAATCGTCTGCAAAATTATATGGAAACGGTGGATTAGTTCTTCGGAAACTCCAGTTATCAGCGCTGATGTTGGAGTGTTTTCAAAAAAACGTCGAGCGGTGTTTCCGTCATTCGTACTGCCAAACCCTTGTTTCGGCATGTCAATTACAATTCCAAGCTGCTCTTTGAAAGCTTTTTGAATGTTGGCTTTCAGTATTGCTTTTTCCTCTTTATCTTCTGCTTTACGTGCCTGCCACTTTTTTGTTTTCATTTGGTATGCCAAATGAATACAACATTCAAAACATCGAATCCAGGCGTGAAGAGTTGATAGTCCGTACTGCAGATAATCGGCGGTAACTTGTTTTTTCAAAACATCGTCAATGTCATTAGATTGGGCAGACGTAGCCTTGCAGAGATAGCACCGTTGCGCAGATTTCGTGTTGGTGATAGCATTGCACACTTTACCATCTACCATGGTCATCCTTAGATTGTATTTAATGGAAATGTCTTTCCCATGAATAACTGTTTCGAATGACTGGAGTTGTTCGATCTGTTTGTCGTAATACGCTTTCTCATTTAAAGACGTTTGCTCTGTTTCCTTTGTAAATTCTAACTTCAGTGGGCTGCAAAAGCGGATTGAAGATGGCTTCGGATTAATCCATAAGATCTTTTCTTCTTTAGTTTCTTCATTTACACCTGCAAGTTTCAGTGGAACAAGCGAAGTGAAAAATAAAGTTGCATCTGAAATACTCGAATCTGAAAACTTCATTTTATACATGCTTTGCCCGGAGGTTCCGTCAAAGCCCCACTTACAAATAAGGGCTATATTAGACATTTCCGAATCACTCATATGTAAAATATCGTCTCGTTTCAGCAGTAGAACACGTTGAACAGTGTGGTCTAACAAAGCTTGCAACCGTACCTCAGCTTTTGATTCGGTAAAAGTGAGGGTTACTTCTGGAGAGCAGGAAGCTTTTTTTGCTACCAAAACAGCTGAATACGGTGGATATAGTGTGTTTAAGCCTTTTCCTTTAGTCCCATTTCTCAAATGCTGGTAAGATTCTTTTGACAATTTCAAGTCGAAAAGGAGTGCTAGACCTTCATTTGCATCATATGAGGATGGCGATGATGTTGAAAATCGTAAGCCTGCCTTGTATTTTTTCACCTTGGATGGACTTGAGAGTGTGACGTCTTTCACAATCTTCGCAGCATCTGGGTGCCCCGAAGATCGAAGACTCATTTGCGCGGCGAACGATAATTCGACAGGACTGAACTTCGTACGAATCTCCCCAGTTCTCCTTCTTTTAGACCTATCAGATAATGTTTCAAATTTTGTGGCAGGTCGGCCTGTTGATTTAGTCACACTTGCACGTTTCGAATCAATCGGAATATATACTATTGTATTTAACCAGGTTTCGCCGAGTTGCTTCCTTATACTTGCTTCTTAACTTTGTTAACAAAATCGAAATGGTAGGCCTCATATCATAGGGAATTTTAATTGTATGTCCACTTTTTTCTGTCAACGACCTTTCCAAATGTTCTATGACCCCTTCCAAATCATTTGACAAATACTCTTTTGTTATTAGAAAAATATCTTTCCTCGAAAATCCGATTCTGGAATACGCTGGATCAGATGAAACTGAAATTTAAAAAAAAAATCTGTGTTACACTTTTCGTCATTTTTCTAGTTATTTTATTCTTTACAATGCTTCTACGTGTCGATTGTAATTTAAATTGTACAAATAAAACTCATAATTAATTGATTCTACTGTCATTTTTTAAGATGTCTGAACAATGACATTTTGCAAGTGTCGCTTAAAACGTGGCTCAAAGCCAGAGTCGCAACTAGTCGCAGGATTTGAAGCTTAATTTGCAAAGGTGATAATATATACTTGCGTACACAACGCAAAAGAAAGCGGAATGTCGTGGAATTCGTAACTTATCTCTATTTTTTAAGCGTATTTTACGATTTTGTCATTCATTTCCCTGTAATACGTTAATTGAAATGTAAACGTGCACAATTGATGATTTAATAGTGATATAAGTGTTTTTTCACTAGTACATACCTCCTGGAATACATTCCATATTGAAAGTATTGGATTCACTTGCACAAAACATAAATAACTTCCTTCAACAACACGACTGTTTTTGTAGCCTGGCCAGCTGCGCGCACGCTAACAATGAACTGCCGCATTTGACCTGAGATATTACCGAACAAATGAACATCTGGTCGTCCGCACAGCCGGCATTCAGGTGTCCCAGCATTGCTGCTGCCAACCTGATAGTCCAAAATCCCCATCTTTAAACTTTTTTTTTCCTTTTTGGCCACGTTTTCAAGATTCTGACCCACTGTGCGGCGCCCTGACGATAGACTCGCACACTGGAGACCCCAGAACTAACAAATTGCCCTGATGCCGCTCTTGTCCCATTACTCATACTCAAACTAACATGCTAGACATCTCAAAAAATCTAGTGTCATCTCCGTATTTCTTAGTTACTAATCGAGGACTTCACGGAATGTGGAGCCGTGATGTTATCCATATATCTGGGTTGAAGTACCCACTGAAACCGTCGCATCGAGAAGATGAATAGAGGGTGAAAAGCGAACGAAGGGTAGCCCTTTCAAGGGCAAAACGGAAAAAAATAGTGCCAAGGCAAGCGCTGAGGGAAAAAAAGCCTCTGCCATAGGCTGGTCAGGTAAGTAAGAGCAGTAGCGGTTTTCTTGCTGTCTGCCACAGATCAAGCACGGGTGAGTTGTTGTTAGTTTCAGTTATCGTGTAACGATGGGTACTGTTGTTATAGCTTGGCTCATCATAAAGAGCGTCAGTCCCATCGAGGAAGGGTATTGCTGGGCTGGATACCTATGAGTGTCCTGGACCAGCTGCAGTGTCTGTACCTGTAACAAGCCAAGGTCGTTATATGAGAGGTCGACTGACCATAAATCGATCGCACTGTAAAAGGGTTTTGGTTGGGTTTGTCTCGTTTTAGTCTGCAGTACGGCTTCCCTGCATTTTCAGTTGGTCGGTTAGTTTACAGTTTATAATAGCAGTTACCTTTGCTGTGCTGCAGGGGTTCACCAGCATTTGCTATGTCTGTATGTTAGTGCCACCCCCTAGGTGGTTAACTGCCCCTAACTAGTAGTGTTTTTGGAAGGTTATGTTTCAACCTATGATTTTCATCGTAGTTTCTCATGTTGAGGTTGAAAGAATTATTCCAGTGTCTCGTTTCCCTGTACAGTCGTTTGGTGAGTTTTTTGAATACCTCCATGAGAGTCTCAAAGCGGTATTGTCTATGAACATCTGCGGTGAGTGTGTATTGTGGAGCATTCCTTATGATACGTAGCACTTTGTTCTGTATGATCTGCAGTTAGGATAGATGGAGTCGTGTATCCCCAGACTGGAGTTGCATACATCATCAGTAGTCTAATCAGTGTTGTATATATGGACCTCGACACTCTCCTATTCAGTGTGCTTTGCATATTGAGGATAGGGCAAAGCTGTTTGAGCCTCGTGTTAGTTCAGTTGGTCATGTATTCAATGTGGTCCCTCAATGTAAGTTTCTTGTCCAGCGAGACTCCGAGGTATCTGACTTTCTTAAAGAAACGTATTGGGAATGTATACAGTGTTATTTGTCTGCCATTTTGGTGTTCGTGCAGGTGTTTCAGTTTACATGTGAACAGAACAGCCTCGCACTTGTCGATGTTTACTTTAACACGTCATCGTTCCAGCCAATTCTCGGCAGTTGTGAGTGCTGTCTATAACCACGAATTAATTTTTTATAGTTTCCAGTCTTGCACTAGGATGTCTGTGTCATCCGTGTAGATGGCTATTGTCGTGTTTTGTGTAGCTGGAAAGTCATTGATGTAGAAGTTAAACAAGAAGGGCCTTAAGATACTGACTTGGAGTACTCTCGCTTGTATACCGTGTTGTGTTGACTGTTTGCCCTGAACATCAGTGTAGAAGCATCTGTTGGTGAGATATGAGTGTACGAGACGTATGAGTCCCTCAGGGAATCCAGCATCGCTGAATTTGTGAATGATTCCATTGTGCTATAGACGATTGGAGGTCTTTTATGTGTCCAGGAACTCTGACCCCGTAGCGTTTTTGGTGTTGTAGACGTCTGTGATATGCTCCATTTGCTCCACTAGACAGAGAAGTTGTTCTGTTGTGGAGCGCTGATTCATGAATGCGAATTTCCCCGGCTTCAGGGTGTTATTACGATGCATTGCTTAGTGAGACGTCTAAAAATTACCTTGCTGAGCTCTCACAGCAGGCTGATGGATCGGAAATTTTGGGGAAGGGAGTGGTCTTTCCCTGGCTTCCTGAACAGTAGGACATTACTGCCTTCCAACAGTCAGGGAAGTGTTGATGATGTAAGATGGCATTCGTGAGGTGTGTTAGGTACTCTATAGCTTCATCTGTGATCTCCTGGAGAACATGGTTTTGATTGCCATGGGGACCAGAAGCCGTTGGATATGATCCTGTTGGGAGTGGTATGTCCTTGCCTTCCACTCATTCAAATAGGGGTCCTTGTTTGGTTGAAGTCTACTTTAGGCAAATAAGCTCCCTATTTTATTGGTTGAAAGGCGAGGGCATACCACTTCCAATAGGATTGTACTGAAAAAAAGCACTAAAATTTTTGAAACCAACCTTCAGGTTTAGGCAATGAACTGTACAGCTGTATAGTGGCCGAGTACAAACAACATTTTTATTAGGTTAAGTACATATTGATTTGTGGCTCAGTGAGGCAAACACACCTCTCCTCGTTGCCCTTGGCCAGCCAATAGCCTACGAGGCCGTGGCCATGACGTCAGCGCACACTGCTTGTCTTGGCGATGGCGGCGGCCCCACTGGATGGCCCCATCTGGTCCATAAGCTTTCACCAAAACGGGCATGCTTGGAACCTAAACCGACTGTGACTGGCTGTGTGGCATGAACTGCCCCTTGTAACTCAATGCTGGTGGTAACGGGAGATAGCGGCAAGCTGACGGCACGGGGGTGCTGAGTCCCACCAAGAAGTCAACAATGAAGGCAGCTGGTGCAGTCCGGAGTCGAATCCATGGCTGCTGCTGTCGATGCTCTCTCGCCTCGTGGCTCATTGTGGCCCCAGTGTCATGATGGTGCTGCAGAGCTCGGCAGCGATGACGAATCAATGAAGAATCTGCACTTCCTCAACATACAGCGCTATTTATGCTGTGGCCGCCCACTTCATACATCATAGCGCCATCGGCATTCCACTTCACGTCCTACCAACATGGGATGCCTGCATCATAGGCCATATATTCACCAGGAAAACCAACGTCGTCTGTTTTGTCAACACAAATATATACAGGCAGCCACAACACAACACCAGGTCTCCACCAACGGCCGCCAGGGACCGCTACCCGTTCCCGGAGCCTGGAGATCAGCTTCACCAGAGGTCGCAGCTAGCCAGGAACTACTTTCATACGCCAGGACAGGATCGCAAATAGTTCCGGCAGATACATCTCCCAAACTGGCTTTATAAGGCGGCGCACTGCCGGCAAAGGGTAGTTCAAATGGTTCTGAGCACTATGGGACTTAACTTCTGAGGTCATCAGTCCCCTAGAACTTAGAACTACTTAAACCTAACTAACCTAAGGACACCACATACATCCATGCCCGAGGCAGGATTCGAACCTGCGACCGTAGCGGTCGCGCGGTTCCGGACTGAAGCGCCTAGAACCTCTCGGCCACACAGACCAGCAAAGGGTAGTTCGACGTACCGTATACAGAGCTGCCACCCAGGCAGCCACGGTGAGACACCTGTTCTAGCTGGCGAATCTCTTGCAGATGGACTTGGTACAGCCGACGAACATCTTGACATTGAGGAATTGTTGTATTGTGACCTCTCTCTATTATTATTTGTTATTTTATATTTGTGACGATCCGCAGTTGGGATCAAGTCTGTTGTGCTTTTGGAGATTGTATTATTGTTTCGTTTTGGTGAGTCCAATAAATTGTTTTCGGACACGTGTTTTGGCATTTCTACTTTGTTGGCGTAGTTACTTCACTTTATGTCTCTTCCTAGCACATTTGTTTCCCTAAAACTCACGGCTAGTCACGTCGTTCATAACAGAGAGCAGCCCTGGTATGGCGGATCTACATCTACAACTATATACACCGCAAGCCATCATATGGTGCGTTTCGGAAGGTATCCTGTACGACTAAGAGTCATTTCTTTTCCTGTTCCACTCGCAAACAGAGCGAGGGATAAACACTATCTACACTCCTGGAAATGGAAAAAAGATACATTGACACCGGTGTGTCAGACCCACCATACTTGCTCCGGACACTGCGAGAGGGCTGTACAAGCAATGATCACACGCACGGCACAGCGGACACACCAGGAACCGCGGTGTTGGCCGTCGAATGGCGCTAGCTGCGCAGCATTTGTGCACCGCCGCCGTCAGTGTCAGCCAGTTTGCCGTGGCATACGGAGCTCCATCGCAGTCTTTAACACTGGTAGCATGCCGCGACAGCGTGGACGTGAACCGTATGTGCAGTTGACGGACTTTGAGCGAGGGCGTATAGTGGGCATGCGGGAGGCCGGGTGGACGTACCGCCGAATTGCTCAACACGTGGGGCGTGAGGTCTCCACACTACATCGATGTTGTCGCCAGTGGTCGGCGGAAGGTGCACGTGCCCGTCGACCTGGGACCGGACCGCAGCGACGCACGGATGCACGCCAAGACCGTAGGATCCTACGCAGTGCCGTAGGGGACCGCACCGCCACTTCCCAGCAAATTAGGGACACTGTTGCTCCTGGGGTATCGGCGAGGACCATTCGCAACCGTCTCCATGAAGCTGGGCTACGGTCCCGCACACCGTTAGGCCGTCTTCCGCTCACGCCCCAACATCGTGCAGCCCGCCTCCAGTGGTGTCGCGACAGGCGTGAATGGAGGGACGAATGGAGACGTGTCGTCTTCAGCGATGAGAGTCGCTTCTGCCTTGGTGCCAATGATGGTCGTATGCGTGTTTGGCGCCGTGCAGGTGAGCGCCACAATCAGGACTGCATACGACCGAGGTACACAGGGCCAACACCCGGCATCATGGTGTGGGGAGCGATCTCCTACACTGGCCGTACACCACTGGTGATCGTCGAGGGGACACTGAATAGTGCACGGTACATCCAAACCGTCATCGAACCCATCGTTCTACCATTCCTAGACCGGCAAGGGAACCTGCTGTTCCAACAGGACAATGCACGTCCGCATGTATCCCGTGCCACCCAACGTGCTCTAGAAGGTGTAAGTCAACTACCCTGGCCAGCAAGATCTCCGGATCTGTCCCCCATTGAGCATGTTTGGGACTGGATGAAGCGTCGTCTCACGCGGTCTGCACGTCCAGCACGAACGCTGGTCCAACTGAGGCGCCAGGTGGAAATGGCATGGCAAGCCGTTCCACAGGACTACATCCAGCATCTCTACGATCGTCTCCATGGGAGAATAGCAGCCTGCATTGCTGCGAAAGGTGGATATACACTGTACTAGTGCCGACATTGTGCATGCTCTGTTGCCTGTGTCTATGTGCCTGTGGTTCTGTCAGTGTGATCATGTGATGTATCTGACCCCAGGAATGTGTCAATAAAGTTTCCCCTTCCTGGGACAATGAATTCACGGTGTTCTTATTTCAATTTCCAGGAGTGTATATGAGGCCTAATTTCTCGTATCTTATGTCTGTTGTTGTTACGCGAAGCATATGAACGTTGGAAGCAGTGAAATTGTTCTACAGTAAGCTTGAGATGCCGATTCTCTAAATTTTCTCAGTATTGTTACTCGAGAAGAACATCGCCTTACCTCCAGGGTTTCCCATTTGAGTTCCCGAAGCATCTACATAATACGTGCGCGTTGCTCGAACCTGCCAGTAACAAATCGCCTCGCTCATTTCGGCGGCCGTTGCTGCGTTATGCTGTTTTCTGCTGCGGTCGACTGCCCTCGCGACGCAACGGCTTGCCTGTGTGTTTATACTGTTCTATCTCACATCGCCAGCATCGTGGCCAATGTAATCATTTTCGTGGCTAACTTATCACTTCTTACTACCTTTACGCTAAAACACAGACCGTGGCGTTACAGCGATAAAACAATAAGTAGTGTAATCTGATTAGTTACGATATTTTTTTAAATATTATATGTGCCTTTCGCTTATCACGTAGTCACATACTGTCACTTCCTTACGCCACCTAGATATTAAAAACAGCAACTTAGATAAATCGTTCGCAACTTGTTTGTCTGCAGCGTCTCTGAAATGCCTTACAGAGACTTGGGTTTTTTTTATGTAGCAGCTGCAATTTTCCGGTGCACTATGCTTAAAACGTGTGTAGCCGTATTCTAGAGCGAAACAAAAAGCAATTTTCTTTGAGTAAAATACGATGTGAGCTTAACGGCGCACTGGCCAATTCTGAGACGGTGGTTCAGCGCGGGGGCAGCCAGCGGGTGCAGCCGCCCGTGTCCGGGTCCACGCTGTGCTGTAAGAATTAACATTTTATGGCCCTCGCGCGTGCCGTGACGAAATAATGCGGCAGCGAGCGCGCGGCAAGTGCCACCTCGAGGATACGGCGCGGCAGGGCGGTCCGTCATCTGCAGCGCGCATTCTGATGCCGCGCGCGGCGCGCGTAAATGGCCCTCCAGCAGCGCTGCCCGCCGGGCCACTGCGTCTTCCCGCCTGCCATCCAGCGATGATACCTCTTCCAGAGTACGGCGAAGCACCGGGCAGGGAAGCCAACACAACGTCTTCTGACACAATAGGTTCGTTTGAGCAGTTACCAGAATGCGCCAGACAACAGGCTGTACTGCGCATGCGCAGCTACGATGACGTAGGCACCCCGTGCTTGGTGCTTGCTCTGCTCATACGCTTTTCGTCGTATTTCTGGTGGGGCATCACGTGACCATGTGTAGCCGTGCCGCCCGTGAGGCATGTTGTTGAGAGGACATACTGAATTGTACTTAGAGCAATTGTTTTATCATATCCCACACAGATAAAGGATGCAAATAAGGAAGCAGTTCTTGGCTTTTGAGTCATTTCAAAATTAGACTCCACAGCTCGAAGTACCATAAAATTTATGACAGATTTTTTTTTTTAATTCGTGCTCTGCAATGTTGTTATGTAGCATTTCCAACACGTTTACATCTACACATCACTGCAAAAAGCTACTACGATGGAATACAAATTACTTGCAACAAAAAAAGAGAGAGTTTCTTGTGGAGTTTACACCGGAATAAAGGACAATAAATTTCATGACTATTTCAAAATTTGAAAAAATTAACATGGTTGTCTATGAGGGAAAGAAACTGTACAACTGACAGTTTATATTCTACTCTAGGAATAAATATGAAGCCATGTGGGGAGTTAAAACGATAAAACATGGTATGCTGCCAGTCTAAAATTTAGCATAGAATGGAATTCTATAAATTTAAGACGTAAACACAAATTAAGAAATGACTTCAGGCCCAGAGGAAGTACGAGACAAGTGCCTTGTGATCGAAAAACACTTTCACAGAAGGCAGATCTATAAAATTCTTGCTACAGCTGTCATTATATTTGAAACAAAATATTTAGTTCAAAACCACTTACCAAATTTGACTACTTAGCTTCAAGTCAATGTTTACGTATGTTCGTACGTATATAGCATTAAGAGATCTTACAGTGTCATACAAGGAACAGGACATCAGAGACTACTCCAGCAGCATCGGAATTCCATAAACCATACTAAATGCTTCATTCCGCTCTAATTGCACATTTCTATGTCCAGATAGACTCTGAAGTTCCTGATATTCAGCTTTTCATGTGGTTCTCGTAGTACAAATTTTCTTGGAGGTCCAGTACTGTATTCTCATATTTGGTTCTTTATTATGGTATAACGTCATTCGTCCCAGAAAATGAAAATTTGCACTTTAAATTGAACGAGGTTGAAAGTAGCCAATAGCGCGGAACGAAACACTTCGTTTCGTTTCAAATAAACTAACTGCCTCCGCGGGAAAAAAAAATTAACTCAAGCAAATTTCTCTATAAAACACACAGAAATAGCTTCATTAAGACATTAATGGTTGATTACTAATAACCTGGAAATAATATAAAATCAGAAAATTGAAACTACTAACTTATTTTGGTCTTTCATGGTTATGAGAACGTATATTAATTCACTTGATGGCTCCCGGCCACAGAAATCTGTTTTGTTTTCATTTGACGTGGGAGCTGTAAAAGAAGACACGGCCACGGGTCACGTGAGGAAGGACCCCCCACTATAACTCAGCTTGCTCTGCGCATGCGCGAATCTGGCAGCTTGGGCGCGCCAGGAAAATTTTTCCGGGTAGCTTCTGGCTACTTGCTGCTACTGCTCGTACACCAAACAGCCACGCTCCAAGTAGCCAGAAGCGGGAGGAAGGCACTGCTCATATGCGAATTCAGCTCTGCGCATGCGCACGAGCCCGCTGGCAACTGCTCATACGAACCTAATATGAAGCACTCTTCATAACAGTGTGACCAACTGCCACACAAACCGAGTTCTGTACTTATAAAAAAAATAGGAGACTTTACTTTTGGGATTACCCTCTAATTCCATGTAACATGTAATTACGAGGGTAATCCCAAAAGTAAGGTCTCCTATTTTTTTATAAGTACGGAACTCTGTTTGTGTGGCAGTTGGTCACACTGTTATGAAGACCGCTTCACGCGCTGTGTGTAAACATGCGCACGTCACGCCGAGGCGCTCAGTCTTGGCTTGGCAGCCGTTGAGAACGGAGCTCCCGTTGGATGTTACCGCCAAGTGCGAATTGCGGCCAGTTATTCTGTTTTTGAACGCAAAGGGCACTGCGCCGATTGAAATCCATCGCCAATTGACGGAAGTGTATGGTGTGTCGTGCATGGAGTCAAAAATGTTCGTAAGTGGTGTAGAGAGTTTGCAGCTGGTCGGACCGAAATTCACGACGAACAAAGGAGCGTGAGACCGTCAATTTCTGAGGAGACAAAGGTTGAGCAAAGCATGCGTGAAGATCGGCGGCTCACCCTGGATGATCACTGCACGTTGGTTCCTCAGGTTTCCCGAAGTATCGCTTGCAGAATTTTAACAGAAACATTGAACTACCGGAAGGTTGCGCAAGATGGGTGCCACGCATGCTGACTGAAGACCACATGAGACAACGAATTGATGCTTCCCGCGCATTTCTTCATCGCCTTGCAACTGAACAGGAAAACTTTCTGGACTCAGTTGTCACGGGTGACGAGAACATTTGGCCGGAAAGCGATTAAGCTCCGACGACGAGGTGAAAGAAGACGTTCATAACTTTCTGAACAACAAGGCGGCAAGCTGGAATGGCATGGGCATACAAAAACTGCCACAGCCTCTACAAAATTGCATCGACAGAAATGGTGATTATGTCGAAAAATAGCTAAATCTTCAAGCTGTAACCTGATGTAAACCATCGTAGAAATAAACAGGTCTATGTACTTATAAAAAATAGGAGACCTTACTTTTGGGATTCCCCTCGTATTTGGATGATGATGGTGGTGTGATCATGACGATGAATGAGTATTCTCAGGAACTCAGCGGCGTTGTTATTAGTCCCTTCAGTCCCATAATCAAAGAGGCAATAGAAGAGTAGCGAAATGAGTGTCGGAAAATAAGGTGTAGAACATACATAAGTGAAGGCAGAGAAGTGGAAGTAATCTCAGAGGAACAGTTCCTCCAGAATAAGATCTGGGGTGGAAGATGTACCCCACGACTCCCTTCCCTCCACCTGTCCATTCAAATTAGGAGAGGATACCACAAAACGGAAAAGTCATTCTGTGTATTATGGATGATAAGGACAGATAATACGGTTTCAAGTATAGGGAGGTAAGATTTTGGGTTTGTGTGTGGAGTAGAGTGAAGCTGTGGTTGGATTCCGTCACTGCCCCCCCCCCCCTTGCCAACCTCTCCGTTCGAACTAAAGTAGTGTCAAGTGTTGTCCCTTCACCAATACCATCCCATGAACCAACCGCTAAAACGAATATTTTCAATCAATGGTAATATCCATTTTCCCATAGGAATGTTGAAATGCGGAGTTTCTTTCGCAGCACCGCTAGCTAGGATCTGTGGCAGTGATTCGTCAAGACATGATCTATGTTGCTGGTCAAGTGAATCTCGACATGCTCCATGGATGTGGCGGACTGTCAAGCGTTCTATGTAGAGGCACTGAGGAGTGTGCACTTGTGCGTAAGAATGCGTGGGCGTGCGGGTGCGTGCGTGCGTGTGTGTGTGTGTATGTGTGTGTGTGTGTGTGTGTGTGTGTGTGAGTGAGTGAGTGAGAGAGAGAGAGAGAGGTAAGTGTGGTCAGTATGGATGCGACGTTGGACTACAGCTTCTCTTCGCTCTCCTTTTCTAGGTGCAGGTTTGTAAGTGTTCAGAGTATGTTGCATTGGCTGTTGGTCACGAAGTTATTTAGAGAAAATATCGACATCTTTCTAAGCTTAATGCATTGTACTCTAAAAAATCAAATGGCTCCTAAGCACTATGGGACTTAACATCTGAGGTCATCAGTCCCCTAGAACTTGAGAACTACTTAAACCTAACTAACCTAAGGACATCACACACATCCATGCCCGAGGCAGGATTCGAACCTGCAACCGTAGCGGTCGTGCGGTTCCAGACTGAAGCGCCTAGAACCGCTCGGCCACACGGGCCGGCCATTGTACTCTACACTGTGATCAATCCCACATGTTACCTCAAACAGACTGTTAAAGTGTGTAATAAAATGTCTTTCTGATTTTTTTTTTTTTCCTGCAGTTAGATCAGAGTCTACTAACTGTTAGTGTTCACGAACTATTCAGCTACAGCAATGCAAGACTACTGAGTGCGATAGGTGTAGTACAGGCAAGTGTAACGTAAGCACATCTTGGATAGCTCTAGCGTTCAAATGACGATCCTACAGGATTGTTTCCAGACCCCACGTCACCACAGGCTCAGTCTCTGGCAGCGACGGGAATTTTTCCTGATTCCCGTCCCCCCAGGACGGCCGCAGGTCCATTCAGTCTGATGTCAGTGAGTACCAGGCATCTTTCCCAGGTGTAAAGGCCAGCCAGGTCGCGGGATCCCCCAGCCCTCCCACTCCTAGTGTCGCGGCCAGTAAAAAGGCTGCGCTCTGCCTGCAGTCAGGACCACAGTCCGGCCACGGACTTACACAACAGACTTTGCATTTATCTTTCATAGTATGGAATCTTGATATGATATCAGATGGAGATAAATCAGCAACAATGAATTGCCGGCCGCTGTGGCCGAGCGGTTCTAGGCGCTTCAGTCCGGAACCACGCGGCTACTGCAGTGGCAGCTT